>NW_019154117.1:22063559-22663559 GCF_002288905.1 Enhydra lutris kenyoni | reverse complement strand
AAAGCTTTTGCTCTGTAACGAGTTCAAAAACTTTTTGGCTTTTTTTTTTTTCATACTTCCTAAGTTCTTCAGCAGCTCCCTGATGATTTGTCTCTCTATAAGCTCAAGTAGGGTAGCCATGGGACCAAGTCAGTTCCCTCCAGCGGAAGCAAACAAGTTGGGCTAATGACTTGTGTGTGCATGAGGTGGCTCAGTAAGAGGACGGTTTCGGGGAGAGTTTAAAGATGCAGCTCTCTTTAGATTGGATGCTGTCAGAAGACAGGGGCAATTGGACCTTTGGCTCTCAGTAAATCTTGTCTATGAAGAGGGCGGTTTAGAGTAAGGATGAAGTGGAAGCCATTCAGCAGATGCCACCCAGTTTAGCCAAGACAGAAGGATGTTTGGTACTGTGTGTGCGGCACAATGGCCTTGTTTTTGTCTGTGCCTGGACAACAAGCAGCCTTATTTCGACTCACTTTATCGTGGTCTTGATATTGGTGTTCTGTGAGACTCTGTTCAGCAGGAGCCTACCACGCAGTGCTGTGAGGGTGTGTGTGTGTGCGTGTAGGTGTGTGTATGAGTGTCTGTGTGTGTGTGTCTCTGTGTGTGTGTGTGTGTGTGTCTATGTATGGACAGCTTTCCCACAGGTTGCGTTTGTTCCTTTCACAACCTTTAACTTCCCCCTGCCTAGCACTAAAGAAATGAATAGATATCATTCGATTTAATTGGGAACTCATTTATTGAGGTCCTTCACCGCCCTCCCTCCCCTGAAGCTCAATGGGTCATGGTTTAATAATCTGGTTGAGGAGGTAAAGGTTGAATGAACCACTGCAGCCTTGAGGCAACTTCACCTTCTTTTCCCTTGTGAGTCTGTGACCTCTCTCAGTGTCTTAGATCACTGTTTCCTTTTTTTTTTTTTTTAAATTTGGTTTTTGATTCTTAGCTGTTCAGTGGATATGACTGTCAAGACAAAACCTGCTCAAGTAAGGAGGTTATCTTGTTCAGCATATTGTACCATGAAGAACACCCCAGATCCAAAGAATGGAGTCTCTTGGTAGGGCGGTGTTGCCTTAGCCTTTTCTAGGGAGGAGTAGACACAGGACAGGTGGTGGGGGTTTACAGGTGGGGTGTTTTGCAGTTGGAAGTCTCGCTACATTGAACAGGATTTGCAAGTGCTTATCTCCCTGTCTAGCTGGTTTCAGGGAGACAGAGGGTTCTAATCCCAGCTAATCATTAACAACACAAAGAATGAGGGATTGGACAGGCAGGGTCTGGCTGTGTTAGCAGGTTTAGGCAAAAAGGGAAAGATCTGTGTTAGGCCTTGTCACAGGTGAACAAGGGAGACATGAGAAAGAGTCAAAAGCTGTCTAACTCAAAAATATTGACTATAAAATAAAAAACTAATAAACGCATGGGGGGACTAAAGCATTTACAAGATTCCTTTCACGCATAAAATTCACTGACTTGGGGGGCGCCCGAGTGGCTCAGTGGGTTAAGCCTCTGCCTTCAGCTCAGGTCATGATCTCAGGGTCCTGGGATAGAGCCCAGCGTCGGGCTCTCTGCTCAGCAAGGAGCCTGCTTCCTCCTCCCTCTCTCTGCCTGCCTCTCTGTCTACTTACGATCTCTGTCTGTCAAATAAATAAATCTTAAAAAAAAAAAAAAATTCACTGATTCAAGCCACTGGAAGTCTGAAGAAACACATTATTGTGGCATTCAACTAAGCTTCTCTTTTTCCTATAAACTACATTCCTTCTTTTCCTTTTCCTTTCCACTTTGATTTATCCCACTGGGTTTAGGATATTTTAGTTTCAAGTGAAAGAAACTAGACTGAAACTAGTTTAGTGAAAAAGGAAATATAATGATTAAAAAAACAAAAACAAAAACAAAACCCAGGTAAGTCTGGGAAAGAGCTGGCCTTCACCACACCCAATTATGGGCCAGGGTTTAAAATGCACAAAGACCACATCTTGTATTTCTTTTTCCTCTGTTTTAAACTGAAGACTATAACATCAATTCTTTTTTTTTTTTTTTAAGATTTTATTTATTTATTTGACAGAGAGAGAGAGATCACAAGTAGGCAGAGAGGCAGGCAGAGAGAGAGGAGGAAGCAGTGTCCCTGCTGAGCAGAGAGCCCGATGTGGGGCTCGATCCCAGGACCCCGGGATCACAACCTGAGCTGAAGGCAGAGGCTTTAACCCGCTGAGCCACCCAGGGGCCCCTATAACATCAATTCTTAATTGAGTATCCAGTTTGCTAGCTTGCCCACCAGATTTTGGACTTGCCAGCTCCCAGCCAATTCCTTAAAATAAATCTCACTTTTTCTCTCTTTAGATGAATTGATGGATGGATAAATGATACAGATTATATATCTATGCCTATCTTTATCTCGGTATATTCTATTGGTTCTGTTTCTCTGGAGAATCCCAATACAGGTATGAATAAGTAATGTGCCAAAATAACTTTTGTCTAACTCAAGGATATTAAATATAAAATAAAAAATTAATAAATGCATGGTGGGACTAAATCATTTGCAAGATTCCTTTCACATATAAAATTCACTGACTCAAGCCACTGGAAGTCTGAAGAAACACATTATTGTGGCATTCATCTGTTTCTGTTTTTCCTATAAACTACATACCCTCTTTTCCTTTTCCTTTCCGGTTTGATTTATCCCACTGGGTTTAGTATATTTTAGTTTCAAGTGAAAGAAACTAGACTGAAACTAGCTTAGTGAAAAAGGAAATGTAATGATTAAAGAAAAACAAAAACAAAAACCCAGGTAAGTCCAGGGAAAGAGCTGGCCTTCGCCACGCCCAGTTATGGTCCAGGAATTAAAATGCACAAAGACCACATCTTGTATTTCTTTTTGCTCTGTTGTAAGAGATCACTCTAATAGCAAGTGATTCTGGACCACAGAGTGCAAATCTTCGCCAATAGCACAAGCAAAAATCCAGGGCATGGCTGAGGAGTCTGGCTTGAGTCCAGGTTGCTGAGGCCTGGGGCAAAGGCCAGTTGATTGGCTGGCTTACCGGGTGGAACAGGGGCAGTTCTTGAAGAAATAAGAGAAGGAGGTCTGCTTATAGGAAGGAAGAGGAAGGGGAGGCAGCTCCAAAACCTTGTTTTCTACACTGTTGTTGGTTCAGAATTCTTTGGCAGATGAGGATCATTTCAAGTTGGGAACTGCTGAGGAAGAGCTAGGGAAAGGGTAGGGCTGCATTCTGAATGGATCCAAGGAAAGAACTAGTCCAATTTCTGGTCTGGAGGTGGGGAAAGCCTATTAACTCCCTTCCTTCGCTATTCTGATTTTAATATTCTCAGGACAGATTGAGGATTGGTTGGCAGATGAATTAATTAGTATTCTTTGGTTGCGGGGAAATGAAATTCAATTGTTAAGGCTCAATAACTTCGACAAAGCCTTAGTTAAAATGAAAAGAAACAATAGCTCCCAATGGTGTTTAATAAGAAGTCTAGAAATACCTTGAGGAGTGGTGAAAATGGTCTTTGGACAGCAAGTACAAAATATGAAAACCTATGAGTTCATAATCACCCTGCCCCCACTCCAAAAAAGAAACCCTGTTGGTTGACTTGAGAACAACAATTCATTGTTCTCAAGATCAATTAATGAAAGGTAAAGGTAAAAAAATCAAGTATGTATCCTGTCATTCCTATCTGCCGTACTATTTTCAGGATAACCTGTTAGAAGGAAAGCTCTTCTTTATAAAATAATTCCAGCTAATAAATGCAAAAAAGAATATTAGAATTAGAACATTACCATTTTGGAAGCCCTAATAAAATACTAGATCCAGAAAATGATCATCAATGTCTGTTAAATCCATTAGGCAAAATGTTAATGGGAAACTTTTTTTAAAGAGATGGATCAGGCTGGAGGCATCTAAACTCGTAATTTAAACAACGCTAAAAGTGGGATATGCAGACACAGGATATGTTCCTCCTGGTGTGTTGCAATAGGAAGTACACAGTCCTGTGTATGAATTATTCTTGCCAGAAAAATTGACCCTGAATCTAATCAGGAATCTAGATCTAAATACTAGTTTTCAGGAAATGTAGGAAATACAGGAACAAGGTAAAATGAAGTGAAAACACAAAGATACCATGTTTGGATCCTGATTTGAGCAGATAAACTCTTTGAGAGTGAGCAAGGGAAAGCGATGCATTATGTAGAAAACCACAAGAATATTTGTTCTAAAGGACAAATAGGAACTGTTCCTTCAATAGATCCGTTTGTTTGTTTGTTTGTTTGTTTGTTTGTTTTTTAAAGGTGGGAATTGGCAAAGATGTGTAGCAAAGGGAACCCTTGTTCACTGTTTGTCAGAATGTAAAATCGCACAGCCACTCTGGAAACAGTATGGCAGTTCAACAAAAAATTAAAAATAAGATTACTAAATGAGGCAACAATGACACTTTGAGTATATATCCAAAAAACTTGAAAGAGGGATCTTGAAGAAATATGTACACACTCTTGTTCATAGCAACATTACTCACAATAGGCAAAAGTTGGAAACAACCTAAGTGTCCAAGGGGAGATGGGTAGACAAACAAAATCAAAATGTGGTCTATGCATACACTAGAATATTACTCAGCCTTAGAAAGAAAGCATGTTCTGACACTTGCTACAACATGGATGAATCTTGAGAACCTTGAGTTGTTGTTTAATGGGAATAGAGTTCTGGAGATTGGTTGCACAACTACATGAATGTACTCAACACTACTGAACTGTACACTTAAATGGTTAAGATGGAAAATTTCATGTAATGTGTATTTTTTTAAAGATTTTATTTATTTATTTGACAGAGAGAGATCACAAGTAGGCAGAGAAGCAGGCAGAGAGAGGGGGAAGCAGGCTCCCTGCTGAGCAGAGAGCCTGCTGCGAGGCTCCATCCCAGACCCTGGGATCATGACCTGAGCCAAAGGCAGAGGCTTTAACCCACTGAGCCACCCAGGCACCCCTAATGGTAAACTTTTCAACCAAGTTTTTTCTTAAGTAACCCAGAGTTGGTTTCTGTTCCATGGAACCAAGACCATTGATTCAACCATAAAAATGACCTTTAACCCAGTATTGCTGATGGTTATCATTTTGGTGAATTTTGTTGAATATTTTTAATATCTTGTGTTTTTCTGTGAATTTCTCCCTGAACAAAATTGAAAAAACTGTTGTTGTTCTAACTACCTAACAATTTTTGAATAATTATTCCTACTTTCAAACCTCACAACAACTCTATGAAATAGGGATGAGTTTTATTCCAATTCTTCAGGTGAAAAAATTTGATGTTATTTTGTATCCTTATTTGTAAGCATTTTCCTATACCAACTTTTTGTAAACATGAGTTTCAGTGAGTGGATAATATTATTTTATAAATGTACCATTAATTTATCAATCTCTTCCATTGAACTTTTATGTCATTTCCAAGTTTTTGCTATTACAAATAGTATAATAAACATTCTTGCACATGATTCTTTTTTTTTTTTATAAGATTTTATTTATTTGAGAGAGAGAATGAGTAACAGAGGGGAGGGGTGGGGGGAGAGGGAAAAGCAGACTCCGTGCTGAGCAGGGAGCACCATGTGAGCTCAATTCCAGGACCCTGAGATTATTACGACCTGAGACAAAGTCAGTTGCTTAACCAACTGAGCCACCTAGGCACCCCCAGCATGTGATTCTTTATTCATGTATCTATTTATCCACAAAATAAATCAAGATACTCACAGACACATTCAAAACTATGGGGGTTTGATGCCCAAGTGCTGAGTCTAGTTCCCGAAGGGGGTTGGTGGGGCCACTCTCCTCCCCCTTGGGTGCCCACTGCCTCTGTAAGGGTTGGAGGCAAAACAAACACTGAACCTTATTTGGGCTTTCACCTTTTGTCATAGACGTGAAAATCCTCTTTGGATTTTTTCCAGTTAGGAAAAAGTAATGTAGGTCTTTCAACCAAGAGGCAGAGTGTGAATTTTGAAAAGCAGGTGATACTTGTAATTCAGTTTAATAACTAAGGAGTTTTTTCCCCCATCTTCATTTCTAAGTTTCATGAGAGAAGAGATGCTTTTTGAAAGTTACTTAAAAAAAAAAAAAAAGAGGGGTGCCTGGGTGGCTCAGAGGGTTAAGCCTCTGCTTTTGCTCTGGTCATGAACTCAGGGTCCTGGAATGCAGCCCCGCATTGGGCTCTCTGCTCAGCAGGAAGCGGGCTTCCCCGTCGCTCTCTGCCTGCTGCTCTGCCTACTTGTGATCTCTCTCTCCGTCAAATAAATAAATAAAATCTTTTTTTTTTTTAAGGAAAAAAGAAAAATCTCTTGGAAGAAAATGCTTGGATTGTACTATTAAAAATGGAAGGCACTAAGGCATTTAAAACTAAATTGGAAAAGTTAAACACAGAATTACCATATGACCTGACAATCCCATTCCTAAATCTGTAGCAAAAGAACTGAAAACAGATACTAAACAAATACTCGTACATGAAAATTCCTAACAGCATTATTCACATTAGCCAAGAAGTGGAAACGGCCTCCATGTCCATCAAATGATGAATTCATAAATAACATATGGTATGCCCACACAAGGGGATATTATTCAGCATAAAAAGGAATACAATTACTGATACATGCTACAACATGGATGGACGAGGAAAACCCTGTTTCGCAAAAGAAGCCAGACACAAAAGGTCACAAACAGTATGATTGGGTGAATCCAAAATGCCCCAAATAGGTAAATCGATACAGAGAAAGCAGACTGGTGGTTGCCAGGGTCTGTGGAAGAGGGGAAGGGGAGTGACTGCTCACCGACATGGGGATTTCCTTTCGGGGTGGGCAAAATATTTTGGAAGCAGAGGTGATGGTTGCGCAACTTTGTGAATGCCTAATATACACCTTAAAACGGTTTGATGTATGTTATACGAACTTTACTTCAATATAAAGAAATGGAATTGGCAGCTAAAATACTGAAACAACGTGAGTCTTTCTCGCATTCATTTTGCAAACCGGTTAGTTACTCTGGTTCAGCCCTCTGAGAGGTCCGGGAGAGCTGGCTCTGTAGCCACGCGGAGAGCGGGCTTCCCTCCATGGGGCGGGGCTTGTGGGGCGGGGCTTGCCGGGATGGACCTCGTCGGGGGCGGGGTCTGGGGCGCGGCGGAGCGCCCGGCCAGGAGGGGGCGCGTCCGGGACTGGCTTCGCCGGTTGCCCGGAGAACCCGCGACAACAAAAGGCCTGAGCGGCTGCGGCGGCGGCGGCGGCGGCGGCGTAGGCGACGGCCGGGAGGAGGAAGCTGGGTAGTCCTGCGCTGTGCTCGCCGCCGGAGACCGTGGCTTTCTCGAGCTGGTCAGTGAGTGGAGGGCCGGCCTGGCGGGGCCGGGTGCGGTGTGGCGCCCGCGCTCCGGATCGCTGTTGAGGGGAGGGGGCGCCTCCTAGGGGTGGGGGGGGGTCGGGGGCCGCTGCGAGATGGCTCGTGGGTGTGGAGGGCGGTTGGGGCGCCTGCAAAGCCGAGGACGGCGCCGGAGGGGGCTGGGGTCGGTGCTGGGAACTCCGCCGAACGGCCGGGGGGAAGTGGGGTCCCCCTGGAGGTAGAAGGTCCCGGGAATTAGGGACGCGCGGGAACGCCAGACGGAACCCCACTAAGTCAGATCCTGTTTCTGGCGCTGGTGCTTCCAGCTGCGGGAACCGAAGGGGATGGGAAGGCCCACCCTCATGGGGGTTTCGTTTTGTCGCCGGCCTCGTTTTCCGTGCGGATGTTGAAACTTTGGTGCAACCCGAGCGCTGTAGGAGTCTCAAAGCCTCCTCCCTCAGGGGCAGGTTTCGTTGAGAAAGAACAGTGCCCAAGTTCTTTATTTGAAACACCTTTTAAATAACACCCTCGCTCCCTCCAAGTTTGCAGATCTTTGTTTTTCTACTTTACTTTCTCTGTTCTCGTTATTATGCATTTGGGACCTTTTCTGAGATACTTGGGATTCATTGTTCATTTGCTGGGATGTTCCTTACGGAAATATTAGCAAACCAAAATATTTAGACAACCACTATTTCTGGAAAGCCACGGGCACTGGATGGCAACAGTATTTGGAGACACTTATTTCTTTTTGATCAGTGACATGGCGTCAGTGATCAAAGATTCTCTTGCCTTTCTCTGATTTCAAAACTCCATGGAGTATGCCTAAATATCACTAGCCAATCAGATTTCACCTTTCATTACATTTATTGGTGACATGATACATATGGTTCTGATGACTGCAATTGATCAGAATCTAAACTTTAAGTGCTGTGAATTTTTTAATACTTAAATTCTTGGATATTAATCTTTGGCAAGCCATAGATTTAGGGCCCTTATTTATTAAAATAAAGAGATAGAATTTCTTTTGTGCTTGTAGCAAAACTTTCCCATTGTAAAAACCTAGAAAGTGAAAATATCCCAATTACACTGCACCTTTTATTAGCAGTTTTGTTGGAAATAGTTAGGTTTGGCTTAACATAGACCATGACTTCTGTTTTAATGTGATGGTATAAATAAAAAAAAATCTATATAATAAAAACTTCAAATGTAGATATTTAGAGACATTTGGAAGAAACAACTCATACAGCATCCTTGTAGTTTATTTGGAAAGTTTTCCAGTACCAAGTAATCATGGACTCCTTTAGGATCCAAGAAAAGATATATTGTACATATGAATATTTTTTCACAGCTGATTTTAACTAGAATGGTTAAAACTGCCAAGGTAGGTACATCTTTTATTGTGGCCATTAAATGCAGCATGTTGACTCTGTTTTGGGATTTTGCAGCCCAAGGGAGCTGATTTTTTTTACTCTCAGTGGGCTTTTAGTAGAGTGATGTATTTTCAGACTATCCACTCGCAGAATTATAATGCACAGTACTGCTGCAGAGTTTTTTAAAGGCTAGTGAATATTAAATATGTCTTTATTAACATTTCCATAGCAAGTAGAGCTGAAGATGTTATTTTAGTCTATTAATAGTCTACTAGGTTAATAGTCTGCTACTAGTTAATAGTCTACTACTACTAGTCTACTAGGTTACTTAATGAGACTGTGCAAGACTCCACTTCTCCAAAGAGTCCAGCGACACCCGAAACTGATTATTTTTTATTATCTACACCTAAACATTATCAAGACTATTTGTTACATTTTCTTTTTAGCTTTTTTAAAAATTTTAAGACTTTATGATTTATTTGTCAGGGAGAGAGAGCACAAGCAGAGGGAGTGGTAGAAGCAGAGGGAGAAGCAGAGTCCCCCCTGAGCAGGGAGCCCAACTCAGGACTCCATCCCAGGCCCCTAGGATTATGACCTGAGCTGAAGGCAGATGCTTAACCGACTGAGCCACCCAGGTGTCCCTCTCTTTAGCTTTTATATTGTGTAAGCTTCATCCTACCAAACCTGAACATTCATGTAAAAGTTTTTATGGGGCGCCTGGGTGGCTCAGTGGGTTAAGCTGCTGCCTTCGGCTCAGGTCATGATCTCAGGGTCCTGGGATCAAGCCCCACATCCGGCTCTCTGCTCGGCAGGGAGCCTGCTTCCTCCTCTCTCTCTGCCTGCCTCTCTGCCTGCTTGTGATCTCTGTCTGTCGAATAAATAAATAATCTTTAAAAAAAAAATAAAAAAATAAAAGTTTTTATGAAAACTTTATGTTTGTATTTCTCTTGGGTATATACCTAAGAAGTGGAGTTGCTGGGTCAAATGATAATTACGTTTTAACTTTCTGAGGAACTGCCAGACTCTTTTCCAAAGTTGAGTGCATCATTTTATATTTCCCTCTGGAGTATGTGAAGGTTCCTTCCATATTCTGTGTGTTTTCACTGACACTTGTTTTTGTCATTTTTTAAAAAATTGTATTTTTTGGGGTGCCTGGGTGGCTCAGAGGATTAAGCCTCTGCCTTCAGCTCAGGTCATGGTTCCAGGGTCCTGGGATCAAATCCCACATTAGGCTCTCTGCTCAACAGGAGCCTGCTTCTTCCTCTCCCTTGGCCTGCCATTTCCTCTGTTTGTGCTCTCTCTCTCTCTCTGTCAAATAAATAAATAAAATCTTTTTAAAAATTAATTATTTATTTATTTGAAAGAGTGTGGGAGAGAGAGAGCAGCACAAGCATGAGGGAGGAAAAGAGGGAGAGGGAGAAGCAGGCTCCCTGCTGAGCAGGGAGGCCTATGAGGGGCTGGATCCTGGGACTCTAGGATCATGACCTAAGCTGAAGGCAGGTGCCCAAGCAGCTGAGCCACCCAGGTACCCCTCACCAACATGTGTTTTGATCTGTCTGTTTAAAAAATTTTTGATACTTTAATATCCATCTTTTAAAAATTGAAGTGCATTTGACATAACACTGTTATGTTAGTTTCTGGTGTACAGACAAGTGTATGTGGTGTGCTATGCTCACCACAAGTGCAGCTATCATCTGTCACCATTCAGTGCTATTACAATACCATTGACCCTATGCTATAATTTTTATCCCTTGACTCATTCATTTCATAACTGGAAAGCTGTACTCCCACTCCCCTTCACCCATTTTGCCCATCTCTCCAACCTGCTACCATCTGGCCACCATCATTTTGTTCTCTGTATTTATGGGTCTGATTCTGCTTTTTATTAGTTTGTTTTGTTTTGTAGATTCCACATATAAGGGAGGTTATATGGGGCACACCTGGCTGGCTCAGTCCACTGAGTATATAATCCTTAGTCTCATATGTGAGATTTGAGCCCCACATTGGGTGCAGAGATTACTTAAAAATAAATACATAAATAAATAGACATTAAACAGAAAGGAAAAAATTATATGGTATTTGTCTTTCTCTATCTGACTTGTTTCACTTAGCATAAGGCCCTCTAGGTCCATCCATGTTTTGCAAATGGCAAGATTTCATTCACTTTTATGGCTGGGTAATATTCCATTGCATATATATACACCACATCTTCTTTATCCATTCACTTATTGATGGATGCTTGGGTTGCCTCCATATCCAGGCTCTTGTAAATAATGATAGTAAACATAGTGGTACATACATCTTTTTGAATTAGTGTTTTTGTATTTGTTGGTAAAATACCCAGAAGTACAATTAGAGGATCATAGGTTAGTTCTATTTTTAATGTTTTGAGGAAGCTCCATACTGTTTTCCAGACTGGCTGCACTAGTTTACATTCCCACTGATCATGGTTGAGGGTTCCTTTTTCTCCACATTCTTGCTAACACTTGTTATTTCTTGTCTTTTTTTTAATAATTAAAAAAAATTTTTTATAAACATATAAAGTATTATTAGCCCCAGGGGTACAGGTCTGTGAATCGCCAGGTTTACACACTTCACAGCACTCACCATAGCACATACCCTCTCAATGTCCATAGCCCCACCACCCTCTCTGTACCCCCTTCCCCTTGGCAACCCTTAGTTTGTTTTGTGAGATTAAGAGTCTCTTATGGTTTGTCTCCCTCCCGATCCCATCTTGTTTCATTTATTCTTTACCTACCCCCCAAAGCCCCCACATTGCAACTCCATTTCCTCATATCAGGGAGATCATATGATAGTTGTCTTTCTCCTGAATTGACTTATTTTGCTAAGCATAATACCCTCTAGTTCCATCCATGTCATTGCAAATGACAAGATTTCCTTTCTTTTGATGGCTGCATAGTATTCCAGTGTTTATATATACCACATCTTCTTTAATCATTCATCTGTTGATGGACATCTAGGTTCTTTCCGTAGTTTGGCTATTGTAGACATTGCTGCTATAAACATTCGGGTGCACGTGCCCCTTAGGATCACTATGTTTGTATCTTTAGGGTAAATACCCAGTAGTGCAATTGCTGGGTCATAGGATAGCTCCATTTTCAACTTTTTGAGGAACATCCATGCTGTTTTCCAGAGTGGTTGCACCAGCTTACGTTCCCACCAACAGTGTAGGAGGGTTCCTCTTTCTTCATATCCTCGCCAGCATCTGTCTTTCCTGACTTGTTAATTTTAGCCATTCTGACTGGTGTGAGGTGGTATCTCACTGTGGTTTTGATTTGTATTTCCCTGATGCCGAGTGATGTGGAGCACTTTTTCATGTGTCTCTTGGCCATCTGGATGTCTTCTTTGCTATTTCTTGTCTTTTTGATTCTAGCCATTCTGACAGGTGCGAAGTGATACCTCATTGTAGGTTTGATTGTATTTCCCTGCTTGCTGATGATGTTGAGTATGTTTGCATGTGCTTATTAGCCATTTTTCATATCTTTGAGGAACAAAACTTTCAAATTTGATTAAATCCATTTCATCTGTTCATCCTTGTAAAGCTTATTGCTTTTGCTTTTGGAGTTTTACCTGAGAAACCATTGCCAAACCCAAGGTTATCAAGAGTTACCCCTATATTTTCTTCTAAGAATATTATGAGTTTTAGCTCTTATGGTTAGCTCTTATGGTTAGGTGAACGATTTTGAATCAACTTTTGTATATGATGTGAAGCAGGAGTCCAATTTCATTCTTATGCATGTGGATATCCAGTTGTGTCAACCATTTGTTGAAAAGTCTGTTCTTTCCCCGTTGAATTGTCTTGGCACTCTTGTCAAGAATCATTTGCCCATAAATATGAGGATTTATTGGGACACCTGGGTGGTTCAGTTGGTTAAGCATCTGCTTTCGGCTCAGGTCACAGTCCTGCATCGGGCTTCTTGCTTGACAGGGAGCCTGCTTCTCCCTCTGCCTGCCACTCCCCCTGCTTGTAATCTCTCCTTCTCTCTCTGTCTCTGACAAATAAATAAAATCTTTTAAAAAGTATGAGGATTTATTTCTGGATTCTCAGTTCTTTTCCACTGATCTTTAAGTTTGTCTTATACCAGTACCACACTGTCTTGATTTCTGTTGTTTAGTTTTAGAGTTGGGGAAGTGTGTCCTCTGACTTTGTTCTTTTTCAATCTTATTTTAGCTATTCTGTGCCCCTGGAATTTCCATACGAATTTTAGGATCAATCAATAAATAAAATCTTAAAAAAAAAAAGAATTTTAGGATCAGCTTGTCAATTTCTGCAAAGAATTCAGCTGGGATTTTGATAGGGGTTGCACTGAATCTGTACATAAATTTGAGGAATATTGTGATTTTTTAATGATTTTTAAAAAAGATTTTATTTATTTGACAGAGATCACAAGTAGGCAGAGAGACAGGCAGACAGAGAGGGAAACAGACTCCCCGCTGATCAGAGAGCCCAATGCGGGGCTCCATCCCAGGACCCTGAGATCATGACCTGAGCCAAAGGCAGAGGCTCAACCCACTGAGCCACCCAGGTGCCCCATGGAATATTGTAATCTTAACAGTGTTAAGTCTTTCAACCCACAAACATGAGCTGTTTCTCCACGTATTTAGATCTTTACTTTCTTTAACAATATTTTATAGTCTTGAGAGTATGTTTTATATGTCTTTTATTTAATTTCTTTCTGAGTATTTTATCCTTTCTGATGCTACTATAATGGAATTGTTTTCTTAATTTATTTTTCAGGTTCATTTTAAGTAAAGACACCAATTTAATTTTTTTAAAGATTTTATTTATTTATGACAGAAAGAGAGAGTGAGAGAGGGAACACAAACACTGGGGAACTGGAGAGGGAGAAGCAGACTCCCCGCTGAGCAGGGAGCCCATATGGGACTCAGTCCCAGAACACTGGGATCATGATCTGAACTGAAGGCAGACGCTCAATGACTGAGCCACCCAGGCGCCCTGACACCAATTTAATTTTTAATGTATTAATTCTACCAGCAATTTTCAGAAACAAGTGCAACATAAGTAGGAGTGGAAAAGCCGTTTTTCAGTTAGTTTTGATTATTTTTGAAAATAAATCATTTAAAGTTATAGAAACCCTTAAAACTATTTTCCTGGATTTATTTCTAATATTTGTGGCAAAGAGATACAGCTATAAAATCTAATAAAGGGTTTGCTTTCAACGCAAGTGTACAGTTACTCAATAATTTCCTTGCCTTAATTTTTTAAGTGCCCGGTTATTCAATATTTAGATTAGAGAACTGGGAAACACATTACTGCTACAGAAAGAATGGCATGATGGAATCCCATGTTTCATCATTTACCAACTCATGGACATTACCCTTTAGACTGTTTTGCAGCAAATCCAGACAGTTCATATCATTTCATCTCTGAATTATAGGTATATTTTTGTGAGACATATTTACTTGTTTTAATTACCTCATGTTGGAATAAAACGTGCTTTAATTGACTTTGTTTTGGAAGATGGTTAGTTTATTAGGATAGAGAAGTCTATAATTGAATTTTGTTTTTATTTTGATACACAGGAGTCCAGATCTTACATAAAATGGATAATTCTCACAATAGATACTGAATATTAAGTAGAAAGTTATTTAGTAAAATCTAAGCTGCTATGGAAGAAATACCAGTAAAAGTTGCTGTAAGAATCCGACCTCTGCTGTGCAAAGAAGTTCTTCATAATCATCAAGCTTGTGTGAGAGTTATTCCAAACACCCAGCAAATTATCATTGGGAGAGATAGAGTCTTTACTTTTGATTTTGTTTTTGGCAAAAATTCCACTCAAGATGAAGTTTATAATACATGTATAAAGCCACTAGTGTTTTCTCTCATTGAGGGCTATAATGCAACTGTTTTTGCCTATGGACAAACTGGATCCGGGAAGACCTACACCATTGGAGGAGGCCATGTTGGTAAGATTCTCATATTCTTTGACTTTTGTTTGAGATGCTGGAACGAAGCTAAAATATGACTATCTGAAATATAGAAGGTGCTCAGCATATTAATTGAATGAAATAATGTATAATCCTATATTATATCTTGTATATATCCTGTATAATCTTTGAATCAAGTATAAGATCATCATCTTTGAAAGATGTATTTTTAAATGTTGAAGTTTCATTCAACAATTCAATTTATGATTATATTTGATTAAGGAAACAAGTTTAATACAGTGTTTGGTGTTCAGCCCTTTGCCATTTTTTTCCGTTTTATTGAGATACAGTTGACATACAACTTTGTATTAGTCCAAGGTGTACATATAATGATTTGGTATATGTAGATATTAGAAAATGATTACCACAGTAGGTTTAGTTAATACCAGTCACATCACAGTTATAAATTTTTTCTTGTGATAAGAACTTTTTTTTTTTTTAAAGATTTTATTTATTTATTTGACAGACAGAGATCACAAGTAGGCAGAGAGGCAGGCAGAGAGAGAAAGAGGAGGAAGCAGGCTCCCCGTGGAGCAGAGAGCCTGATGTGGGGCTTGATCCCAGGACCCTGGGATCATGACCCAAGCCAAAGACAGAGGCTTTAACCCACCCAGGCGCCCCTGATAAGAACTTTTAAAAAAGGCTTATTTATTATTTATTTGGGGGAGAGAGAGCACAAGCAGGGTGAAGGGCAGAGGGAGAAGCAGGGTTCCCACCAAGCAGGGAGCTTGATGCAAGGGCCTGATCCCTGGACCCTAGGATCATGTCCACAGACGCTTAACTGACTGGGCCACCCAGGTGCCCAAGAACTTTTAAGATCTAATCTTTTAGCAGCTTTCAAGTACACAATACAGTATTAGTAACTACAGTCACCATGCTGTACATTACATCCTCAGAACTTATAACTGGAAGTTTTTATGTTTTGACTACCCTTCACCCATTTCCCCCACTCCCTGCCTCTGACCACCCTTTGTAAAGTAGAAATAAATGAGTTAAATTGACCAGATTTTGATCTTTTAACATAGTCCACGTGTAAATATCAAGAGTCCTACAACCAGGGGCACCTGGGTGGCTCAGTGGGTTAAGCCTCTGCCTTCGGCTCAGGTCATGATCCCAGGGTCCTGGGATCGAGCCCCGCATCGGGCTCTCTGCTCCGCAGGGAGTCTGCCTCCACCTGCCTCTCTGCCTGCCTCTCTGCCTACTTGTGATCTCTGTCTGTCAAATAAATAAATAAAATTAAAAAAAAAAAAAAAAAAGAGTGCTACAACCAGAACTTCAAGGCAATAAGAAGAATTTATTATGTGGTTTAAGGGTCTTTTTTCCCCATTTTAAAGTCAAATTTTTATTTTGCTTTTTCTGCTTTATTGAGGTACAATTGGTAAATAAAATGGTATGATATTTAAAGTATACATCGTCATGATTTGATGAATGTATATGTTGTCAAAGGATTCCTCCAATCTAGTTAACACATCCATCACCTCACGTGTAAATACAGATTTCTATTGTATTTTACTTTTAAAGATTTTATTTATTTGAGAGAGAGAGAAGCACAGGTGGGGTGAGGGGCAGAGGGAGAAGCAGACTCCCTGCTGAGCAGGGTGCCCAATGTGGAGCTCCATCCCAGGACCCTGGGATCATGACTTGAGCTAAAGGCAGATGCTTAACCGAATGAGCCACACCGTCACCCCTGGATTTCTATTTTATTTATTTATTTATTTATTTTTTAAAAGATTTTATTTATTTATTTGACAGAGAGAGATCACAAGTAGGCAGAGAGGCAAGCAGAGAGAGGGAGAAGCAGGCTCCCTGCCGAGCAGAGAGCCCAATGCGGGGCTCCATCCCAGGACCCTGAGATCATGACCTGAGCCGAAGGCAGAGGCTTAACCCACTGAGCCACCCAGGCGCCCCTGGATTTCTATTTTAAATACTAAATATTTTAGGCTATAATTTCTCCTGCTTAGGATTTCCTGTAGAGCTGGAAGGAAACTTGAGAATCATTTCTCTTTGTTTATAACTGTGGAGCTCCATCTATGGCGTTGATCAGTGACGGACTTACTCAGTTAGAGGGCTAATGACAGCTGGGATTGAAAGCTGGGTCCTCTGTTGAGGACCTTACTGTATTGGTATTTTTCTACTAAAGACAAACTTTTGAGTATTATACATATATATATATTATTATCTAACATTATTGCTAGTGTTCTGTATATGTGTAATGACTCTCAATGTATTTTCTACTTTCATGCTCTTCAAATATGGAATATGTGACTTTCAGAAACATTTCTGATTACATGTAGGGATTGGATGGGAGAGTTGGAGGCTGGCTGTGTGGTTTGAGGAGGCCCTGATTGCAAAGACTAAATGGAAGGTCCATAAGTGCCCAATATTCCCCACACCCCTCACCATCATTTTTCAGAATCAGCGTTATGAAGGATTTGGGATATTAAAGATACTAGATTATTTTAGGGTCTCAAAATAAAAATTCAATTTTTCTACTATAAGTTGTGTTTTGTTTTTTTTAGGATCATAGCTTTTTTTTTTTAATGGAAAAATGTTTTATGATCTGTAAGACTCAGTATGTTCTTTTACTAATGAGAGTTATAAAATGCTTAGAGCTTTAGTGACTTAATTATAGCTATATTGCTTTTATTAAGCGGCCATGCATACAATTTTAATACCTTAAGGGAAAAAGTTATTGTTTATCTATTATCCTAGAATATTTTAACTGCTCTAAAATACTTTATACTTGAGAACACCATGAGAAGCAGTTTTTTCTTTTTTCCTCTAGCTTTTTATTCTTTTTTAAAAAATCATTTTATATTTTTTCATCATGATAAGTTTGCTTTTTATTTATTTTTTAAAAGATTTTATTTATTTATTTGACAGACAGAGATCACAAGTAGGCAGAGAGGCAGGCAGAGAGAGGGGGAGAAACAGTCTCTCTGCTAAGCAGAGAGCCTGATGTGGGCCTTGATCCCAGGAACCTGAGATCATGACCTGAGTGGAAGGCAGAGGCTTAACCCACTGGGCCACCCAGGTGCCCCGAATAAACTCTTTTTTCCATCAGATATTCTTTCCTGCTTTGTCAAAGATTACTTGACCATAGAGTTGAGGGTCCATTTCTGGGCTCTTTATTCTGTTCCATTGATCTATGTGTCTGTTTTTGTGCCAGTACCACACTGTCTTGATGGTGACAGCTTTGTAATAGAGCTTGAAGTCTGAAACTGTGATGCCACCAGCTTTGGTTTTCTTTTGCAACATTCCTGTGGCTATTCGAGGTCTTTTCTGGTTCCATATAAATTTTAGGATTATTTGTTCTAGTTCTGTGAAAAAAGTTGATGGTATTTTGATCAGGGATTGTGTTAAATGTGTAGGTTGCTTTAGGTAGCATAGACATTTTCACAATATTTGTTCTTCCAATCCATAAGCATGGAACTTTTTCCATTTCTTTGTGTCTTCCTCAATTTCTTTCGTGAGTACTCTCTAGTTTTCTGAGTACAGATTCTTTGCCTCTTTGGTTAGGTTTATTCCTAGGTATCTTACGGTTTTGGGTGCAACTGTAAATTTCTCTTCTGTCTTGTTATTGGTGTATAGAAATGCAACTGATTTCGGTGCATTGATTTTATATCCTGACACTTCACTGAATTTCTGTATGAGTTCTGGCAGTTTTGGGTGGAGTCTTTTCGGTTTTCCATGTAAAACGTCATATCATTTGCAAAGAGTGGGAGTTTGATTTCTTTGCCGATTCGGATGCCTTTAATTCTTTTTGTTGTCTCACTCCTGAGGCTAGGACTTCTAGTACTATGTTGAACAGTAGTGGTGGTAGTGGACAGCCCTGCCGTGTTCCTGACCTTAGAGGAAAAGCTCTCAGTTTTTCCCCAGATTGCTGAAGTTTTTTAATATAACTTGAATATAACTGGAATTGTGATACCTCAGTTTTGTTTTTCTTTTTCAAGACTGTTTTGGCTCTTCAGGGTCTTTTGTGGTTCCATACGAATTTTAGAAATGTTTTTTCTAGTTCTGTGAAAAATGCTGGTGGTATTTTGACAGGGATTGCATTGAATGTGTAGATTGCTTTTGGTAATGTGGGTATTTTTTTTTAAATATTTTATTTATTTATTTGGGAGAGCGAGAGATCACAAGTAGGCAGAGAGTCAGGCAGAGAGAGAGGGGGAAGCAGGCTCCCCGCCAAGCAGAGAGCCTGATGAGGGGCCCGATTCCAGAACTCTGGGATCATGACCTGAGCTGAAGGCAGAGGCTTTAACCCACTCAGCCACCCAGGCGCCCCGTAATGTGGGTATTTTAACAGTATTTCTTCTTCCAATCCATAAGCATGGAGTGTCTTTCCATTTCTTTGTGTCATCTTCAGTTTCTTTCATCTGTGTTTTATAATTTTCAGAGTACAGGTCTTTCCCCTCTTTGGTTAAGTTTATTCTTAGATGTTTTATTGTTTTTGGTGGGATTTTAAATGGGATTTTAAAATGGGATTGTTTAATTTTCTTTCTGCTGCTTCATAATTAGTGCATAGGAATGCAACAGATTTCTGAACATTGATTTTGTATCCTGAGGCTTTACTGAATTTATTTATCAGTTTTAGTAATTTTTTGGTACAATCTTTTTAGGGTTTTCTATATATAGTATCATGTTGTTTGCAAATAGTGAGAGTTTTACTTTTTCCTTATCAGATTGGATGCCCTTTATTTCTTTATGTTGTCTAATTGCTGAGGCTAGGACTTGTAGTACTATGTTGAAAAAAGTAGTGAGAATGGACATCCTTATTTTATTCCTGACCCTAGGGGGAAAACTCTCAGTTTTTCACCGTTGACTATGATGTTGGCTGTGGGCTTTTCATAAATGGCCTTTATTATGTTGACATATATTCCTTCTGGACCTACTTTGCAGAAGGTTTTTTTGTTGTTTTTTTTTTATCACAAATGGATGTTACACTTTGTCAAATGCTTTTTCTGCATTTATTGAATAAGCCTGTGGTTTTATCCTTACTGTTATTTTTTTTTTTTTAAAGATTTTATTTGCTTATTTGTCAGAGAGAAAGAGAGCACGCAAGCACAAGCAAGGAGAGAGGCAGGCAGAGGGAGAAGCAGGATCCCAGGACCCTAGGATTATGAGCTGAGCCGAAGGCAGTTGCTTAACCAACAGAGCCACTCAGGTGTCCCTATCCTTTCTGTTATTGATATGATGTATGACATTGATTGTTTTGCAAATATTAGAGTACACTGGGATCGTGGAATAAATTGCACTTGATAGTGGTATGATTTTAAAAATTTTATCATTGGATTCAATTGACTAGTCTTTTGTTGAGGATTTTTTCATCTATATTCATGAGCGATATTGGCCTTTAGTTCTCTTTTTTGGGGGTGTCTTTATCTGGTTTTGGTATCAGGGTGTTACTGGCTTTAAAGCTTGAATTTGGAAGTTTTCTTTCCTCTTGTATTTTTTTTTTTTTTGAATGGTTTGAGAAGAGTGGGTATTAACTTTTTTTGAAGATTTCTTTATTCATTTTAGAGAGAGAATGAGAGCAAGGGAGAGAGGGAGACAAGCAGACTCTGTTGAGTGGGGAGCCTAATACCCTAAGATCATGACCTGAGCTGAAATTAAGAGCCGAATGCTTAACCAACTGAGCCACCCAGGTGCCCTGAGAAGAATGGGTATTAACTCTTGAAATGTTTGGTAGAATTCTTCTGTGAAGTCATTTAGTCCTGCATTTTTGTTTTTTGTGAGTTTTTGGATTACTGATTCAATTTCATTGCTAGTGATTGGTCTGTTCAAATTTTCTATTTCTTCCTGTTTTGGTTTTGGTAGGTTATATGTTTCTAGGAATTTTCCATTCCTTCTAAGTTGTCCAGTTTGTTGTCATACAGGTTTTCATAGTATTCTGTTATGTTTGTTTGTCTATCTGTGGTGTTGGTTCTTATTTCTCCCCTTCTATTAGAAATTTTATTTGGGTCTCTGTCTCTAGATGTTTTTCTAGGCATTTTAGAAATACACATGTATTTTTTTTTTCTTGTTGTTTTGTTTGTTTAATGAATTATTATACCTGTGATTCTATAACTTTATTTTTGCTTTTGACAATATAAAATATTCCATTACTTCCTGTATAGGTCATAGAATTTCTTTTTTTTTTTTTTTTAAAGATTTTATTTATTTATTTGACAGAGAGAGATCACAAGTAGACAGAGAGGCAGGCAGAGAGAGAGAGAGAGGGAAGCAGGCTCCCTGCTGAGCAGAGAGCCCGATGCAGGACTCGATCCCAGGACCCTGAGATCATGACCTGAGCCAAAGGCAGCGGCTTAACCCACTGAGCCACCCAGGCGCCCTAGGTCATAGAATTTCATCTCATTTTTTGGACTATATAAAATTCCATAGTTTGAATGGACCATAGTTCCTCCATTCCAGTATTAATGGACATTTATTTAGGTTGTTTCTGATTTTTACTGTCATAAAAAAGTTGCAGTGTATATTTTTGTATATTTAACTTTGCACCATGTGTTAGTATTTGTATAAAACAGATTCCAAGAAGTGGATTTTTTGAGTTAAAGTGAATGCACATTTAAAATGTAGATAGATACTGACAAATCAGCTTCCAAAAAGGCTATAATTCCTACCACCAATATATGAAAGCCATTTGTTTGTATCCTTGTCACTTATTGGATATTATAAATCCACAATATTTTTTTGGTCATCTGATAGGTGAAAAATTATACTTTGTTGTTTGAACTTACATTTCTTGGTATATTGGTGAAATTGTTAAGCATTTTTTTATTTCCTAGGCTTTTAAGGACTCCAATTCTTGATCAGTCATCTGCTGTTTGATTTTAATAATTCTGTTTTTTTTTTTCCAATAAATAATTTGTCGAGCATTTGTAGTGTATGTAGGGTACCATGCTAGGCACTGTGGCAGAATAATAATCTCTTATTTTTTCAATATGGTGCTTATTTACTAATATTCACTTTCCTACTTCTCAGAACCTTGGATTTACTGACTTGTACCAGGCATACATTCTCTAGAAACACTTGTGTGTACTGTAAATAATATAATAGCTAAATAATGGCTGTTGAGATATAAAACTTTACAAGTTCTCTCTATTGAAACAGTCTATCTCAGGAATGTAAGTATAACATTGAAAAGTGTGACATTTAGATTACTGAAATACATATTGAAACTTTATTATAAATATTACTTGAAATTCAGCATTCTGATAAGTCTTTTCAATTATTGTGCTTTGTTATCTGTTGAAGTGGGGAATGAATGAGCTATTTCAAATCAGCCTTACATTCTGGCTAATCTACAAAGCATGTATTGCACTGTAATTTATACATAATGCTGTTGCTAGTTCTTGTAAACTCTCAAAAAGGTATCTTTAGGGTTGCCTGGGTGGCTCAGTGGGTTAAGTGACCAACTCTTGATTTTTGCTCAGATCATGATCTCAGGGTCCTGGGATCCTGTTGGATCCACACTCAGGGAGTCTCTCCCCACTTGCACATACACACACATTCTCTCTAAAATAAATAATTTTTTTGGGTATGATTCCATTTTATTCTTTTTTATGACATGTTAGTCACCATACAGTAGTACATCATTAGTTTTTGATGTAGTGTTCTATGATTCAGTGTTTGCGTATGACACACAGTGTCTCTAAAATAAATAAAATAAATCTTAAAAAAAAAGGGAAAGAATCTTCAATCTTCATTTTTTCCTTTGTATTAGAAAAACCTATAGCTTCCTTTACTTGCCACATGATGGCAGTCTTGCATCTTAAATTAGGTGAAAGGCAGTCCAAGTTAATAGAGGTTCAGATTTTCAGGATGCTGCCCAAGATCTAAACATTGGTAATTTTCAACCTGGAAGCTGTTTTTAAGGTTCATTTGAAAGCCAGCTTTTTGTAGCTTGGAATGTGTTTCCCATGGAACAATGCTACAAATGGTGGGTAGGTTTCTAAATTGGCTTAACATATTTAACCTTAAGTCTCAATTTATTCTTCTGCTTATTTAAAATTTTTAAAACTGTTTAAAAAGTTGTGGAAACTTTTACACATGAATTTTGAAGTTATGGTTTTAAAAATTTATAATACAGTTATATAAAAAATATGTTGTAAATGTAGGGTTTTAGCCTTTCTTATATTTTAATTTTCACATGTCCTTTCTTTAAATTTTTAGCTTCAGTTGTGGAAGGACAAAAGGGTATCATTCCTCGAGCTATCCAAGAAATATTTCAAAACATCTCTGAAAACCCTAGCATTGATTTTAGTATTAAAGTGTCTTATATCGAAGTATATAAGGAAGACCTAAGAGATCTTCTAGAATTGGAAACATCTATGAAGGATCTTCACATCAGAGAAGATGAAAAAGGAAACACAGGTAAAGTAGCCTACTTAACTGATAGCCTTCATTAGCAAATAGATGTGGTTTAATTGAGTTTCAGGATGTATTCCAAAGAATCTTTAAAACAGACATTGAAGCAAAATGCATTTGTTTTTACTTTAAAATTGGGTAACTTTTTGATTACCAATATCTATTAAATCACCCAGGTGAAACATAGTTCAGACAGGTTGGTAAGATTAAGTTAATAAGTTGTAATTCAAGGTACTTATTCTCTATAATTGCCCCTGCTCTGAGTTGATCTCCAACAAGACTTTGAAATAGGCTAAATTAGTTTTTGTGCTTTTTTTTTTTTTTCCTCCCAGAGTTTTCCCCAGAGTGGGGATGGCTTCTTCCTTTGGTGTTTGTCCAAGTTGTTCCAGAATTCTCCTTTCTTCCTCTTTGATTTTGTCCCACCACATCTGTTGCCTCCTCCCTCTTTCTCTCTCTCTTTCTCTCTCTCTTTTTTAAATTTGCACCGTTTACGTGTTTTCTTCTCCATATTGACACTGTCCATCGTTGTGCTTCTTGTGGTCTGAATTTCTGTGCTAACAACCTGTTAATTTCATTAAATATCCATTTGTTTAGAAATAGGAGAAGGTTAGTTGGGTCAAAGTATAAGTATTTTAAAGAATAACACTTTCTGCTTTTCTGATTTAAAGGGTAATATGTTCAGCATAGAACACTTTGAAAACATAGGAAAGTTTAAGGAAGAAAGTTGAAGATCATCTTTAATCCCAGAACCCAGAAAGAACAACTTCTGTTTTTGGTGTGTTTCCTTCTAGATTTCTTTTTCTGTGCACATATAAATTTTTAAAAAATGTACTTAGAACTTGATGTGTAACATTGTTCCTTATTTTTTCACTTAATATTTGTTTTGTGGGCGTTTTCACACACCGTTAAATATTTTTCAAACTTATGACTCTTCGTGGTCATGTGGTAATTTTGTCTTTGGAATGTATTATGCTTTTTAAAATTAATGCTCCATTCTTGGACATTTAAGCTGTTTCTAGATTTTCACTATTATTAACAACACTGACTTGGGTGTGTTTCTCTCTTAGAAAAGATACTTAGGTAGAACCCTTTTTGGAGATAAAGGATCCCACCTGAGGAGTCACTGACTCCTTGAGGAAATTTCCTAGCAGTTAGGAAAGTAATATCATTCAGAGTGCCTTCCAGGGGCAGTGAAGTTTGTCCTCTTAATTGGCCTTGTCTTGGCAGCCCTGGCATTCCTCGATGTTTGGAGAGAATGGTTTTTGTTTTGTTTTTTAGAAAGAAAGCAGACATAGTAGTCTATGGTCTCAGTAGATAATTCAGTATAGTTTCTCTTTTCTGGACAGACTTCAGACCAACGTTTTGAGCTCCTGTATTGTATAAAATATAATTATTGAGTGTTTTTATCTTCTGTTAAGAAGATAACAGAAATGACACGTTTATTGTAGAAGAGTCAAATAATGCAGAAGTATACACTATCCCTCCTGATAAACTTAATAGCTAATATCAGTTCTGCAAAAGTTTTGGGAAGATGCAACAAATTGTCTTAAGACCGATTGGCATCTGTCTTATGTAATGTTCCATTCACTACCAAAGTGTATTTGTTTGACATATTTATTTACTTCCTGTGTGTGCAGCAATGTTTCGTATCCACCCTGGGATGCTGCACCATCAGTATCATCGTGGAAGCTTTTTAAGAAATACTATCTTTCGGGCCCCACTTTTCAGAAATTCTCATGAATTTGTCTGGAATGGGGCCTGAGCCTTGCTACTTTCTCTTTTATAAAACTTCCAGGTGATTCGCAGCTGGGTTTGAGGACCAGAGATAGTGCTAAGCTGTAGCCTAATGGGAAAAATTTATGAAAGTTACCCTTTGCTTTACAGTTACGTTGTCCTATTTTATAATTGCTGATCTTTTAGCATTCCCCGTTTGTAGTATAAGTTCTAGAACTTTAAATGTTCTCGGTTGTTAAGGTGTCATGTTGGAAATAATGAAAGCAAAATGATCATTTTTCAAGAAGACAGTGACATGACAGGATCTGTATAAAGAGGAAATGGGACACTGTAATTCAAGCACAGAATCAGGAGCTTTACTACTCTGATTCAAATCCCAAATCTGCCTCCTGCTTTTTGAAATATGTTTGAATATAAACAAATAATGTGGGCAGTAAGCTTTGGCTTATTTGCGGCTCTTATTCCGCTGTTCTTGAAATAGAAACTTTTTTTTTTTTTTAATTGCCATCACATTTGTTTACCTTATGCTCTGCTATTATGTAGGGCATACCTGTTTGTTTTTTTTGTTGTTTTTTTTTTTTGTTTTAATTTGACAGACAGAGATCACAAGCAGGCAGAGAGGCAGGCAGAGAGAGAGAGAGAGAGAGGAGGAAGCAGGCTCCCCGCCGAGCAGAGAGCCCGATGCGGGACTCGATCCCAGGATCCTGGGATCATGACCTGAGCCGAAGGCAGAGGCTTTAACCCACTGAGCCACCCAGGCGCCCCAGGCATACCTGTTTTTAAGATGACTAACCAATTTTATTTACACTGAAGTTGTCATTTATCATTGGTCATGACCACACGATACCAAAAACCATAAGCCTAAGGATGACTTGAATATTAACAAAACTCAAAAGACATGAATTTCTCTTCATTAATCTACTACTGATTAATTCTTTTGAGTTTTCTGTTTAATCTGTTTTTTTTTAGTAAGTCTATTAGACTCTACAAGTCAAAATACTGGAATAAAGAGCTTTTCTTTAGTCAGCCATCTTAAAGAATTGAGTGTGACTCCAAAGAAACCAGATTGTTTAAAATATATGTATATATAACTTCTTTTAGAATGTAAACATCAAAATGAGTGCTGTCTGTTAAAATCATTCCTTTGGGAGATTATCTAAAATTACTTAATGAATTTGCTGATGTCACTGTTGTTTGAAGTGCTATTGATTTTTTTATTTTTAAGAGCTTTTCTTAGCCTGGGCAGTTCAGCCAATATTAACTGTTGTAATTGGGTTTTGATTAAAATTTGGTTTAAAAACTTGCTGTTGCTGTTTTAAGTGATTGTTGGGGCCAAAGAATGCCAGGTGGAGAGCGCAGATGAGGTGATGAGTCTCCTGGAGATGGGGAATGCAGCCAGGCATACAGGGACCACGCAAATGAACGAGCACTCCAGTAGATCACATGCAATTTTTACAATCAGCATCTGTCAAGTGGAGAAAAACATAGAGGCAGGTGAAGACGGATCGTGGTACTCTCGTCGGCAGATTGTCTCGAAGTTCCACTTTGTGGACTTGGCTGGCTCCGAAAGAGTAACCAAAACAGGGAATACTGGCGAACGGTTCAAAGAATCTATTCAGATCAACAGCGGGTTGCTGGCTTTAGGCAACGTCATCAGCGCTCTCGGGGACCCCCGCAGGAAGAGTTCACATATTCCATATAGGGACGCGAAAATTACCCGGCTTCTGAAAGATTCCCTGGGAGGCAGCGCCAAGACTGTCATGATCACGTGTGTCAGCCCATCCTCCTCAGATTTTGATGAGTCCTTAAATTCCCTCAAATATGCCAACAGAGCCCGCAACATTAGAAACAAGCCCACCTTAAACTTCAGCCCCGAGTCAGACCGAATGGACGAAATGGAGTTTGAAATTAAGTTGCTTCGAGAAGCTTTGCAAAGCCAACAGGCTAGCATCAGCCAAACCAGCCAGATCCATCCAGAGGAGACTTCTGAGAGAAACAGGATCCATTCTCTGGAGGAGCAAGTGGCCCAGCTGCAAGGCGAATGTCTGTGTTACCAGAACTGCGTGGAGGAGGCCGTTACCTTCCTGGTGGACCTAAAGGAGGCCGTCCGACTGAACCCAAAGCAGCTGCACAAACTGCAGGAGTGGCTGAACATGACTCAGGAGGTCAAGAAGGCGGTGTTCACCTCCTTCAGAGGGAGCCACGGCCTCGGCAACCTGGGAGAAGGGCCTCAGCATGTTACAGTCCTCCAGCTGAAGCGAGAGCTGAAGAAATGCCAGGTACGTGGATGCCTTTTGTTGGTGGCTTGTTGGACGACTCCTTTTACTGGGGCAAGGGTCATTTTGGAACCTCAAAAGTTTTTCGAAAGGATTATGTGTGAAATCTCATTTGCCTTTGCTCAGTTACTTCCCTTTTCCTACCGCTTTGTCCTCTTAATTGACACCTTCTCAGCTCCTTCTCCTTTCTCTTTTAATATCTTCACTTGGTATATTTATGAAGCAGAATCTTGCGGACCTGCTCATTGATTTAGAGGATGAAGAAAAACACAATTTCAGAAAACAAAGTGAAGTTGTACGTTAGTGAGTCTTCATTCCTCTTTGGGTCGGTGGTTCTTGAAGGAAAAAAATAAACTTCATCCTTTGAGTGTGGAATGCTGGGTTTTTTGAACAAGCAAAGAAATCATCTTATTTGACAGTATTTAAGGGATGTGGGTATACGTATTCATATTATATAAATGTACGTTGAATTCAGAGTTATGCTTCTCACCTTATATTCACACACAGTATGGGAAGATTTTATGTCACTGGGGAAATCATGGGAAACAAGATACATCCAGTCCTCTTTACATGGGGGTCTGGTAGACAAATGGATATTCTGCCAGTTTTTGAAAATAGGAAAATGTATAGTTAAAAACATAGCTTTCTAGTTAGAAATCATTCCTCAAGACCTTTTTATATGTATTAGAAAGAAACCTCTATTATAGCAGCTCTTAAACTTTTTGTTCACAAGATTTCTTTTTTTTTTTCTTTTTAAAGATTTTATTTATTTGACAGAGAAAGAGAGAGAGAGAGCACAAGCAGGGGGAGCAGGAGAGGGAGAAGCAGGCTTCCCGTTGAGCAGGGAGCCCGATGCGGAACTCAATCTCAGAGCCTGGGATCATGACCTGAGCTGAAAGCAGAGGCTTAACCATCTGAGCCACCCAGGTGCTCTGTTCACAAGATTTCTTTACAATTTTAAAATGAAGTCCTCTAGGGGCGCCTGGGTGGCTCAGTGGGTTAAAGCCTCTGCCTTTGGCTCAGGTCATGATCCCAGGGTCCTGGGATCGAGCCCCGCATAGGGCTCTCTGCTCTGTGGGGAGCCTTCCCCCGCCCCCCTGCCTACTTGTGATCTCTGTCTGTCAAATAAATAAATAAAATCTTTAAAAAATAATAAAATAAAATAAGGTCCTCTAAAGAGCTTTTGTTTATGGGGACTGTATCTATTAGTATTTACCACATTAGAATTAAAACACAAGAATTTAAACAATTAACACACTCAAAACTAACAGTAGTAACCTGATTACATGTAAAATAAATAACTTTTTTTCGTGAAGGATAACTATTTTCCAAAACAAAAGAAGTTAGTAAGAGTGGAATTGTTTCACATTTTACATGTCTGGCTTAATAGAAAGTGGGCGGATTTTCATATCTGCTTCAGCTTTCGGTTCGCGGCAATATGTTGTTTTAGTTGAAGTATATGAAGAAAAACCAGCTTCATATAGATTTGTAGTTGGAATGGAGGACTCTTTTAATGGCTTTTTCAGATAATTATGGATATTTTGTCTTTGCTATTACACCAAAACTCAACCTGTAGAGATTTCCTAATGGTTACTGGCTGTGTGGAATTTGAAACTGTCTTTGTTACATGAATATTTATACCTTAAAATTCACTGTATCTTGTACTTTGGATCTTTTATCACATGATTCTAAAATGTCACTTATTGGTCATGTGGAAAATATTTGTTTACTAAATTATGCAGATCTTCCAAATGTTGATGCCTATCATTAGACAGCATCAAGTAATTACATTCACTAATCTTACCTACTGATCTTACCAGCAGGGTCTATAAGTATTGGAACCCATCAGACTTGCAGCAGAAATGTATTCCAAAATTCTAATTTTTGCATGAAACTTGAATTTTATCATTTGCAGCAAATATTGTTGTTTCCCTTGAAATGATGGTTTTCTTTCTTTTTTAAAAAAGATTATTTATTTATTTATTTGACAGAGAGAGACACAGTGAGAGAGGGAACACAAGCAGGGCAAGTGGGAGAGGGAGAAGCCGGCTTCCCGCTAAGCAGGGAGCCCGATGCGGGGCTCGAACCCAGGACCCTGGGATCATGACCTGAGCCGAAGACAGATGCTTAACCCACTGAGCCACCCAGGTGCCCCCCATCAAGATATTCTTAAGTGAAGCTGGCATTTGTTTGTATTGTGAATACGTGGCAGTGAGGAAGACAGTGACTCCTGGTACAGTCTGGTGACATGTCCCCTATTCCCGCTAGGAGTCAGCAGTTTTACCCACCCTTATATACCATCAGTGCAAATGTCAGCATGGTAAACAGGGAAAATATTGGCTTAATATTATTAGGAAAATAGTTTTGATCTCTTGGATGCCCTGAAAGCACCTAAAGGACGCGCCAAAAGGGTCTTTGCTGAATACACTATGAGGACTGCTGGTTCTATCTCAGAGATTCTGATATTTAAATATAAGCATTTAAAGTAATACCTCTAAAATTATGGATTTTTTTTTTTTTAAAGCAGTGACTCTGCCCTACCTTCCTTGTAGATAGGGCAGGCCTGGCCCTTCCTCCTTGGTATAAGACACTGGCAGAATGGGAAGTATGGTTGATGGGAAGCTTGAACCTTGGGGCGCTGTAGGGGTTAGGAGTAGGAAGTGCTTTTCCTTCCTGCTACTAAGGTGCCTGAAAGTAGAAACCCATAAAACCCCTTGGTTGAGGATGGGGTGGATACTAACTTTTTCTCTCCATCTGTTGGAAACCCTGAATTACACTTGCTCGAGATGATGCGTTCAAGGTTAAGACTTTCCAAAGATATTAACAGTCTTGGTGAAAAAGGGGATCAGGAGCAAATGATTTTCGGGAGTGCTAGTTAGATTAGAGAGAACCCAAGACTTCTCAGGACTTTGAAAGTGCTAGTGGATGCTATTAATCTTCAAGTGAGAGACAGAATGTTCAGTATTTCCCAATTTTATTATTTTTATTTTTATTTTTTAAAAGATCTTATTTATTTATTTATTTGACACAGATAGAGATCACAAGGTGGCAGAGAGGCAGGCAGAGAGAGAGGGGGAAGCAGGCTCCCTACTGAGCAGAGAGCCCAATGCAGGACTCAATCCCAGGACCCTGAGATCATGACCTGAGCTGAAGACAGAGGCATAACCCACTGAGCCACCCAGGTACCCCAGTATTTCCCAATTTTAAAAAATGGCTTTTGTCTTTTTGGTCTGCCATCTTGCAGGATTAGTAATCCTGAAACCACTGAATAACAAAGAGACAAATGACAGCTGTCATTCCTCACCCTGTATGTCTCTTTAAAAAGTTGTTTTTTAAACTTCCTTTTCTGTTCTTTTCTGTGAGAGAGACAGAATAAACACAATAGTTAAGAACATAGGTACCCAAACCCCCAAGGTTTGAATCCTGATTCCTTTGCTGCTTCGCTCTGTGACCTCAGGCAAATATTTTACCTCTCTGTGCTTCAGTTTCCTCATCTATAAAATAGAAACAATATTAACAAGCACCTTGTAGGTTGTTGTGAAGATTATTAAACCACTAGTTCCCATAAAATGATGAGAATGATGCCTGGCCAGGAGTAAGGCACCATAAATACCAGTTCATTATTATCTCATTCATTTTTCACCTGCCTGGGCTGACTTAGTGACAGCTAAGTGATTGGACTTAGTAGTTGTATGCAGGGCCATGTGCCAGGGGTTGCTGTGAAGGCCACTTGATGAATTCTGTGCAGGGAGATAGCAAGTCTATGCAGGGAGAGGCGTGGATGTTCTCTTCGCTCAGCCCTGCTCCCTTGAGCCTATTACACAAGCAGATAAGTACTTTATTTTTTAATTTTTATTATTTTTTTAAAGATTTTATTTATTTGGGGCACCTGGGTAGCTCAGTGGGTTAAAGCCTCTGCTTTCGGCTCAGGTCATGATCCCAGGGTCCTGGGATCGAGCCCCACATCGGGCTCTCTGCTCAGTGGGGAGCCTGCCTGCCTCCCTTCCTCTCTCTCTGCCTGCCTCTCTGCCTACTTGTGATCTCTGTCTGTCACATAAATAAATAAAATCTTTAAAAAAAAAAGATTTTACTTATTTATGTGGCAGGCAGAGAGAGAGAGGGGGCGGGGGAAGCAGGCTCCCTGCTGAGCAGAGAGCCCGATGCAGGGCTTGATCCCAGGACCCTGAGATCATGACCTAAGCTGAAGGCAGCTGCTTAACCCACTGAGCCACCCAGGCATCCCAGTTATAGCTTATTTTATGAAAGAAGTCACATAGGTCCTATACATGTGTGGAGTCATAAGGACTAATAGCGTCATGTGTCCTTTCCTTGTTTGGTCATTTGAGGATCCCAAGCAGAGCAAAGAAGGGCCTTACCCTAAGTGCTACTATGAGGCTGTGGCAAAATCAAGGCAGGCCTCAGGCTGTGGGTTCTCAGTTCGGGGGCCCATCTACCCTGATGCCATTGCTTGAGAAGTCACATACATAGCTTGTTTCTGTGAATGAAATCTTATGTAAAGTGAATACTCATTTTTGCAAATCAGCTACTTGTTCTTGTCTTTTCCTATAGCTGAGAAGAAAGAGCATGGGCTTTGGATTCAGATAGGCCCTGGGCTAGAAGATCAGGAGTTTAGTTTATCTACTGTGTCATCCTGGGGAGAGGCCTTAATCTCTTAATTTCTTCATGAAAAAGTAACCCTGTCTATTCAGTGAGATATTTTTAAAATGTCAAGTCATTATTTGGCATAGAATAGACTCTTGACAAATGTTACGTTTCTTTCTGTTTATTTAATTTAAAAATTGTTTTAAAGTATTATTTGCATATCCAGGTTTATTTGAAAACAGGCACAGTTCATTAGAAATTAAGAAAACTCTTTGTTTAACCGTATTTTTAGACCTCTTCAAAATATCTCTTCATAGTGAAAGTGCATAAAATTAGCAGATATGGGGCGACTGTGTTGCTCAGTGGGTTAAAGCCTCTGCCTTCGGCTCGGGTCATGATCCCAGGGTCCTGGAATCGAGCCCCACATCGGGCTGTTTGCTCAGTGGGGAGCCTGTTTCCTCTTCTCTTTCTCTCTCTCTCTGCCTGCCTCTCTGCCTACTTGTGATCTCTGTCTGTCAAATAAATAAATAAATAAATCTTTTTAAAAATTAGCAGATATTCTTTATTTAAAAATCCAAATGCATTCTTAACTCTATAGGTCAATTTGGAAAATGTGACCTCTTTGATTTTTAAAAGCCCACATTAAAAATCTCATCGCACTTCTAGCAAACTTGTAAAAATCTTAACTGAGTGCACTGTAGAAACTGAGTAACTTTTTGGTTTTAAAAATCAGGAACTAAAACCAGGAAAAATTTTCTATCATTACAGTAATTAATTCTTAGGTTATAGTCATGCTAGGTCCTCGACACTGTTTCTTTCTCCTAACGAGGAGAGAAAAATCTTAAAAGCGAATAGGATAAGAAAAATTTCAAGAAACATCGTCAAATCGTTAATAAATCCCCAGTTTCTGTGGTAATTTCTGGGCTCTCCTGAATTTTTAACATGGTGAATCTCTTGTGCTCTCTTTCCCTCCTCCCAGTGTGCGCTGGCTGCCGATGAAGTTGTGTTTCATCAAAGAGAACTGGAGGTGAAGGAACTAAAGAACCAAGTGCAAATGATGGTCCAGGAAAACAAAGGCCACGTGGTATCTTTGAAAGAAGCGCAGAAAGTGAATAGATTACAGGTAGAGTTTCTTAACGTATTTAGAGCGGTAGATTTAGTTGAACTAGTACTTCACTAAACAGGAGCATTTTATTTATTTATTTAAAAAAATTTTTTTTATTTATTTCTTTTCAGCACAACAGAATTCATTGTTTTTTGTTTTTGTTTTTGTTTTGTTTGACAAAACCTTTATTTATTTTTAAGTGAATAATATGACACAAAACATTTTTTGTAGCCACTATATATGAGATACAATATTCAAAGATGATGCAAAGAACCCAGAAAAATAAAATAAATAATCTATTAAATGGTATTTTCTTTTTTTTTTAATTTCTTTTCACCATAACAGAATTCATTGTTTTTGCACCACACCCAGTGCTCCATGCAATATGTGCCCTCCTTAATACCCACCACCTGGCTCCCCCAACCTCCCACCCCCCGCCCCTTCAAAACCCTCAGATTGTTTTTCAGAGTCCATAGTCTCTCATGGTTCATCTCCCCTTCCAATTTTCCTCAACTCCCTTCTCCTCTCCATCTCCCTATGTCCTCCATGCTATTTGTTATGCTCCACAAATAAGTGAAACCATATGATAATTGACTCTCTCTGCTTGACTTATTTCACTCAGCATAATCTCTTCCAGTCCTGTCCATGTTGCTACAAAAGTTGGGTATTCATCCTTTCTGATGGAGGCATAATACTCCATAGTGTATATGGACCACATCTTCCTTATCCATTCGTCCGTTGAAGGGCATCTTGGCTCTTTCCACAGTTTGGCGACCGTGGCCATTGCTGCTATAAACATTGGGGTACAGATGGCCCTTCTTTTCACTACATCTGTATCTTTTTTTTTTTTTTTAAGATTTTATTTATTTATTTGACAGACAGAGATCACAAGTCGGCAGAGAGGCAGGCAAAGAGAGGAGGAAGCAGGCTCCCTGCTGAGCAGAGAGCCCGATGCGGGACTCGATCCCAGGACCCTGGGATCATGACCTGAGCCGAAGGCAGAGGCTTTAACCCACTGAGCCACCCAGGCGTCCCTACATCTGTATCTTTGGGGTAAATACCCAGGAGTGCAATTGCAGGGTCACAGGGAAGCTCTATTTTTAATTTCTTAAGGAATCTCCATACTGTTCTCCAAAGTGGCTGCACCAACTTACATTCCCACCAACAGTGTAAGAGGGTTCCCCTTTCTCCACATCCTCTACAACACACGTTGTTTCCGGTCTTGCTAATTTTGGCCATTCTGACTGGTGTAAGGTGATATCTCAATGTGGTTTTAATTTGAATCTCCCTGATGGCTAGTGATGATGAACATTTTTTCATGTGTCTGAGAGCCATTTGTATGTCTTCATTGGAGAAGTGTCTGTTCATATCTTCTGCCCATTTTTTGATATGATTATCTTTTGTGTGTGTTGAGTTTGAGAAGTTCTTTATAGATCCTGGATATCAACCTTTTGTCTGTACTGTCATTTGCAAATATCTTCTCCCATCCCGTGGGTTGCCTCTTTGTTTTCTTGACTGTTTCCTTTGCTGTGCAGAAGCTTTTGATCTTGATGAAGTCCCAAAAGTTCATTTTCGCTTTCATTTCCTTTGCTTTTGGAGACATATCTTGAAAGAAGTTGCTGTGGCTGATATCGAAGAGGTTACTGCCTGTGTTCTCCTCTAGGATTCTGATGGATTCCTGTCTCACATTGAGGTCTTTTATCCATTTCGAGTTTATCTTTGTGTATGTGTTAGAGAATGGTCGAGTTTCATTCTTCTACATATAGCTGTCCAATTTTCCCAGCACCATTTATTGAAGAGACTGTCTTTTTTCCACTGTATATTTTTTCCCGCTTTGTCGAAGATTATTTGACCATAGAGTTGAGGGTCCATATCTGGGTTCTCTACTCTGTAACAGGAGCATTTTAAATGATAAATGGGAGTGTTTACAAAAATAGGTTTCAGTTGCAGTTTCAGGCAACTAAAAGTGTTATTAGAGTTTTTCCCCTAAATCAGTGTAAGGGGAAAACATTTTTATTGTTACCCTGATTTATCCTTCACAAATAGGAAGATGATATCCAGGAACTTAATTTGCACATTGTATGATGGTCGCATTTTCTCTGTGTCTTTCCATTCTCTTGTTTGCCAAGGTAATAGGCAATGTGATGGTGATAAGAGCTGGAAGGTAGACACAAACTTTAAAATTTATTAGATCATCCCTTCATACTCCCATCAGTGATTTGCTCTTTAACTCTGGTTAAATCTTTCAACTTTTCTGTCTTAGCCTCCTATTTAGGAAACAAAACAAATAAGCATAGGGGAAAAAAGAGTGAGAGAGGCAAACCAAGAAAAAGACTATTAATTATAGAGAACAAACTGATGGTTACCAGCGAGGGGGTCGGGGGTCGGAGGAAACAGGTGATGGGGATTTAGGTATGCACCTGTTGTGATGAGCTCCGGCTATTGTATGCAGGTGTTGAGTCACTCTATTGTACACCTGAAACTAATAGTACCCTGTATGTTAACTAACCGGTATTTAAATAAAAACTTAACAACATAAATCTTAAAAAAAAAAAAAAAGACATAGTAAACTGTCAGCCCCTCAGAAGTCCTTAGTTCATCCTGCTCAGAGAGAGTCACTTTCCTTACTTCAGAGTAATGCTTTCTCTGCTTTGCTTTGTGGTTTTACTGTGTATCCCTGAACACTACAGTTTACATTTTGGAATTTTTATAAATTTAATCCTTCAGTATGTATATTCTTTAGTATCTAGTTGCTTTTATTGAATATCTTTTTGTTCTGATTCATCCACAATGTAACTATAGCTTGTTACAGTTTATAGCTATACAGGATTTCATTGTATGAATATATTGCAATTTATATTTCTATTCTACTATTTTTAAAAAATTTTATTTTATTTTTTTAGTGTTCCAAGATTCATTGTTTATGCACCACGCTCAGTGTTCCACGCAATACGTACCCTCCTTAATATCCACCACCAATCTCACCCATCCCCCCACCCCCTCCCCTCCAAAACTCTCAGTTTGTTTCTCAGAGTCCACAGTCTCTCACAATCTCCCCTAGGATTTCCCCCAGCTCACTTCTCCTCTCCATCTCCCCATGTTCTCTGTGTTATTCCTTGTGCTCTACAAGTAAGTGAAACCATATGATAATTGACTCTGCTTGACTCTATTCTACTATTGATGGACTTTTTTGGTGATGGACATTTTCTTCTTTTTTTTTTTTTAAGATTTTATTTATTTATTTGAGAGAGAGTGCATGCATGAGTGGGGGCAGGGGGCTGAGGGAGCAGAGAGAGAATTTTTTTTTTTTTTTGCCTCATAATGGAGAGAGAGGATCTTAGTCAGACTCCACACTGAGTGCAGAGCCTTATGCAGGGCTGGATCTCACGACCTTGAGATCGTGACCTGAGTCAAAAATCAAGAGTTGGATGCTTAACCAACTGAGCCACCCAGGTGCCCCTGTACATCTATATTTTTACTAATTCTTGGGGTCTTTTTGTTATAGTTCTGACAATTTTTGCATTCTACGTATTGAAGATGTGTTATTAAGTACATAGAAATGCATGATTGTTACATCATCCTGGTGAATTCAACTTTTTATTTTTTTTTAAAGATTTTATTTATTTATTTGACAGAGAGAGATCACAAGTAGGCAGAGAGGCAGGCTGAGAAAGAGGGGGAAGCAGGCTCCCTGCTGAGTAGGGAGCCCTATGTGGGGCTCGATCCCAGGACCCTCGGATCATGATCTGAGCCGAAGGCGGAGGCTTTAACCCACAGAGCCACCCAGTCCCCCTTTTTAATATTTTTTACCTTTTCTAATGGTTTTTGCCTTAAAATCTACTTGGGTGTTCACATAGCCCTACTAGCTTTCTTTTGATTAATATTACATAATGTGTCTTTCTCCATCTCATTTTTCATCTTTGTGTGTCTATTTTAGTGGTGTTTCTTAGTAAGCAGCAAGTTATATAATTTTATAATCCTCTCTGATGAATTATAATATTTAATTGGATTACTTAGTTCACTTAAGAATTTAATGACTCTTATATTTTGGTTGTAATTCCACCATTTACTTATTCTGCTCTATGTTCTTTTTTTCTCTTTTCTTATCTTCTTTTGGATTCATTGTACACTTTTAATTTTTCTGTTTTTACTTCATGAGCTCAGGTTTTATACTTGTATTCTTTATGGTTTTGGTGGTTTTCCTGGAGCGTATACCATACGCTCTTGATTGAATAAAGTCTAATATAATTGGTATTTTACCCTTTCCCAGAAAATACAAAGATTCCAATATATGCCATTGACATATACTTTAATTATCTGAATACGTGAATTTTTTATAAGGTCGACTTTTTATAGCTTAGCATTAGCACTGTGAAACTTTTGGGTTTTCTCCCCCCATTTGAACATTGTAGTACATGTGAAGTATTAAGATGAATGACAATTTCTTGTTTACATAACTTTGTGCTGATATAACAGAGATTGATGTTAGAGCTTGCTGGACTGGATATACCTGAAAAAAAGTTTTTTAGAGGACACATAGAAAGCTAAGCCACACATGCGTGTGCACGTGCACACACACACACACACACACACACACACACACATTCCTGATACACAATTTGTTCAGCTTTTGATTTCCAAGTTCTTTTTTCTCCTAGGACTATCAGTTACCTATCTTTTATCTCTTTGTGCTTGGGCTTTCTTTGGCACTGAGTAAAGGCTTTCATTTAACCCTACCTGTCACCAGCTCGTCTCCTTTGCTGCCATCTCAGCCATTTGCAATTCTTTGTCCACTTGCAACTTTCTTCTCTCTTGTTACCACTTGGATTTCCCTCAGAAAGGCCAACCGTTTATAAAGACCAACAAATCAGAGTGCTTCAGGATGACAAACCAACCAATCACAGTGTGTGGGGCATTCTCTTTGAGTAGTTATCTCTTCAAGCTCTCTGTCTGTCCTTGCTTCCTTTTCAAAAGATTTTAGCCTTCAGAACGATCCTGGATGCTGGTGAGTATCATATCAGAAGACTCACCAGTGGAGAAATGAGAGTTTTTGGTACCGTTAAGGTAGTTGTGGTTTGGGGCAATGTACAATTTATTTTTAACCATTACACACATATGGAGGTTCTCTGTTTTAAAAATGTGCATCTCTTTTCTACAAAGAATGAAAAAATAATAGAACAACAACTTCTTGTGGATCAACTGAGCGAAGAACTATCAAAACTTAACCTGTCAATGACCTCTTCAGCTACGGAACCTTGTGGAGATGGGCCAGACACCAGGACAGCCTCGAAGAGGCCGTGCACTGTACCCTTTGATTCTCGTCTGGGACATTACATTTATATTCCAGCCAGACCAGGTTCCAGGAAGGTAATGCCAAGACATTGATCTCTTTCTGATTTTGAGATTTAAAAAATATTCTTTATGATATCACAGTGTATTTGCATGATCTCAGCAGGGTTTTTTTCTGTTTGAGTTCATGGACTTTTATGCATATTCTTTCTTTTTTCATCAGGCTTCTTTTAAATAATAAATTAATAAATAGGAGAATGTATAGTTATATTTGGAAGAAATAGTTGAAGGTGATGTCTATATTCACCAAGGAGAAAAAGCTATCCTTTGCCATCATATTTTCAGACACGCTTTAGTCTGATAGCTTCATGAATTTTTTTTTCTTTCTTTAGCCACACCAAGGTTGTGGGAAGATGAGAGGGTATTTATTTTGATTTATTTGGCCTGTTTTATTATTTTCAAAATGACATTTATCTGTTATTCGAACTTGTCAAGCTAACATAATCAAGTCTCTGAGGATTAGTATGAAGTTTCATTTTAATTTTTGTTTATAAATATTTGCGTGGGTGGTAAATACACGCGCACAGATTTTTCTTGAAAAACAAGGAATCTCAGGACGCCTGAGTGGCTCAGTGGTTTAAACACCTGCCTTCAACTCAGGTCATGATCTCAGGGTCTTGGGATCGAGTCCCGCATCCGGCTCCCTGCTCAGCGAGGAGTCTACGGCTCCCTCTGCCTGCTGTTCCCACTGCCTGTGCTCTCTTTCTCTGACAAATAAATAAATAAAATCTTAAAAAAGAAAAAAGGAAAACAAGAAATCTCTAGTGGAATAGAAATCTCTAATGGAAAAGATTAAAAGATTCATGAATTTTGGTTTCTATTGATTAGTTTTATGAAGGGAAATGATTTGTTTGGGTCTCTGAGGGTTACAGTTAAAGGGATGAATAGTAGGAGAGGTGTTAAGAGGCTGTGCCCTCGGGCGGGCTGGGGTGTGAGCAGCTCTGTGCATAGGTCTGCTGTACATATGCCTAAACCTGTGTGAGCCCCAGGGTCCTTTTCTGTCAGACTAGGGGAGATGTTAAGGAGGGTGTAGAGGATTTACATGAGATAGCGAATTGGAAACTGGCACACTGCGTCTCTGGCACATGCGCACGGGTTGCATCCCTTGTGTCCCAGGATCGTGCCTCAGAGCGAGCAAGACAGATGCTCCTTTTACCGGAGAATACTCACCTATTCTGAGTGATTGGGTTTTAACATTTAAATCACTGTTATTATTTTTTAAAAGATTTTATTTATTTGACAGAGATAGACACAGCAAGAGTGGGAACACAGCAGAGGGAGTGGGAGAAAGAGAAGCAGGCTTCCTATAGAGCAGGGAGCCTGATGTGGGACTCGACCCCAGGACCCTGAGATCATGACCTGAGGCGAAGGCAGACCCTTAACCGACTGAGCCACCCAGGCACCCTAAGTCACTGTTATTATTAATCTCAGCTTTACTTTGTAGAGTTATTGACATGTTCTTTATGGCTAAATACATGATAAATTTTCGTGGAACATGACAAAGGGCACATTCTTTGCAGGATTCAAATTTGATAACTTAATTCAACTTTAAAATTATATATCTTCTGTAATTAATTAACTATTGGCTAGTAATGGGAAAGAATTTTCCGTTTCTTCTATTCTTTTGTTTTTTAAAAATAACATTTGGGTGTTCTTCCCCCTGATTACAAAAGTCATACATATTTATGATTTCTCAGTCTTTTTCTTTTTTTACGACATTCATACATACCCTTGTGCGCGCGCGTATAGTCTGAGGAGATAGACTTCTGTGGGCTCTTGAAAAAGGTTAGGCCCTTAGGGGTTCTTACCTCTAGCTGTTTGATTAGACTTGAAACAGACATGACTGGAATAACGAGTTCCATGGTTATTGTTTCAGAAGAGCAGAATCCTTAGTTTTGTTTTGTTTTTAAAAATTTTCCTTCTACCCTGGAAGAGCCCTGTTAGCCACTAAAAGGTGGGGAAAGGAAGAAGATACAAAAGTTATAGGATCAGCAGCTTGGGGGATGGGGGTGGTTCTCTTTTTCCTGGCGTGTGTCCAGGAATCCAGGTCACGTCTCTTGTTTGGGTGGTTGCTGCAGCAGAGTGAGAAGGCAGGCTCACATGGAAAGACACATTGTATGGCCGGCCCTGTCCTGCTTACTGTTCCATTGTTCTAAGAGTGAGGCGAGGGTTTCGTACTGAATACCAGGACTAACTGAATTACACTGAAGAGGACATCTGAAATGCCACTTCATTTTCTCCCTGGAGTTTTGCCTCCTTGGCAGAAGTCTAGCTAATATTTTCTAGCTCTGTTAATTTCTTTTAGAGTTCATTAGCTCTGATATTTTCTTGAAGTGCAAATAGTCCTCATATGAGGAAATATTTCTTTTGTTCTGTTCTTTATTGGAAATGTATTTTTTTTAAAAGATTTTATTTATTTATTTATTTGACAGAGATCACGAGTAGGCGGGGGGGGGGTGGGGAAGCAGGCTCCCCGCTGAGCAGAGAGCCCGATGCGGGTCTCGATCCCAGGACCCTGAGATCACGACCTGAGCTGAAGGCAGAGGCTTAACCTACTGAGTCATCCAGATGCCCCAGAATGTATTTTTTAAAGGAAATATTTCTTCTGTGCTTGTTTACACATATTGGAGGGAAAGAGCGAAAAGTTCTTCTTTAATTTTAAAAGTATTATTTGTTATATTTATGGATGTAGTTTAATCACTGGCTTTTCTCAACATATCATGAACATTTGACAGTCATTAAGTATTCTCTTATAACATCATGATTTTTAATAGCTGAATAATATTTATCGTAGGGGCATACAGATGTGCACCTTTTCCTATCATTACACATTTGTTTTCAATTATTTCCTAATCTGAAAATGGAATTATAGGATATATCTACTTATTCAGAATTCCTAATGAAATCGCACCCCGCAACTAAATAGTTTACAGGTAAATAAAAGGAAAAGTTTCCAAATTATTTATCAAATTAACAGGAAAAAATAGAAAAAACACCTCTGTCTCAGTAGTACCAAAAACTTATCTATTGAATCTTGATTTAAACTTAAAGAAAAAAGTACAACAGGTTTCTACTTTCTTAACATGGTAAATATGATACATTTGAAGCCAAGAGCCAGTATTATACATATGCAGGGCACTTTGGAAAGAAAAAATTACAGAGGTGGTCCCAGTCCGTGCTTAGGTATAATATAATATCACAAATGCTGATGAAAACCTGGCTCATTTCATTGATCATAAGACTTACATTTTTTTCACATTTTATCATCTTTGATGGCAGGGTATGTTTTATAATTGATGGCATGTCATGGTTTGACAGCTTTTTTTCCTTCTCGATAGAATAAAAATAATGGTGTGTCTTACAATTGATAGCATTTCAGATTTGATAAAATATGATATAAAACAGAAATAAAAGCAATGGGTAAACTAATACACTTAAAAAAAATTTTTTTTTATTTGTCAGAGCAAGAGATCACAAGCAGGAAGAGCAGAGGGTAGCGGGAGAAGCTCCCCACTGAGCAGGGAGACCAATGAGGGACTCGATCCCAGGATCCTGGGATCATGACCTGAGCTGAAGGCAGAGGCTTAACTGACTGAGCCACCCAGGTGTCCCTAATATCACTTTCAGTACTTCACATAATTGTATGCTAAGAAAACCAACCAAAGTATTCTTTTTTAAAGATTTTATTTATTTGATAAAGAGAAAGTAAGCACAAGCAGGGGGAGTGGTGGGCAAAGGGAGAGGGAGAAGCAGGCTCCTTGTAGAGGAAGGAGCCTGATGTGGAACTCTTTGATCCCAGGACCCTGGGATCATGACCTGAGCCACAGGCAGACGCTTAACCCACTGAGCCACCCAGGCACCCCAACCAAAGTATTCTTGAGGTATATATTTTAAAAATCTTCTGCAATCTCCAACTTCACAAAAGTGGAAATATCTGTAAAATCTTGCTTTTTTCTGAATGAATTACATTCTTGTGTCACAAAGTTTCTGTGCATAACCCCACACTACATGTTAACAGTTTCACTAAGATTTTATCTCACAGGAAGGCTTGGGATATTTAGTTTTTGTTTTGCTTTCCTTTTTAATTCTTTGCATACATAGTTGCTCAGGGTGAAGAATGAACACAGCAGAACACAGAGAAGATGTGTCTGCCTAGCTTAGACCAGGTTCCTTTGCTGTGCAGCTCGTTCCAGCAGTATACACCAGCGTCACAGTAGCAAAGTGACAAATTATATCTCATAAACCTTTGTGGAACTGTTGATTGAAATTTTGTACAAAATTTGTAGTGTATGGTGAATGACTTGAGCAACGTTGTAGCGTATCTCATGAATCCAAATCAAATGCATCACTAGTAGGAGATTATCTTTCTGTATGATGATGTGAAACATCAAGTTCAGGTCTGGGTACAACATTTTAAGTCAAATTAGATTATTTTCAGAGAACCAGGTTGCTTAAGGACCTTGGTGAACATCCAAAGTAACTCTGGACTTACTCTGATTCAGAGGGGACATGATGCCTGTTTTCAAATATTTGAAGGCTTTGCGTGCTGGGGTGGCTTAGTCAGTTAAGCATCTGCCTTCGGCTCAGGTCATGATCTCAGGGAGCTGGGATCGAGCCCTGTGTCAGGCTCTAAGCTCAGCGGGGAGTCTGCTTCTCCTTCTCCCTGCTCATGCTCTCTCTCCTCTCAAATAAATAAATAAAATTTAAAAAAATATTTGAAGGCTTATCGTTATTGTTATATTTTGTCTCTAGAAGTAGGACTACAGAGAAGTCGTTTATGGAATATAAAGAAAGGTTAATCAGTGAAAACTGCCAGAGATGATTTTCAAGGCCCCAGGGCTTGTGAGGGCCCCTGCAACCAATGTTTCAGCAGAAGTTACGTTATAGATGAGAGTCAGATATGGGGTGAATAGTTGAACTCAGTAAGCTTTAAAGTTCTCTCTAGCCTTGTGGCTGTATAATTCTAGGAAAAAATGATTATAATAAAATATTGGCTTCTAGTTGTAGACACCTCAGTTATCTGAGTTATTAATCAGCTTATTTGAGTACTTACATAGTGATCAGTACTATTTGGGGTTATGGTTGAAAGTGCTCAAGTGGGGAGCTATGGAATACAGAAGCAATTCAGGGGAAGCAGGACCCAGGACTTAGGTGGGAAGGGCCCAGGTTATAAAACCCTTTATGAGCCCACAAGAGGCAAAGAACACTTTGTCTTGGGTGGGATGACTGTTAAGGAATTAATTTGCTAAATATCATTAATTATTGTGGAATTTATTTGGTCTTCATTATAAAGCTGGATCATTTGGTTTTCTTTGTAGACAGGAATTTTAAAAGCAAGTTATGATTCTAGAGAACAAAATTTGACTCTGAATAAAAAATTTTATTTGCTCCTGAAATTAATTCCCATTCCTGTAACAAAGAGAAACCCCTATGCCTGTTTGTTGTGGGGGCAAAATGAACCTGTGGGTAATTGTGCTTATTAAATTAATACTTCTGAGTTGGTTCTTCTGTAAGTAATTCCCCTCCCTACTCCCTCACAGCCAGGATGGGGAATCCACCTAGAAACTTTATTCTGCATCCGTCATGGTACCAGTATGACAGATGGTCTTATTAGGTGGCCAACAGCAGAGCTACAAAAGTCAGATATCAAGGAATCTTTAGCATTAGGAAGGCTTTTCTGGGAGGGATTATGTAAGAGACTTAAATCACTTGAATCTGTGTTATACATATTCCACTCTATGTTAAAATTTTAATAGCTTATAATTATTTCTGGTAATAAATCGAATGTTTCCTCTAATATTTCATTTGGCTTTTTTGAGAAAAAATTCTGAGGTCCGATTACAAAGAGGTGGTGAAAAAGGAAATATTTGGGGGCGCCTGGGTGGCTCAGTGGGTTAAGCCTCTGCCTTCGGCTCAGGTCATGATCTCAGGGTCCTGGGATCGAGCCCTGCATCAGGCTGTCTGCTTAGCAGTGAGCCTGCTTCCCTCCCTCTCTCTCTGTCCTTCTGCCTACTTGTGATCTTTGTCAAGTAAATAAATAAAATCTAAAAAAAAAAAGAAAGAAAGAGAGAAAAAGGAAGTATTTGGTGACTCAAACTAGAATAAATGAATAAAGGCAGTTTCTAATTTTTGTTGTTGTTTTCCAAGGTCATTTAAAAAAAGATTTATTTATTATTTTGGGGGGGGTAAGCATGTGAACAAGCATGGGGTGGGGGCAGAGGGAGAGAAAGAATCTCCAGCAGACTCCCTGCTGAGCGCAGAGCCTGATGTGGGCCTTGATCCCACAACCCTGAGATCACGACCTGAGCCAATATCAAGAGTCAGATGCTGGGGCGCCTGGGTGGCTCAGGGGGTTAAAGCCTCTGCCTCCGGCTCAGGTCGTGACCCCAGGGTCCTGGGATCGAGCCCCGCATCGGGCTCTCTGCTCGGTGGGGAGCCTGCTTCCTCCTCTCTCTCTCTGCCTGCCTCTCTTCCTACTTGTGATCTGTCAAATAAATAAAAATCTTAAAAAAAAAAAAAAAAAGAGCTGTGATGTTTTCAGTTCCGCCTCTCTTTGGTTTCATTTTTGAATCAATAGGGAGCTTTCTAGAAGAAGGAAGAGCTGTGTAGATTCTAAAAGATGTGTGTGTCCATGGGGCACAGTGGTACTGTGAAATTTATTTTGACTTTCGCATATTTTCAGTAATTGGCCATTTTAAGCATAACTATCTAAAAACCTCTTTAAGGGGTGCCTGGGTGGCTCAGGGGGTTGAGCCTCTGCCTTTGGCTCAGGTCATGATCCCAGGGTCCTGGGATCGAGTCCCGCATCGGGCTCTCTGCTTGGCAGGGAGCCTGTTTCCTCCTCTCTCTCTGCCTCTCTGCCTACTTGTGATTTCTGTCTGTCAAATAAATAAATAATCTTAAAAAAAATAAAATAAAAACCTCTTTAAAAACATCTTGAGTAATAGGATAAAAATAAACATTTTTTAAAAATCCCTTTTTTTATTGGCTGGGGTACTTGTAAGGTCTACACAAGCCCTTCTGTGTACTCTCTGGATCGAGTAGTTGCCGGATTTCGAACGCGAAGTCAGATGCTACTGGGTCACATAGAAGAACAAGATGAAGTCCTTCACTGTCAATTTTCTGACAACAGTGATGATGAAGAATCCGAAGGCCAAGAGAAATCTGAAATTAGGTATGTTTAAAAAATCAACTAATTTAATAAACGTATGATGCAATCAATATAGGTGTAGGTCTTTTTTTCATTAACATGTAATATTAAATCCACTTAATATAAGAGTAGGTAGTTTTTGCTAAATGTGTTGTCTGCTAATGTGTTATGAAACCAGTGTTTGAACACAAGTTATCCGTCTTAAAATTGAAAAATAATTTTGCATGTAGGGCTTTTATAGTTGTTGGATTTTAATTTTCAGAGAGAGTATTTTTGGATTTCTTGATTTTGCTGCCACGGTGGCAACAAACATAATACATTTTCCACTGAGTTCAGCTTGGGGGAGATAGCCTTTTGTTTTGAGGAATATTAGTAAAATTCTGTTTATATAATTAATAATTTTTTAATATTACTGTCAGTTTTGGGGAAACCAGTTTGAGGGCAGATGAGAAGACACTAACAGACAAGTTACCTTTGATCCTGATCTTTTTTTTTTTTAGATGTAAAAGTCGCTCATGGCTTCAAAAGCCAGGCTCTGTTTGTTCTCTTGTTGAATCGAATGACATTCAGGATCAAACACAAAAGTCAAGTTTGGGGAATGAAGGTACACAGACTTTCTCAAGTTATTTAGATTTAATGTTTACAACACTTCTCTTTTTCTTTAGTCATTAATATAAGAAGTATCTAGGAGTTTTCAAAGATGGGAACTTGGTAAGTGTGCTTTCCTGGTTGGTGGAACTTCTTTTATGTTCTCTGTTCTATCTCTAATTTTTCACTCTGTACTGCTTAATAAAAAAAATTTTCCCAAAAATCAATTCTGGCTAGAGTTATAGGCTAAATGTCTTAGAATGGGAAACTTGTATCCAAACTTGAGTTGATATTTGCATTGTACTCTGGACTACTTTAAAATACAGTTTAAGTAATTTACTAGGGTGCCTGGGTGGCTCAGTGGGTTAAGTGTCTGCCTTCGGCTCAGGTCATGATCCCAGGGTCCTGGGATCAGCCCACGTTGGGCTCCCTGCTTGGTGGGGAGTTTGCATCTCCCTCTGCCCCACCCCTTGCTTGTTCTCTCTCTCTCAAATAAATAAAATCTTAAAAAAGAGAGAAAGTAATGTACTAGTTGTCTACTGCTTCAGTGGTGCACCTGCCTACCAGTAGTGATGCATGCAACATTAGAGCCAAATTAGTCTGCTGAATGCTCAGAATGTTCTAGTATACAACTGATGAGCATCAAAACGTTTGTGTTGCCAAAACTTATTGTGATTTTTAACTCATTTCTCTTGGCCTGTGAGTGGTCAAAACACGAAAAGAAAGAGCATAGGGAATATCAATTATATAATAGATAAGTCCTACACTATGAAAATAGAGTCTCTTAACTTTGAGAGCTTATGTATGTAATATTAACAAAAATGATTATATCACAAACATTTTAAAATGTATAAATAGTATAGATAGTGCTACAGATGTTTAAATAGTGCCTACTCAAGTAGCCATCCTTGACCAGTTTGGTACTGGTTTACAATCAGGTAAGAAATTTATTCCAGAATTTAAGTCAGTGCACTAGCTTCTTAACTGAGGAAGTCTTGCTGTGAAAAAAAAAAAAAAGAAAGAAAGAAAGAAAGAAAAGAAATTAGCTGAATTAAAACAATGACATAGTTGACTTTCATTCCAGTAGCCACAGTGCTGGACTACGCTTTGACTAGTCTGGTGTAGACCGCTTTCTCCGATTACAATAAAAGTAGAAGTTAATGGGAAAAAATTTCAACCCTCTACCCACCCCGGAGATCTTATACCTGTTTTTTTTTTTTTTTTTTTTAAGACTTTATTTATTTATTTGACAGACAGAGATCACAAGCAGGCAGAGAGGCAGGCAGAGAGAGAGGGGGAAGCAGGCTCCTTGCTGAGCAGAGAGCCCAATGCGGGGCTCGATCCCAGGACCCTGAGATCATGACTTAAGCCAAAGGCAGAGGCTTAACCCACTGAGCCACTCAGGTGCCCACCTTTTTTTTTTTTTTTTTTTTTTTTTAAGATTTTATTTATTTATGTGAGAGAGAGAATGAGAGAGAGTGAGAACATGAGAGGGGAGAAGGTCAGAGGGAGAAGCAGACTCCCTGCTGAGCAGGGAGCCCAATGCAGAACTCGATCCTGTGACTCCAGGATCATGACCTGAGCCGAAGGCAGTCACTTAACTGAGCCACCCAGGTGCCTTGATCTTACACCTTTTTAAAAAAAATAACTCAGATTAAAAAAACTTGTAAATCACGTATCTAAGGGCAATGAATTACTATGTATCAGAACCCACAGGATATGACTGAAGCTCACCATAAGCTAGAATATTAAAGTCCCAATTGCCATGTGTTTTTTTTTTCCTTTCTTTCCCTTGCTGTTTGTCTCTTTCTATGCTACCTCTAGACTGTTTCTCTGTCTGCTTCTCTTATTTAACTCCACTGCTATTGAACAGTGTATGAGCTTGTAGTTTTCTCAGTTTTGCTTCTTTTTCTTTAAAGATTTAAAGATTGAATGTCTTCAGGAGAGTCAAGATATGAATTTGCAAAAATTAAGGAATTCAGAACTCATACTTACTGAAGCTAAACAAAAAATGAGAGAACTTACAATTAACATCAAGATGAAGGAAGATCTAATTAAAGAATTAATAAAAACAGGTAATACTGTCCTGTGAACGAGCGAAAGAAAATCTTCTAAAATTGCTTCTGATGTTGTAACACTTATTTTAGTTTTTTACCCTGAGCTCTGTCCACTGTAGCTTGGAACTTGGCATAACAAGGTATGTTTGTTTCATAGCCAATAGGTGGACATTAGTTCTCAGAAGAACATTGTTACACTGGGATTTCAGCTATGAATGGTTCTACCACTGGGAACTCTGTGTTGTGCTGAAACTCTAGGGGTACTTAATGTTTTTTGCCACTTTTTAAGAAACATTATACTAGGTATCTAGGAATATGTCAACTATTTTTCTAACTCACTTTAATATTAAATTACTAGTCCTTATTCTTTTGGATAGTTTGTTTTCAGCATTATTAATTAACGTTTCAAATGTAGATCATTTTAATTTCTCTGAAGATGTAAGGATTTATGCTTGTGAGCTATTCCCTTAGTGAGCTGAGCTTTTAGCTCTTCCCCTTAGTTTCAGATTCTGCTTGGTTGGGTGTATGTACCTCATCCTCTCCTCACCCTTTAGCTACATCATTAGGCTGGTCTTGAAAATCATGGTCTCATGACCTGGTCTCAGTCTTTTGGGGTTTTTGCCCCTAATAGACTGAAAGGGTGAGTTTTGACTACTTTGGAATTCAGTAAGGAATTGAAAGGATAATAAACCACAGCATTTCTTTTTTCAGCTTCAGTGAAACATGGGTCACATTTAAGGGAACTGAAGGAAATGTTACCTTTTTTTCCTTTAAGCCCGAGGCTATAATCATGCTCAGATTACATGTTTGATGGTGGCTCCCAGCTCCTCTGCCAGCAAGGGGCAATCTGCCTTCCCACTTCCTTCCTCTTTCTGGCAAGCTTATTTTTTGGCTGGCTGGCCTCTTTTGTCACCCTCCTCTCCCTAACCACTGTCCCAACGCATTTCCCTTCCTCAGTCCTAGTGACGAATGTGCTCTGTGTGCATCATTCTAGCTCCTGGTGTCCCAGATGTTTGACTGAGCTTGACCATGCTCCTCCTTCACAGGCAGGATCAATGCTAGTAAATCTCTCTCAGGAGCGTCGAGGAACTGATTTAGGAGTGTAAATAGCTTCTCCACCAGGGTACAGCCTGTGGAAGTTAAGGCTGCCTGCCCTTTTGGAACAAACGATTTTGTTTTTGATAGGTGAGGCCGCTGTGGGATCTCTCCCTAAACAAGCACACTTTTGTAGCCCCAGGGTACTCATCCTGGTTGCCTTAAGGTAGAGGATACTTGAACTTGTACAGAGAGGTCCTCTTCTTACTCGTTCGAGCCAAGGGCAGTTTGGAGCTTTCCCTAGAGATGGTGACTCGCAAAAGGGTCACCGTGTGCTTGTTTTCCAGAGCCTCCTCACTGAAGTCTTCCCCCAAAGAGCAGTGATTTCAGCCAACAATAAGTGACGACCACCCTGTATTTCATCATTTCTCATCATTTCTTTTACATTTTCATATCTTTGAAAGCAGGATGCACCTTACCCTGCGTGGCATCTGGGCATTTTGTCATGTACCTGGTGTAAATGGCACTCTCCCTTTCTTCTTAGTGACTCACAAAGTACTGGTGTGTTGAACAATATAGGGGGTCTTAAATTCATTCAAATATAGTAGCCATGTGTATTTTAAAGATAGATGTAACCAGAGAGTTCTAGAGCCAGAAGACAACTCACAGTGCATTGAGTTCCATCATTGCTTTTTATTAAAAAATGGAGATTTTTCAGTACAGCAGTAGAACACACTTCCCCTGGGAATAATTCATTCCACGAGCTTTGGACTCTTTTCCATTGCCACGAGTTTGCTAGTTTAGTTCAGGAATAAGTTTGCTGTTCAGAACAAATCAAAACCAAGTTTTTAGGGTCAGTAGCTGAGTTTAGGATGAAAAGAGATACAGAAATATCTGTATTCTGTTTTTCTCTATGCTCCAAATACTAGAAAATGATTGAAAAAATTCTTCTTTGACAAGTTCAACCGAATGGAAAAAGAGGGGGTCCACTCTAGAACGAAAGATTTGTAAGAGACAAAATGAGATGTATTCTAGGGCTTTTTTGGATGGTGATTACAATAAACCAATTGTAAAAGACATTTTGAGGCAATTGGGCAAGTCTGAATAGGGTTAGGTAGGGATTAATGTTGTGAGGTGTGACAGAATTTTTGGCTATGTCCATATTTGGAATAGATGTTTATTGAAGTATGTGTAGGTTGCCATGACAGGACATCTGATTGTTTTATAGTTCTTCAGCAAATTAAGGGAAGACAGGCATAGATGAAGCCAACTATGGCAAAATCTTGTGAACTCTCGAATCTCAGTGATGGGGGTTCATCAGATTATTTTTTTACTTTTGCTATGTTGGGAATTTTTCATAGTAGAGGAAACAAGATTACAGGTACTGGGAAGCCAAAGTGTAGTAAGCAAAAAGCCAAAGAATCACCCCAAGTATTTTTCTTACCTGGAGTCTGATACCAGCAAAGCTAATACCCCAAATTCAGAAAATCAGAAACACACAAAGATGAGCCTGTGAGAGGCTGGACTGGCACCAGGTGCGAACAGTCAGTAAGCAGCTGATTATTAAGAGCCCAGGTGGCAAGTTGTATTTGATGGGGATGAGCGAGGATAGCTGGGCTCATGCTGCTGGGTCTTAAAGAGCTACACGCCCAACCAGATTTTGCAGAATAGAACATTTTTGAGGTTTTGATATTTTACTTCGTTTATTTTTTTAAACGTAATTTATAATTGTTGTTACTATTATTACTGTGGTGAAGGTAACGATGCCAAGTCGGTAAGCAAACAGTATTCTCTGAAAGTAACAAAACTTGAACACGAAGCAGAACGGGCGAAGGTGGAATTAACTGAAACAGAGAAGCAGCTGCAAGAGCTAGAAAACAAAGATCTTTCTGATGTTGCTTTGAAGGTAAAATTACAGAAGGAGTTCCGTAAAAAGATGGATGCCGCAAAGCTGAGAGTCCAGGTAATTTTCAAAATGTAATTGTGTGCAAACTTACTTAAGGCTTACTGCTTTCGTAGCTGGTTAGGAAAGAAGTAGGATTCGGTTTTCACCAGCAAGAGAAATGGGATGGCAGCTCTTCTTTCCTGGTATGCTGGCAAGTTTGCCTCCTTTCAGTCTGGGTCCTATATTCTTCATTCGAGAAGTATATTAAAGTTTTTATCAAAAACCAATGGTGAGAAAAAGATAACCACAGAACTGTGTTCTTTTCTGAGGGATGAAAGATTGATGATTTAATCATACACAGAGAACATCTGGTAGGCATAGGGCACCTTGTGCACACACTCAGCAAATGCTATTATTTCAGACCGTTTTCTGAAACTATCACTGATTGCTTTAGGAAAGGTTCGGAACTGACATCTCATTCTTGATTTCCCAGCGCTGGATTTAGCTATGACCTCAGAAATAGCTACCATTAAAAATGTCATTCTATGAGAAACACTCCATTACAGGGAGATTTTTGTGTATAATGAAGCCATTTTCAGATGGTTTGGGGGATGATCAGAGTGCTTTGTCAGTCCAATTCTAATGAATTTGCTAGAATGCTATCTCCATTTTTTTCATTCATGATCTATTACTTTCCTGTTGTTTCCACTGTGGGGAGAGTGGAATTGTAGTTCACCTGTTCAGAACATGATCAGTTTATTTTTGGAACTGTGCCACAATTATTTTCTCTCAGCAAGGTCAGTGTCCACTGCACATGAGCAGACCAAACACCAAGTTCCACCTCAAACATCTGGCCCTCCCCCCCAGATTTTTTTTACCTAAGTAGCCTGTCAACACAGAGCTAGCATAGTAGGACTTAATATATGAACTGCTTAGAGAAGAACATGGTAGTGGTATGTGTCACCTGTCCTACTTTCCTTCATAATACTTATTTCAGGAATATGTGTTTTCATTTAGCACTTCACCTCAGAGAGACTTGGCATCTGTTCTTTTTCACTTTTCAGTCCTTAAAATTGGGACTACAGTGTCTAACAAAGTGCTCATGTTAACAGAACATTAGTAGAACAAAACAATTAAGATATTTCCTCTGTGTTTATTATGAAATTTTACTTATAGTTTCATAGTTTTCAAACTTTAGTCCTGATTATAATTTTTATTCTCAGTATTAATCAAAATGATTGTCTTTCTAAGGAGTTTTTTTTTTTTTTTAAGATTTTATTTATTTATTTGACAGACAGAGATCACAAGTAGGCAGAGAGGCAGGCAGAGAGAGAGAGGGGAGGAAGCAGGCTTCCTGCAGAGCAGAGAGCCTGATGTGGGGCTCGATCCCAGGACCCTGGGATCATGATCTGAGCCGAAGGCAGAGGCTTTAACCCACTGAGCCACCCAGGCGCCCCTTTAAGTGTTGATCATATATACACACACCTGTGGTTTAAGCCTTGTTTGTGGATTTAGCAAAGATTTTTTCCCCAAGTTTTTATTTAAATTCAAGTTAGTTAACATATAGAATTGTATTGCTTTCAGGAGTAGAATTTTGTGATTCATCACTTACAGCACCCAGGGCTTACTCAGGGCTTACTCAAGGCTTACAAGTGCCCTCCTTAATACCCAACACCCATTTAGCCCTTCCCCTCCACCCCCCACCTCTCCATCCACCCTTAGTTTGTTCGCTCTAGTTAAGAGTCTCTTCCGGTTTGCCTCTCTCTCTCTCATTTTATTTTTCCTTCCCTTCCCGTATGATCATCTGTTTTGTTTCTTAAATTCAACATATGAGTGAAACCATATGGTATTTGTCTTTTTCTGATTTATTTCGCTTAACATAATACCCTCTAGTTTCATCCACATTGTTGCAAATGGGAAGATTGCATTCTTTTTTGATGGCTGAGTCACATTTTGTTTTATATACATATATCTCTCACATCTTCATTATCCATTCATCAGTTGATGGACAGTTAGGCTCTTTCCAGAGTTTGGCTCTTGTTGATAATGCTGCTATAAACATCAGGGTGCATGTGCCCCTTGAATCTGTATTTTTGTAGCCTTTAGGTAAATATCTAGTAGTGCAGGTATTTACACTGCACTAATTACAAAATTACACTAATTACAAAATTAGAACTAGGGTAGTTCTAATTTTAACTTTTTGAGGAACCTCCATACTGTTTTCAAGAGTGACTATACAAGCTTTCATTCCCACCAACAGTAAGAGGGTTCCCCTTTCTCCGTATCCCTGCCACATCTGTTTCCTGTATTAATTAATTTTAGCCATTCTGACAGGTGTGAGGTGGTACCTCATCATGGTTTTGATTTGTATTTCCGTGATGCCAAGGGATGTTGAGTGGTTTTGGGTTTTTTTTTTTTTTTTTGGATAGCTAATTTTTTTTTTTTATAAACATATAATGTATTTTTAGCCCCAGGAGTACAGGTCTATGAATCACCAGGTTTACACACTTCAAAGCATTGAGTGTCTTTTCATGTGTCTTTTAGCCATCTGGATGTCTTTCTTGGGAAAATGTTTGTTCATGTCTTCTACCCATTTCTTAATTGAATTATTTATTTTTGGGGTGTTGATTTTGGTAAGTTCTGTATAGATTTGTTCTGTTAGAAAGGATACTAACTAAGTTCTGTTAGAAAGGATGCTAACCCTTTATCAGATATGTCATTTGCAAATATCTTCTCCCATTCTGTTGGCTGTCTTTTGGTTTTGTCGACTGTTTCTTTTGCTGTGCAGAAGTTTTTTTATCTTGATGAAGTCCCAGTAGTTCATTTTTGCTTTTGTTTCTCTTGCCTCTGATGATATATCTAGGAAGAAGTTGCTCTGGCTGAAGTCAAAGAAGTTGCTGCTTGTGTTCTCCTCTAGGATTATCATGGTTCCCTGTCTCACATTTAGGTCTTTCACCCATTTTGAATTTATTTTTGTGTATGGTAGAAGAAAGTGGTCCAATTTCATTCTTCTGCATGTTGTTGTCTAGTTTTCCCAACACCATTTGTTGAAGGGACTCTCTTTTTGTCATTGAGTATTTTTTCCTGCTTTGTCAAAGATTAATTGACCATACAGTTGTGGGTCCATCTCTGGGCTCTCTATTGTGTTCCATTGGTCTCTGTGTCTGTTTTTGTGCCAGTACCATACTGTCTTGATGATGACAGCTTTGTAACAGAGCTTAAAGTCCGGAATCATGATGCTTCCTGCTTTGCTTTTCTTTTTCCACATTGCTTTGGCTATTTAGGGTCTTTTCTGGTTCCATACAAATTTTAGAACTGTTTGTTCTAGCTGTGTGAAAAATGCTGGTGGTATTTTGATAGGAATTGTATTGAATGTGTAGATTGCTTTGGGTAGTATAGACATTTGAGCAATATTTGCTCTTCTCATCCACGAGCATGGAATGTTTTTCCACTTGTTTGTGTCTTCTTCAATTTCATAAGTATTGTATAGGTTTCTGAAGGAAAACTTTCCTTTCTTTTACCTCTTTGATTAGGTTTATTCCTAGGTATCTAATGCTTTTTGGTGGAATTGTAAATTGAATCAATTCCTTGATTTCTCTTTCTGCTTCATTATTGGTGTGTAGAAATGCAACAGATTTTTATATGTTGATTTTATATCCTGCAGCTTTGCTGAATTCACGTTTCGGTTTTAGCAATTTTTTGGTAGAGTCTTTTGAGTTTTCTACATAGAGTATCATGTCATCTGGAAGAGTGAAAGTTTGACTTCTGCCTTTCCAATCTGAATGCCCTTTATTTCTTTTTGTTGTCTGCTGAGGCTAGGACTTCTAGTACTATGTTGAACAGCAGTGGTGAGAGTGGACATCTCTCGTGTTCCTGACCTCAGGGGGAAAGCTCTAAGTTTTTCCCCATTGAGGAGGATATTAGCTGCGGGACTTTTGTGTATGGCCTTCATGTTGTTGAGGTATGTTCCTTCTATGCCTACTTTCTTGAGGGTTTTTATCAAGAAAAGGTGCTATGCTTTGTCACATGTTTTTTCTGCGTCTATTGAGAGGATTGTGTGGTTCTTATCCTTTTATTAATGTGGTGTATCACACTGATTGATTGATTTGCAGATATTGAACCGCCCCTGGAGCCCAGGAATAAATTCCACTTGATTGTGCTGAATAATTCTTTTAATGTATTGTTGTATACAATTTGCTAGTATCTTGTTGAGAATTTTTGCACCCATGTTCATCAGGGATGTTGATCTGTAATTCTTTCGAGTGGGATCTCTGTCTGGTTTTGGGATCAAGGTAATGCTGGCTTCACAGAATGAGTTTGGAAATTTTCCTTCCATTTCAATCTTTTGGGACAGTTTCAGGAGAATAGGTATTAATTCTTCTTTAAATGTTTGGTAGAATTCCCCTGGGAAGCCCTCTGGTCCTGGACTCGTTTGTTGGGAGACTTTTCATTCCTGATTCAAATTCTTTGCTGGTTATGGGTCTGTTCAAGTTTTCTATTTCTACCTGTTTCAGTTTTGATAATTTATACATTTCTAGGAATTTATCTATTTCTTCCATATTGCCCAATTTTTTGGCATATAAGTGTTCATAATATTCTCTTTTAATTGTTTATATTTTTGCAGTCTTGGTTGTGATCTCTCATTTCATTTGTGATTTTATTTATTTGGGTCCTTTCTCTTTTCCTTTTGATAAGTCTGGCTAGGGGTTTATCAACTCTGTTAATTCTTTCAAAATACCAGCTCCAAGTTTCTTTCTTTCTTTTTTTTTTTTTAAAGATTTTATTTTTATTTATTTGACAGAGATCACGAGTAGGCAGAGAGGCAGACAGAGAGGAGGAAGCAGGCTCCCCGCTGAGCAGAGAGCCTGATGTGGGGCTTGATCCCAGGACCCTGGAATCATGACCTGAGCCGAAGGCAGAGGCTTTAACCCACTGAGCCACCCAGGTGCCTCCAGCAACAAGTTTCTTTGATCTACTTTTTTTTTTTTTTAATTTCTGTATCATTTATTTCTGTTCTTATCTTTATTATTTCCCTTCTTCTGGTGGTTTTAGGCTTTATTTGCTCTTCTCTTCCTAGATCCTTTAGGTGTAAGTTTAGGTTGTATATTTAAGAATTTTCTTGCTTTGAGGAAGACCTGAATTAGCAAAAGTTATTTTTTATATGTTCTATATTTAACACAGCGACAATGATTGAATTAAAAGATTAAATAAAAGCTTTTTATTAGGGTTTGAGAATTATCATGGTCTTTTGTTTACTATGTTTCTTGTTGCATATCCTTTTCTGCTAAGGGGATTGATAAGGAAAGGAAAGAAGACACAGAACATAATTAAGCTCAAAAGAAACATTCCACACAGCATGGGACTGACAGGATTCCCGTATAGTTTTAGAAATGGCTGTGCCGGGGCGCCTGGGTGGCTCAGTGGATTAAAGCGTCTGCCTTCGGCTCAGGTCATGATCCCAGGATCCTGGGATCGAGCCCCGCATCAGGTCTCTGCTTGGCAGGGAGCCTGCTTCCTCCTCTCTCTCTCTCTCTGCCTGCCTCTCTGCCTTACTTGTGATCTCTGTCAAATAAAATAAAATTAAAAAAAAAAAAAAAAAAAAAAAGAAATGGCTGTGCCTTTGACCTATTCGTGCACACCCAGCGGGGATGTGGATGGTGGCAGGGCTGTGGAGGAGGATGGTAGTTACCAGTTAAGCATCTACATACTAGATGTTTCATATGTATTATTTAATCATTATTTAACCCTTTAGAGAGTATTTTTACTGTGTTTTACAAAGGAGAAAACTAAGGTTTGGAAAGGTAAAGTAACTCATTCAGAGTCACATAATTGAAGTGACAATAACAGTTTTCAGTACTCTGACATCTCATGCCATTTTACAATATTGAAATACTAGCGTTTTTATTGGTACAATGAAGTTTTTTTAAGTTTTGAAAACTTAAATTCTTTTATTTAAAAAATCTAAAATCTGTATTCTTTATGTCTACATATATGCAGAGAGTTATGTAGTGTGTTAATGCTTTAAAGCTGCCAGTAAGGTGCACTTTTGAGCATGTGCAGAATCAGTGCAAAAGACAATGGCAACCTATCTCACTCTTAAAGAAGATTATCAGTACTTCTACTGGTATTTCCAGTATTATGTGGAAAGACACTAAAATGCCAGTATTAGCATTTTTACTCCAGTATTGCAGTTACTATCAAAAGTAAGTTGCACAGCCAGTGTCCAAATCTAGGGATGCGAAACTACAGAGTCCTATGACCTCCAGGCTAGTGGTGCTCAAAGTCACCAGCGGATCATTCGTTATCCATCTATGACGAGAGAAAGGCACATGGGGGCACAGCTCCCTGTATCAAAAAGGTCTCGATGCAAACAGTGTCAGCTGAACCCAACAGTATGCAAGTTGACAACAATCTGTGGCCCGTACTGGTCCTGCTCTAAGCAACAAAGCCTCTGTGAATGCCTAGTTTAATGAAAACAAAAGGTGTTTTTGCCAACAATTTATTGTGAAGATAAGGGAAATAACTGTAGTCTGCATAATTTACAAATGACTTCACTCTTTTTATGTCATATGAGAGGTACTTTGTGCAATGCTAAAGCACATAGTACATGTTTAAAATATATGTTTGATGAGGATTAAATTGGACACTGATATTTTCTATTAGTAGTATAAATTCTTTGCAAACATTCACACATATTTTATGCTACTCATCAATAACTTTAGCAAGATGAGGAGAAGCTTTAAGAGAGTTAAAATGGTAATTGTAACGGTTAGTCACTGTAAGGCAAATGGTATCAGTTCTGATTATCTTAACTCAGGGATTAATTATTTAGGCTATAGCTGGATAAAAAAGAGGAGCCCAGTGGACTACTTTGCAATCACATGGAACAAATTTCTGTGAAAAGATCTCTAAGATGAATAGAGGAAAAAGTGAGGTGAAAAATAGTCTATTTAGAATATATATGAAGTTATTTGCATGCATATTAATTATTTCTGGAAGAATAATTAAGAAATTGGTAATTTGGTGTTGGGAAACAGAACAGTAGATTTGAGATCTGAGATAAGTCTTTTATAATAGAAGTACAGTTTTATATTTTAATTTTTATAATTTTTATAAACAATAAAAAAGCAAAGATACCAGTTTTGTTCTGTTTGGCTGATAAGAATCAGGGAGGCTCATCATTCATGAAATCTGGTGAAGATTACAATGGTGGCCCATTTGTCAAAGTAGACCTGTAGGAAACAATTAGGAGCCTGTCAGAAATAATGAAAATCTAGGCAAAATGCTTACCTTTGCCATAGAATGAAAAGTTTAAGTTTACTGGAGGTTTGTTAGAGATGCAATTTTTCATTTTGAAATATTCCATATGATCCGCAGGTCTTACAGAAGAAGCAACAAAACAGTAAGAAATTGGCATCACTGTCGATCCAAAATGAGAAACGTGCTACTGAACTAGAACAGAATGTAGATCACATGAAATATCAAAAGGTACAGCTGCAAAAAAGACTTCGAGAAGAAAATGAAAAAAGGAAGCAACTGGATGCAGATATCAAGCGGGATCAACAAAAAATCAAAGTAATACTGTCATACTTTCCTGCTAAGCCTAATAGGAAGTGTTAAACGGCTCAGGGCTGACGAAGCCAAGGTCTCCATTTACTTGGCTTCTGAGGGATCTCACCTTGGCCTGACCTCAGCTGCTGTCCTCATTCACTTAAAACTTTGTTCATCTACATAGTAAAACTTATTTATTGAATTCTGAGTACTGTCTTGAAGGCTTTGACTTCATAAAAGAAGGTACAGTGATGACGGTTTCTTAACAAGGACCTTTATTTACTTGAGACTGTCTAAAACATATAAAGCTGACTTTCGAAAAAAATATCTAACATTTGGTAGGATTTCCCATTTCCAAAGTGTTTCAACATGCACTGTCCATGTGACAGCGTGGGGAAAAGCACGAGGTAAAAATGGTACCATTTCATTCCTAATGAGCAGAAGAATGATCAGACCTCTCTGCCCAGCAATTCTATAGAATGGATTAGTCTGGGGAGGAACTAAAGCCATCTGCCTGGGCTCTGGTGCCAGACTACCATGGGTTCAGATCCCAGCCTCCTCAGGTCATTTACTGAGAAAATCACTTACCCTCTCTGAGTCTGTTTATTCTCCTCGAAAATGGCCTTCATCATGCCTGCCTCACAGAGCTCTTTTGAAAAGAGGAGGACAATAATGGTCATGACAACAGCAATAACAAACACTTACCTGGCACTAGGTATTAGGCTCTTTTCTATTGAAATGTTAAGCTGAACTGAAGCCTTGGGACATAATTGATTTCAAGATTTTTAACTTTGGAATATAATCTATTTTTAGACCTTAAAAAAAAAAACACAGAATTTAGTGATGCAACAAAGGTTAAATAACATTTAAGCCTAGTTACTGATTCTTTTTTTAACAGCTGTATTGAGATATCCTTCCTATGCCATACAATTCACTCATGTAAAATATACAGTTCAGTGGGTTTGAGCATATTACATTATTTTTGTAAATTTTGGTAAAATAAACATAAAATTTTCCATTTTAATCAAGTTTAAATGTACAGTTCCATGACATTGATTACATTCATAGTATTGTACAACTGAGATCACTAGCTATCTTTAAAACTTTTTCATCACTCAAAACAGACACTCTGTATGTGCTATGGTGAGTGCTGTGAAATGTGTAAACCTGGCGATTCACAGACCTGTACCCCTGGGGATAAAAATATATTATATGTTTATAAAAAATAAAAAACAAACAAACAAACAAAAAAACCAAACAGACACTCTGTAACCATTAAGCAGTAATTTCCCATTTTCCCCTTACCCTCCAGCCCCTGGTAACTTCTCATCCAATTCTCTCTCTCCGAATTTGCCTATTCTAGCTATTTCATAAAAATGGAATCTTAAAATATTTATCCTGTGTCTGGCTTCTTTCACTTCGTATAACATTTTCAGGGTTCATCCATGTTAGCATGTATCAGAATTTCATTATTTTTTGTGGCCAAGTAATACTCCATTGTGTGTCTAGATCACATTTGTTCCATCCATTCATCTCTTGGTAGACACACGGGTTGCTTCCATCTTTTGGTTACTATAAGTAATATTGTGGTAAAAATTGACCTACAGGTTAACTATTGAAGTCCTAGGAGTGGAATTGCTGGGTCATATAATTCTATGTTTCATTTTTTCAGGAATCACCAACTGTTTTTGTTGGAGAACAGAACCATTTTACATTCCCACCAACAACGTATGAGGGTTTTAATTTCTCTATATTTTTGCCAACACACATTATTTTCTTTCTATTACAGTCATCCAAGCATGTGTGAAGTGGTATCTCATTGTGGTTCTGATTTGTATTTCCCTAATGACTAATGATGTTGAGCATCATTATAGGCCATTTGAATATCTTCTATGGAGAAATGTCTTTCAAGTTCTTTGTCTGCTTTTCAAATGGATTATCTTTTTAATTAAGTCATAGGTGTTGTTTATGTACTCCAGACATTAAACTCTCACTTACTTGATGACTTCCAAATATTTTTCCCATTTCTGTAGGTCTTTAAACTTTTTTTTTTTTTTAGGGGGGGTTATGGGCAGAAGGAGAGGGAGAGAGAATCTATTTTCTTTAATGATTTATTTATTTTAGAAAGAGTGAGCTTTTGAGTGAGGGGGTGCAGAAGAGAGGGAGAGAGAAAATCTTCAAGCACACTCTCGGATCAGTGTAGCACCTGACGTGGGGCTCAATCTCACAACCCTGATATCATGACCTGAGCCGAAATCAAGAGTTAGACACTTAACCAACTGAGCCGCCCCGGTGCCCCAAGAGAATCTTAAGCAGGTTCCACTCCCAGTGTGGAACCTGACAGAGGGCTCGATCTCACAACCATGAAATCATGATCTGAGCCAAAATCAAGAGTCAGATGCTTAATCAACTTAGTCACCCAGGTGTCCCTGTAAAGTTTCTTGATAATATTCTTTGATGGAGCAAGATTGTTATGATTTATCTATTTTTTCTTTGGTTGTCTGTGCTTTTGGCGTCTTTTAAAGATTCACTGCCAAATGTGAAGTCACAAAGATTTACCCCTTTGTTTTCTTCTAAGAGTTTTATGGTTTTAGCTCATGTTTAGGTTGTTGATTGATTTTGAGGTCAAACTTCATTCTTTCACATGTGGAAATCTAGTTGTGCCAGTGCCATCTGTTAAGGAGATTATTCTTTCCTCATAGAATGGACTTGGTACTCTTGTCAAAGATCAGTTGGCTGTAGCCTTATGGATTTATATCTAAACTCAGTTCTGTTCCATTTGTCTGTATTGTATGTCTAGCACCGCACTGTTTTGATTATTGGCTTTGCAATTAGTTTTGAAATGGAAATAAGTCCTTCAACTTTGTTGTTGTTCTTTTTCAAGATGGTTTTGATCATTTGAGACCCCTTGCAATTCCGTATGAATTAAAGGATCAGCCTTTCCATTTCTGCAAAAAAGGCCATTGGAATTTTGATATGGATTGCATTGAATCTGCAGAGTTCTTAGAGTGTATTGCATCATGACAATATTAGGTCTTCCTACTCATGATCATGGGCTGCCTTTTATTTAGGTCTTCTTTAATCTCTTTCAGCAATCTTTTATAATTTTCAGTGCACAGTCTTTTACCTCCTTGCTTAAATTTATTTCCAGATATTTAATTTTTTAGATGTTATTATAAATATAATTATTATCTTAATTTTTTTGAGCTATTCATTCTTAATAATGTAATAGTTATTATAGCAGTAGTTAACATTTATCTTCAGTCAGTACTATTCTAAGCACTTATGTGCTTTGTATCTCATTTAATTCCTTTTTTTCCACCAGTATTTTCAAATTTTTTTCCTCCTAGATTCTTTCTTAACATCTTAGATTTTTCTCATCTTAAAATTATCCTCTTTAGGGGCATCCGAGCGGCTCAGTGGGTTAAGCCTCTGCCTTTGGCTCAGGTCATGATTGCAGGGTCCTGGGATTGAGCCCCGCATCTGGCTCCCTGCTCAGCGGGGAGCCTGCTTCTCCCCGTCTCTCTGCCTGCCTCTCTGCCTACCTGTGATCTCTTTCTCTCTCCGTCAAATAAATAAATAAAAATTTTAAAAAAATAAAAAATAAATAAAATTATCCTCTTTAAACCTAATACTTTTCTCTTTCTTCTCCCCTTAATGACCAAACTTTTTGATTATAAAGTTGACTGGACCTGTTTCTGTTTCTTGTGCTTCCATTCATTTTCTCATCCTCTGCAGTCTGGCATCTGGCTCCTGGCTCTACCATCCACTCCAAAGCTCTGGAGAAATTCATTAGTGCTCTCTCTGTCACTAAAGTCCTTATAAAACCTCAGCTGTATCCAGCATAGTTCACCACTCCCAACATCTTGAAATATTTCCCCCTTGTCCTTCCCCTTGGTTTTTCTCTGTCTTTGCTAACTCATCCTACACTATCAGCCCTTCACATAAAAGAATTCCTCAGAGCTCTAGCTTTATGCCTCTTCTGTATTCTGTCTTAGGTACTTCATCTTTTTCCATGGCTATAGTTCAACTCTGACAACTTCCAAATTTAATCCTTAATCCCAGATTTGCCTTTGAGCTCTGGATTCCTGTGTCCGGCCACTGACCTCTTCATGAGGTTGTCTTATATATGAATTCATGATCTTCCTTATGTATCGCCCCACAATTCCCCCTCCCTGTTCCCTCAGGGAAGAATATGTAGTTTTCCATGTGCTTTTCCAGACATTTCGATCCATTCAGATAGGTAAACTAACTGTCATCCTTGACTCTGTCTTCTTCATTATGGCCCATGAACCACTAAGGCCTGTAGATGTTGTTTCTGAATATCTTGGATCTGTTAGTTTCTTGTAACTACTGCCAACAACCTAGTCTCTGTGTTATGGTCATTCCTCCAGTGTGAGGATTAGGCCTGCCTGTCAGTCACGTGATCTTTGAGTCTCAGCTTCTCTCTCCTAGACCATGGTTTAAACTAACAAAACCCAGCAGTCTCTAAATCTCAAAATAAGAGGATTTTTTTTTTTTCTTTTCCCTAAGCAGTGCATAGTGCATAGTGTGCTGAAATGCAAATCTGCCTGTAACTTAAACTTTTTACATTTTTATCTAGGGCAGTTTCGCTTCTTTTAGCCATATCTCTCATTCTAGGGAAATGACCCTATTTAAAGGTAGAACGAGTATCCAGGAAAAGGAACAGTCTGCCCCAAAGATATATTGAAGCTTCCACTACTTCACGCAAAAATAGAAAACCTGCTCACAGTCCTCTGTCGGGAGCTAACTTTGCTCAGAGGCCTCTGTTTAGAGCTAACTTTCTAGCATTGCTGTTTGTCCGTTCTCCATTTGACTAAACCGCTTCCAGAGAATACTAGGATTTCCGCACAGGTTCTCTTTAGAGCAGCAGTTCTTACCAGAAGTCTGTGGAGGAACAGTAAAGAAAAGGCATGGGAACCCCTGAAAATGTGGGCCATCGTGTGACCTTGAGCTTTTTACTTCTCTAAGTACCAGTTTCCCCATCTACACCATGGAGTTTTCGATAGTCTCTGTCTCGTAAGATGACTGTGAGGATTAAGTGGCATAATTAAGTAGCTGTGAGAAGCCTAGCGTCATAACCAGTGCACAGCTACTTTAGTATTACAACAGGGATTATATTATAAGATAAAGGCAGTAATATCCAGAGCAACATGTAGCAGAGAGGGTAGGACCTACTGCAGTTACTTTTAAAGCATTGGTGGAGGGAGACGCATAGCAGACAGTTTGCTCCCAGTGCCTATAAGGTGTCTTTATTTCTACATCTTGGAGTTGTGACTGTGACTGGGGCTAAGTTATAACTATGGACCAGAGCCTGGGCAGCGTGAAAAAACGAATGGGTCAATATAATGGGGTCAAATTCACTTGTAATACAGTGCAGATGAACAGACGAAGTAGAAGTGTGTTATTTAGTCAATAGAAGCCCTCTATTCTTTATGCTACCTGCACCCCTCTTGTTCTGCCCAGCCCTTATCATGATAATTGCTGGAAATACAGGAACTAACCACATGTCAACCTGTTCAGACTTTGTTCTGGTGTAATTTAGCCATTTTCTTTAAATAATTCCCAGCTCTCCTGAATGAGAATATTCAGTTTCTTAGTCTCTCCCATCGTCCACCTTGTGCCTCTCTCCCTGAAGAGAGTGCAGTTTATGTGGTGGGTGGTTGTACAGCTTTCACTGCATTGCGTCACGTGGAAGGGAAGGGAATTTCAACCAATTGAATTTCAGTTGGTCCCTGGGTGTGACTGTGACTGCTGTCCCTTGTCTGCCTTTCTTTGCCCTGATGATGAAGCCCAGAGCTGGTGTAACATGTAGTCCGGTCTCGCTTTCAGTTTAGAGCACGGAGGCACTTCGGCTTCATTTCATCTAATGACGTTGTAAGTCCCTGTGGAGGCGACTGGGTCTTCTGTCTAGCTTCCTAGCCCAGTGGCCTGTCCTTATCTTCAGTGTTGGGGTCAGGGCCCCATGACAACTGACTCCCATTGGCTTTCAGGTTCCATGTCACTTGAGGCCATGGAATCTATCATCAGTCTGTCTTTGCTGACTCTACTTCCCACTCCGTCAGCGAGCCTGGGCAGGCCCAGGTGCGTGTGGGACCTCTGCGCTGCGGTCTGCCTTCTCTCCCTCTGCCCTCAGTGATACCTTATTCTCCCCCTTTCGGGGCCAAAACGCACGAGGCCAGGGACACACATCTTTCTTACCACCTCTTTTCTCCTTTCTGTCCTTCCCAAGGCTGGAAAATGGTAGAGTTTCCTTCTACTTTCTTTATATCGGTTCTTCTGAAATTATCTGTGGAGAAGGTGCAGTTTTCCTGTTGTTATTAGTTTGTCACAGCCCAGTACTTTTGTAAAACATGAACTGGTTGAAAAATGAAATAAAGAATTAAAATACAATAAAAGTCCCATCTTCTCGTGATTATAGCTATTAATATTCAACAGACATAAAATTACTCTCTTCCATTGTTTTAAAGGTTTCTAAACACTTTCAATTTCTATACTTACCCATCAGGGACCAGTAAGAGATAGTAATGTGGACCAACCCACTTTGGTTCCTGGCCTCCTTCCTTGCTCCTGCTAAGCGTTAGTGGTGGGCAGTAGCATCTTCTCTAAACCCCGGGAGAGCATCCAGGGCCTATTAAGATGTGGATGGAAACGGAAGAAATTTAGAAAATACTCTTCATAGGACCATGATCTATCTTGGAAGGCTGTTCTCATGCTGCAAAATCCTGTTTCTGAATGCCGGAAACGGAATACTTCTTTTCATATTTCTACTGTCATAAATTCTAATATCCCTATGGCAGATGGGTACCTTGGGTAGCCCAACTAAAGGACATGAGCTCAGAAAAGCAGAATAGAAAAGCACCTTTGTAATTTTCAGACTCTTATCCCTGTTACACTGATTTGTGACATTGGTAAACCATGAAAAAAAAACCCTAGTTTTGTTAATATCTCCTGGTTTTTGCTTCGGTGAGGGGCTGACATTGTTTTCTTCTCAAATAGCTCCAGCTTTCATCTACTCATTCTCTTTCTTTTTACAAAAATATTTAATAAAATATTAGATAAATATTTAACGATAGCCAGGTAGTAAAAGCAATAAGATGTTTTCAATTTCTGTTCTCTGCAGGAACTAAAGTTAAAAACGGAACAGGAAGAAGCTCTGAAACTGAGAGCTGAGGAGCTCGATGCATTTAAGATGAAAAAGAGAAAAGGCTCGTTTGGAAGAACAGACCAGCTCCAGGTTTGTCTGTTCTATTCAGTGTTTCCTGCTTTCTGTTTGCTCCGGTGATGGTCTAAATGAAGGTAGAATATGGTGGACTCCGAAAAAAATCTGCAAACACTAGGCCTTGCCACTTGAATACAAATTTTCTAGTATTTCTCTGAAATGTGTCTCTCATTAAAAAATTACTCTCTCATCCAGAAATGTGCTGTGTTCTTATTTCAGTAGAAATGGATTTATTTGAATGTTGTAGAATGTAAACATGAGGGGCGCCTGGGTGGCTCAGTGGGTTAAGCCACTGCCTTCGGCTCAGGTCATGATCCCAGGTCCTGGGTTCGAGCCCCACATCGGGCTTTCTGCTCGGCAGGGAGCCTGCTTCCTCCTCTCTCTCTGCCTGCCTCTCTGCTTACTTGTGATTTCTCTCTGTCAAATAAATAAATAAAATCTTTAAAAAAAAAAAAAAAGAATGTAAACATGAAATCCATGTTCACTAGATTGTTTCCAAGGGACTAAACCAGTCTTGATATTCAAATAAAGGCTGGCTTATTCCCATGGAAACAATATATGTCTAAGAATCAGAGCCCTCCCTCCTATTCCTATGTAACCAAATTGCATATGTACCATATATGATGAATTTAAAAGTTTTTGTTTTAGTGCCACATTTAAAAAATGAAATCCAGGGGCACCTGGGTGGCTCAGTCAGTTAAACATCTGACTCTTCATTTCCACTCAGGTCATGATTTCAGGGTCATGAGATTGAGCCCCATGTTGGGCTCTGTGCTGAGTATGGGAGCCTGCTTGGGATTCGTTCTCTCTCCCTCGCCCTCTGCCCCTCCTCAGCTCTCTCTCTCTCTCTTTCTCTTAAGAAAGAAAGAAAGAAAGAAAGAAAGAAAGAAAACCATAAACTAATCTCAGAGTTCAAAGAAACAACATCTTTGTTTTATGTAAATTCAAAATGGCAATTCTAAAAATGTTACTGAAAGAAAAATGCACTGAAAACTGTAATTACACTCAAATGCTAATATGTCACCTTAATGCTGAAAAATTTGTTTTCTTAAATTTTATGTATCTTAATAATAAAATTTAGTACCTGAATGTATTTCCAATTTATTTGTTCATTTTTTAAAGATTTTATGTATTTATGAGAGAGAGAGGGAGAGTAAGCAACAGAGGAGGGAGAGCAGAGGGAGAGGGAGAAGCAGGCTTCCCACTGGTCAGAGAACCCGATGTGGGACTTGATCCCAGGACCCCCGGATCATGACCCGAGCCAAAGGCAGATGAGACACTTAACCGATTGAGCCACCCAGGCGCCCCTCCAGTTATTTATTTTACTGATGTGTTTTAGACACTGGTTAAAGTGCTCTCACCCTGACATTCCGTGCTGCTTTGTAATAATATGTCTGGGCAGACAGGGTATGCTGGGGAGTAGGAGAGATAGGAATGCAAAGAATAGTGAGACCTGTTTTTCAAAATGTTAAGGTTCTGAATTTTAAATGAATATGATAACCAGAAGATTCCCACAGCTTGCACTCTGTGGATTAAACATATTAATAAAACAAAAACGAAACTTCATGTTTTTTTAATACTGCAAAACAAAAACCCGCTTTCTAGGATTTGACTCTAAACAAGAACAAGATTATAAGGTAATCCATACGAGTGTCCAAAGAGCTTGGAGTAGGACATTGATTTGTAATGAAGCTCCTTTATAAGAAAGCATTTAAAATTGGGACTGTGTGATAGGAACCTTTGCTATAAAAAGAGAAAAACAAATCAAGAAATTTTCAGAAAACTTACTAAGATACAGTGAATTATACAAATCATAACCTTTATTATTCAAATGCAGAAAATTCTATTCATTTATTATTGTTTCCCTAAAAAACTTGTATTATGTGGACTCCTACCTATTTTTCAAAGCACTTTTAAAACATTACTTACTCTGTGAGGCCAGCACTGACATTTCTTCCATTACCCAGGCAGAGCCAATCTCTCCCTCCATTTTTGCTGACACGGTACCTAGGACTTAGGTGTATATAGAATTTATTATCAATAATCAGAGTTTTTCAGGTCTCCCTCCTATTGGAATGGACCTTACAAAAGATCTGTTATTCATCTTTCAAATGCCACATACTGTCAAGGAGTGTTTATAGAGCGTTTTAGCTAATTGGTAGACTTCATAGGGTGTCATATACAGAGTTTCTAAGGTAGAACCAGATATAACAAAACTATAGTATTCCTGTAGCTGCTCTGGGATACCCTTCCTGTTTCTTATGATTGTAGAGCTACTATTTTAGGCTTCAGTATTATTTGGATGTGATAGCACTTATAGGACTGTGCTAGGTAGGTCTGGTTGGAGGTCTACATAGCTCTAGATCTTCTTTGCTTTGGCCATCTTGCTCTCTTTTTCTTGTGCATATTCACTATCTCATTTTTTTTAACCCTTTCTATTTTTTAAGATTTTATTTATTTGGGAGGAAGAGCGAGCAAGTGAGGGGAGGAGCAGAGGGAGAAGCAGAAGCAGACTCATGATCTCAGCCAAAGGCAGACACTCAACCAACTGTATCTCATTGTTTTAATATAGATTTCTAGGCACCATTTTTAAGCTGGAGAAGAACTGGAAAATAGTGCTGTATTGATTTGTTTTCCCATTATTTGTTGTTTAGCTTGGTGTCGCTATGTCTGCAGTGCAGATGGGCACTTGGTAGAGTTCATCTTGGACAGGCATATTCCATTCATATTTCTGTTCTCTTTGTTTCTGGGTGTCCTCGATTCAAGAGAATACTAAGATGCTTGTTTTAGGAATCTTTTCAGCTCTGTTTATTTTATAACTACTTGAAGTCGACAGGCTATGTTGCAGAGTGCATTCCTGTGCTCCCCCATATGTGTCTTTCACGGGGTGGGTTCATTTATTCACTTCGGTGTCTGATGGAATCAGGCACTCATTTAGTCAGTCATTTGACATTTTCCTGAAGCCAGTCATGGGCTGGAAGTATACCAGGCATGGGGGATAGCGAGGCAGAAAAGACAGTCTCTGCAGTCCATTGAGGAACTCAAGAAGAGGAGAGAGACTGTAGAGCAGCTGGCAGCCTAAGTGCTATGAGGAAGGTGCGCTCCTCTGTGACCGAGAAGATCCCAGCATGTTCTCACAACTGACCCTTCATATCTATGGGGAAAACTGTCAGCCCTTTCTTTGTCAGCCTAGACAATCCCAGACTTGAACATATTTGGGAAAGACATCTTAATTCCTTATAAGACACAGCAAGATGTTAACTGGAGCCATTCTTGATGGGTTTAGACAGGAACACTGTTTTATTATCCTTGCTGGGAGTTTTTAAGTGTTCACTTAAGGTGTTTCAGGTAGTTTAAAAATGTTCATTTAGGGTGTTTTAGCCAATCAGAAGTTCTCTTATTATCATATACGTCTTATGGCAGAAGAAAAACAAGTGATGTAACATTTCTTTGGAATTTTAATGTAGAAACTGGATGAGCGAAAGAAATGGTTAGATGAAGAAGTAGAGAAAGTCCTGAATCAACGTCAAGAACTGGAGCAGCTGGAAGAAGACTTAAAGAAGCGAGAGGCCATCGTTTGTAAGAAGGAGGCCCTGTTACAGGAGAAGAGCCACCTGGAGAATAAGAAGCTGAGATCAAGTCAGGTATTCTCTCTGCTATGCTCTTTGACTGTGGTTGTAAGCCAGTGAAGGAGGATTTTTTTTCCTAAGAAGTAAAGCAGACCACTGTGAAATTCAAAACTGCAAGAAAATCTGTTCTGGTTTTCAGTGTATTTTGCATGTTAGTGCTTATTTAATGACCACTAAAATCTATCGCAATTTTAACATCAAATGTTCCGTGTTCTGCCAAGTATGATGTATTAACTTTTTTCGGCATTGAAAAATTATGGTAAAATATACGTAACATAAAATTTGCCATTTTGACCATTTTTAAGTGTATGATTCAGCGGCATTAATCACAGGTACAAGGTTATACAACCATCACCCTATTTCCAAAACATTTTATTACCCCAAATAGAAAGTCTGTAACCAGGAAGCTGTAACTCTCATTTCCCCTGGCAACCTCTATTTAAGAAATAAGTTGTACCGTTTGATGCTGTGTAGAGAACACTGGTAATTTGGAAAAATAGTCTTAAAAATGATCTAAACTACCCAAAGTTAGGGGTTTGCAGGGTTCCTTTAGAAGAAAGACTTTATGTAATGAAGATTTGTTCATTTTTCAAATTATAATGAGGTGGGGGCCTTTACAAGAACTTTTGCTGGAGAACTCGGGTTTTATGAGCCAAAAAAAGGGATTTTTATGAAGGAGTTTGCCTCAATTTCAAGTTCTGCAAAAGGAATGATTGTGGTGGGAGTAGAAGAACCAGGCAATAGCTTTTTTGGATGGAGCTGTAGATATTTTCAACAGCAGCACCAATGGCTTCTTAAAATGAAGCTGTCTTGCCCCAGACTTGAAAAGGACTTTTTACCCAGCAGGCCGAGGACACACTGAGTAGTGGAACAGAGAGAATCAGTGACCTCCCTCTTTATTAGATCTGCCTTTCAGCCAGTGTCTAGACCAGTAGGATCTGAGATGGTGGCGGCGTGTTCTTAACCTCCCCTCCTCAGTATAGCAGGTAGATGAGCATGGAGACCTGCACTTACCTCTTCCCCGTCCTCCATTCCCCAGTCCTGTTCAATAGCTATTAGCACCAGGCTGTGGGACACAGGGTTAGGGACAGCCCCTCCAAACAGCTTAGCTGCTGGTGCTGTATCCAGGTAGCTTGCTCACGCTGGCTGTCAGGGTCAAGTTTTAAGAGCTAGCCCTCAAAACATGTCAACGACAGCAAAGGAGATGAGCAAATCAAAATATCCACGTGAGTAAATAGAAGAAAATAAACTGGGACCTTTATTATATGCTCTGTATCACAAAAGAAATAAAAATGAAAAAATAAAAAGGAATAAGGAAGAAAATATTTTTCCTGAAATAAGTTTACTTCATGATCCAAGGGAAAAAAAACGGGAAGTTTTCCCCTTTCAACACAATGTAAAATTTAGGAGCAAGAACATACTGAGATCGGTAGAGACGTACAAATAAATGAAACCCCCAGCAGAGCAAAGTGAAATTGATTCTTTGAAGATTGTTTTAATGAAACAGAAGAAAGATTGGAGACTATTATATTGCTGGGTTCTTTTCTGAACAAAATGTAAATAGATTACATCTTTTTTCAGTGTTTAAGAAATACAAGATTCAATCCTATGCATTTCGGACAAGGAATGTGATATTAAAAAATATTTTCATACCATATACAATTTCAACTCAAAATAAGTCAAAGACCTAAATGTAAAATAAAACTATATAAAACTCTTAGAAGAAAACAAAGGTGTAAATCTTTGTGACCTTGGGTTGAGCAGTGATTTCTTTGATATTACACCTGAAGCACAAGCAATAAAAGAAATATTAGATAAATTGGTCTTAGTCATAATTAAAAACATTTGTTATGCAAAGGCCACCATCAAGAAAGTGGGTGTTGAAAAGACAACCCACAGAATGGGAGAAAATATTTGCAAATCATGTACCTGATAAAGGTCTTGTATCTAGAATATATAAAGAAGTCTTAAAAGTAAAAAGACAACTGAGTTAAAAAATGGACAAAGGATCTAATAGACATTTCTCGAAAAAGAGATTCAAATGGCCGATAAACATGAAAGGATGCTCAACATCACTAGCCATCAGGGAAATGCAAATCAAAACATAGATGCGCTCCTACTTTACACTTATAGGACAGCTGTGGGGATGCCTGGGTGGCTCAGTGGGTTAAGCCTCTGCCTCCGGCTCAGGTCATGATCTCAGGGTCCTGGGATCAAGTCCCGCATCGGGCTCTCTGCTCAGCGGGGAGCCTGCTTCCCCCATGTCTCTTTCTCTCTGCCTGCTTCTCTGCCTACTTGTGATCTCTGTCAAAGGAATAAATAAAAATCTTTAAAAAAATTAAAAAAATAGGACGGCTGTGGTCAGAAAACTAGATGAGAAGTGTTGGTGATGATATGAAGGAATTAGACTTTTCCTACGCTGCCTATGGGATTGGTGCAGTTGCCTGGGATCTTGCAGTTCCTCAAAAGGTTAAACATAGAGTTACTGCACCACCCAGCGGTGCCACTCCTAGTATCCATCCAAGAGAAGTGAAAACACGTGTCCACACAATAACCTGTGCATGAATGTGCATTACAGCATTACTCATAATAGACCCCAAATGGAAAAAACTCAGCTGATGAATGGATAAACAGAAAGCGATATATCCATACCGTGGGATATTACTCAGCAAGAGAAAGGAATGAAGTTCTGATCCATGCTATCACATGGATGAACCCCAAAATGTTGTGTTAGGGGAAAGGTGCCAGCCACAAAAGAACACGGATTGTATGACTCCATTTGTATCAATGTGCAGATGAGGCAATTCCATAGAGACAGAAAGTAGAGTAGTGGTTATTTAGGGCTGGGCTGTGGGTTGAGAAGAAAGGAATGACTGCGAATGGGCATGGGGTTTCATTTTTGGAGAGGGTGAAAACGTTCTAAAATTGATTGTGGTGATGGTTGTGCAACGCTGAATATACTAAAAACTATTGAATTATACACTTTAAATAGGTAAGTTAGGGGCTCCTGGCTGGCTCCATTGGTGGAATATATGACTCTTGATCTTGGGGTTGTGAGTTTGAGCCCCACATTGGGTATAGAGATTACTTAAAAAATAGAAAATCTTAATCAATAAAATAAATAGTTGAACTCTATGATATGTGACTTATCTCTCAATAAAGCTATTAGGCAAAAACTATATATCCGTAAAGGGAAAAAAAAAAGATAAGACAACAGAAGACAAAAGATTACCAAGAAATATAAAATGGAAAGCAACAAATAAGTAGTTACTGACATAGCAAAGAGGCTGCAATCCAAGCACCTTGAGAGGGACATCTGTGAGAGCCATAGCTGTAGCATTAGCCTTTTTTTTTTTTTTAAGATAATAACACCTTTATAATATAGAATTCACATAGATAAAATTAAAAAAGACTCAGAGATGCACCTGGTGGCTCAGTTCATTAAGCGTCTGACTCTTTGATTTCCGCTCAGGTCGTGATCTCAAAGTCGTGAGATTGAGCCCCATGTGGGGCCTGGGATTCTCTCTCCCTCTCCCTCTGCCCCCCACCTCCACCGCCTCTGCTCATGCACATGTTCTCTCCATCTAAATAAATAAATTAAGTAAAATCTTAAAAAAAAAAAGACTCAGAAATGAAGGTACTGAGATTTTCAGAAGGCAGGGGTGAGGCATAAGGATGAAAACAGAGAGTCATCAGGAAGTCATTCTTTCCCACTCTGAATCTAGACAGTTTATCTTCTGAATGTTGAACCAGGTACAACAGAGGTTTGGGTAAATCAGAATACTCAGCAGGGAACACATGAAAGTCCAGTCTACATACGAATCCTGAGACAGCCATTTCCTAACCCTACTTGGATCCCAGAATGCTGGCACCCAGATTTATACCTCCCAAGTGGGACATTGGTGGATTTTCTGAAACAGTCCCTGAAAAAAAGGCCTACAAACACCAAACACCCTAGGACACCCCCAACTAAGTGGCCAGACCCCAGATATACACTATGGTGACAAAGCATACCCACCACATAGGATATCAGCATTTTCATACCTGACTCTTACATGGGACAGCCATTTCAGGAATGTTACTAACATGAAAGACGGAGACTGAGAAAAAAGGAAACTCAGAGACATTAGAGATAGGCGAAGGAGCTGAAAAAGCTTCCAGCAAATCCTTAATATTTGTCAAGGTGGTGAAAGGTGATGCTCTATCCATGAAATGGGAACTTCTGGAAATTTTAAAGGTTGGAGGAGAACATTGAGTAAATATCCCAGAAAGTAAATAGAAGGATAAATAGAAAATGGGAGGGGCGCCTGGGTGGCTCAGTGGGTTAAGCCTCTGCCTTCGGCTCAGGTCATGATCTCAGGGTCTTGGGATCAAGCCCCGCATCGGGCTCTCTGCTCAGCAGTGAGCCTGCTTCCTCCTCTCTCTGCCTGCCTCTCTGCCTACTTGTGATCTCTCTCTCTCTCTCTCTCTCTCTCTGTGTCAAATAAATAAATAAAATAAAAAATAAAAAAAAAATGGGAAAAAAAATTTAGTTGGCAGATAAATCTGGAAAGTCCAACATCCAAGAAATAGGAATTTTGGAAAGATATAACAGAGAAAATGGGAGAGGGGATTATCAAAGACAATATAAAAATTTTTCCCAACTCTGAGGACATGAGACTCTAGATTGAAATAGGTCATCAAGGGCCTGACAAAATGAGTGCCAAAGGTTTATCATTGTGAAGTTTTGAGTACACTAAGGAAAAAAAAAGATCCCAAAAGCTACCAAATGGAAGAGATGAGTCACTTGCAAATCTCAACAATCAGAATGGCACTGGATTTCTTTACCTTCTTCAGTAGAAACTAAGGGACTTGCAGCCGTCTTCAAACTGCAGAATGAAAGTGATTTCCAATCAAGGCTTCTCTCTTGAGCCTAACTCTGAATCAAATATGAAGGCAGAATAAGGACATTTTCAGGTGAAAAAATGATTTCCAACCTAGTCTCTCAGGAAAATACTAGAGGACGTGCTCCACAAATGTGAGGGCATCAGCTGTGAAAAAAGAAGACTCAGGGTCCTGAAAGTGTGATCCAACGTGGAAATTCCCAGGGTAACACCGAAAGGAGATCCTGGAACAACCAGTTTGGACCAGGAGGATGGAGACTTCAGACAAAATGCTTCCAGAAAAGTGTGAAACAAACAGACTCCCTGATTTAAGTTTGGTCAAGTGAAAAAAACAGTATTGAGAGGAAGTGTATTTTCTTTTAGGGGAAGAATCAGTAAATGGTACCAAGAGTTGTATCTTATGGAAAAGGGTCATTTTATACTAGATAGTTCAGCTGTGAGTAGTATTCACAAAGCCATGTAAACTGAGTATTGATTTATTTTTAAAGATTCTACTCATTTATTTGAGAGAGTCAGTGAGCGAGATAGAGCACAAGTTGGGGGAGGGGCAGAGGGAGAGAGAGAGAAGCAGGCTCTCTGCTGAGCGGGGAGCCCAATGTGGGGCTCCATCCCAGGACCCTGGGATCATGACCTGAGCCGAAGGCAGATGCTTAATCTATTGAACCAACTGGGTGTCCCAACAGAGTATTGATTTAACATAAAATTGCAATATACCTTATTTTGGGAGACTAGAGGAGTGGGAAGTAGAGGAAGCATAATGGTGCCAAGTCTTTGTCTTCCATAATAGTCAGTCCATAGACAATATCTGAAATGGGTCATGTTATTTAGGAACGTGGACATTAACACCAGGAGAAACGGCTAGAAAGGTTGAAGATGATTGCTTCTGGGGAGTGGGACTCAGGTAAAAGGGTGAGGTAAGGGGCTGCTTTAAAAAAAATAATAGTAAACTTGTGGTATTGGAGCGGGGAGACAAATCATGAGAGACTGTGGACTCTGAGAGACAAACTGAGGGTTTTGGAGGGGAGGGGGTGGGAAGTTGGGTGAGCCTGGTGGTGGGTATTAAGGGGGGCACATATTGCATGGAGCACTGGGTATGGTGCATAAATAATGAATTTTGGAACACTGAAAAAAATTAAATTAAAAAAATTTATAATTTTTAATTATATATACATATAATTACTTAGATGCAAAACTATTTTTAAAATTCTCTTAGGTTAGACCATAATGAAACTCTCCATTACTGTAACTGGCCATATTTTCTGACCAGAATGAAATAAGAATAGAAACAAAATACATATTTAAGCAGTGACAAACCAAATCTCAACCTTTAGGGAAATTATAATATAGTTATAAGTCATAAAACCATGTAACAGACCAAGGAAGGAAACTTTAATTTAGGAGATAATAAAAAAGAAAAATACTACCTCTCAAAACCAATATTCTGTAGTCTGGTGTGGCCAAGCAATGCCTGGCAATAAATTCAACATTTAAATCTCCTTTTTGGGGGGGGGGGCAAGAGAATATGAATGGAGTGCAGGAGGGAGGAGAGAGGCAGAGAGAGAATTTCAAGCAGGCTTCACGCCCACGCAGAACCTGACATGGGACTTGATCTTACTACCCTGAGATCATGACCTGAGCCGAAATCAAGAGTCACACGCTTAACTGATTATGCCACCCAGGTGCCCCTTGAATCTCTATTTTTTTTTAAGGTGTGTTTTTTTGTTTTTTGGGTTTTTTTGGTCAGAGAGAGAGCTCACACATGCAGTGGGAGCTGCAGGCAGAGGGAGAAGCAGGCTCCCCTCTGAGCAGAGAGCCTGATGTGGGACTCGATACCAGAACCCTGGGATCATAACCTGAGCCGAAGGCAGATGCTGAACGGACTGTGCCACCCAGGCATTCCGAATCTCCATTTTTTAAAAAAAAAGGCATTCAACTTAAGATTTTAGAAAATGAACCCTGCCCCTCAACAAAAACCCCACAAGAGAACAACACGTGGGAGCTAAAAATATACTCAGTTAATAATTTTCTCTATTTTTCTAGTTTGTATGCCGCCTGAATTTCAAATCACTGTTTTTGGGGTGTTTGATTGATTGTGTCTTTTAGGTCTTAAGCACAGATAGTTTGAAAATATCAACTCGCCTGAATTTGTTGGACCAAGAGTTGTCTGAAAAGAATGTAGAGCTTCAACACAGCACAGCTGAGGAGAAAATAAAGATTTCGGAACGAGTTCAAGCCCTCCAGAAAGAAAAGGATCAGCTACAGAGACGAAGGAACAGCGTAGATGAGAAACTTAAAAATGGTAGTGTGTTATCGCCTGAAGTAAGTCAGTACGCTTTAGAACTGGAAGTGCTCTATGATGGGTCACTTGAATGATTTCCTTTGTCTCTGTTAACTTAAACATAAAAATGAGAAATCTGATAAACTTTGTTTCCTTGAGACTTTGTCAAATGTAATGAGTTTACGGGGCTCCTTTTCGATGCCATAAGCCATGCTTGACTAGAGACTGTGATACCCTCACAAACGGGTCCATGACGTGGCCCCTTTCTGGCATTGCCAGGGACTGGGACACTAACACTTCCCTTCGAGTAGGGCCTTTCTCAGCTGGGGTTTGTCACCTGACATCACTGAATATAGAAGATGATTCGAAGGGAATCTTTTCCTCCATTCTTTTAAAGAGAGCTCCTACCTTCTCTCTCTGCTTCTTTCTCAAACAATCCTCGGTAACCTGTCTCTTACTATGGATGGCTAGGGCACTAACGGTTAATTCTTCCAGAAAGTCCCAACCTTTGAGAGCATGTTCCAGCCAGTAGATGCATGGAATTCAAATCCCAATAAAAATAGCTTTTTAAAATCTATCTGTAACTGATAATTTATCAGTTTATTGAACACTACATCTGAAACAAATGATGTACTATAAGTTGGCTAATTGAATTTAGATTAAAAAAAAGAAAAAAATATAAAAACAACATAAAAATCTAAAAAAAATACCTCTGAGTGTGAGTCTTCATTTATGAGGAGCATATGGCTCCTCTCACCTTTCTTTTTTAAACTATGTAAAAATATATTTATGGTTGTGAAATTCCCCCAGACTGCCTATTTTCAAAATTTTACATCAGTTGGCAGTCCCGTCCCTTACTTTATCAGGCCAAGTATGAATTTTTGAGCCTGAATTTTCTCTGCAAATGTTTATTGTTGATGTCCTGTCATGATCAAAGCAAGAAAAAATTGCTAAGAGAAAGTGAGTAGTTGGGAATCCCATACCTTGCTGAATCTTGTATAGTGTTAGAATGGAGCAAGCTGAAGAGACTGTTAAGGGGGCTGGTTAAGAAGGAACAGGAGCAGGGCACCTGGGTGGCTCAGTGGGTTAAAGCCTCTGCCTTCGGCTCGGGTCATGATCTCAGGGTCCTGGGATCGAGCCCCACATTGGGCTCTCCGCTTGGGGGGGAGCCTGCTTCCCCCCCCCCTCTGCCTACTTGTGATCTCTCTTTCTGTCAAATAAATAAATAAAATCTTAAAAAAAAAAAAGGAAGGAACAGGAGCAAGGGTTTCATAAAAAGATTGTTGTTCACTGCATGGATGAAAGAAATTGAAGACTGGATCGGGGGTAAGGTGGCATCATAAACCTCATTGCCCTGTTTTATAGTCTGAGTTTGTGCATAGGATCACAGAATCAGACTGTCCTCCTGAGGGTGTTAAATTAGAGCCTGGCCTTGTAGATTTGAGGGTTGTAAGATCCTTAAATAGCACAAAGTAGGAATATTTAAGGAATTCTTGCCTGCCCAGGACTATTACTGGGCCCTATGAAAGAAACCAAAGAAACTATAAAAAGCATTATGCTTCCTTTGAGAAATTCATACTCTCTCTGGGGAAAAGTGACAGATACAAGAAAACTCTATACCCTGAAGAACATTTAAAAAAGCAAGTGATAATAATATACTAAAACTATATTTGTTACATTATTTATACAAAACGATGCAGTGGTCATTTGCGGGGGAAGATTCATTGAGGCAGCTTTTCGAGCTGTATCATGAAAACCATGATGCTGGTAGATATAAGAAAGAAGGACTTTGTAGCTAGAACACCATTAAATAAGGCATGGAGAAGGGAATGAGCAAATGATGTTTGCGGAAGGGTAGAGGGCCCGTTGTCTTCAAGAAACGTTGACTTTTCTGTTTCATGTGGAATTCTGTGACTACAAATCATGATGTAGGGTTTGTGGTGAAAACCATGCGTAATACCTGTTTAGCATCTCATCTTGGACTGGTTCGAGGGAATGATGAGCCCCCTGCCACGGTGGGGTTCCGGCAGCCATGTGAGCTTCTGCGCAGCCTCCTTCCACAGGGCTGGTTCTTCTGAGCACCACTCTGAGGTGGGCTCTGCTCTCACCACTGTTTCCTTAAAGCCAAGATTACTCTTACCAGATAGATCTGCCAGTGACAGATGATCGGCCACGTGAGATTCTGATGTGACATCAGTAACATCTGGGCGGAACAGTCTGCTGCTTCTATCTCTTTTAACTAGTTTAGGATTACTTTCTCTTTCCAAAATAAATTAAATCATTTTCATAATCGTACTGCTTAATGAGAAGGGATTGATTTTAGATCACTTGTACTAGTACAGGATTACCCAACAATTTAATACAGACAAATACTTACTTTTTTGGGAAAACTCCATAAAGAAATTAAAAAAAAAAAAACACACAAAACTTCTGGCTCCATTTTCTAATGCAGAGCAAGTTGCTCAGTAAGTGGGATATAGGAAGAAAACATAAGAACTATTATATCTATGTTTATTTCATCTAATACACTTTCGATTTCATGTTTTAGCATTAGAACATACGTATAATTTATGGAGAAATATACAAATATGCAGGGCTTTCTTAAAAGGTTTTGCTTTGTTTGCTTGTTTGTTTGTTTTACTGATAAGGATGTGTGACCTAAACTGTTGGGAGACCTGAGTTAGGTCCTTGTTGCTCACAGTGTGAGGTCTCTATCAACAGCAGGAGCCTCAGGGCAGGGGGGTGGTGGGGTGGGGGGGGTGAGCCCATCCAGACCTGCTGAATGAGAAATATGCATTTTTAACAAGATCCCTGGTGCCTGTGTGAAAAGCAGTGCTCTCTCATTAAGCATAGTCAACCCCATAATCTGTTGTTTGTCATGGGGCAAATTTTTCATCCTGGGCCAGTTTCTCATTGCCATTCATAGTACTTCCCTAACTTAGGTCCAAAACTATAGAAACTAAATTTCTGCTAAATTGTTCTCAGGTTATTACATACCTTTTCCCTGAATTCCAAAACAGGAGTTCTGGAAGTCACATTAACTATTCTTTAGGTAGATCGGAAATATTAACCTTCTTTTCCTTTGAAGTGCTGGAGGAAGGAGTGGAGAGAAATATTTGGGTCATCTAATCAGACATATGAAAATATCTTTTTCTCCTTTTCCCTCAAAAACCCATTCAGCAGATACTTAATTGAGTTTAAACTGTGTGATATATACTGTACTAGGCAGTAAGGACATGAGTATGGACAAGATGATCTGCCATCAAGGAACCTAAAGTTGTGGTAGCCTCCACCACACATATAGGTAATACAGAAATATCTACCCAAGTCTCACTGGGTCTGAAATAATTTCTTACTAGAAATTTGAATACCCTCAAATAAGATGTTCGGATAGTTCAAAGAACTAGGTTTTCTGACAGGGATTCATCAAAGTTTTTTTGGTTATTTTTGTTTGTTTGTTTGTTTGGGTTTTTTTGGTCCCCTACAAAGGAAATCTTCTCTAGCTTATGAAAAAGTGTTCCATCATCCACATTTTTAATGCCTTTGTTTGCCCGTTAATGGCATCTCAGGAATTTTTTGAAATGTTTCATGTCCTTAGATCCTCCCTACTTTTTTTTAATGTCATACTCTTTTTTTCCTAGAGACCCTCTTTTGATGACTCATTCTTAATAATTTATTCTAAGTCTATTTCTTCTTTCCCTCCTGGCAGTCTGTCGTTTCGATAGATCCCTGAGGGGACACCGGGAGTCTCCAGATCTAACACATACTATGCACTTGAGGAGCTGTGGAGGGGAGATACATGGCTCTAGTCCTGGTCCTGGGGGCTGAGGCTTTGTTCAAGTGTGTTCCTTGGTTATCCTCATTTGCTGTGTGGCCTTGGGATCTTTCATACATGAGGTTTATTACGAGGATTCAGTAACTGTATGTTTTATATATGTGTGTGTACACACTCAATAAACATTTTCTTCAGATTTAGTAGACAAATGGTAAGTCCGTTAGACTCAGATAGCAGAGTGAGATCTTAGTGTATGACATGAAGTCCAAGTTAATTATCTCCTTTACAATGAGTGATTTCTATTTTATCTAGGAAGAACATGTTCTTTTCCAACTTGAAGAAGGGATTGAAGCTTTGGAAGCTGCAATTGAATACAAGAATGAAAGTATCCAGAGTCGCCAGAACTCGCTCAGAGCCTCACTCCAAAACCTCTCTCGTAGTGAAGCAAATGTCTTGGAAAAACTCATTTGCCTGAGTCCTGTAGAGATGAGAGCTATTCTTTTCAGATATTTCAATAAGGTTTGTTTCGGAAGGACAGAGGATTTTCTTGTACGGGGGGCCAAGCTGGATGGTTACATATGTCAGGTTTCAGAAATTGAAAGGCCTAAAGCTTTGATGGTGTAACTACAGACTTAAGCATGATTTCTCCTCCCTCTACTGAATGTGGTCGTCTGAGAGCTGTGTGCTTATCCAAGTGTGCATGCCTCACTTTGGGAGGTTCTTAACGTGGGATGGGCCTTTTGAAATAAGGGCTTTTTCAAATAGGCTTAAAAACCCAAGAATTTAAGTTGTATTCCTCAATCACTATTTCTTGGATATTTTCAAGATTTGGTTGTTGCTACTCAGCATTCATGAAAAATCAAGGGCCCTCCAAAATCAGGCTTCCTTTCCCTCATTGCTATAGGGTTGGGTTACGTGTACTTTATCATCATACCTATGAACTGAAATGAAAATGAAGTGGTGCTTCAGTGGCAAAGATAATAATAGATTTTCACATTAACCTGAATAATGTCTTCTCTTAAGGCATATATTATGAAGTGTTAAGCAAATAATAGCTCTTTTCTCTGAAAGGTATCTTCCGTTTAAGGGAGTATCAGAGCATTAATGAAAAATAAAACATTGGAGTTTGAAAATAAAGTTCCAGTTCTGTTAGACAAGTGAAATAAAGATGAAGAAATGAATGGAAATGTTAGGGACAGCCCTCCTCTTGGGTAATGACTGTCAGTAGTGAGCTACTATTATTGATAAAAGTGCATCCCATCACGGCATGTGTGGAGGGCAGAAAAAATGGTGCAGTGCTATTGGAAGCTTTGATAGAATTCTTTTCTGGTGTTCTTAGAGAAAAGGTTCTTAACCCAAACCACACAGGCCAAGGTCAGTGGATTTTCTGACCCTGGGTACCCTTGTAGAAATTAGTATTTTTCTAGAGAGATGGTTTTACATTAGCAAGTTCTGTGACACATACATCAAAGTATATTCACTCCATAGCCATGCAGAGAAGAGCCCATTGCACTAAATGTGCAATCTGAGACTGAACTCCATATAGTTTTAAAAAGTCTGTTACTTATTTATAACATGCATTTTGGAGTTAACACTGGGCGGTATCTAGATGTTACAAGAGTCTCTAAGTTCCCATTCTCTCTCTCTTTTTTTCCCCATTCTCTTCTTAAGACCAAAGAAATGGGTTTAGATGATTGTCACTGTAAATTGCAACGACCATGACTGAGAGATGATGGAGGGTGATAGTTAGAGCCACATGATATTAAAAGTAAAGTTGTTACTGGTTCAGAATCCCAGCAAACTCAATAGGCTCTTAGGCTATTTTGTTGGGTATGAGCATTTGCTTAGTTACACCACAGTGGCTAAGGAAGTTGTTCATGTAGCCTAAGAGAAGTAGGCTATTACGAGGCTATGGAAGACACACTTAGAAGGTCAAAAAATGTCTTTGCTAGGTGGTCCATTTGCGAGAAACTGAACGGAAGCTCCAGTTACAGAATGAAGAAATGAAAATGAAGGTTCTGGAACGGGATAATATGGTTCGTGAACTGGAGTCTGCCCTTGAGCATCTGAAGCTACAGTGTGACCGGAGACTGACCCTTCAGCAGAAGGAGCATGAGCAAAAGATGCAGCTGCTGTTACAGCATTTCCAAGGTACTGCCCCTTCTGGTCTGCTGCAGAAAGGCTATGTGTCGGAGGGGCTGGGAGGGGAAGCCAGGAACAGAAGCTCGTCACATAATAAATAGTTCCTACTTATTTGGTTTCGAGCTTCACGTGTCTGGGTTCCTGCATGTGGGGAGAGGGGACTGGGATGTAGGGCTCTTGGTGCTTGAAATGCCCTCCCTCTGTCTGTCCCCAGGGCCACACATAAGAACTCCCACCCATCAGTTGTTGGTCTCTTTTTTATGTACAACTGCGGCAATCCTGGCTTCTGGTGTACAGTTGAAAAGGGTCTCGCTCTCAAGGAGGGAGTACTTTGATATTTAAATTACTTTCCCTTGACATAATTAACATGATAGGCACCCCGTCAGATTTCTAGTTATATTTCTTGTTATAATTTTCAGTTGATTGTAAATTTGATGCATAAAGGTTATATCTTAGGTCAAAATTAGCCTACCACCATTGGACACGTACTGTTATCAGTGCACAGTAGTTCAGCCGTCAGCTCTGGTGTGGAAAGAGCTGTCACAGCAGTTGGTCCTCATGTTACCTGGGCATTTGGCCAGCACACAAAGGGTTGCTATGGCAACAAACCCCTGCCTGGCCGCACTGGTAATGCTTCAGTCCAGGCTGCTTAAGCTGCTTAGCCTAGATTCTTGTGACTCTGTAGCTGGAAACGGGTTAGAAAGGATCTGGAGAAACAATCTGAGTAAGCAGAAAATTGGAAAATATATAAATTTGAGTGTTGAGGCAATTTGCCCCTAGGTTAATTCAATAACCAGTCGAGGGGCGCCTGGGTGGCTCAGTGGGTTAAGCCGCTGCCTTCAGCTCAGGTCATGATCCCAGGTCCTGGGTTCAAGCCCCACATCGGGCTTTCTGCTCAACAGGGAGCCTGCTTCCTCCTCTCTCTCTGCCTGCCTCTCTGCCTACTTGTGATTTCTCTGTCAAATAAATAAATAAAATCTTAAAAAAAAAAAATAACCAGTCGATTAACAACCAGTTGCCTGATGACAGGATCCTACATCTCGCTTCATTCAAACATGCCCTCCTTTCCTTATTTTTAGTTCTATCTTACCGTCTCTATAAAGTGATATTTTCATAGACTTTTTAATGTATTTTTCAAGTGATTGGCATTGTACCACAAAAGCTCATGCTATAGCCAAATGAGGACATTTTAAAAATCATTTATTTCTATACCTGGGATTAGTTTTTCTAACAAAGTTGTAGCTAAAAATGATAATTTATGAACTTTCTAATTTCAACTGACTATGTTGTATAAAATTCAGTTGACATAGATGATATTCTTTTTTTTTTTTTTTTAAGATTTTATTTATTTATTTGACAGAGAGAGAGAGCACAAGTAGGCAGAGAGAGAGGGGGAAGCAGGCTCCCTGCTGAGCAGAGAGCCCGAAGCGGGGCTCAGTCCCAGGACCCTGAGATCATGACCTGAGCTGAAGGCAGAGGCTTAACCACTGAGCAACCCAGGCACCCTGACATAGATTATATTCTTTATGAGGATTCTGATTTATGGTGTTATTAAAGTATTTATTTATTTTTTAAAGATTTATTTATTTTAGAGAGAAGAGATAGAGTTTGGTGGGGAGGGGCAGAATAAGAGGGAGAAAACTCAAGAAAACTCCCCACTGAGCACAGAGCCCAACACAGGGCTTGATCCCACAACCCTGAGATCATGACCTAGCCAAAATCAAGAGCCTGATGCTTAACTGATTGAGCCACTCATGCACCCCTTAAAGTTTTATTTTTAAATACAAGATAATGGGGGGGGCACCTCCGTGGCTCAGTGGGTTAAGCCTCTGCCTTCAGCTCAAGTCATGATCTTAGGGTCCTGGGATCGAGCCCCGCATTGGGCTCTCTGCTCAGCAGGGATCCTGCTTCCCCTCTCTCTCTGCCTGCCTCTCTGCCTACTTGTGATCTCTCTCTGTGTCAAATAAATAAATAAAATATTTAAAAAAAAAAACAGATAATGGGTTAATTTAGAATATCCAATATACTTAGATCAAATTTTTCAAAACAGCCAGTTACAAAAAAAAAACATTAAAACCAGTAGGATCATGTTATATGCAATTAATGAATCATTAAGCTACATAAAAACTAATGATGTACTATAGATTGGCTAATTGAATTTAAATAAATTAAAAATTAAAAATTAAAAAAAAAAACCTGTAGGATCATCTTATAAATACCAATAGGAAAGAATAGGTCTAAGAGTATGTATTTGCAGAAGGTCAATAAACTAGATTTTACCGGTTCTAAAACATACCCAATAGGGACGGTTTTATAGATTCATAAATATTAAGTAGAAGCTTTAAGTTATATTGTAGCATAAGCTACAACTTATTGCTGTTTCCCGTCTTTTTTGTATGGGTGTTTTCTTTTGTAATTTAATCTCTGTAGCCTCTTTTGACAGGTTTTTGGTTTTTGGGGTTTTTTGGCTATAGATTTCTTGGGCTTATAAACCTGGGCCTCTGATTTTCTATATATCCACAGTTCCTGATATGAACTTTATTTTTTTATTTTTTACTTTTAAGATTTTATTTATTTGACAGAGTGAGAGTGTGTGAGCACAAAGAGGGGGAACTGCAGAGGGAGAGGGAGAAGCAGGCTCCCCCTGAGCAGGAAGCCTGATGTGGGACTTGATTCCGGGACTCTTGGATCATGACCTGAGCTGAAGGCAGATGCGTAATCGACTGAGCCACCCAGGCGCCCCCTGATATGAACTTTAAATAAGATATTGATGCAACTGATAGATAGAGTTCCAAACATGAATTTTTTATAGGGAACACCTTATTTCTGCTGTTTCAAGGATAAATCTAGTTAATGTTACTCAAAAAGTGCTTATGAATCATGAAGATGCGGTAGTTGGTAGGGGGTTGGACGGAGACGGTGACTAAGGGCAGAAGAATCCAAACTGTATCTGAAAGCAAATCCATTCAGGTAACAGATACATGTAACATAATTCTGACCCTTTAAATACAGTCTGGAGACTGTGTTAGAACATGATTTTTAGTCATTTAGTTTAAACTGATTTTAAATACAAATCTCTGTTTCATAGAGCAAGATGGTGAAGGCCTTATGGAAATGTTAAAAACATATGAAGATAAAATCCAGCAGCTGGAAAAAGATCTTTATTTCTATAAGAAAACCAGCAGAGATCTTAAGAAGAAACTTAAGGAACTGGTAGGGGAAGCAGTTCGGCGGCAACTAGCAGCATCTGAACGTAAGACTTTTCATGTCACTTGTCATGCTAACAGTATGTGATGTAGCTAATATTCGGTGAAGTTGTGCCTGCCTTAACAGTTTAGCCTTTCCCAATTGATTTGGTTATTTAGAATTAGATATTGAACTTGTATTTGTCTCTGTAAACAAAAATAGTTGTCTAGTCCTAATCACCAGGGAAATGCAAATCAAAACCACAATGTGAAATCACCTCCCACCTGTCAGAATGGCTGAAACCAACAACACAAAAAAAAACAAGTGTTGGTGAGGATGTGGAGAAAAAGGAGCCCTCCTGCACTGTTGGTGGGAATGCAAACTGGTGTAGCCACTCTGGAAAACAGTATGGAGGATCCTCAGATTAAAAACAGAATTACTGTTGGGGTGCCTGGGTGGCTCAGTGGGTTGAGCCTCTGCCTTCAGCTCAGGTCATGATCCCAGGGTCCTGGGATCGAGCCCCACATCGGGCTCTCTGCTCGGTGGGGAGCCTGCTTCCTCCTCTCTCTCTGCCTGCCTCTCTGCCTGCTTGTGATCTCTGTCTGTCAAATAAATAAAATCTTTAAAAAAAAAAAACAAACAAAAACCAAACAGAATTACTATATGGTTCAGTAATTCCACTACTGGGTGTTTACCCAAAGAAGATGAAAACACTAATTTGAAAAGATATGAGCATCCCTATGTTTATTGTAGCATTATTTACAACAGCCAAATTATGGAACAACCCAAATGTCTGATAGATGAATGGGTAAAGAAAATGTGGTGTATACATACAATGGAATATTAATTCAGCCATAAAGAGAATGAAACCTTGCCATTTGCAAGGACAGGGATGGATCTAGAGGTTATAATGCTAAGTGAAGTGAGTCAGAGAAAGACAAATACCATATGCTCTCACTCCTAAGTGGAATATAAGAAACAAAACAAATTTGGTTTGATTTGGTTGTTTAGAATTAGAGATTGAACTTGGGTTTTTCTCTATAAACCAAAAAAAATACTTGTCTGCCTGACCCTGACCCTAAAACATGACATAACTAAACAAGAAAGTGCCATGATTAAAATACACCCTTTTGAAGTCTCCCAGTTAGAGAAGAATCAATATTTCTAGAATAACATATTTTACATTTTTTCAAAGATTTTATTTATTTATTTGAGAGAGAGAGAGGGAGGAAGAGAGTACAAGCAGGGAGGAGGGGTGGAGAGAGGAGGAGCAGGCTCCCTGCTGGGCAGGGAGCACAAAGCAGGGCTTCATCCCAGGACCCTGCGATCATAACCTGACCGGAAGGCAGACGCATAACAATCTGAGCCACCGAGGAGTCCTAATATATTTTACATTTTATAAAAGAATTAGCCTGCCTTTAGAGAAGTTATTCTACTAAGTCAAGTATGGCTTATGCATAGTTGACTTTACAACCTTTTAGGAACACAGACCTATTCTGTATCTGTAAAGAAGACCACTTAAAGATGGGTACAACAAGATTGTAGAGAGACCAGTGGAAACGATATCTATGCATAATGAAAAGATACCTGCTGAATATATAATGTAAGCAGAATTAACATAGCTTTAAAGTTTAAAACAGTAATATCTTAGAAAAGTAGTTTTTTTTTTTTTTTGAAGATTTTATTTATTTATTTATTTGACAGGGAGAGACACAGCGAGAGAGGGAACACAGCAGGGGGAGTGGGAGAGGGAGAAGCAGGCTTCCAGCCGAGCAGGGAGCCTGATGCGGAGCTCGATCCCAGGACCTTGGGATCATGACCTGAGCCGAAGGTAGAGGCTTGATGACTGAGCCACCCAGGTGCCCCTAGAAAAGTAGTTCTAATGCTACCTTATGGTTATGATATTTGTAATTTATAGTTATTTTCACAAGTAGTTAGGTGGGTCAGTGTCAGCTAATGCCATTTTCAAAAAAAAGAATCGAAACCTAGGTCAAGTAACTTAAAAACACAACAGTAATTATAACATGGTCTCAGGTCCTTCATCTTATGATTCCTGGTTTAACATTCTACAATAAAAGTTGTCTTAGGACAGAGATGTGACACAGACAGACAGATCCTGCCAGAGAGACTACATTTTCTGATTTTCAATGTAGTAATGCAGAGTTATTAATGTAACTAGAATATTTACTTGAAATACTGCCTGCATTATATAGCTGCACCTTTTACTTGAAACACGACTTACAAAAAATTAAAAAATAAACAAATGTTAAGTAGCAAACAGAACAATCAGCATAAGACCATTTTAGGGGCGCCTGGATGGCTCAGTGGGTTAAAGCCTCTGCCTTTAGCTCAGGTTATGATCTCAGGGTCCTGGGATCGAGCCCCGCATAGGGCTCTCTGCTCAGCAGGGAGCCTGCTTCCTCCTCTCTCTCTGCCTGCCTCTCTGCTTACTTGTGATCTCTGTCTGTCAAATAAATAAAATCTTAAAAAAAAAAAATTGTTAAAAAAAAAAAAAAGACCATTTTAGCTTTGGGGTGCCTAGGTGGCTCAGTGGGTTAAGCCTCTGCCTTCGGCTCAGGTCATGGTCTCAGGGTCTTGGGATCGAGTCCCGCATTGGGCTCTCGGCTCAGCGGGGAATCTGCTCCCTTCTCTCTGCCTGCCTCTCTGCCTACTTGTGATCTCTCTCTCTCTCTCTCTCTGTCAAATAAATAAGTAAAATCTTTATTAAAAAAAGAGACCATTTTAGCTTTAAAAAATCCACTTTCAAACTTGAGACATCTAAAATTAGATACCGGGGCGCCTGGGTGGCTCAGTGGGTTAAGCCGCTGCCTTCGGCTCAGGTCATGGTCTCGGGGTCCTGGGATCGAGTCCCGCATCGGGCTCTCTGCTCAGCGGGGAGCCTGCTTCCCTCTCTCTCTCTCTGCCTGCCTCTCTGTCTACTTGTGATCTCTGTCAAATAAATAAATAAAATCTTTAAAAAAAAATAAAAAAATAAAATAAAATTAGATACCTAGTTTTTTTTTAAGTGGTTTTTTTTTAAATATTTTATTTATTTATTTGACAGGCAGAGATCAGAAGTAGGCAGAGAGGCAGGCAGGGGAGGGGGGGGAAGCAGACTCCCTGCTGAGCGGAGAACCCAATGTGGGGCTCGATCCCAGGACCCTGAGATCATGACCTGAGCTGAAGGCAGAGGCTTTAACCCAGTGAGCCACCCAGGCACCCAATACCTAGTGTTTAAATGGCCCATGTTTATATTGCGAGTCAACTAGACATCTTTTAAAATGCCAGTGTGGTGTGGGGATATAGAGGTTTCACCCTCGTTCTGCACCTTCATCCTGCTCTTTAATGAGACAAATGCAGAAAACTGAAGAAGTTAAGTAATCTTGGAGTTACATAAAGTTTTGAATCTGTCTGACTAACTTACTTGGGAATCTAGTCTTGTTTGTTTTTAAGTAAACTCTGCCACCAACATGGGCCTCGAACTCACAACCCCAAGATCAAGAGTTGCATGCTCCACCGACTAAACCAGCCAGGGGCCCCAGGAAATCTAGTCTTGATACTAATGTTGAGGATACTATTTCTAGCTTGCTATCCCACCTAGACACATCTATAAAAAGAAGAAAAGTAATAGTCATCGTAGGAAAATTTGAAAATATAGAAAAAGAGCTGGAAAAAAGTCATAATTCTACCCACAACTATTAACATTTAGCATAATTCTTTTCAGTATTGTCCCCATGCTTTGAAAAATTACAGTCGGAATCATATTAGAGATAAAGCTTGTACTATATCTATTATCTCAAAATGCTATTCTAATATAATGACATTAAACAAAATTCGTTTGAATTATATATATAGCAATTCATATATATCAAATTCTGAGTTCCCTAAAAAGTGTTATGCACTTCACAATCAGTGATCTTAATACTTACCTGTCTTGGTATTCAGTTCATTAGTTAGTTAGTTAGTTTGTTTGTTTGCTTTCTGAATTTTTTCTATTAACATATAATGTATTATTTGCCCCAGGGGTACAGGTCTGTGACTCATCAGGCTTACATATTTCACAGCACTCACCATAGCACATACCCTTCCCAATGTCCATCACCCTATCCCTACCCCGCCACCGCCCAGCAACCCTCAGTTTGTTTCGTGAGTCATTATTTTTTGATAGTAGTCTTTTCAGTGTCTGCATACCATACTTATATTTATCTTGAGTATTTTTAGCATTTTCAAGTGCAGAAAAATTAATCTTAGTCTAAAATGTCTTGGTTATATCTTAGTCATGCCTCTGTTACAGTGCATCTGTTTCCTAACAAATATATTAGGGTGTGAGGATAAAATCTGTAAGGATATGATCAGTTTATATGGACATGCAGTTGATGTACTTATTTAAGTATTTAAAACTCTATCCTTGTATCAGTTTAAATCACTATAAAACTCTGTGTGAGGATACTTGAGTCAGAAGAGTTGGGCTGGAATCCTAACTTCTTTTCCTCACTCTGTGACCTCAGGTGAACTAATCTTTCTCTGGTTTGTTCCCTACTGGTAAAATTTTGGAAGAGGGAAACTTTCCACTGTGAAGTATCCAAGTCGGGCAAGAAGTGAGCTTCTCCAGCGAGCCCATCTCTGCTCTTTCACATATGCTTTTTCAAAAATAAGATGCCTGGCTCCCTTCCCCAGACATCGGGACCTGAGCATCAACTTTTTTTAAAAGCTTCCAGTGACTGACATGTGGCAAACTTTGGGAGCCACTGTCTACCGTTAACTTGGTGAATATCTGCTAGTTCCATGTGCGAATCTATGTCATTTGTTAGTTCAGCTGGTTTGTTCATGAGATTATTTTAAAAGTTAGAAAACCAATTATGTTTTCAACCAGGGGTCAAAAACTGAAATGCCTTCAGGCACCAGGGAGCCAAAGGGAGCAGCAGGGAAGGTAGCAGCTGTCTCAACAGGCAGGGCCAGCTCTGCTCCAGCTTCTGTGGCCAGGCAGAAATCAGCAGTTCTCATTTCAGCAGACGGAAATCTATATTTTCATACAAAAGTTTCCAATTAAAAAATGGGGTGTCCCAAAAAAAACTAGGGTCCCGTGTTATTTCATAGGCAAGTAAAATGTGTCTGTGGGCCAGATTTGGCTAGGGACTGCCAGTGTGCAACTTCTGTTTTTAAACTTGGTATTCATAGGACTAGAAGTGTACTAATCATGTGTCAATATACGTTAACGTTGGCATTTTTTATCGTATTAGGTCTCGGGCCTAGATGGGCTTTTCTCAAGTACATTTTTGTCTTTGATATTAGATAATTCTAGGACTTGAAGACTTCAAGCTTTGATCTTTCCACTCACTCCTTCACTCATTCCAGCAGGGTATCCCCACTGAGGGGGTACGCTGTCCTCTCCATTTTGATGGTGGATCCCCAGAGTATTTTCAAGGAGCTCAGCCCTGCTATCATGCTGGGAGTTCTAACCAAGACTAGACTTTCACATACATGATGCCACATCCCAAAAGCTCCCCCAGACGTACAGCCAGTATTCTCCGGTGCTGCTTCACTTAGCCAAGGTGTGGACTGTGGTTCACCAGTGGCAAGGCAGTGGAGGACAGGTGTGGAAGGAGACCAGAGAGGCCCAAAGCAGTCTTGTGTTTCCAGAGAAAAACAGAATCACTAGATGACTATTTTCCCAACTTTGTTCTATGAATTAAAAGTTACCAGTCATTCACACGTAGAATGCCTGCAGGTGAAACTTCTGTTTGTCTAAGTCACCTAACAAAGGAAAAAAGCTGAAAGACATCATATATATTGAGTGATAATAATATAATTATGTTAGGATATCACGATCAAAATACCTGTTTTTGAAGAAATCTCTAATTTTTTTGCTTTTTGTATTATTTTAAGATCATGATGCTGGGGATAGAGTTCTGAACCCTGATGAATCAGGCATGGTTCCAGAAGAATTAAAATGGGCATCCAGAACTGAAAGTATGAGATTAAGTGGAAGAGAAAGAGAACTGGACAATTCAACAAGCAGTTTAAGAACACAACCAAATCCTCTGAAACTCTGGGAAGATGGCCCAGAATTGCCTTTGATCTGTAGCTCTCTAGCACCCACTAGTGGACATTTCTTAAACAATGAGGATAAAATAGAAGTAGATGAAAATCATTTCACAAAATCTCATAGCCGACCATCACCCCAAATCCAGCTGGTGGGTAATGTGGGACAGCTTCATGGTGTCACGTCTGTAAAACTGTGTCGTAAAGAGTTACGTCAGATTTCTGCCTTGGAACTATCATTACGACGATCCACTCTTGGAGCTGGGGTTGGATCTATGACTGCTGATTCCATTGAAGGAGCTAGGAAACCGAGTGACTTAAAAACTTAGGCCTTTAGTAACAGAACTTTTAACTTTCAATAGGAGGTATTAGATTCCTTTGTCTAAACTGTTAGAAATTAAAGCTTATGCTCACTAGCTCTTCCTTCAGGATATAGGAAGAAGGGGAGGAAGGAGGAAGAAGGGGAGGAAGGAATCATCTTGTATACTATAGATGTATATATCTTCTATGGTATGTTTGGAAAGTTTTAATTATTTGCAGACAATTAGCAATAATTATAATTAGCAAATGAACATGTTTTCTAATGCTGTCAAGTAATGGAAAATTTAAATTTTTACATATTTAAATATTTATTTATTTGAATTTAATTAACTATTTAAATTTAATTTAAATAATTAAATATTTAAATATATTTCCACTTAAAAATTTGCTTAAAATCCAAGCATGTATAAAGAAGAAAAAGAGTGGAATAGTAATATTGCTGTATAATATAAAAGCATGTCATAATACATGAATTACACTTTATAAGTTTATAATATTGTTATTCTCAAATGTATTTGTTATTTTGAAGAGTTACAGTTAAATATTGCTTGTATGAGAGGGGGAGTTACATACAGCCTATCTTTTGGCATAGCTGAAAAATCTGTGCCAAAATACAGTCTGTGGGTTTAAGGCAACTTGACTAGGTTGATGGGTTGAAGTTAATTTATGGTCCTCTGAGTCCACAGAGCTTGAGTGATCAGTCTTGACTTTCTAAAGACAGTTCTCTGCTCTTTTTCTGGGATTGTCTTTAGAATGTCATATTGCTATTTTGCTAATATTATGGAATCTAAGTTTTATCTTGCTCCTACCCTGTCTACTCAACATGTCTGTCCCTAGGCTATGAGATGGGGGGGAAAGGATGGAGTCCCATGCCACAGGGAAACAGACAGAATAACGGTAAAGCATTTTAGCATTTCCAGGAAAAGTTATTTGGTCACACGAGTGTGTCTGTAAAGCTTGAAGTCTCACCAGAGGCTCTTCAGCTAAGAAGCTGATGGGCCTCATCGGAGACTTCTCTACAGCCTGCTTACTCGGGTCTTGCACACCGGCAGGCCAGACTGCGTTGGGGCTGTAAATATGTAAATGAAATTTTTCATCAAGATTTTTTCAGTCTAAATCTTATTATATAATATAAACTTCAGTTTGGAATTAAGAACGAAAATACTGATTCGCCCAACAAATACTTTGTACCTTTTCATCATACTTTTTAATCACAGAAAACATTATAATGACCAGAGGTATTTTGTTACTTTTTGTTACTTGTGTTGTTATTTTTGTTACTTTTCGAAATTTTCATTTGTAAAATAAAGTTGTTTCTTAAACTAACTACTGTTTGAGTGGGACAGTGGTCAAGCCGCCCTGACTTATGGATGTCTACTCAATTCTTGCTGACTCCAGTGTTTCTAAGGTGATGCTGCTACTGATATTTTTTTGGTCCTTTTCCTTTGTTGTTATTGACCCTGCCCATCTTACCAAAGACCCCAACTGTCACTCTGTGCTCACATACTTATGGTTTCCTTTTCTGGTTTCTAGTGCCCAGGAAGCCTACTAGTAACAGAACTTTTAACTTTCAATAGGAGGTATTAGATTCCTTTGTCTAAACTGTTAGAAATTAAAGCTTATGCTCACTAGCTCTTCCTTCAGGATATAGGAAGAAGGGGAGGAAAGAGGATGAAGGGGAGGAAGGAATCATCTTGTATACTATAGATGTATATATCTTCTATGGTATGTTTGGAAAGTTTTAATTATTTCCTTGTTCTCATTGCTAAAAACCAGTTCCTAGAGAAGAAAACCCAAACAAAACAAACTTCTAAATCGGCGAATAGGTCTGTATCTCTTAAGCATGGTACTGAAATTCATTTAAATTGTGGGTGAGATAGACTGCCATGGACTTAGCTGGGAATTGAACCACATTATACAATAGCACTGGCCCAGTGAGAAACTGCTTTCGACAGGGAATTACGAACTAATTTGGAAAATACGTTTTTAGCAGAGACTATTTCAAGTCAGATTCTGGTTTTAAGCTAGTCTCTTCTTTTTGCCTCTAGTTTATATGATATATACTTAATATATATCATATGTAAGTGTGTGTATACTATATATAGATATGACAAAGGTCAGTACCTTAACAAAGTATAATGATATATTTATTAATGAAGGTCCTAAGTGTAAATTCCTTATAAGATTAAGTAATAATTTAGAATAAGAATATATTCTAACCCTGGAATCTTAGTTTGCCTCAGAAATTGACCCATACTTGTTTTACCTGTGGAAATAGAAACATACTTTCTAAAAGCCAAAGCGCTCGCACTCACAAAGCAAGAAAATTTATATCAAATCAACAGTGATTAGATTTAATAATGCAAATGTGATCTGACTCCTAAATAAGAAAGGTACAATTTTTTTTCTTCCTTTGGGTTACACATATATCCATATACTATGATAGATTTCATGTACATACAGTAACACATACATATAAACACAAGTAATGTCCTGAATAACAAATACATTCTGGGAGTGAACCTCTCGTCTTTCTAGTTTAGTGCCCTCACAAAGGAAAGAAAAATTAAGGCACCTCGCCCAAGTCAAGTAAATTTTTTTTTTACTTATACTAGTAATAAATTTTACTCTGCTTCACATGCTTTCCTTAGTCTAATCATTTTGTCATCATGTTTGCTTTTTTGTATGCAAATGAAATATGTCTGTGGGTTTTCTTTTTTTTGTGGTTCATTATGGGTTTTTTTCCCCCACTTAAAACAGAGCATTTGGAAGGAAACATATTTGCCTCTGTGAAGTACTAGTTCCTTCCCTAACTTCAGAGTGTGGAAGATAACAGGATGGGAGAATTATATAAATATGGGAACTATGGGTGGCAAGAGTATCAATGAAGGTGATTTGAGGCTTTAATGTTTGTTTTCTTCTCCTAATGGGTTTTTCTTAGGTCAACAGCATGGTAAGTGCTCATTTAAGAATAGATGTCTTATATGGAAGAGGTTAATAAAGGTCTTACACTAAGTCTAAGGGAGTCAGATGCTGAGTGGGAGTTTGAGTCTATAGTTACCATAAATTCTCATGCACCAAATGCAAGAATGGCATGTTTGGGTCCCAGTTATTTCCTTAGGGACATATCTGTGACTGTTTAAAACACTGGAGTATCTTTCAGTATCTGAAAGTTCAGTATCCACTTGTTCACCGTTCTCTCAACTTCGCTGGAATATTAAAGAGTATTAATTACGTATATTTTACATCTAAATTTATAACAGGCCTCAGGTTGCCTTCATTGGTACTAACACATTCGTCTACGTTTATATTTTCGACAGTTGGAAATGAAGGGGGAAAGGAGATCCTTCCACAATAACCATCTCAAGAGCATTGGTTTTGTGATATTTCTGAGCTTGTATGGCAATAGTGTTTGCAGAGTAGTAGGAACATCTTCCCAAGGGGAAGGAATATTTTGTTACTGTCATTGTTTACCTTGATGCTGACAATAAAAAGCAAACTGACTTTTGATAAGTTTTGGTGTTCTAAGTCTTCCACAAACAGTGCACCACTTTGCCTCCTACAGCAGGAGTGACTGCTTCCATTCCTTGCTCTTAAATTGTGGGGCATACACAGCACCAAATACGAGAATGGTGTTTGGTTTTTATAACGATTCCAACAATACCCCAACATGGAGGTAATTAGAATGAGAAAAATTAGGAAAAGAAAGCTCAGAAAAACTTGACTTTTGAGATTTTCCATACTTCTTTGTCCCTTTAAATATTTTTTCCCTAGGAATTTCCACAGTGAATCAAGAGGATAGCCAGTATGGGAAATGCTAGTGGTACAATATGATTGAACCTAAATGTATTGACTTAAGTCTTAGGTTCTACAGGTAAATTATTACAAACACTTCCACTGAATTATCTCTACATTACTTCAAAAGAAGAATACAACAATCTCATAGACTTACAATGAGCAAGATCCTTAGATGACCAAGGAACAGATCATTCACACAGAAGAGTAGAAAACTAAATATTTTTAAAAAATTCATACTTACGGTTGCTGGAAATTTAAAATTCCATTTTTTAGTTAATACTTGTGTAATTAAAGTAACACCAAAGAAATATATTTTAAAAACAACTATATACTGTATTGTGTTTTCAAGTTTACTACAGTATATACAAAAAGAGGTATAATTTTTCAAGTCCGAATTGGTAAATGCTGTTAGAATTTAATTGATCTGACAGGTCTTTTAAAAGAACCACTTCTTGGTCCCTACCCACTCCTCCCCAATTACCAACAATAAATTACATGGCAATTATGGCTTACTTACCCCCTCATTCCCCACAAAGTTCCAGGATTCAAATAGCTCTGATAAGAACAGGAGATAAAAAGGGTTATTTTAAAGCATTCTATAAACCAGCCAAGAATTTTCAAAAATACTTTGAGGGAATATATTTTATTTCTCTGGCAACAACACTAAAACTTAACTTCAATCTTTGGCTATCTCTAAACCTGGAAGAACACTCCTAGTTACTCCTGAATTTGCCATTTGAAAATACACATCCCAGTTTTTATACTGGTCCTTTTTCTAGGATTGCTAAATTCACAATTCTATGAAAAGAAGCCACCCTAGATAGAATTAGGATGGAAATTGAGGAGCTATTCAATAGAGATTTACAAGAAACAGTAGTTTTGGATAGATTCCAACAACCAAGACATAAACCAAAGAAAATAAAACTGAAGCGATTTTACCATTGAAGAACCATGAATAGTACGCCCAAACAAACACCGTAGGCAAAATTGCCAGGATTTATCTTTATATAACACATAACCATTTTGCTTAATTTTTCTCTCTGCTAAAATACCCCCCCCCCAATTTTTCTACTGAAAAACCCCTGGATGAAAGACTTCCATTCATGATTACAAACCAGCAGCGACTGGCCTGCCTGAGAGACTGAACTGATGTTATTCATTTTTGTGTGTGGCCTGCAGTGCCATTTCACTGTCCACAATAAAAAGGAGTGAGGAGTTAATCTGAATTTGGCTGATTCATGTAATAATGCGTAAGTATTAAAATGGTCAACATTTTGTTTTCACTTTCTAGCATGATTTCTTTTTTTTCCTAGATGGGAAGAACAGGAACAGGGCAACATATTTGTGTAACAAGAGGCCAATCTCCTTTTGAAATGCCCATCACCTAGGGTGTGGGCAGCATCTGAATTGTTCCAGGTGAAGCCTGGAATGGAACTAAGCCAATCTGTTTCACTGGAAATTTTCCCAGCTGGCACCAGGTGTCATCAGTTGTAAAACATGATCACAACATGACCAGAATGACCCAGGTTATAATCTTAATGGGAGTACATTAAATAATGCTATTTTTCTGAAACATCAGCCTTTCCTTTAAAAAAAAAAAAAGCAATTTATGAATCATTCCCTTGCATTTTATATGAGTTTTTTTTTTTTTAAATTTAGGGGAAGGGGGAGAGACAGAGGAAGAGAGAGAATCTTTTTTTTTTTAAGATTTTATTTATTTATTTGACAGAGCTCACAAGTAGGCAGAGAGGCAGGCAGAGAGAGAGGAGGAAGCAGGCTCCCCACGGAGCAGAGCGCCTGATGTGGGGCTTGATCTCAGGACCCTGGGATCATGACCCAGGCCAAAGGCAGAGGCTTAACTCACTGAGCCACCCAGGCGCCCCAGAAGAGAGAGAATCTTAAGCATGCTCCATGTCCAGCCTGGAGCCCCACATGGGTCTCCATCTTACACCCTGAGATCATGACCTGAGCTAAGATCAAGAGTCAGATGCTTAACTGACTGAGCCACCCAGGTGCTCCCCTCCAATTTTCTTTTAAAATTGGTTCTATGCTGGGCACGGCAGGGCTTAAATTCACAACCCTGAGATCAAGACCTGAACTGAGATCCAGAGTTGGATGCTGGGACGCCTGAGTGGCTCAGTCTTGTTAAGGGTCTGCCTTTGGCTCAGGTCATGATCCCAGGGTCCTGGGCTTCTTGCTCAGTGGGGAGTCTGCTTCTCCCTTTGCCCCTCCCCCTGCTTGTACTTGCTTATGCTCTCTCTCTCTCTCTCTCTCATTCTCTCAAATAAATCTTAAAAAAAAAATAAGAGTTGGATGCTTAACCAACTCAGCCACTCGGGTGCCCCCACTTCCTTACATTTTAAATAAAAATCTTATTTTTCAAATGCAACTAAAAGTAATTATTTAATAAATTAATTGGGAGGGAAATTGCTAGTTTTTCTATAAGGCAAATAGTCTGTTACTTTACCAAATGAATGCATCATATATGTTTATGATGGAATTTTAAGTAGATTTTCCATAGAGTTGGCTGTCAAAATGGGATAATATTTTAGCACAAATGTGGTTGCTTATTTTATACATATATCCTAAAACATTTTTAAACAAATTCTGAGTTTTAGTTATATTTGTTAGCAACAGTGGGAATAACAGTACTCTCTGGAGAAGTTTCATGTGAAATTTAAGAAAATAAAGACTTGGCTGAGTGTTTTATAGGCATAAGAAGTGCTTCATGACTATTTGAGTTGTGAATTAAAGAGTATGTTTTACTGGGTTTTTAACCACCAGTTTTTGCCTATTTGTTCCTTATTTCTTTAGTAACAATTACATTTGTGAGTTATTGATGAATTCTGGTAGAAAATAACTTCTTAAGGCTGAGAGGAATGGTTTCCATTTGCTAGTCACAAAGATGTTTTAAACTTAAATTTTTCTCTCTCAAGGAAACTGTAAAATAGTAAGTTAATTTTGGGGACATGTATAAATATGTGATCAAAGTAACAGCAAAGTCTTTCATTCTTCGGCATTTGATACTCTTAGCAACTATATACAAGAAGCGTATTAGAATGAAATGTGACATTACCATGGTGGTCTTTCCTTTATAAGCATTTTGAGGGAAGCTCATTCCCCTCACTTTGCAAGCATCTGTCAATGTTACAGAATATTTTGTCTCTGTTTAGATCAGAGCACCCATGACCTGCCCAGCCAAATAATCAAAGAACAGGCCAAGACTTCAAGAGCAATGGAACCTCCAATCAGAAGTATTCTAGTGGATTGTGACAAATAAATCAGAAAGGAAGAATACTAATGGATACTCTTCCCGGAAGAGTTACCTTCGGGGTTACTGAGGTCTTCTCAGTAAGGTTTTTTTTTTTTTTTTTGTCTTGTTTTGTTTTTTGTTTTTACAAAGTTTACTATCTCCCAGTAAAGAGAAGGGAAACTAGACATAAGGACCAGCTTGTGTGAGTTTACTTGGCAAGGCCACAGCAAACCAAAACACCGTTATAGTCAGGGCCAGTGTGCTGGAACTTAGCTCTTATGCGGGGAAGAATATATGCCTCTTCCAAAGGGTGAGCTAGCAACTTAAATTACTTGTATTCTGAGAACATAACAAAAAGGGCATCTATACACAATGGATTGAAAATTTCTATAGATATTTATTTTATAAATAAAGCTTTCTTCCTGCTTAATGTTGTCTATTAACCTTTTATTACTGAGGATGGAGCCGAGAACTAAATGCCCTGTCACCGGGATGTCTGGGTGGCTCAGTCGATTAAGCATCTGCCTTTGGCTCAGGTCATGATCTCCAGGTCCTTCTCCGAGCCCCAAGTCGTCAGGCTCCCAGCTCAGCAGGGAGTCTGCTTCTCCCTCTCCCTCTGCCTGTGCTCTCTATCTCGGTCTCAAATGAGTATATAAAGTCTTTAAAAAAATAAATAAATAAAAGCTCTGTCACCTAAGGAACTACATTTCAATGGTAAGCACTATGGGGAAAATAAAGCAGATTAAAGGAGTAGGGAATCAAGGAGGCTTTTTTAGATGGAAATGTTCCTGAGTCAGGCATACCATAAAGCTGTAAAAACTAAGTTGTGAACTCACCGTCTTAACAATATTATGTCTTCCAATCCATGAACATGGGCTGACTTTCCATTTCCTTAGGTCTTGTTTAATTTCTTTCAACTATGTTTCATAGTTTTCAGTGCATAAGTCCTATGTTTCTTCGGTTAAATTTGATCCTTAATATTTTACTCCTTTTGATGCTGTCATATGTGGACTTATTTTCTTTTTTAAAATTTAATTTTTTCAGTGTTCCAAGATTCATTGTTTATGCCGGACTTATTTTCTTAATTTCATTTTTGGATTGTTCATTGCCAGTGGATAAAAATAAAACTGATTTTTGTATATTGGTAATAATTTGGCTTTGATTGACAGTAAATTGGGTTAGAAATACGCCATACCTCACATCAAGAAATGCAGGCAATGTTGACCCATACAAACTGACTAAATGAGCAGAAATTCCAACTCGTTGTTGCTGTTGCTGATACACTTTTGGCTGGTTATTTTAAGATTATCCCTTTAAGAATTATTTCTTATCTAGATTACAGGTGGTAAGATCATAGAGCACAGCTGGGTCATTTGGCATTTGTGGTCTCAGTCTTGGGTCTTTAACATGTACTTTTCCTATTTAAGTAAAATATAAAAGGCATAATCCTCAGCACATGGTCACTCTGATCATGAGGATACTTTCTACTTTCTATATATTCCTCAATGCGTACATATATTTTTAAGTATTTTATTTATTTGAGAGAGAGAGAGCGCACACAAGCATGGGTAGGGGCAGAGAGAGGGAGAAACAGGACCCCTGATGAGCAGGGTGCTGGCTGAGGAGCTCAATCCCAGGATCCTGAGTTCATGATCTGAGCTGGAGGCAGACACTTAACAAATTGAGCCACCCCCCTCAATGCATATATTTTAAAGATTAACGATAATGCAGAGAGAGCTAATTTATTTAACACATTTTTAACAAATTTCTGGGTGCTAGGTCTTATGCCAAGTGCTAAAGGCTAAAAGAAACAAAGATGAATAAATCACAGACCCATCCATCAAGAGCATATGGTCTGTTGAGGAAAGACAGACAATAACATTTTGCCCATTCTAATATATACAGTGAGCCTGGCACAGCAGTGACATACCAGTGAGTAAAACCAGCCAGGTTCTTGCTTTAATGGGGCTCAAGATATAAAGGAGAATATAATGGCTCTAGTTTTACTAAACTACAGAGGGTGCTATGGGAGTAGGGAGGAAGGGCTTTTAACTTTTAGGATTAAGGGAAGGCTTCCCCAGGAAGGTGGCCCTTGTGTCTTAATGGACAGATTGGTTTTTAGAAGGTATAGGAATGGGGGGAATAGCATTTTAGATCAGGAAACTCCTTTGCAAAGGTTAAGAAATGGGAGACAGGGCCACCTGGGTGGCTCAGTGGGTTAGGCCTCTGCCTTCAGCTCGGGTCATGATCTCAGGGTCCTGGGATCGAGTCCCACATCGGGCTCTCTGCTCAGCAGGGAGCCTGCTCCCTGCCCCCCGCCTGCCTCTCTGCCTACTTGTGATCTCTGTCTGTCAAATAAATAAATAAACAAATAAATCTTTAAAAAAAATAAAAGAAGTGAGAGACAACATCATATACTCTGGGAACTGCATAGCAGTACCCTGGGGACCCCAAATAAGTATCTGTTGGATGACTGAATTAGTGCTGGGTATAGGGGATGGCTAGGAATGAGGATAGGAAGAGAGCTTATGGGGCACCTGGGCGGCTCAGTCGTTAAGTGTCTGCCTTCAGCTCTGGTCATGCATGATTCCAAGGTTCTGGGATCCACTCTACATTGGGCTCCTTGCTCGGCAGAAAGCCTGCTTCTCCTGCTTGTGCTTCTCTCTCTTGCTATCTCTCTCTGTCAAATAAATAAATAAAATCTTAGAAAAAAAAAAAAGAAGGAAGAGAGCTCATATCAGAAAGGGGCTACACTAAAGTGTCCAAAGGCTATGGAAAGCCTGCTACATTTATTCTGTCCAAATTATATGGCAGTTGGACTAGTCTACTTTTGCTGCTCCAGATCCTTTAGACATAGACAAATGGTGTACAAAATACCATACAAACGAAGCCCCATAACATCAATTTTAATCACTGCAAGCCATCTGAGGAAAAAAAGTTTTTTGGTCTAGTGTAAGAGGATTTTTTTTAAATAATCATTTTTTAGGGGCACCTGGGTGGCTTAGTCATTAAGCATCTGCTCCAGCTTGGGTCCTGATCCTGGGGTCCTGGGATCCAACCCCGCATTGGGCTTCCTGCTCGGTGGGAGGCCTGCTTCTCCTCTTCTCACTCCCCCTGCTTGTCTTCCCTCTCTGGATGTCTCTCTCTCTGTGTCAAATAAATAAATAAAATCTTTTAAAAAATAATCATTTTTTAAAGTATAAAATGGTTTTTCACAAGATAATTACATATACATGTAGGTCATTTTTCAAATTCAAGTTAGTGACATTAGACTTCATATAAATAGTATACCGTAAATAACAACACTGTAAGGGCAAGGGAAGGAGGTAGCTGAGTCAAAATACTAGGAAAGCAGCATGAACATTTCTATTTGCAGAGGACAGTGTGACGGTGGAATGAAAAAGTTTAGCTTTTGGTGCTTCAATTTATTCAGAATTCATGGAAAAAAAGTTATTTTTAAAGTACTAATCAAGAATTAGGCTTCAGGGGGCGCCTGGGTGGCCCAGTGGGTTAAGCCACTGCCTTCGTCTCAGGGTCCCGGGATCGAGCACCGCATCAGGCTCTCTGCTCAGCATGGAGCCTGCTTCCCTTCCTCTCTCTCTCTGCCTGCCTCTCTGCCTGCTTGTGATCTCTGTCTGTCAAATAAATAAATAAAATCTTTAAAAAAAAAAAAAGAATTAGGCTTCAATTACAATCCTATTATTACTGTTGGGGTGATTAATGGTCAGTTTATTAAACTGGCTGAGTCAAAGACAATAATACAACCTTCCTCTCCTTTCACTTACCATCCAGTTTTAAAAAATAAATGTATTTTAAATTTTTTCCCCAAGTGACAATGCATACGGTTTAAAAGTCAAATAACTACAAAGCTCATAATGATAAACAGAAGTCCCTGCTCCAACTGTCATCACTCTGATGTCTGCTCCCCCCCCCCAAAAAAAAAGTTGTTTTGCTACTTTATTCCACATTTCTAAAGATCTTATTTCTATGGCCACATCTTAGTTTTTCAGTTTTAGACACCTTGTGCCATTTATTAATTGCCTAATACGTTTCTATCATATTGTTGGGTGTTTATCGTATATATTGTAATGCCTATTATATGTTGCCACATTGCTCCGTGTGGTGTCAGGAGTGGTTAATTATGCTGCATTAACAAACTACCACCAAACCCTCAGTGGCCTACAACAATAAAGGTTGGCTTCTCACTGATGCTGCTCAGCCAATGGCAGGTCAGGTGGAGTTCAGGGCCATGTGTCTTCACTCAGGACTTAGATGGCCAGAGGCAGCCTCTGAACAGTGCCTGTCTTGTGGCAGGGGCAGAGACATGGCTCCTGAAGCTTCAGGCTGGCAGTGACATATTCATTTGTGCCCCTACTTTAGTGGCTGCTGCAATTCATGGTGGGGCAGGGAAGTATAATTCTCCTCCAGGGAGGTAACGTCGAATATTCTTTTTTTTTTTTTTTAAGATTTTATTTATTTATTTGACAGACAGAGATCACAAGTAGGCAGAGAGGCAGAGACAGAGAGAGGGAAGCAGGGTCCCCGCCGAGCAGAGAGCCTGGTGTAGGGCTTGATCCCAGGACCCTGGGATCATGACCTGAGCCGAAGGCAGAAGCTTAACCCACTGAGCCACCCAGGCACCCCAACATCAAATATTCTTAAACCACTACACAGTCCACTACAAATCTTTGGTTTGCCCTGGAGTTTATATTCCCCTGTTCCTGGGTTTGATTACTGTTCTCCATACTTGTCACCATTTCATCTCTCTATGTTCCATCTGAACTTTGAGATTTTGTTTATAAGGCTTGAACACATTAGGTAATCAATCAGTTCCATGTTTTTGTTTTTGTGCTTTTTGGTGACATCCCCACTGGAGCCCTCCGTCCTTCCATGTTGAAATGGACTGGTTGCTCTCCAGGCTGCCACATAGGTGTCAACCTGGATCTTCTCTTCACCTTCATCTTAGGAATTCTGTTTTCTCCTTTTGTCAGAGCTCTTGGTTTATCAGGTCCTCCGTGTTTCTGTGTCTTGGTTTATACCCTGACCTTGGTAAGGTACCTCCCTTCAGTAGCCACCTGAGCATATGTGAGTTAGAATTTCTGAGTTAGAACATTTTTTCTAAAGATTTTATTTATTTATTTGACAGAGAGCTCACAAGTACGCAAAGAGCAGGCAGAGAAAGGGGGAAATAGGCTCCCTGCTGAGCAGAGAGCCCGATGCAGGGCTCAATCCCAAGACCCTGAGATCATGACCTGAGCCGAAGGCAGAGACTTAACCCACTGAGCCACCCAGGCACCCCGAGTTAGAACTTTTGAGATTTTTTTTTTCATTTTGACATCCTTTTCTGTTCCCTGCATTAGCTCTATTTCCTCTATTTCTTCTTTTTCCCCTCCTTCCTTCCTCCTTCCTCCCACCTCCCTCTCTCTCCTCTCTCTTTCTTTCTTTTCTTAGTATATTTGAGGCTCTTTCCTGTGAGGTTTCTTCAAATAGCTAGAACCTGACTTTGGGAATAAATCAGGCAGGATATGTCTTGTGATTCAATATGCAAAACTTCATTTAATTCTGCTTTTCTGTGGAATGAGTCACCCCTATCCTCAGCCCTGCCTGGTGTCCAAGGGAGCTCTGACTCAACCTCTTCCGAAAGTAAACATCCCATCTTCTACTGAGGTAAGGCAGCATGGAAGGGATAGGGATTCAGGGGAAGGAAGTATCCCACTATTCTTTATACAACTTTCATAATGAATTCCAGTTTCCAGTCCCATTTCACCTCTGCTTTCAGAGTTATAGCAACTCTAGTTTCAGAGCCTTCCCATATAGAGTCTGTGTTGTGAATGGATCCACTCTGGCTGGCTCTACCCCTCCCAAAGGCGTAGGTATTAACTTTCTGGGTTTTGGTAAGTCACTTGTCACTCATTCATCTGCTTTCCATGTTCCTAAGGTTCGCTGACATCCTTCTTCAGCAGGAATATTTTCCTCTTTGCTTCACGTTATGGTTTTATACTTTTTTTTTATTGCTTCACTATCATTTCATTTTATTTTACTATTATTTTAAAAATTTTATTTATTTATTTGACATGGAGAGAGACAGCAAGAGAGGGACTACAAGCAGGAGGTGTGGGAGAGGGAGAATCAGACTTCCCTCTGAGCAGGGAGCCCGACGTGGGGCTTGATCCCAGGACCCCAGGATCATGACCCAAGCCAAAGGCAGATGCCTAACGACTGAGCCACCCTGGTGCCCCAATTATTATTGTTTTCTTAAATGGGCTCCACGCTGGGCGTGCTGGCCATGAAGCCCAACATGGGGCTCGAACTCATAACCATAAGATCAAGATCTGAGACAAAATTGAGTCAGATGCTCAACCGACTGAACCACCCAAGTGCCCCTCACTTTACTTTTTTTATTTTTTAAAGATTTTATTTTTAAGTAATCTCTATATCCAATGTGAGGCTCCAACTTACAGCCCTGAGATCCAGAGTTGCACGTTGTACTGACTGAGCCAGCCAGGCACCCCTGCTTCACTGTCATTTTAATGGGGTATTTGGAGTAAGTGGAGAAAAAGGTGTGTTTGATGCACCACATTTAACCAGAAGTCTCCTTACTAATAGGTCTTAACATGGATAGATGTAATGAACATATCTTCTAAGTAAAAAGGCTAAAATATTGTTATAGGCAATTCTACAAGAATTATATTACAGTAATAGAATAACTATAACTTTTGTCGTGGGCTTATATGTGCTAAGCAGTCTTTTAAATGCTTATCTTTATTGTATATATTACATATCTCATCCTCACAATAACCCCTTAGATGGGTGTTATGTTCAACCCACAGCAATCTGACTCCAGAGTCCCTATGTATACAACGTGGTAGATAATTTTCTAAATTATAAGCAATCTCTTCATTTTCAATTTGTCAGGTCTTTAGTCAATCTCTATTTATTGGTGACTTAAGTTATACCTAAGGTTTTTCACACAGCTTTTGAACAGCCCATTATTTGACATAGCATAGCAAGCACCACATTGGATGGATCTCTTTGAGGATACATGTTGGAGGTAGAACAGAGTAGTTTATGACAAATTTTAAAGCACAGCCATTTAAACTGGGAAGCCTGGCATGTGTTTGTTTTATTATACAGACAGATGGGCATTTCCTCTTAAAGAAAGCAGTTACCATCTGTAATCGGAGAGGTCAAAGAGAAGCAATTACAAATCCCACATTAGTAACACAAAACTTAAAAGCGCCTGTTTAAATGAAACATGATCTCAGTAAGAGTTTAACACAGAGAGACACTGATGGCCTTGAAACACTAATTCAGAGAATTCAACCCCTCAGTCTTTGAAGACTTTAGTACCAGGCTCATTACCACGGTCTCCAAGGCTACTTGCTACTCCAACATTACTAACAGTCCTTTGGTAATTCTCTGTGAGACGGATACATATCTATCATATCTTTCAAACACTCTCAATTCCCTGACCAGCCCTCTTCAAATGATCTTATACCCACAGCTATCTCAACACCCCACTCTTGTGATCATTCCCTACACTTTGACATTACTACCAACTATAGTCCCACTTTTCATTTTGCTTTCAAGCCTCCTACTCTCCAACCCACCTCTTATCTTTCCAGGTAACTCTTTATAGTAACAAAACTCCAACTCTTCTTCAACCTGATCAGAATCACCAATCTATTTGCCCTACCATCTTTGCACCGTTCCCCACCCCTCTTACAGCCTTACCTCTTACCTCCTCTGAAATTATGGTGCCTCCTTTTGATTCTACCCTCAGCCACTTTGCCCCTTGCTCCCCATTCTACTCAGTCCTGGTTAATCCCAAACCACCGACTCAGTGTTTGCACGTAAACAACGGAATATGGCTAGTGGAAAACGCACAACCATAATGACTGGTCTGACTGTAAGTTCATGACCGCTCCCTCAGGCAGGCCCTTCCTAGTGCCTGAAAACCCTACTATGCTTCCCTAGTCAGTCTCTATCCCACAATCAGAATGTTTTTTCACCTCTCCTCCCTCCTCACTCTCCCAAGCCCCCCCATCAGTCACTGATTACATTAGATAGAGTAAGGCTAAAGCAGACCCCAAAACGTTAAAGCTCCAACCTAATAGAGAAATTTAGATCTTGCTCACATAATAATTGACGGTGGGGGTTCCAGATCAGCAGGCAACTCTCCATCGGGACACCTTCTTTTTTGTGGCTCTGTCAACACCAGGGGCTTGTAGTCATCTCGATAATCCACCTGGCAGGAAGGAAAAGTGCATGGAGACACACTGGCCTGGCCGTGGCAGACATCATTTGTGCTCACATTCCACTAGCAATAACTTAATACTTGACCATACTAACTGGAAGAAAAGCTGAGAAAAATAGTCTGTGTGCCCAAGAGGAAGGGGAGAAGAGATTGTGATGGACAACTAGCAGTCTGCCAAGATGATCTTGCTTCTTAGTTCACTGAGAAAATAGAAGTAACTAGAAAAGAATTTCTATCAAATCCACAAGCCTACTTCCATATGTCCCATATACATGGGCGTGGGGGAGTAGGGGGGATTATATTTCTAGGCTGTCCCCATCACAAAGGAGTAGTTGCCAAGCTTTCAATTAGAACAACATGGTCGTATGATCATACCACCCAATTACAAAATTCAAACACACTTTTTTTCTTTGCGCTCCTTAACCTTTGTGATATTAGATAGTGACGATAAACACTCTTTCCTGCCCCTGCTTTTGTGAAACTCCAATTTACCTTGCTTTGGTGATTTTGCATTACCCTGGTTCTCCTCTTACTTCCTCTTCCCTCTTTCTTTCCTGGTTTCTCTCATCTAGATTAGATTCCTTCTTTATTTGTTGGCTTCTCTTATCTAGGTCAGAGTTTCTCAAACTATGATGTGATACAAATCACTTAGAGTTCTTGTTAAATTGAGGGTGCTGATTTAGCATGTTTCAGGATTGAGGACGTTGAAATTCTACCATTCTAACCCCCTGGCAAGGCTGCTGGGCCATTGGCCACACTTCTGAGTAGCAAAGTTCTAAAGAAGATGTTCTCCAAGGTTCTGACCTTTGTTTTCTTCTTTTCTCTCACAGTGATATCACCACTAGGCTGTTAACTTACTAATCTATTTTCCAGCTCAACCTTCTTTCCTATATTTCAAAGTTTTTATTTCCAACTTCGTAGTATCCACCTCTAGCTGGCTGTCTCAACGATCTTTCAAATTCTTAGTGTCCAAATCTAAACTGATCTCCCAGAAAGCAGTTCCTACTTCTGTCTCTTCTGTAATTACCTACACACGCAGAACCTCCACTATCTTCAGTTCTTTGCTTCCACCTTCATATATATTCTCATGTTATCCCTTCTTCTTGTAAAACCAATTAATCGATTGCCAAATTTTGTAGATTTCTTTTCCACATCATCTTCCTGCCCTACCTTTAGCTTAGACTCATCAATACCTCTCATCTGGCCTATTGCAGGTCTGTCTGGAGTTTTTCTCACCTCTGACTTCCGTATCCATTCACAGAGAGGCCCAAAACTTTTAAACCAGAAAAACTCAAAGTACTGTGTTAAATACAAATTCTCCCTCTTGGCATAGGGCCCCATTCCCTTTTGTCTCTGCTACTTCTCGACATGCCCTGGAATTTAACCATTTACTTTTTCCTGACCATGACTTTCATAGATTGATCTTCATAAATGTTCTCATGCTACCCCTTCCTGCTATAAAAACGTCCCCATCTCCTTCAGGGTCAATTTCAAATGGCTCCTCCTCCGTGCCGCCTTTCTTTCCAGATCCCCCAGACAGATATGAGCAGTTTTTTGATCTTCAGTACTCTTTGTGTTTTTCATATGGCACCGAGCATGGTTTGTCTTTTATTAGAACGGTTTTATCTTTATTCCTTACTCTCCGAAGACAAGGTTTAACATCTTTACCGTCCGTACCCCTGCCGACATTACCTATGGGAGCTTCTGTCTATTAGTTAAATCAAAGTGATTTAGGGAGACGCTGTGATCAGTGGTGAGCAGTACAGAATGTGAAATGAGTACAGCTGGGTTCTGGTTCTGACATTTATTAGCGGTGAGGCTTTGGGTGAGTTACTTGGCTCGTGAAATGAGAATCCTACTCCCTGACGGAGCACCTAGGGAGATAACCCTGAAGTGCTGTGTAACTCTACGGAGAACTGAGCAACGCTGATTATCTTACGAAGAGCTGATGCAGTCTTGACTTTCAGGACTATCCCTACTTCACTAACTGGAGGTCGAACCCAGGCCACCAGATCCCACGGCCCTCTTTCACTCCACAGTCCTCAGACTGCTCTCGGCGACGCAGGTGAGACCGCCGAACTGAGGGGGGATGGCCGGGAGCCCTATTCTCCCGGGAGGCCTCCCTCCTTCCACACGCCCGGGGAAAGCCCTTCTCTTCCCGGTAACCCGAAGGACGGCAGTACCGCCGCCTACGCGAGCCGTTTGGACCCTGCCCGGCCCCCGTAGCTCCCCTTCTCCAGCAGGTGGTTCTGGTTCTCTCCCCCAACTCGGGGCGCTCACGTCACCGGCAAACCTCTACCCACGCGCCAGCGCCTCAACCAACCGAGAAAATAAACAAACCTCCGCGCGCGGCGGCGGGCGCGCCTGGCCCCGCCCCTGCTCCGCCCCGCGGCTCTCACACCGCCCCCTCCGCCGGGACTTCCCTCCCGCCCTCGCCTCGCCGCCGCGCTCTCCCCGCCCCTCACCGCAGCCTGCAGCCGCGCTCCCCGCCGCGGGCCGCCCAGCCCTTCCAGCCCTCCCAGCCCGGCGCCCGCTCGCGCGGCCCGTTAGTGCCCGGCGCCCGCTCGCGGGGCCGCCGCGCGACCCCTGCCCGGCGCGAGTCCGCCCCCGCCCCTTGACCCAGCCTAGTCCCAACGCCCAGTGCGGCCGCCCCGGGAGCCGCGGCGGCGGGGGGAGGAGGGAGAGGAGGGCCGAGCCGGCGGCCGGGGAGGCCCGGTGAGTACGCGGAGGGCGGGCCCGCTTCGCTGGGGGCCCGCTCCGGCGCCCCTGAGGCGGAGGCTGTGCCTCGGCCGCGCCGCTCCGTGCGCCTCGGGCTCGGCGGTTGGGGACTCGGCCTGAGGCGACGGGCCCCGCTGGCCGGAGCCTCTGGGCAGAGGGCGCGGGAGGGCCGCTCCTCGGGAAGGGCCGCGGCCCCGCCGCTGAGCGCAGGGCTCAGGGCGGAGAAGAGGGACCCGCGCCTCCCCAGGCCCCGGCGCCCGGGCCGTGGCTGAGCCTCCCGAGACTCCGCGGGGCCCGGGCCCGTGGGGGGGCTACGGTGGTGGCGGGGCCGCCGAGTGACAGGTGCCGTCGCCCCCTCCCCGCCGCGGGTATCGCGCTCCCTCGCCCGGAGCTGGGCGCTCGGAAATTTCTGGAGCCACGACCTGACTCGCTGTTTTCTCCCTTTCAGGTTTGGAAGCCGCTTCTCTGCCCGAGTTAGGGCTCGCCCAGCCCTATTTCTTTCTCAGTATACTTTGTGCGAGTAAGTTTTGGAGCATCGGTTGACAGCCTATGGGTGAAATTTGGCTTTCATTCATGAATGAGGTATGGTGGATTACTTTTGAATAAAGTGCTCCTCCTCCTCCCCGCTAGCTGTTGAAAAGTAAATGAGAGGGGTTTTGAATGTTGTTACTTGCCGTTATTCTTGGGAACAGCAGTCTTTGAGAATTTTTGTCAGATCTCTGGCATGTAGGGGGCTTAGTAGATACGGAACAGTAATGACAAAAATGGCTTATTACATTGTCTTTTCTCTCCAGCTTCTTTTAGATTTTTCATTCTTACCTTAGATTTTACGGTTGAGTGAGTGCTACGGCTTTCACCAGAGGCACTAATGAAAGCTCACTTTTTTTTTTTTTTAACTGAAAAGCCCATGAAATTTTTTCTGCATCGTTCAGATTATCTATTTCTTTATGTAGTAACTGCTTGTGATTGTAACCTGAATCATCAGCTTAATAAATTTGACCTGGAGCCATAAGAATATTAGAGAAACTTCATGGGAAATTGAAAAATTAAAAATGCTCAGTCTATGGAAGTTTTTAGATTTTGTTTCTCAACAGGTTTGTAACTGTACTTGGTGTTAGTGGGAGATATTATCATTATCATTAATGGGAGATATTCTTAATTGTCATAAAGGGTTACAACAGACTTATCTGTAAAATACCAATCTAGTAGCTTCACCCTGTGGACTAAGAGCAAAAACCTGGAATTGACCATTGGGGCAAATGAAAATACACGTGTTTTATCCGTGGGAGAATTCTTTAGCCCCTCACTCAATACCTGCTTGTACTTTTTGATTTTTCAGCCCCCAAAATTAAGTGCAGATAGGATTAGGGCAGCAGTACTTAATTGTGAAGAAAAAAAAAAGGAATTTAGGACATATCCATTAAACTTATGAGTTTTGTTTGCAGGAAGTGTGTTGGGAGCGTGGTTTTGGTCTGTACTTGGCAGTTGTTGGTTGAACTTTATAAAAAGTTGAACTTTATAAAAAGCCAAAGTGAAAGATATTGTTTAGTTGTGTTATTTGAGGAACACGTAACACGAAATACTATATTTGTTAAAGTTTCACCAGGTACTAAATAACTGATACTCAGTGCCATTTCATTTTATGCTCAATCTGTCTTTTTAAATCTAAGTTACATTTCTAGGAGGCCACACTAATTATATCTACATCATATTAATTTATTGTTTGATTAGGCCAAACTGGTTGATGGTTAATGGAAGATGACTATCATTTTACTAAAGGAATATATCTGGTTGCTCTAGACTGAGGTATGGCTACTGTTACCATTTTTCTTGACCCTAGAGAGGTCATAGTCTGGCGGGATGAGATCATAGTGGCAGTGGTCCTCAGAATCTTGGTGGGAGAGTCCAAGAATACCAGCCATTTAGAAATCCTGCCCTTCACCATTTAGGCCATTTGTTTTTAGAGTTTACCTGATGTATCCTAATTTTTTTTGAAATCAACACTTTAAAACCAGTTATGTTTCTTAAGCAAATATGTTTCCTAAACAAAATTAGCTGCGGTGATCACTTAGTAGCATGGCACTTCTAATGAAACAAATGTGAACTGCTAATAATTAGTTAATTCACATTTACGTTATGGGAATTGAGCATTATCTGTAGTGTACTTTGCATTTTCTTTTGCTGTACATTCCATATTAAAGCACGTATTTCAGTGCATAGATAGCTGTGTACTTGAGGAATACAAATATATTTTTAAAATTCAGTAAATTTATCTTTTGGGTGCTTAGTCCTGTGGTTTTGTTAGGGATTGACTTTCAGAATGTTGAATTCATGATTGTAGGTGGCTAGGCACAAGAACAAACATAATTTTAACGGAATCCACTTAATAATAAATATAAAAGTACGGACATATTACAGAGAAGGGAATGATTGAGTTGAGGGGCAGGTCAGAGAAAGCTTCATAGAGATGCTAGCCCCTGAGCAGGATTTTGAAGAGTGGATAGAAGTTTTATGTCAAAAAGAAGGAGGGCGTTTTATCCAGAGGCAACAGAAAAAAAGATAAGAACAAGTAAAACTAAATGCGTGTTCAGGAAATTTTTAGTTTATTTTGCTATAGTACATCATCTAAGGAAGGACAGTTACTGTAGGAAGCCCTAACATGTGCTATAATATTCGAGTATCGAGTATATATTAAAATGGAGACTTCACTATAATTTGATATTACTGTGATCTCAGAGATTTTAGAGATTTAGATTATAGAGAAATTAATAGTTTTTACTAATGGTAGTCATTAAGAAATTATAGAATATTGTACTTCAATGTTATGAGCTGCCTGCATATTTATATAATTTCTTTTTAATTCTTGTGCATTTTGACCTGAAACAATTGTCTTTACATTTAAAACTTTTTTTTTTAGAAAGAGTGAGAGAGGGAGAGAGAAAACGCAAGTGGGGGTTGAGGGAAAGGGGGAGAGAGAATCTCCAGGAAACTCCCCACTGAATGTGGAGCCTGACATGGGGCTTCATTCCACAACCCTGAGATCATGACCTTAGCTGAAACCAAGAGTTGGACGCTTAACCAACTGAGCCCCCATCTGCCCCTAAAACAGTTGTTTTAAAATTATCTTTGGGAATTTTCTTCTGTCCTCCTCCAAGTACTTGTAAGTTATTTTTATTTTGTTATGAAGTAAAATTGGTATATAACATTAGTTTTAGGTGTACAGCATAATAATTTTATATTTACATATACTGCAAAGTGATCATCATAATAAGTCTAGTTATCTACTATGTTACAATACAATTGACCCCCTTTACCCTTTTCACCTATCTCCCAACCCCTTTCCCTTCTGATAACCACCAGTCTGTTCTCTGTATCTGTGAGTTTTATTTGTTCTTTTGTTTTGCTTTTTAGATTTCACATATATGGTGGAATCTTTCTCTTTGTGAATTATTTCATTTTGCATTATGCCCTCAAGGTCCATTCCTTTTTGTCACAAATGGCAAGATTTCCTTACGTGGCTGAGTAGTAGTCTATTATGTATATATACCACATTTTCTTTATCTATTCAGACATCAGTGGATACTTAGATTGTTTCCTTATTTTGGCTATTATAAACAATGCTGCAGTGAAGATAGGGGTGCTTATATCTTTTCAAATTAGTGTTTTTGTTTTCTTTGGGTAAATACTTACTAGTGGAATTGCTGGGTCATATAGTAGTTCTGTTTTTAATTTTTTGAGGACTCTCCATACTGTTTTTTCATAGTGGCCTGCCAGCAGTATGAAAGGGTTCCCTTTTCTCCACAACCTCTCCAACACTTTTTATTTCTTGTCTTATTTGATAATGGGCATTCTGACAGGTGTGCGATGACATCTCATTATGGTTTTGACTTTACTTTCCCTGATGATTAGTGATGTTGAGCATTTTTTCATATGCTTTTTGGCCATCTATATGTCTTCTTTGGATAAGTGTCATTCAGATCCTATGCCCATTTCTAATTGAATTTTTTTGGTCACTGAGTTGTGTGAGTTCTTTATATATTTTGGATAGTAGCTCCTTATCAGATAAGTGATTTACAAATACCTTCTTCTATTCAGTAGGGTGTCTTTTTGTCTTGATGATGGTTTTCTTTGCTGTACAAAAGCATTTTAATTTGATGTAGTCTTGTTTATTTTTGCTTTTGTTGCCATTGCCTTTGGCCTCAGATCCAAAAATATCAGCAAGAGTGATGTCAAGTAGCTTACTGCCTGTTTCCTTTTTCTTTTTCTTTTTCTTTCTTTCTTTCTTTCTTTTTTTTTTTTTAAGATTTTACTTATTTGTCAGAGAGAAAGAGGGAGAAAGCACACAAGCAGAGGAGTGGCAGGCTCCCTGCTGAGCAGAGAGCCCAATGTGGGACTCTATCACAGGATCCTGGGAGCATGACCTGAGCCAAAGTCAGTCACTTAAATGATTGAGCCACCCAGTTGTCCCAGCCTGTTTTCCCATAGGAGTTTTATGGTTTCTGGTCTCACGTTTAGGTGTTTAATCCATTTTGAGTTAATTTTTTGTATGATATAATGTGGTGCAGTTTCATTGTTTTGCATATGGCTGTCTGGTTTTCCCAGCACCATTTATTGAAGAGAGTGTCCTTTTCTCATTGTGTATTTTTTCTTCCTCTGTTGTAAATTAAATAACCTTGTTTGGGATCGTTTTTCTGGGCTCTATTCTGTTCTATTGGTTTATGTGTCTATTTTTATGCCAGTACCATACAGTTTCAATTACTATGGCTTTGTAATATAGCTTGAAATTAGAAGCATGATATCTCCAGCTTTGTTCTTTGCCTTTAACTTATGTTTAAAAGGAGACTCAAAGGGAAGAGGGGAAACTTAAAGAGTAATCATTATATTTCTGGACTAAAAACCTGATTTGTATAGAATCTTAGTAATATGTAAATGTCTATTTAATTTATAGCACTAGCCACCGCATTCATAGACTGACCGATGTTGGTAGCTTACAAGATGTCTGCTATGTAGTTTTTGTATATCTTAATTATGTTTATATTACTTAAGGGTATATAAACATCTGAGCATTTGAGTATTTGTATTTTAAAGACCACATGAGACAGAAAGAAAAGGAAAATGGTAGGGAGAATGAGAAGTGCTCTATTTAAACCTACTCATCCTGATATCTCTTAGCTATGACAGTAGGTGGCGATGCAGAAGTTTAGGACACAAGACTGAAGGAATAGTATTCTGAAGGTATATTAACCCTAGCCATTCCCTGAAATAGTGTCTTTAAAAATAAAAAAGCCTGGTGTTTTCATGGTCTGCCTTTTTATCCCCTTTTCTCTCCAATGTTTACCAAAAAAGTTTCAAATAAATCCCTGGATTGTATAAGATAACCATCTTTTTGCAAATTCTGAACAATTTGTTAATGAAGGTAATGTTCTCTTAAAGGCATGCACCAAGCAGTCTTTGATAATTGTTCTCTGTCTTTTGTGCATCATTAACAGGAAGGACCAGAGCATCAAGGACAGAGAAGTCAATATTGCATTGAGTACATTATGTTTATCTTTTTGAATTTAGGTATAGATAGCCATTTGCCCTTTCCAAAATGATTTTTTTTCTTATAGAAGAAATATGGTCATTATAGAATATTTGGGGAAAGAATGAAAACTACTAAAAAGGAAATAAGCATAATGCGCAACCTGTGCATTTCCTTCTTTTTGGTATGTATGAAAGCAATATAATATTTATAAATTTGGGATTATTAAATATTTTTATTTCCTTCTTTCAGTTAAAATTTACATTCCCCCCCCCCCTCCCCGCACTTCTGAAGTACTGGTTAGTGTACCTTTTACTTGCTGCATCGATTTCTTTCTTGGCTGTTAAGGTAGATGATGTGTTAGCTATTACTTTTTTTTTTTTAAGATTTTTATTTATTTGAGAGAGAGCATGTGAATGCATGTGTGCTTGTGAATGGGGAGAGGGCAGAAGGAGAGAATCTTTCAAGCAGACCCAATGCTGAGCATGGAGCCAGCCCAGGACCCATGAGATCATTACCTGAGCCAAAACCAAGAGTTGTACTCTTAACCCACTGAGTCACCCAGGCACCCCCTCGCCCCCTGCCTTTTAAAGTATAGTATGTAGCATAGATGATGAAGCTCTTTCAGTTGTCCCATTTCCTTACCCCCTCAGTTGTTATGTATAGTGCAAGGGGCGGCCACTATTCTGTAATGTTATATAGCCCTGCCCCAGACCAAACAAGGGATCATTATAGGTAAACATTTCCTCCTTTCTGTCTACCATTTCTTGAGTTAAAAGTATTTTGACACTCAGGTTGCTGAGGTGTATCATAGGTAGCTGCCTCCTCAGAAAAATGTTTTTTGTTTTTTTACTGTTTCTCATTTAATACTCTTTGTTCTAATGCTTTCTTTTCAGTTTATCATTCTTTTATTACTTCTTTTCATTCATTCAGGAATTGTTTATTGTCTGTCTGCTGTGTGCCTACTGTTTAAAACATAGTCCCTTCTGTGATTCTTGGGTTTCAGGTAGATTGGTGTTTCCCTCTGCAGTTTGTTAGGTATAATCTCTTTTCAGTGGTTGACTGCTTGACCCCTACTTCTCAGGGCCTAAACACTTTTTCCCTTCATTTCATAGGTTAAAGTCTTAACTTTGAGAAGGGCTAGATGTTGATTTAAGTCTCCAACCACTTTTTGCACTCGAGTCAGACATGCTTAGCCAAATTTTTAAATAGCTTGTGCCAGTTCTTCTGTGCCTCATAGGACCTCAAGTCATGCTTTGGTTAGTAATTGTATTAAGAACACCAGCAGCCATCTACAGTTGAGTGCTTCTGCTATTCTGGCAACTGTTCTAAGCACATCACATAGATTATTTAATCTTTACAACATCACAGTGAAATATGTATTCTTGTCCCCATTTCACAGATGAGGAAACTGAGAGATCAGGTGGATTGCTCGGAGCTCTCAGCAAGCCGCAGGTTGACCAGGTTTGACTAGGGATTCTTGTTCCAGGTTGGCATCATAGGCTAGTGCTTTTCTGCCATTTGATTTCTGCATTACAAACATGAAAGACCAGAGCATCTCATTGCCCCCAAAACTGGGAAGGGATCCTCAGTGTCTATGTAGAGCGGGCTGGAAAAAACGTGTTACCTTTTCTTTATAGTATATGATTAGGATAAGTAAAACAAAATATAAAGAATTAGGAAAGATATTAAATGCTGAATTTGTATAAAACTTTAGAATCTTTTCAGGGTTTCTCATGATAAAATTGTTGCTTGCTTCCATGAACAGAAGTTTTTAAATAACAGATTTGTGGGTGCCTGGGTGGCTCAGTGGGTTAAAGCCTCTGCCTTTGGCTTGGGTCATGATCCCAGGGTCCTGGGATCGAGCCCCTCATTGGGCTTTCTGCTCACCGGGGAGCCTGCTTCCCTTCCTCTCTCTCTGTCTGCCTTCCTGCCTGCTTGTGATCTCTGTCAAATAAATAAATAAAATCTTCAATAAATAAATAAATAAATAAATAACAGTTTTGTCCCTGAAATAAGAACATACAATTCCTGGTCCAGACTTTCTTCAGATTGAGTTCCCATTGAGATTTTATTTGGATTAGTAGGTAATAAAAATAAACCATTTTTAATAACTATTCAATCATTTATAACAGTTGAAATTATTTTTAAAGAATCCAAAAGTTTTTCTCATAGAAAATGTAGTAAAGAATTTCTTAAATATTTTTGTAGTAAGAATTTCTTGTGATAGGGGCGCCTGGGTGGCTCAGTGGGTTAAAGCCTCTGCCTTCGGCTCAGGTCATGATCTCAGGGTCCTGGGATCGAGCCCCGCATCGGGCTGTCTGCTCAGCAGGGAGCCTGCTTCCTCCTCTTTCTCTGCCTGCTTCTCGGCCTACTTGTGATCTCCGTCTGTCAAATAAATAAATAAAATCTTTAAAAAAAAAAATAAAAAATAAAAAATAAAAAATAAAAAAAAAGAATTTCTTGTGATAAAATGAAAGGAGTTCAGATTCAATTGGACTTTCTAACTTCAAGTGTTTAAAATGACCGAGCTCTTATTTTCAGAAAGCATATGCATTGTTTGAGCAGTCACCTTGCAGCTACACTTTATGCCATTAAAAAGGCGTACCACTGGGACGCCTGGGTGGCTCAGTTGGTTGGACGACTGCCTTCGGCTCAGGTCATGATCCTGGAGTCCCGGGATCGAGTCCCGCATCGGGCTCTCAGCTCCACGGGGAGTCTGCTTCTCTCTCTGACCTTCTCCTCGCTCATGCTCTCTCTCACTGTCTCTCAAATAAATAAATAAAATATTAAAAAAAAAAAAAAGGCGTACCACTGACAAGTGAGAGGAAGTATCTGTGCCTTGTGAATGGAGAGCTTTCAGGCCTTTACTTGGAACCTTGCTTTCTAGGAGACGTTGTACTTTCCCACTCCTCTGACAGCAGCTGCTGTCCCCTGTACTGCGTGTATTGCATTTGGGGTAGCTAGAGCACAAACTTACCCAACAGTTTCCTGGGCCTGCCTACCCTGACAGGCACAAGTGCATCCTGTGCTGGTCTGATGAAGGGGCTCACGTCCTTCCCTCTTCACAGTTGACGGATAACCGCAGCACAGCATGTGCAGGCACTGCCCTCTTCGGGGCACCCGATGAGGCTGCTTGCATCCAGTGGTGGCCTGCCCAGCATCTCTGAATGCTCCAGAGTTTTCTTAGGTGCCCAAAGGTCTAAGGGAAACTTTATTGGAGGATACATTGGTAAGGAAGCTCTGCCCTGTGCCACAGAAAGAAAATTCTGTGAGCTTTGTGGAGATGTGTTTGACTTATGCGAACGTTTAACTCAAGCAGAGCAGTCTAAATGTGGCATTCATGGTTTTGATATCAGTCCTAGAATGGAAAAGAAATTTGTGTAAGATATCAGTCATGATAAGGCTAGTTATACTGTAACAACAACCCGAAAATCTCTGCAGCTTAAAGCAGCGATGTTGCTGACTTGCTTAAGCTGCGTATCCATTTCAGGTTAATAAGAGACTTTATTCATTATAATTTCAGACACATCAGACCTGACCAATGGAGACTCCCATCTCAACCTATATTTCAACAATCACAGAAGCAGAAACCGTGTTCTGACTTTTAAAGGGTTTGAAGCTTATATTTCACTGGCCAAAGTAACTCACATGGTCATGTCTCCATTCAGTAGGAGAGTGGTGCATAATTCTCCTTCAGGGAGGGTCAGTGAATATTTGTGAATGTCTAACCCATGCAGGTTGTAGTCCCAATAGTTAAAATTAAATGTACTAATAGTTGTTGAGCAACTGTGTAGGATCATTGTACTTAAAGGACTCAAAGCAGCTAAAACTTAAAGGATTTTTCACGTGGCATGTTGAAGTTGAAGTAGAGTTAATGCTTTCCATAATGTCGTTTTTTTAAAAAGTGAGTTTTCTTTTTTAAGATTTATTTATTTATTTATTTGACAGAGATCACAAGTAGGCAGAGAGGAGAGAGAGGGAGAAGCAGGCTCCCTGCTGAGCAGAGAGCCTGATGTGGGGCTCGATCCCAGGACCTTGAGATCATGACCTGAGCTGAAGGCAGAGACTTAACCCACTGAGCCACCCAGATGCCCCTCCATAATCCTTTTGAGTCTTGAACTTTTTTATTTTGTCATGTCTTCTCCCTTGTACGAACTTATGAAGTCTTAATTCTCATGCTTGCAGCAAAGATTTAAGCCTAAAAATATGTCATAGTTTGTCAGTATGAAGTCATTTCTATATGTTATGGTATTTATCTTGATTTGTGTATTTTTGAGCATAGGCGCAATAGGTCTTAACTTGGTATTTATAATAAAAATACTTTAATAACTACTAGGTGGTATCTTCAAATATCAGCTCTTATTTTCTTTATTTTTAACAGGAAACTCAAAGATTTTCAAATAATTTTCTGGATTTTTTAGTTAAAATGGAAGATTCCTTTTCTTTTTTGTTCCCTCCTAAAAACATACAAACTGTAGTATGTGGTTAGCTTTCAGAATGGACCCCAATGATTCTCATTTCTAGTATTTGTACTTTTGCATAGTCCCATATCCCATTGAATGCTGTAATCTGTGTAAACAAGAGGACATTTTAGAAGTGACAATAGCTAGGTTGGATAGGGGTACTGTGGCTTGAGATAGATATGTTAAAACTATAAAGAAAAGCAAATGATTAACAAAAATCAGGGTAATAGTTATCTCTGGCCAGGGGCAGTTGGGATGCTGTTGGTGCGAGGCACAGGGTGGGTTAAAATTTTCTCTTTTTCTTTTCAATTTTATTTTATTTTTTCAGTGTTCCAAGATTCATCGTTTATGCACCACACCCAGTTCTCCATGCAATACGTGCCCTCCTTAATACCCACCACTAGGCCCTCCCAACATCCCCCCCCTCCAAAATGGTTAAAATTTTCTTAATCTTAGTGCTGGAATCTTGGAGTGTTCATTTATTTACAAACATTTTTTATTCGGTTGTGTACTTGATACATTTCAAAATAAAATGAATGAATTTCTGAGTTTCACAATCTGTTTCTTTTTGAATGGAAAGAGCACGGAGCCTTCTAGTAGTTACAGGGCCTCTTACTCTGAACTTGGAGAGCAGAGTTCAACAAAACTAGGTTTAGGTCATGACTCTGCTTCTAACTTGCAGAATGACCTTAAGCAAGTCACTTATCCAGTCCAAGCACCAGTTGCCTCCTCTGTAAAACTAAATTAATGATTTGGGTGAGATATTACCGTAGGACCTTTAATACCCTGAGTCTAAAAGGTCTCTCAGGGTACACTGAAACTGATGAAGCAGAAGATAATGTGGAACGTAATTTTGAAAAGTATCCTTTGGTTGAGGAAATATAGGTTCTCTGTTCTGCTGTCAGTTCTGTGACTTAGTAGTAGTTTCCAGAATCAAACTTAAGGCAATATTTTGTGTATGATAAGAGTGTTCTTCCTTTTCTATTCCTTTTTCCCCCTCTTGAAAGTTGGAGATTAACATGGAGTTGGACTAAGGGCCTCTGTGTGCAGTGAAAAATACTCCTCCCGCTCCATATTGATTTAGGGTGTCCTCTGTAAATATGTATATATGATAGCAGTATATTTAAAAGAAGAAAATCATGAGTTTTTAAAAACCATATATGGAAAAATGAATACGTTTTGTTCGTGGTAGTCTTGCAATAGTTGGCTGTGAAATCTCAGTCTCCTTTTTTCTATTTTATATTATATAATTTTATATTGTTTACTCAAAAAAGAATGTTATTGCCAGTAGAACTGTGGGTATGAATCTAAATATGACTAAATCCAGTGTCAGGAGAAGTGTGTGTGTGTGTGTGTGTGTGTGTTTAAGACTTTTAGAATCTAGAACATATTTTACTGATGATGTTTACTCATCTGGCCCTTCTTTTCCCTCCCCACAGGAATTATTCTTGATAGAAATATCTTAAAATAGAAATCGTTACAATGGCCTCAGCAGTACTTAGTTCTGTTCCCACTACTGCTTCTCGTTTTGCCCTGTTGCAAGTAGATAGTGGCAGTGGTTCTGATTCTGAGCCTGGAAAAGGCAAAGGTCGGAATACTGGAAAGTCTCAAGCAAGCAAATCAACTACAAATGAGAAAAAGAGAGAAAAAAGAAGAAAAAAGAAGGAACAGCAACAGAGTGAAGCAAATGAGGTAAAAATTATAACTGTTTATGTCTACTTTCCCAGTGTAAGCAGAAGTCCAAACCAAGCAGTCTGCAAGGACCAGGCTGTCTGTGAGACTGTGTGGTCTTCCTGGGCTCTTCCTACTCCTTGTGGCTGTCAGTCCTTGGTATTCTTTGGCTCATGGCTGTGTCACTTCAGTCTTTGCCTTTGCTTTTACTTGGCGTTGTGTGTCTCTGTCTTCACCTCTTCTTATAGGGACAACTGTTGTATAGGATTAGGCCCACTCTCATTCAGTGTAACCCCTCATGAGGTATCTTGATGACATCTGTGAGATCTCATTTTCCAAATAATGTCACATTCACAGAAACCCTGCCTTTTTCAGGCCTACGACAAATCTTTTGGGGGATTACAATTCAATCCATAATAACCTCTTACCGTTCCTAACTACTGCATCTCAGATGATGATGGTGATGGTGATGATGACGACACTTTGTTGGGAGTTTGGCTGGTCCAGTTTCAGCTCATTATGTTACTTTGTGGACTAGGCCCTGTATTTTTAAGGACTACCAAAATACTTTCTCTCACTATTTAAACTGTAAAATTTGTAAGCCATTAAACTTGAATCTTTTTTAATCCATGATTTTGCCTTTTTTTTTTTAAGTATAGTTGACATATGTCATATATATATACATATCTTAAATTTATAATGTTAATTATAAGAAAGGCATATTTTAAGCACTCTGCCTTTATTGAGTCTTTTATTCCTCACAACAATCCTTTAAGGTAATCAGTGAGTTAAATTATATTATCATTATCCCCATTAAAATTTTTTTTCTTTTATTTGAGGGTAGTTGACACAATGCTATGTTAATTTCAAGTGTACAATATAGTGATTCAACAAGTTTATCCGTTATACTATGCTTACCACAAATCATACAATGTCATATTAGTTTCAGGTGTACCGCCTAGTCAAAAGCACACTTGTTATACTGTTTTCTACTCCTATAAACTTCTTAAGTAAATCAGAATCATTAAAATGATGGTATAATAGAATACAATCCATTTTCAAACCCACCAATGCTATCTAAATATGATGAAATTAATATTTTACAAAGATTAAGAACACAGTAATTCTGAGAACATAATGAATGGAATAGTATTTGGAATATAAAAATATTATTGAATTTTTTTTAACTTACCAAAAAAATCATTAGTATTCCAAAATTGGTAGACTGACTTTAATATGCTTTTTGTTTGTTTCATAGCTCAGGAATCTTGCTTTTAAGAAAATTCCCCAGAAATCCTCCCATGCCATTTGTAATGCTCAACATGAGCTTTCATTACCAAACCCAGTGCAGAAGGATTCACGAGAAGAAAATTGGCAAGAGTGGAGGCAAAGAGATGAGCAGGTACAGTTAAGTAAATCAGATTATTTTGCTTTGTATTTCAGTGAATTTATGCATTTTTAAAACGATAGTGCATCTGAGTCCATGACACCACTGTTCTGAGGAGCATTTTATATTGGATTAATTCACACATCTTTGTACTTTTAATAAGGTTCTGTTTTTCATCCACTAAGAAAAAATTGATACATTTATTATTTTGTTAGCTTTGGCAATTCAAAGCAGTTATTTTGTGAGTTTTCAATTCATCTGCCTTTTTACAAATGGGGGAGAGATTGGGAAGGTAAAATAACAGGATTAAATTATTTCAGGTAAAAAAAAATCAATATTTATTTGTAGGGTCCAAGGTCTCTTGTTAAAAATACTCAGTTACAATTTTGCTTCAAAAAGGAAGACTTTAAAGGGGAAGATTTCCTTTTCAACTTTTTTTGGAAAAATTTATTTGTTTATTTGGGAGAAAGAAAGCATGAGTAGGGGAGAGGAGCAGAGGGAGAGGGAGAAGCAGACTCCCCGCTGAGCAGGGAGCCCAATGCAGGGCTCTGTCCCTGGACCCTGGGATCATGAAGACAGATGCTTAAGCTGCTGAACCACCCAGGCGCCCCTTGGTTTTCAACTTTGATGTACAATAGTTTATGGCCTTTGTTAGTTTCTTGAACCTATTTAGGTTATTTACATGACATTTTTTACATGACATTTACATGACACATTGTGCTTCTGTTAAATATTATTAATACAAAACCAAATAGATGATTTTTAAGATCAATCAGTTCTGGTGTGTGTGCTGTTCAGGAAAATAACATACTAACCTGGAATGTACTCTAGGAGATGCTGTATGTGTGGGAAATGAATAGTAATTTATTTGCTTACCTGTCAAACTGGCAGTTGATCTGTTGGGAATAGGTATTGTTCTAGCAGATGTTTGGTTTAGTAGAGTACTATACCCATCATGCTTTGGTTACCAGTTTTGAAAGAATTAGAACATACTAAACTGCACTCTTAACACAAAAACTATATTACTGATAACATTTTTGTTAGGATTTTGTAATACCTTAGGTGCATCATCATAGTGTCAATTATTACACGAGACCTGTGCACAAATGCTGCTTAAAAGATATTTCCAGACAGTGGTATACTGGATAAATCATCTTGTGTTAAAGCCTCTAGTTTTTATTTGATTATTTCTTTTTTCCTTCTGCAGTATTCATTATGACAGATTCTTCTGGTTTACAAGTATAAATGTAATGATCTACTTGTTTAGGCAGTAATAGAATTGACCAGTGTCTTCACCAGAAAGAATTTCTCCCAGTGCCCAAAGGGCACTGGAAAATTAATGAAGGAAAACTACTCAAATTTGCACCACAATAAATTTCATGTAATGTGGGAACTTGAGCACAGATATTTGATTGCCCTTCTTCCTTCCCCCTCTGAATGCTGCCAAAATGACCAGGTAATTATGAAAAAGAAATAGTTGACTTGGCCCTGACCCTGTACAAGAATGTTATCCCAGGCTCAGGAACTTCAGAGGATTTTTTCTGGGTATACTCTTGAGTCTTGGGTCTTGGGTCACTTAGGAAAACCTGGTACCATATTTGGAATTCTCACTTGCAGGAAAATAATCAAGGTCTTGAGAGATAGAGTAGATCCTTGGATAATTATATTGGTAAGTGAAGAATAGATAAGGGCAGGCTTTGGAACAGACAGATAGTAAACCATTTGGAATCTATTTTACTATGTGGCATAACAGATTTTAAAAGTAGGAACCAGGGAGTGACTAGACTAGGCAGAAAGCACATAGTATGGTGGGTGTTCTCCCTGACATAGTAAAGGAATAACATGATGAGAAATTCCAGTATTGAGGGAGATGAGACAAAGAGATGGCTGTAGAAAGCTTGTTTGTTATGTGGCTACTTATTTCAAACACAAAAGAGAAATTTTGCTAAGACAAACTTTCCTGTTCTTAAATCACCAAGGCAATAAGGTAAGTTTACATCAGTTAAGCCTGAGCATAAAATCTGAGAGCTGATATTAAATAGCAGCTAGGTGGACAGTAATGAAGCATCCATTCCTTCTCCATGTGAGCGAACACTGGATCTTAGTTGATCTCACATCAACTGAAGCAGTTTGTGCCCCACGAAAGGAAAAGAACATTGTACTTAGTGTCCAAAGTGAAAGTATACTTTGAAAAAAATTTATTACAGGAAGCAAAAGTTGATTGTAGACACTACCTGTTCTTTTGCCTTAATAAAAACCCAGGGGCTAGAACATCTTGTAAAAGTCGAGGAGATTAGTAATGTTATAAAGCAAGGTGAGGTGGTAGACTGAGATGAAAAGTGGACAAGAGAAATTGAAAGGCAGGGAAGTGGGTGAAATAAAAAATTGGGGGAATAAAATCGTAGCAGAATTAAAAATTTCATTAGATTAAAGAACAGACTATACACTGAAGAAGACTGAGTCAGTTGTATGGAGGAAATTTGAGCTGTGTTTTGCCAATATAATCAACATGATAGATTGGAACACAGAAGTGAAATCGAACAGAGGCATAATTAGTGTCCCTACAACAACCAGAATAGAGGCAGTCATTAAAGATAATATTGATATTGGGTGATGGACGTTGGGGAGGGTATGTGCTATGGTGAGTGCTGTGAATTGTGTTAAGACTGACGAGTCACAGACCTGTACCCCCGGAACGAATGATACATTATATGTTAATAAATTAAAAATAAATAATTTTAAAAATCCCAAAGATAATACTGATAGAAATTTTCCTAAGCTAAGTAAAGTTCTCCAGTCTGAGCTTGAAAGAACTTAAGCTTTTTTAAAGACTTTTTTGGGAAAACTTTTAAAAAGACTTTTAAAAAGATTCTAATTTCAAGAATGAGAGACAAAATAGTACTCTGTGTGTATATATATATGTGTGTGCATATGTGTGTATATATATATGTGTGTACATAAATATAAATAAACTATGGATATACACCCACACACGGGAGAAAACAAGATGAAAAATCAGGCTGGCTACTTTAAATGCCAGAATTGAAATGCTAGGACCAAGAGTTCCATATCTGGCCAAGGTGTCATTTTTGTGAAGGCTAAAGAAATACATTTCAAGATGTGAAAGGGCTAAGGAGGCATACCACCAGTATCCTTTCTGCAAACTCTTCTGAGATATGCTCCTGCCAATTAAAAGGCAAATCTAAATAAAGAGCACAACAATTGGAAAACACTAGTGGCAAACATTGAAACCAATTTAGTGCAGAATTAACTCTAAGTTGTGATTATAAATGCTTGTGAAAGAGAAATCGACTCACGTGAAAAATTTGTCTAAAGTGAAATCCCTGTTTTTGAATACAAAAATTAGGAAGGAAATTGGTTGGAGAAGCCAGTGGGTATTTTAAAATTTTTCATAATGGGAACAAGATATATAGTTCCAAATGTGATTTTTTTTTTTTATTTTAAAGAGAACAATTTTTCTTTCTATGAGCTTAAAATCAGTTGAAGAAAAAAAAGTTAAACCTGGTCCATATAAGCAAAGTGACAAAGCCCAGGAATATGCAAGGAAGCCTTTGAAATAAGGTATAAAAAAGAATAATAGACATTTCATTTAATAAATAAATGTAAATAGTTGAATTTACTCATTAAAAGACCAATATAGACCAACTGCCTGGACCACATTTTGGTCCATAATTCTTATGTTTTCCTTAACATTAAAAATTGTGACACATTAACCCTGAAAGGATAGGTTCAGGCTATTCGGAATACTGTGTGTTTTGCTGAGGTATGCTATGAAAGCTGCTGGAAATTGTAGAGATAATCTTTAAAGCACTATTAGTGTTTAAAGAAATGTTTCTATCTCATTTTCCCTCTCATAGACTTGTATGTGTCCCAGTGTACTTCAACATGGAAAGATAGTCTTATATTTTCATTTTCTTTGCAGAGTTGTATGCATCAAAAGTGGTACTTGCTTCACACTTGAAATGGGTGAATTTTATGTGATATATGAAATACGTTAATTATATCTCAGTAAAGCCATTTTTAAAAAAGATGAATAGTCCGTGGCTTTGATTTAGTTATATTTATAATTTTTACTACTTCTTTTAATACTCAATTAAGGGATGCCTGAGTGGCTCAGTGGGTTAAAGCCTCTGCCTTCGGCTTAGGTCATGATCCCAGGGTCGTGGGATCAAGCCCCATGTCGTCATCGTCGTCGTCGTCTTCGTCGTCGTCGTCGTCGTCGTCGTCGTCGTCGAGCTCTCTGCTCAGCAGGGAGCCTGCTTCCTTCAGTCTCTCTCTCCGCCTGCCTCTCTGCCTACTTGTGATCTCTGTCAAATAAATAAATAAATAAATCTTTAAAAAAAAATACTCAATTAAGATCAAGAAACATCCTCTTCACCAGTAGCTGTTGCCTGGGAATAAAACTCTGTGTAGATGTTGTTTTCCTTTATTCATGATACATTGATATTGCTGATTCTAGTGGACTTTATGTTAAGTCCGCATCATGGCTCAAAAACAAATTAACTGAATAGAAAAATTTCTACTCACGGATTTTTTAGTGATAAACTGATAAAATATCATTGTATATTTCTTCCTCTTATTGATTCACTATCTTATTGAAACTGGTTTTGTCCAGCTCTAAAGTGAAGTATCGGCTAGCATGTGCACAATCGTAATTGTTCTTGTACAGTGAAACCTCTGGTCCATCTGATAAAGGTGTTTTGCCAATAGCTTGTTATGTTTTTTGTTTGTTTGTGGTTGTGATATTTGTCATTAACCTCATGGCTGGTATAAGAAGTCCCTTGGCAATTTTTTTAACTTGCACTTGTTTCCCTATAAGGAGTGCAAATTCATAAATCCTCTGTATTTTTTGGCTCTTTCTTTAGCAACAAAATCCATCACCTTTGTTCTGGAAAAAGCATTATGTGGTACTTGTTCTGGAAAGACATATACAAGTTATTGTGCTTTGAAAGTGAAACAAAAACTATGGTCTTCAGGCCACTGGTCTGACCATGTTTCATAGCAGGCAGCTAGGAACAAATAAATTGACTCAATAAGTCAAAATTTCAAATGCTCACTATCATAATTTCAAATGCTCACTATCATAATTTTCTACTTATAATGTATTGTCTGGCACATAGAGATTTATGTTCTATATTCACTGTGTTAGAGTTCTGTTCACTTAAAAATTCATGGTGTTTCTATAAGTAGCATTATTTACAGTTCTGTTTTCCTTCCTACTTTTAATCCTTCAGTAAATCATTAAACCATCTTTGTTACTTGGGCGGCATAATAAAGCATACAACAAAAATGCAGATTTAAAAAATGTAAACAACACTTAGAAGACATGAAGATACTTTATCAAAATAAGCTGAACCTAATAGTGTGTACACACAGATCCAGGTTTTGTAGAACGTTGACAGCCTTTAAAATTGTAACGTTTAATAAGAATATTAGAAGATTTTTGGAAAAATAAGTCTGCCTTCCCGATCAGTGAAAAATATGTTGTCCACACTCTGAAGCTCATGGAGTTAGAGGACCACAGGGCAGTGCTGCTGTTGTGGCTAAAGAAGCAATTGGTTGTAAGCATTAGATTGTCTTCAGAATGGTGTCTGTGTTGTGTTACAAAATCCTGTTCCCATGATGCCTGTGGGAAATGAGGAGTAACTCTTCATTTGGAATTTGTTTTGCTTGGATGTAAAATGGGTAAAATTGTTATGGTACTTAGACTTACAAATTATTTTTTTTAGATCTAGTTCCAAAAGACTTGCTGGCCTTTCCATTTTTCATTGGTTCTTCATATTAATTGATCATAAGCCCTTGAGCTATAGGTTTGTTTAAATTGAAAAAACATGTTTTACTGCTAGATGGGGAGTAGGAGTAGGCAATGAAGGAAACCAGCTGAAAGGGGATCTGAAGTGCTCCTTCTTGGGCACATGTAAGTATCTTCTTCAGTCTTGTAGGCATTGTAGTGCCTACTATTTCTTCTTTGTCTTCCTTTCTTCCTCCCGCAAGTGCTGCAGAAATCTCAATCTGCAGACTTAATAGAAGATACTTTTTAAAAAATCATGGTGGTTTTGCATTTTCTTGCCCTGGTACCTGTCTTTTAGGCTCAGACTGTCCCCCCTCTCAGTTCTGTCTGTACATGTACTGATGAATTAGGTTGACAACTATATTTATAGTAGTCTTATGATTAACGCTGTGAGATATGTTTAGAGAATTTAGAATCATGTTTTCTTTCTCTTGTTGTTTTTGTGTTGTGCTACCATTCTCCCTGTTATCTAGGATCACAGATCTTATCTTTGATTCTTTCTTCTTTCATATTTCATATTCAGTCAATGTTCTAAAACTTGGTCATTCTTTTTTAGGATATAGCCTTCTTTATTTTCTGCACTTTTATGTTCTGGTTCAAGTTTCTGTATGCTGAGATTACAGATGTTTAGCCAAACACATTGATTCTAAGCCTTTGTTTTTCTGATGTTCCAGTTTAATTCTTTAAAATTGCTTTCATCAGCAATTCTCTTTCATCTGTCCTGAGTCCATACTTTTTAGGGAATGTCAGGAGTCTAATTCTGCCCTACCTAAGCAACCTCATTTTCCACTATTCTCCATTGTAGAGAAGGGGAATTCCAATTTACTGTATGTGCGTCTTGTGCCAGGCAGGCACTGGGTTAGGCACTTTACATGTATTAATAGCTTTAAATCTTTAAAACTGCCCTGTACGTTGATATTTCTATTTCCTTTTTATATATGAAGAAACTCATATTTATAGAAATCATGTAATTTGCCCAAGGTCAGTTAACATACATGGAATTGGAATTTAAATGATCTACCTAAGTGTTCTCCCAAAGCCTAGGTTTTGTCTACATTTCTCTCTATTGAATTCACACTTTATCAGGTATCCCCTTTCTTTGGTGTATCCCACAATGCATCTAATTTTATATCATGTCTTTGTTCACTTGGCTCTTCTGAAATTCTTCTATTCCTTTTTCTACCTCTCCAAATTATATCTACCATTTATGGACAAACAAATTAATGTCTTTTCTGTATGCCTTTCTGAATTTTATTTGTCATGTATGTTTTTTTCCTCCACTTTTGTAGCATTTTCAATATTTTATTCTATTTCCTGTGCTTCGTATGTGTTTAGTGTTCTGTCCACAACTGGAGCAGAAATTCTTTGAGGGCAAAAGCTGCCTTAAAGCCCTACAAGCAACACGTAGAAGGTTGTCTATTATCTTATTAGTTGATTGATCATATGGACATTTTTGGAAAATTTGTTCTAGCTTTTAGAGATTTAAATTGAAACTTAAATCATTTTTGCCTACTTGTGTTTCCTTGTATACTAGTTTGTGTTAAAAATTAAAAGCTCTGAACTGCTGCATTTAGAACCAAATGCTAAGGAGACTTTTCACTTTAAAAGTTCCATTCAGTTTTTTTCATGCTGTTACAATCAGCTACTTTAATATTTAATTTCTTGAGTTAATAGGAAAAGGAATACTGGACATCTTCTAGTTGACTCCCAACTCTAATCTATTCTCCTGCTTATTAACTAATTTTTGGAATATCAGCAAGAATATCTAACATATTGGAAATAATATTAAATACCCTTTCTATAAATGTAAAATATCATTAATATGGATTAAAATTTCCATGGTAAATTGAACTGGCTTTGATTAGAATAAACTTAAATAGTTTTGTTACTTTATCTGTGTTGGGATGACTTCCTGACTTTACTTACAAAGAAATATTTTATACTCTGTTTGCTTTGAGTTTAGGTGGAGAAATTAATGTAAACTTTACTTTTTTAAGATTTATTTATTTAGAGAGAAAGTGTGCAGGGGTTGGGGGAGGACCTGAGGGAGAGGGAGAGAATCCCAAGCAGACTCTGTACTGATTGTGGAGTCTGATGCAGGGCCCAGTACCATGACCCTGAGATCACAATCTGAGCTGAAACCAAGAGTCTGACGCTCAGTGGACTGCACTGAGGCACCCCTGATGTAAAATTTTTTGTGTAATGCTAACATGAATCCAATTCTTTTTTACTTTTTTTTAAGATTATTTATTTATTTATTTGACAGACAGAGATCACAAGTAGGCAGAGAGGCAGGCAGAGAGAGAGAGGAGGAAGCAGGCTCCCTGCGGAGCAGAGAGCCCGATGTGGGACTCGATCCCAGGACTCTGAGATCATGACCTGAGTCGAAGGCAGAGGCTCAACCCACTGAGCCACCCAGGTGCCCCATAACATACTGTTTTTGAATATCTCTTGTATTATAAATATTTGGAAGGTTACTACTTTTTCCTGATGATTACTAACTTGGATTAATTCTTCAATTCAGTTTAGTTTTATAGAAATATGTACAGTTTACTCTGGGTTTAACCGTATTTTCTAGTGCTATATAGCCTTATTTACCATTTTAATTCTAATTGCATTTTTCTCTGAGTTAGATTAGTTTTTTCTGTGATAAACCTAATCTTTCCCCCTTCTTTTTGTTGTCTTAGTGTAGGTTTAGATGAGATGCTTTCAAAGGGATAACTTAGTTAGGGATAAAAACTTTAGTTCAGGGACACCTGAACTAAAGGTGGCTCAGTGGGTTAAAGCCTCTGCCTTCGGCTGGGGTCATGATCCTGGGGTCCTGGGATCGAGCCCCGCATTGGGCTGTCTGCTCAGCGGGGAGCCTGCTTCCCCCTCTCTTTCTGCCTGTCTCTCTGCCTACTTGTGATCTCCCTCTGTCAAGTAAATAAATAAAATCTTAAAACAAAACAAAACAAAACTTTAGTTCATGGTGTCCAGTGTTTACATTTTTCTAATTTTTAAGTTATTCCTTGGAAATAAATCATTCCTTTTTGGAGTCAGTTTCTGTTTTAGTTTAGTTTTTTTGTCATTAAGCAATAGAAATAATTCTGATTACTGTTGGCTGAAGTAATTTGTTGAAAGGATTCACCGATTTGAATTAAGAACTAAAGTGTGCCTTGGGAGAGATGGAAGCTTAAATATTCTGGAGTGCTTAGAGATGTGAACCAGTAGAACTAGTATGCTCACTTATAGAGGGTGTCACATCAGATGATCAAACACTACTTGCTTTGTATTTGTTCTCAAAATTTAATTCCTAGGACATCAAAAAAGAGTTGAATCCCTTGCCATCACCTTGTCCTTGATGATGGTAGCTTGGATGTTTGTGTGGGTTTGGTGATGGGTGGTATACAGGGTTATGTGATTGGCTGTCCTACTAGAATCACAGGACATTGGGGTGAAGTATAGCTATTCACTGGAAAAAAAGAAGGGATTCTGGACAAACACTAGAGATGTCCTCTAAATTTGTGCCTTTAGTATCTAATCCACATAGGTTGACACATCCATGTACACAAATCTAGGAAGTTTACTCCTGTCATGTGGCAACTCTCCTGTATTCAGCTGCAGTTATAAACTTGTCTCCAATGGTGGAAACCAAAGTTACATTCAGCTACCATAGCAATTTTGTCTGGTAATTTTGGAGAGTAATTTGATCAGTTGATAGTAGGAGCTAGATTGTAAGAAATTAAGAGGATTTTGGGTAGTGGGAAAGAGGAACCAAAAGATATAAATCACAAATTAAAGAATTATTTTTTATTGTATTAGATGACCTTAAAGGTAGGACAATCAAATAAAAGGATAGAGGTAGAAAGGCGCACTATAAATAATTATTCTGTAACATCAGAGATCTACCAGAACATTTGGTCACCTTATTTAAAGTTCCTGTACTTCTGTGGATTACTTTATATTAAGGGAATGGTATGTTTTATAATGTTTATTGATTATATTTCAGTTACATTTTTGAGTGGAGGTCACTATTAAAATTTTCTGTGTCCTAAACTGGACACCATCATTGACCTCTAATACAGTGTCAATTTCTTTGTAAAATTTTTTTTACTAAAGAAAAAAATTATGTGATGTATGATATATCATTGACAGTGAATAGGGAAATAGAAACCTCAAAATTGGAAGTTTGCTTTCGTATCTTCTGAAAACTACAAGGTTCTCTACTTTGGCTTGGACAGATAAATTTGGAGAACCCAGATTGTTTTTTAATGTGTTTGTTTCCCTTTCCTGTATATATTGTCATGGTTATTTAGCTAGTGTGGCATAATTGTGAAACTTTCTTTTTGTTCTAGCTGACATCTGAAATGTTTGAAGCAGATCTTGAGAAGGCATTGTTGCTAAGTAAATTAGAATATGAAGAACACAAAAAGGTATTTACACATTTATTGATTTAGATATTTTAGAAGTTTAAGTGTTCAGAGGTTAGGACCAACCTTTCTGAAGTTTGTATAAGAGTTCTCCATTAAAGCTTGTCCTAAAAATTCACCACTGTAACAAAATATTATTATGAAGTTTTTTTTAAAATAATTTTTTAAAAAGATTTATCTATTTAGGAGTGCTGGGTGGCTTAGTGGGTTAAAGCCTCTGCCTTCGGCTCAGGTCATGATCCCATGATCTGAGTGGGGAGCCTGCTTCCCCCCTCTCTCTCTTCCTGCCTCTCTGCCTACTTGTGATATCTGTCAAATAAATAAAATCTTTTTAAAAATATTTAAAAAAAGATGTATGTATTTATTTGAGAGAGAGCAGGGGTGGGGAGGAGGAGATGAGGGAGAAAGAGTCCCAACCAGACTCTGTGCTGAGCATGGAGCCCAACATGGGACTTGATCCCATGACCCCAAGATCATGACCCACACGGAAACCAAGAGTTGGGTGCTCAACTGACTGCACCTCCCAGGTGCCCCGTTACAGTCCCCCCCCCCCGCCAAGATTCATTGTTTATGTACAACACCCAGTAGATTGGAGCGTTTTTATTTTTTATTTTTTTAAACATCTTTATTTTATTTTGTTCTTTTCAGTGTTCCAAGATTTTTTTATAATAAGGTTATTCCCTAGGTTTTGAGAGGCAACAAACTGAACTTTGGTGATTTGAAATGTTTCCTTAAATTAGTCCACCCAAGATGAAGAGAAGAGGGGAAATGAAATTAATAGCAGATTATTTATTTTAACTTATTTTTTAAATTAACACAGGAAGGGGGGGTGCCTGGGTGGCTCAGTGGGTTAAAGCCTCTGCCTTCAGCTCAGGTCACGATCTCAGGGTCCTGGGATCGAGCCCCGCGTCGGGCTCTCTGCTCGGCGGGGAGCCTGCTTCCCTCTCTCTCTCTCTCTGCCTGCCTCTCTCTCTCTGCCTACTTGTGATCTCTGTCTGTCAAATAAATAAATAAAATCTTTAAAAAAAAAAAATAACACAGGAAGGGGCACCTGGGTGGCTCAGTGGGTTAAAGCCTCTGCCTTCGGCTCAGGTCATGATCCCAGGGTCCTGGGATCGAGCCCCACATTGGGCTCTCTGCTCAGCAGGGAGCCTACTTCCTCCTCTCTCTCTCTGCCTCTGCCTACTTGTGATCTCTATCTGTCAAATAAATAAATAAAATCTTTAAAAAAATAATAAATTAACACAGGAAATAAGTAGATTTAAAAATCTAAATAAGTATGAGTACAGGGGCATCCACTAAGAGACTCTCTGCTGGAGATAACCTGATAATTAAATGGGAGGCCATTCCTGATGTTTTGACCTTGTGAACTCTGAATTTTATCTAAACTGTAATATTGGGCTGTGTGCTGAAGTGCATTGTACAGCTCGAAACTATAGGAATATTTAAGTAAAAGGTAGTGTTGGCTTCCAGTTTCTATATTTAAATTGAACATTTATTATTTTCATATAATTTGACATTTTAGTCCTTTATATGCATTGGAAATTTTTTTGGTGTGTAAAATATATTCAGTTTGTGATTGTAGTTGATCATAAGTGACCCTGGTCATGCTTAAGGGCCTTTAGACTATGTCATTGTACATTAGCTCCTTCACTTAAGATGAAGGGAAGAGAGGAATTAAAATTTATAGCAGGTGCTTTTGCTTTTTACTTGTATTTCAAGGGAAAAGGATGAAAGACTTTGTATATTATATGTGTTCATTTCATTTTCTGTGTCCCTATTCCTGTTATCCTGAATAATCAAGAATAACTATGATCCTTATTGTTAGTTGCCCATTTAAACACAAAGCTGGCAATTAGAAAAATGAATACAACTAGCTTTTGTGTTATTTAATTATTAATATGGACTTTCAGGGCGCCTGGGTGGCTCAGTAGGTTAAGCCTCTGCCTTCGGCTCAGGTCATGATCTTAGGGTCCTGGGATCAAGTCCTGCATTGGGCTTTCTGCTCAGCGGGGAGCCTGCTTCCCCCTCTCTTTCTGCCTGTCTCTCTGCCTGCCTCTCTGCCTACTTGTGATATCTGTCCATCAAATAAATAAATAAAATCTTTTAAAAAAATGGACTTTCAAGTTACACTGGAAAAGTATTAAAAAAAAGTTCTTCTGACTTGCTTAATTCAGAGATAAAATTTATCAAATAGAGTACTATCATATAATAATTTATTGCTATGAGATATATGTCTAGATTCTAAAGCTAAAAGAACTAACTATATCTTTAGATCTATATTGCTTTATGTAGATGGTGCTGATAAAATATGCTCCCAGCCAGTTTTCTTGGCACGGTCATAGGCCTGCTACCCAAAAGCATTGGTTCTATCAGACATTAATGACTTTCAGAAAAGGGAGGAACTCTTGTTGTATGCAATGGTTAATTTGATGTGATTGCATTAATGTAGTAATTGAATTTTAAGTCAGTATTCCAATAAAATATCTATAATTCTTTTAGTGTATTTTTTTTTAGGAACTAAAGTTTGGGATGGCATTTTCTTTCTTTCTTTTTTTTTAAGATTTTATTTATTTATTTGACAGAAAGAGATCACAAGGAAGCAGAGAGAGAGGGGGAAGCAGGCTCCCTGCCAAGTAGAGAGCCTGATGCGGGGCTCGATCCCAGGACCCTAAGATTATGACCTGAGCTGAAGGCAAAGGCTTAACCCACTGAGCCACCCAGGCACCCCATCTATCTATCTATCTTTCTTTCTTTCTTTCTTTCTTTCTTTCTTTCTTTCTTTCTTTCTTTCTTCGCTTACTTTAGAATAGAGAGTGCACATGGAGAGGAGAGGTAGAGGGAAAGAATCTCAAGCACACTCCTCACTGAGTGTGGAGCCCAATGTGGGGCTGAGTCTCATGACCCTGAGATCATGGACTTGCATCAGAAATTAAGAGTTGGACGCTTAACCTGCTGAGCCATCCAGGCACCCCTGGGATGGCATTTTCTTTTCTGTTCTATTACTCATTTGCCAGATACTTTTTGAATAGCCAAAATGTGCAAAGCATGTCATAGAAAGATAAAGACATGGTCCCAGTGCAGTGCGAATTCAGAAATATGGAGGACTTTTCTTTGCCTTTGATGGGGATGGTTTTTAGAGAAGGATTCTTAAAGAGGAGTCTTAACTAGGTGTATTAAAAGGTCAAGTGTAGGCCAGAGAAAGTAGGCATTGTCAGGGAGAGAGTGGCAAGTATACAGGATACGTGCATGTGAAGATTATAGTATCTTTGATTTGAAGTTGCTAAAGACACTTTCTGAAGGATAGGGTATAAAGAATCTCATGCCCCAGGCTAAGGAGATTGGGCTTTATAAATCTGTTGGCTGAGAACTATTGAATATTTTTAACTTTTAGATTGGTTTCAGGTCTTCGTTTTAGAAACTTATGCTGTAGCCATGTAGAAGATGAATTGAGGGGCTAAAATTAGAGGGTGTTGCAGTGTCCAGCAAAAGAAGATAAGGAAATGACAGAAGGGCTGAAGAGAACAGAACAGATATAAGAGATCTTTAGGAGATAAACTCCACAAGAGCTTGTGACTGATTTGTGTATAAAGTCTGCAGGAAGAACAGATAGAGATGACTCAGGTTTCTAGTCTACACAGTTGTATAGATGATGGTGGCATTAAACAAGGTACTTACTGGAGGATCCAGGAGGGCAGGCAGGGTGAACATATTTAGTTGGGCTGTGCTTACTGAACAGTGCAGCTGAATTGTCTGTACATACAAAAATCAGTATATAGATAGAACTTTAAACTTTGAGGAACAATGGGTCTAAAGCAAAAGAATATCTTAAGAATGGAATAATGGTGAGAAGAGTTTGGAAATGAGAAGCCAGTAAAGGAGACTAAAGAGTATTCAGAGTGTATTGAGAAAACCAAGAGGTGTTTGAAAAAATAACGTCTTTGGATCTGGCATTGTGGGGGAGGTTGACCTTAATTTTAGTGGCAGAGAACAGGGGGAGCCAGATTTGGCGGAGGTGGTGAGAAAGGAAATTGACTATAAATGATTGTCTTGAGTTTGGTCCTGAAATAAAGAAGAGGTGGCAACTAGGAGAAGTTATAAACCACAAAGTATAGCTTTTTATTTTTATTTTAATGTTTAAGAGGCAAGAGATTGAGTATATAAATAAAAAAGAGCTATCCTGGGGGTGGTGCCTGGGTGGTTCTGTCAGTTAAATATCTGACTCTTGATTTCAGCTCAGGTCATCGTTTCAGGGTCATGAGATCCAGCCCTGCGTCGGACTCTGTGTTGAGAGTGGCGCCTGCTTAAGATCCTCTCTCTCCCTCTCCCTTTGCCCCTCCCCACTGGCATGTGTGCTTTCTCTCTCTCTCTAAAAAAAAAAAAAAAAAGAGCTATCCTTTTATACAATTTGGCTAGCTTCATGTATTGATTTTTTAAATTTGCAGTTTACCTTTAAAAAAAAATAAAACTTTAATATATTACCTATAATGGTATGTTGATTTTTTACCAGTGATAAACCAAGCTTAATTATCGTTGGTAATTCTTTTTAGGAGTATGAAAATGCTGAAAATGCTTCAACTCAGTCAAAGGTTATGAATAAAAAAGATAAAAGAAAGACTCATCAGGGAAAAGACAAACCTCTCACAGTATCACTAAAAGATTTTCAATCTGAAGGTAATTTATGTACAAAATCTATTATGATAGAGAGACTATTTTAAGTCTTTGTAAACTTAAGTTTTAAGTTCCTTGCTAATTTTTAAAATAAGTAAAAATTGTTTTGGTGATGTGTTACTGAGATTGTGAAAAATGTAGACCTGTTTAGAAAGAAACAATGTGGGGGGAAGTTTAAAAACAGTCATTAAATCCCCATAAAATTTCAGTACAAATTTATCTTTTTGTATCTGAATTTGTCCATTTTCTAAAACTCACTGTAGATAAAAATTGTAGTTTTTGAGTCATCTTGAAACATGATTATTGCCCTTATAAAGTAAATGGACTTGCACTAGACCAAGAATAGTATTTTACCCATTTTTGGTCAACCTCTTCAAATTATCTGGAACTATACCTTAGAAAATTAAAATGCAAATTTTGTAACTTTATAATCTCATTTGTATTTTTTTATTGAACAGAGAAGACAAGGAAACTACACCATCCACCAAACTCTTGAAGACAGACCATAAAGTACATTGTTTTTGATGTGAGGAGTCATGAAAACCCTGTCTGTGCTGTAAAATATGGTAGCCACTATTCATGTGTGGCAATTTAAATATAAATTAATTAAGATGAACTAAAATAAAAAAAAATTCATTAGTTACATTAGCCACATTTCAAATGTTCAGCTACATGTGGCTGGTAGCTTCTACATTAGACAGCACAGGTATGAAACATTACTATCCTTACAGAAAATTTTTTTGGACAGCATTGTGCTTACGCCAGTCAGAATAGTTGCTGACAAAATTAACTGTTTCTTGTTCATTGACAGATTGATCTATTTGACTCATATGAATTTAGCCTTAATACACTGGGCATTTGTTCTGTGAGAATTAATAATACTGTAGCAATAATAAAAAAAGACACAATGAAATACTTTACTGTTTTCAGAAGCAAGCCCATCTGTGAAATTAGGAATAAATTTAGAGCATTATGTTGCTTTGGTTTAAGGATCAGGATTGTTTTTCCTATAGTCTGCCTCTCTTACTAAGTTTCTTATTTGAGGTTAAAAGGTCAGATGTATGTTAGCGTTTTCAATTTTGGCAAGAAAAATTTTATATAAAATATAATTAAAAACTAGGCAGAAACATGAAAAGAATGCTTTTTAAAACTTCTTTATTTCTCATATGTTTTATTATAAGTGCTATGTAAATTTATTAGAATGAGAAAGACATCAGTATGGTACTGTTAAAAGGAAGGTAGACGACTATTTCAAGACATGGTTAAAGCAGTCATGATTCTCAGGTTCTGGCATCACGTTGTATGCTAAGTAAAACATTAGAAGAATGGCTGTGATGTTAGGAATAAAGAGGAAATTAGGAATAAATAGGATTTTGTAGTTTGAGCTAAAACCTGTGATTTGGACATTTATTATACTTATAGATTCTATTCTGATCAACAGATGGTTTAGAGAGCTGTTTTAAATTCTCAGTCATAAGGTTGCTATTCTATTAAATTATTGTTAGTCCTTGAGAATATAAATTTTCTTCTATGTACAAGAAGCATTGTTAAATATTAGATATCCCAGTCATCTCTAATTTAAGTAAGAACACTTGCTCCCTCTGTGTACTTTAGTTTCAACCTTGAATCTGTGTGGATTCCCTTGTCTTCATTTTCCTCATTCTGTAATCCCTTTCCAGAAATGCTGTGTTGTTACAGAATCAATGATTTGCTTAATCTGGGTATATTTCGTATTACCTTCTTTCTTTTATTCATTTTATAAATATACATCAATTTTTAAGATTTTTTTATAGTATTATCAAAACACTATGATGTATATTTTTAAAATAAACTAAGAGGTTTAAATGACAAATACTGTTCTGCTTTTTTCCCCCCCACAAAGGCAGTGTTCTATACAATTTTGCAGTTGTAATACCTTGTGATTTCATTTTAGACATATTTGCTTTCCTTTTTGTCCCCCCAAAATTATGTGAAGCCAAAGACCTAAATTATTTGGAGTTCAAATGTTTAAAATTTAATAATACCCTGTGGTATGGGTGGCATTTAACTGAGTTACAAGATATAGTCCCTAAGCTGAGCAAATTAGTAATTATATGTTGAAATTTAACATCTTATAACTAGAGAGGGAAATCTGATATCTTAGACAACCCCAAGTGACTTTTGTAACTCTTATTATAATTTTTAAATTATTCTCAATTACTTTAAATATTTTTACCTATTGGGTATTAATAATTATTAATACTAATAAAACATTAATGGTAATTTTCTTCAATGAACTTTCATCATTTTTTTTCATTTACAGATACCATTAGTAAAAAGACTGAGGTAAGTGTTATTGTAACCATCTTTATTCTAGAAAACATTTGATGATTTTAAGAATAATACTTCACTATTTGGCCGTAAGTCTTTTTTGAGACTTAGCCGTATAAAGGATAGCCCATAGATTTGTTGTGGATGAATTCAGTCATGTTGATCTGGCCATTATAAAGTTATAAAATACATTACAGTAGAATAAAAATATTATTCACATGAAGGAGGTATAATATTATTTGGCTTTAGTATCCTAATTTGTGAGTGTGTACACACCCACCCACACCAAAAGGTTACAACATGTAAGCTTAAAATTTTAGGGAAAAGTGATTTAACACTCCAGTCTTTATTAAAAATATCCTGATATCCTGAAACAATGTCTCAAGATATTTTGGAATTATGGAAATTGTGAGGTAAGATGTGATTCTGTAGTTTATAGCTATGGATAATTTACTACTTTTAACATTCACCATTAGAGGGTAGTGCAGCCTACACATAACTTCCTCGGGCTGTTGATCACTTTTATTTTTAAGACTCCAGTACCAGATTCTACAAACCTTTTAGAATTGGGAGGCACTATAATATCTTCTAATACTGAGGAAGATACTAAAAAAATTTTAGGAGTTATTTTGACTACTAATCTGAAAGTTTCACTGTTCTGTTACCTATGTATTCTTGTTAGTAATTCCATCGGTTGATTTTTTGAATGGTCAGAGATGTTTCTTGTTTTTACTTTATAATACATGTATGATTTTTGGCCACTTTTGATACTGTTTCAAGTATTTACTTGACAGGTTAGGGAAATGAAATCATCTCTAGAAAACCACATCTAAATAATTGTCACTATGTTAAAAGTATAGTCCTTAACTATGAACAGAAGCACAAAATCAATGTTAAAATAGATGGTGGAAATTCTTTTTATTTGAAAATCACTGTCACCATTTTTTAGATTAAAATTTAAATGACCACAAATAGAGTCTGAGTATTCATTTTATGTTTGAAAGTGAAAAACATGTACTTTTGGACTGATTCCATTTTTTTTAATCCATTGACTTATTTGGAGGATAGCTTTGTGTAAATAACAAAGCACATACAAATGGTCCATCTATTTCTAAGAGACTTCCAGCAACTGTTAGTGGAGGGAAAAATAATTTTTATAAACTGTGCCATGGTTTTCCTTCTTTCCTGATTTGAAAGAGGAAAAGAAAATCGAACTGACAGGATCTCATGTATTTAATGTATTCAGTCTGTGTTATATTTAAACAAGCATAGATAGGTGTTACAGCATATATTTTGTCTTTCATTGTAGTTTTAGAGCTGTGTTCTGATTGTCTTCTGTTAATAAATAATTTGATATGTAATAAAATTCACTCTGAATAATCCTAATGATTAAGACATTTTCTACTTTTGTAAATGCTGTCTAATTCTAATTTATTTCCTACGTTAACTATTTTAAGAAATTGGTCAAAAGAACATGTAATTCACATTCTCCTTGATACTTGTTAAAAATATACCAAACTTATATTCCATTTCATTAGAGTTATTACTCACTTTCTTGGGACTTGAATATTTAGGCTTTGTAGCATTTATGCCATGAATCTAGGAATCTAGAAGAATTTTTTCAGAGTTCAAAAATAAATCTGAAAAATGTCTGATTTCAAGTCTAAAATGAGATCTGCTTTCTACTCCTAAAAATATACAAGTCTTTGTTATATGTATGCTCAATAATTGACTTATTCTTTCCATCTGTAATTTGTTACTTAATGCCAAGAGATTCCACCCCTCCATGGGAACTTTAAAATTCCTAACCTCTGTTGAGAATAGTGTGCATCTCATCCATTTCTTCTTAAATCAGGTATTTACTGGATAAAATTCAAAAGAGAAAAGGGTTTTTTTTTTACTTTTTTGCTTGGTGATGAGGAGTACTTGAACTTCTGTATATTCCTTTAACTGCCGACTAAACTTGTTCTCAGGTTGATTTCATCATTTTCCTTTTTCTTTCTCCATCCATCTTGATTACGTTATTAATCTCAGTGCTTTCTTTGTAATCTTTCTCACCTTGAAATGATTAGAAAATTGACATTTGTAGGAGTAGAGGATGGGAACAATTAATTTTTCTTCCTTAAATGACCAGGAAATGTTGGTTGCCACTGCTACACCAGTCCTCTATCTGTTCTTCAGTATAGTCAAGAACATCCCATAAGAATTCTAGACAAGCAGAATGAATAAAAAAATAGGTGCTTGTATATACCTCTTAGAAGCCTTAACTAATCATGCTTTTTGAGGAGCATTATTTGATCCTTAAAGGTGTTTTCAATTTTCACATGTTGCCTTTTTAAATACTGGTGCTGCAGGGCTTCTCTTCAGCTCCACTCTTATCTTGCTTTCCCAGCCCCAGTCCTTCTAGTACCATTCAGTAGCTTTAAAATTTTTAGTGGCCATCATCTGTCTTAAGGTCTTAAAGGTCAAGTCTTCAATATGCTCGAATAGACTATCTCTGGAAGAGTACCCAAGAAGTTGTAACAGTGGTTGTCAAAGGGTTGGGGAAGGAGGGCTTATTGGGATAGGAGAAAGGCTTTTCACAATGTAAATTTTTGAAGTTTTCTAGTCTGTCTGTGTATTTAAAAATTACATCAAAAATAAAAAGCACTAGGTGAGAGAGGGAATAGGGAACAAACCTGGTCTTATCTGGCTCCATACCCTATTTCCTTTTTGCTGCACAATGCTTCCTGCATGTCTATCTTAGATATATGAGCTTGGATGAATAATTTATTCATTTTAGGTCCTAACTATGTTAGCTGAAAAGTACAGTTGACTCTGTTGATTTCTAAAATTATGATAAATGATCAACATGTGATTAAATATTAGATGCTAAAAATTGAACCCTACAGTTAACACTACCGAAACACAGGAGGAGAACAGCAATAATAGCCCATTAAAATTTAAAAGCAAAGAAATTCTACATAGTTTTTAAAAATCTCACCTAAAATCTGGCTTTATCTAAGCAACTCAACCTGTTTCCTATTCTTCAATGTCCTGAACTCATTTTTGTTCCCATGCCTTCCCTTATTTGTCTTGATTATACTTCCCTTATTTGTGTTGTTAACCCTGGCTCCATAGCTCAGGGGTTAGAGCACTGGTTTTGTATACTTGTTAACCCTCTCTCTTTTGTTTTAAGTAAGAGAAGCCCAACTCAATCCAACATAAGCAAGAAAAAGATGCTTATTTGGTTGGTATAACAAACCGGGAAGGAGGATAGGGCAAGAGCCTCTTTATTTGAAGTAAAGCATACAGTATGTTATTCTTTGGTCTGGCTCTTTCCCTCCCAGAATGTTGAAGGTTCATTGATGTTGTTGTGCATACCTTTTCATTGTTAAATTGTATTCCATGATATCACAATGTGTTTATTTATTTTCCTGTTGATAGACATTTTGTGGGGTTTTTTTTTTGTTTGTCTATTTGTTTGTTTTTGCCATTTTGAGTAAGGCTATTAGAAGATTTTTTAAAAAACAGCTTTATTTAGGGGCACCTGGCTGGCTCAATTGGTAGAGCATATGACTCTTGAACTTGGGGTCATGAGTTTGAGCCCCATGTTGGGTGTAAAGATGACTTAAACAAAATATTTTAAAAACACAGCTTTAGGGCGCCTGGGTGGCTCAGTTGGTTAAGCGACTGCCTTCGGCTCAGGTCATGATCCTGGAGTTCCGGGATCGAGTCCCGCATCGGGCTCCCAGCTCCACGGGGAGTCTGCTTCTCTCTCTGACCTTCTCCTCGCTCATGCTCTCTCTCACTGTCTCTCTCTCTCTCTCTCTCAAATAAATAAATGTTTAAAAAAAAACCACAGCTTTATTTAGGTATAGTTTACATACTTCAAAGTTATCCATTAAAGTGTATAGTTCAGCTGATTTTAGTATATTAATACAGAGTTGTACAGCCATTACTGTAATCTAGTTTTAGAATAATTCTGTCATCCCCATAATAAACCTCATACTTCTTACCCGTTATTGCCCATACCTCTTCTGTCCTAACCCCCTCCCCCAACTTAGGTAACCGGTATATCATCTGTATTGATTTGCCTGTTCTGGACATTTAATATAATGGAATCATAAGAATGTGGTTTTTGAGATTTCTTACATTAAGCCTGATGTTTTTTTAAGTTCATTCATATTGTAACATCTATCGGTACTTCATTCCTTTTTATCACTAATAGTATTCCATTGTATTTGATTTTATTTACACATTAATCACTTGGATATTTGGGGTGTGTCCACCTTTTTTTTTTTTTTTAAGTAGGCTCATTGCACAGTATGGAGCCCAATGCAGGGCTTGTACTCACAACCCTGAGATCAAGACCTGAGCTGAAATCAAGAGTCAGATGCTTAACCGACTGAGCCACCCAGGTGCCCTGGTTGTTTCCACTTTTTGAATTATGAATAATGCTGCTATGAACATCCATGTACAAGTCTTTACATGTTTAATTTCTCTTAGGTAGAAACCTAAGAATGAAATTGCTATGTCATGGGGTAAATGTATGTTTGCTTATTTGTTTTTCTTTCATTTTTAGAAATTTGAATATAGTCGACACACAATGTTACATTAGTTTCAGTTATATAATATAGTGATTTGACAAGGTGTATGTTATATGTTCACCACAAGTGTAAGCTACTATCTGTCACCATACAATGCTGTTACAGTATCATTGGCTATATTCCTTATGCTGTGTCTTTTATTCTCTTGATGTATGTTTAACTGTAAGGAACTACTGAAGAGTTTTCCAAAGTGGATATACCATTTTAGACTTGTTAGAGGTATAAGAGTTTGTGAAATAAGAGAAGTTATTTTTGCATTCCTGGTACAAAGGTTGACAAAAGGTTTTTTTTATTATCCTAGCTTTAGTTCCTTTCGCTATAGATGAGGAAACAGTTTCAATAATTATTTGTATTTTTGTATGCCACTAACAGTGTAATTAAAATCAAAATGCTTTTTACAGTAATATAATGATACCTAGGAATAAATTTCATAAAAATGTGTAAGACCTATATTGGGAAAATTACAAAACTTTATTGCAAGCAGGTAAAGACTTAAGTAGAGGAATATACCTTGACTTACTATTATAAAGGTATCACTTTTTCTCAAATTAATCTGTAAAATCAGTGCAGTTCCAACCAGTGAAGTTCACCTGCAAGATTATATTAGTTTTATATTAGTACAAGATAATATATAATGATACATTAATATATGTAAGATATATCTATATAGATATAAGATATATAAGATAATATATATTTTATATTAGTATAAGATGATTCAATATTTGTACACATTACAAAATGCTTACTACAGTAAGTATAGTTACAATCTGTCACTGTACAAAGTTATTACAATTTTATTGAAAATGTTCACTATGCTGTACTTTAAATCCCCATGACTTACTTATTTTATAACTGGTAGCTTGTACATCTTAATCTCCTTAATGTATTTTACGCACCCAGCCCCTCACAACCACCAGTTCTCTGTATTTGAGTCTGTTTCTGTTTCATTTTGACAATTTAGTTTTTAAACTAAAAACTAAAGCACTTCTAAAAAATTAATGTGGAAGTGCAAAGGACCAAAATAATCAAAACATTCATGACGAAAAAGGAGAATTTTCCCAATCATATATCAAGATTTTCTTATAAAATTAATAATTAATACACTAAGGTATAGGCATAATGATAGATAAATAGACCATTAGAACAAAATAGCCCAGAAACAGGCCAACCACCCAACCACGAGTGTAACCTTGATCTATAACAGAGTGATGTGGAATAGTACTGGGTAAAGGATGAACTTTTTAAAAATACATGGGTTTGGGCAATTGAGTATTTTTATGGAAAAAATATTAGATTATTACTTCATATCATACATAAAAATTCACTCACAGTGGATTAAAGCCCTAAAAGTCAAAGGTTCTGTTAACAAAGCTTATAGGTGCTAATACAGGAATATTTTTATGACTTTAGGGTAGGAAAGACACAAAACCCACTAGCTTTAAATTTATACATTAAGGACTTCTTTCCATCAAAATAGATAAGTGAAAGGATGATCTTCAGAGTAGGAAAAGATTTTTTTCTAAAATAAGTCATTGAAGAATCTATAGAAAAGCAAGTACTCAGAAAAGAGGATATTTATATGGCTTAAAAATAAATAAAAAGATGTTCAAGCTCATTAGTAATCATGGAAATGCAAATTAAAACCACAAAGAGAATATTACTTAACCTCCAGTTTAGCAAAAATCCAAGCATCTGATGACTTGTGTGTGTTATGAAGAGGTAACTTGTTACAAACAGTTTTGTTCAACATAGTATTGGAAGTCCTAGCCAGGGCAATTAGGTGAGAAAAAGAAATAAAAGGCATCCAAATCAGAAAGTAAAACTGTCACTATTTGTAGATGGCATGATATTGTGTATAGAAAAGGCTCAATAAAGACTCTACCAAAATACCATTAGAACTAATAAATTAGGGACGCCTGGGTGGCTCAGTGGGTTAAAGCCTCTGCCTTCAGCTCAGGTCATGATCTCAGGGTCATGGTATCGAGCCCCACATCGGGCTCTCTGCTCAGCAGGGAGCCTGCTTCCCCCCTCCTTTCTCTCTGCCTGCCTCTCTGCCTACTTGTGATCTCTGTCTGTCAAATAAATAAATAAAATTTTTAAAAAAAAAAGAACTAATAAATTAATTCATTAACGTTGCAGAGTATGAAAGCAATATACAAAAATCTGTTGCATTTCTATATACTAATAATAACAACCTATCAGAAAAATTAAGAGAGCAATTCTTTTACAGTTGCATCAAAAAGAATAAAATACCTAGGCATAAGTTTAACCGAGGAGTTGAAAGACATGTAGACTCAAAACTATAAGACATTGATGAAAGAAGTTGAGGAAAACACAAATAAATGGAAAGATATCCCATGCTTATGGAGTGGAAGAATTAATATTGTTAAAATGTCCACACTACCCAAAGCAATCTACAGATTCAACTCAGTCCCTATCAAGATTCCAGTGGGATTTTTCACAGAACTGGAACAAACAGTCCTAAAATTTGTATGGAACCACAAAAGACACTGAATAACCAAAGAAATCTAGAGAAGAAAAAAAACTGGAGATATCATGCTCACTAATTTCAAGCTGTACTATAAGGCTATAGTAATCAAAACAGCATGGTATTGGCATAAAAACAAGACACAGTCCAATGGAACAAAATAGAGAAGCTCAGAAATAAATCCACACCTATGTGGTCAGTGAATTTATGACAAAGGAAGCAAGAATATACAATGGGGAAAGGACAGTCTCTTCAATAAATGGTACTGGGAAAAATGGACCACTATCTTATACAATACACAAAAATTAACTTAAAATGGATTAAATACTTGAATGTAAGACCCAAAACCTTAAAACTCCTAGAAGAGTTAGCAAAAAACAAAAACCACAATGAAATCTTGCCAAGTGTGGTAACATGATGAACTTAGTGGGTGTTATGCTAAGTAAAATAAGTCAGACAGAGGAAGACAAATACTGTATGATTTAACTTATATGTGAAATCTAAAAATATGAGCAAATAAAACTCATAAATAGAAGATTCATAAACAGAGAACAACTTAGCAGTTGCCAGATGGGAGGATGGTAGAAAAATGGGCAAAACTGAAGTACAAACTTCCAGTTATAAAATAAGTAAGTTACAGGGATGAAAAGTACAGCATAGGGGATATAGTCAATAATATCATAACACTGAATGGTGACTGCACTTTTGTGGTGAGCATTGTGAAACACATAGAACTGTTGAATCACTGTGTTGTACACCTGAAATAAATGTAGCATTGTATGTCAGCTACAATTTTTTAAAAATTCCAATAAGAAAACATAGGTGGTAAACTTTACATTGCCGTTGGCAATGAGTTTTTTGGATTTGACCCCAAAAGCAGAGGCAATAAAAAGCAAAAATAAACAAGTGGGGCTCCATCAAACTAAGAACTTCTGCATGCGAAAGGAAACCATCATCAAAATGAAAAGGTAATCTACTGAATGGAAGAAAATATTTGCAAATCATATATCTAATAAGGAGTTAATGTTCAAAAAATACAAAGAAGTTGTACAACTCAGTAGCAAAAAAAACCAAACAATTCACTAAAAAATGGGCAGAGGATATGAGTAGACATTTTTCCAAAGAAGACATACAGATGGCCAACAGGTATATGAAAAGATGCTCAACATTACTGATCATCAGGAAAATGCAAATCAAAACCACAATAAGACATCACCTCACACCTGTTAGAAGAGCTATCATCAAAAGGACAAGAGATGACAAATGTTGGTGAGGGTGTGGAGAAAAGGGAACCCTCAGGCGTCATTGATGGGAATATCAATTGGTACAGCCACTATAGAACACAGTATGGAGGTTCCTCAAAAAATTAAAAGTAGAACTACCATATGATCCAGCAATTCCATTTCTGGTTATTTATCTGAAGAAAACAAAACACTAATTGGAGAAGGTATATGCACCCACATGTTCAGTGCAGCATTATTTATAAGAGCCAGGATGTAGAAACAAGTTTTACAATGGATACAAATAGATAAAGAAATTGTAGTATATGTATGTACAATGAAATATTCAGTCATAGAAAATAATGAAATCTTGCCATTTATGAGAACATGGATGGACTTTGGCATTGTGCTAAGTGAGATAAGTCAAAGACAAATAATGTATGATCTCACTTACATGCAGAATCTAAAAAAAAAAAAAAAAAAACAAAAAACCTTAACACCAAGCTCATAGTTACAGAGCCCCTAAAACCAGCTCATAGTTACAGATGAGGGAGTGGGCAAAATGGGTGGAGGGAATCAAAAGTATGTATAGATTTCCAGTTGCAGAATAAATCATGGAGATGTAATATAGCATAGTTACTACAGTTAATACTGTATTGCATATTTGAAATGTTAAATGTTCCCATCACTGAAAAAAAATTGTATAACTGTGTATGGTGACAGATGTTAATTATAGTTACTGTGGTGATCATTTTGCAGTATATACAGTGAATTGTTAGACACCTGAAACTAATATGATGCTCTCTATCAATTACACCACAATAAAAAAATAAAAAATAATTAAAAATTAAATTTTAAAAATTTTAATGAAACATTAGTTTTCCAAACCATATAAAATTGAAGATGCCCATAACCCATAACCCGGTATTTTTACTCCTGAGTACATGCTCGGTGGTAATATGTGCTTATGTGGACCACTATACATGTATAAGACTTTAAAACATCATTGTTCATTAAGATCAAAACATGTAAAGAATCTAAATGTCCATCAACCATGAAATGAACAACAAACTATGGCAAATTTAGTCAATGGAATACTAATCAGCATTGAAAGTGACTGAATTACTGTTATCAGGAACAACATGATTCCATATAAAGTTCAAAAATAAGCAATATTAAACGCATTTAGAGATGCATGCATAGCTTGACAGGCAATAAAATCAAAGAGATTATCACAAAAAGTTCAAATAATCACATCTCTAATGAAGAAGAAAAGAAAAGCATGGAATCCTCTGGGGTGCTAGCAGAGTTCTATTACCTTGTTAGTAACTTATAAACATGTCATTTCATAATTATTCTTCAGGCTGTATATATGCTTTGTATGTTCTCAACATGGATAGATCTAAGGATATTATGTTAAGTGAAATAAGTCAGACTGGGAAAGACAAATATGATTTCATTCATATGTGGAACTTAATAAAACAAATGAATAAAGAAACAAAAAGCAGAATCAGACCTGCAAATACAGAGAACAAACTGATGGTTGCCAGAAGAGAGTGGGATGGGGGATGGGCAAAATGGGTGAAGAGCAGTGGGAGATACAGGCTTCTATTTATGGAATGAATAAGTTACAGGAATAAAAGGCACAGCATAGGGAATGTAGCCACTGATACACTAATAGTGATGTATGTTGACAGATGGTGGCTACACTTGTAAGCACAGCATTACATGTAGAGAAGTTGAATCACTATGTTGTACACCTGAATCTATAGTTGTGTGTTAAATATACTCAATTTAAAAATTCAAACAACAAAAACTTAGAATTGGACTTTCTTTATGCAAGTATGAAAGAAAAGTTATTTCTTAAAAGGATGCTATTTACAGAAGCAACAAAATATTATAAGGTATCTAAAGATCTAACAGAAGTTATGCAGAAACTTAATGGAACAGATTATAAAATTTTATTGAAAGACAAAGATGACCTACATAGATACAAAGACATGCTGTTTGTGTGGATAAGAAGCTTTATTATAATGAAAGTAACAGTTTTCCCCAAATTGTTTTTGCATTTCCAATGAAAATCTTAAAAGCTCCCCCCCCAAACTCAGCAAATTACTAATATTAGAAGAACAAAGGCTAAAAAATAGCGAAGAGCTCCTAAAGAAGAACCCATATTTAATATGTTACCTGTCATTCATCAAGATTCCACATATGCAGTGGTCTATTTTTTAATCTCTCTGTATTTTTCAGTGGTTGATTTCTTCCTGTGCTAATTCCACAGTGTGCTTATTACTTAACATCATGTCTTATATGTGGAAAAGCAAGGGACAGTTGTTAGTCATATTGGGAAAAAAACAAATTGGATCTCAGTTTTTCATCACACATTCAAATCTGTTCCACTAGATTAAATACTTCTATGTGAAAGGCAATTGTACAGCCCTTAGAACTAGAAAATGCGGAATATATTTGTGATGGTCTAGGTAGGGATTTTTTTAACAAAAAAAATTGTTATGCAAAATCAATAAAACGTTATGCAATATCAAAAAGAATGTAAAAAGAGGCACAATTGAGAGAACATATTTTCAAAACACAACTCATAATTATTATTCAGACACAGAAAGAATGCCTGTCACATGGTTAAAAAGGAGATGGTTGGGGGTGCCTGGGTGGCTCATCCCGGGGTTCTGGGATTGAGCCCCACATCAGGCTCCCTGCTTGGCAGGAAGCCTGCTTCTCCTTCTCCCACTCGCCCTGCTTGTGTTCCTCTCTCACTGTGTCTCTATCAAATAAATAAATAAAATCTTTAAAAAAAAAAAGATGGTTGTCTTGTTTTCTTGCTGTCTCAAAGGATAGAAATTTTAAATGTAGTTAAGAGACATCAAGCATTTTACAAAATCAAGCATTTTTCAAAAACCATAAAAAATGTCTAACTTCATAAGTAAAATTTTTTTTATAAATAAAAAATTTTTAAGTTAAAAAAAAACCCAAAACTCATGCGAAATGACTGTTTTTCCACAAGTAAGTGAAACCATATAATAATTGATCTTCTCTGCTTGACTTATTTCACTCAGCATAATCTCCCCCAGTCCTGTCCATGTTGATACAAAAGTTGGGTATTCATCCTTCTGATGGAGGGAGCATGAGGGATAACATGGAGGACATTAGAAGGAAAGGAAGAGTGAATTAAGGGAAATTGGAGGGGGAGACGAACTATGAGAGACTGTGGACTCTGAAAAACAAACAGGGTTTTGGAGGAGAAGGGGTTGGGGGTTTGGGTGAGCCTGGTGGTGGGTATTAAGGAGGGCACGTATTGCATGGAGCACTGGGTATGGTGCATAAACAATGAATCTTGGAACACTGAAAAAATTAAATTTAAAAAAATTAAAAATGAATATTGTTTAGTGACATCTAATAAAACCAATAAAATATGGAAATAGTAAACACTAAATTCATGTTAACAGTTACTCTTAGAGTAGGGCACAAGGTCCTGGTAATGTTCTAGTTTTTAAGTAAAATGGTGCTTTCATGGATGTTCTTTTTAAAAAAAGTCTTACTGAGTTATAATTTACATACTATAAAATTCCCCCTTTGTTAAGTGTATAATTCAATACAGTAACTTATAATGAATTTGAAAAACTGCAACCATAACCATAGTCCATTTTTAAGATTTGTCCATGTTACATTATAGTATGTGTCAATAGTCCACCTCAGTTCATTGCTGAATAGCATTTCATTGTGTGAATGTTGTTTATTCAACAAGTGGTGGGATTTGCTGTGAATATTTCATACATGTCTTTGTGTAGATACTTGTTTCATTTCTCTTAGGTGGATACTTAGTGAAATTGCTGCATTGTATGGTCAAGCTGTTTTCCAGAGTGTACCATTTTTCATTCCCACAAGTGATGTATGAGGGTTCCAGTTTCTCCACATCCCTGCTAACACTTGATATTGTTTCTTGTTTTGATTATAGCCATACTAGTGGGTATGTAGTGTATCTCATTTTAATTTGCATTTTCCTATGACTAGTGATTTTGAGCCATCTTTTCATGCACTCATCAGCGAGTCTTTATGTCTTCTTTGGTGAAATGTCTGTTCACATATTTTGTTCATTTTTAAAGTATGTCATCTTATTTATTTTTTTTTTTGAGATTCCTTTACACATTCTGGATACAAGTTCTTTTTTTTTTTAATTTTATTTATTTATTTTGACAGAGATCACAAGTAGGCAGAGAGGCAGGCAGAGAGAGAAGGGGAAGCAGGCTCCCCAGTGAGCAGAGAGCCTGATGTGGGGCCTGATCCCAGGACCTTGAGACCATGACCTGAGCTGAAGGCATAGTCTTTTAACACACTGAGCCACCCAGGCGCCCCTGGATACATGTTCTTTACCAAATATATGAGTTGTAAATATTCTTTCACAGGATGTGATCTGCCTTTTTTTTTTTTTTAAGATTTTATTTATTTGAGAGTACGTGCTCACACAGGTGAGGGGGAAGGGGCAGAGGGAGACTGAGAAGCAGAATCCCCACTGAGCAGGGAGCCCAATGTGGGGCTTGATGCTAGAACCCCAAGATCATGACCTGAGCCAAAGGCAGACGCTTAACCCACTGAGCCACCCAGGTGCCCTGCCTTTTTATTTTCTTAATGTTGTCTTTTGAAACATAAAAGTTTCCAATTCTGATGAAGTCTAGATTATCTATTTTTTTCTTTTAGGGATTGTGCTTTTGGTATTCATTTAATAGCACTTGCCTAACCCAGGTCCACAATGATTTATCCTAGAAGTTTTATAGTTTTATTTATTCCTTTAAAGTCTATGATCCATTTTTTTATTGTGGCAAAATACCTCTAACATAAAGCTTACCATCTTGACCATTTTTAAATGTATAGTTCAGTGGTATTAACTGCATTCATACTGTTGTGCAGCAGCATCACCATCCATCCCTGTAACTCTTTGCATCTTGTAAATATGAAAATCTATACTTATTAAATAATAACTCCCCATTCTTCTATCTCCACAGCCCATGACAACCACCATTCTATTCTGTCTCTATGACTAACTACTCTAAGTACCTCGTATAAGTAGAATCATATACAGTATTTGTCTTTTTGTGACTGACTTATTTCACTTAGTATAACATCTTCATTTCACTTAGTATAACATCTTCAAGTTTCTCCCATGTTATCCATTATTGCAGAATTTCCTTTTTAAGGCTGAATAATACTCCATTGTATACTTTTGCTTATCCATTCATCTGTTAGTGGTCACTTGGGTTGCTTCCATGTTTTAGCTCGTGAATGATGCTGCTGTGAACATGGCTATACAAATATCTCTGTGATCCTGCTTCCAGTTGTCTTGGGAATACACCCAGAAGTGGAGTTGCTGGATCATGTGGTAATTCTACTTTTAATTTTTTGAGGAATAGTCATGCTGTTTTACACAGTGGCTGTACTACATTCCCATGAACAGTGTGCAAAAGTTCTGATTTCTCCACATCCTTGCCTGCACTTGTTTTCTGAACAGCACCATTCTAATGGATATGACGTGATAACTTATTGTAGTGGGTTTTTGTTGTTGTTGTTGTTGTTTGTTCGTTTGTTTTTGAGAGAAAGTGCACATGCACGTTCAGGCCAGGGATAGGGCAGAGGGAGGGAGAGAGAGAACCTTAAGTGGGCTCTGTATATGAGGCTCAATTTTAGGGCCCTGAGGTCATGATCTGAGCTGAATCAAGAGTTGGATGCTTAATTCATTGAGCCACCCGTGTGCCCCTCATTGTAATTTTGGTTTGCATTTCCCTAATCATTAGTGATGGTAAACATTTTTTCATGTGCTTATTGGCATTCATATATCTCCTTAGAAGAAATGTCTATTTGAGTCCTTTGCCATTTTAAAAATTAGGTTATTATTACTATTTTTTTTTGTTGTTGTTACTGGGTTTTTTTTTTTAAGACTTTATTTATTTGACAGAGAATGAGCAAGAGAGCAGGAGCTTGGGGGAGGGGCAGAGGGAGAGGGAGAAGCAGACTCCCTGCTGAGTAGGGAGCCTGATACAGGACTTGAGCCCAGAACTCTGAGATCACAACCTGAGCCAAAGGCAGATGCTTAACTGACGGAGCCACACAAGTGCCCCTTTGTTGTTATTATTATTGAGTTTTAGGTGTTCTCTATATATTCTGAATATTAATCCCTTATCAGATACATGGTTTGCAATTTTTTTTTTCTTTCCGTGGGTTGACTTCGTCATGGTGTGTAATTCTTTCAATTAGCTGTTGAATTCTGTTTGCTAGTATTTCATTGAGGATTTTTGCATTTATATTTTTAGGAGACATTGGTCTATAGTTTTCATGTAGTGTCACTATCTAGCTTGGGTATCAGGGTGATGCTGCCTTTAAAAATGAGTTAGGAAATGTTCTCTTCATTTTTTTGGGAAGAGTTTAAGAAGCGTTGATGTTAGCTCTTTAAATATTTGGTAGAATTCACCAAACAGTCGGGTCCAGGGCTTTTCTTTGTTAGGAGAGTTTTGATTACTGATAAAATCTCTTTAGTAGTTATAGGTCTATTCAGATTTTCTATTTTCATGATTTAGTCTTGGTAGGTTTTTGTTTCTAGGTATTTGTTTCATCTAGGTTATCCAATTTATTTGGCATACAGTTCTTTATAGTACTTTCTTATAATCCTATTTCTGTAGAACCAGTATCCCCATTTTCATTTGTGACTTTAGTAATTTGAGTCTTTTCTTCATGCTTCTAGCTCAAGATTTGTCAATTTTGTTAACCTCTTTGAAGAACCAACTTTTGGCTTCTTTAATTTTCTCTGATATTTTTCTATTCTGTTTTGTGTACCTGTTCTAATTTTTACCATTTCCTTCCTTCTACTAGCTTTGGGTTTAGTTTTTCTTCTTTTTCTAGTTCCTTAAGTTGTAAAGGTGAGTTGTTGCTTTGATTTCCCTTAGCACTGCTCTTGTTGCATTCTGTAAGTTTTAGTGTGGTGTGTTTGGGTTTTCATTTGTCCCTAAGTATTTTCTAATTTCCCTTGTGATTTTGTTCTTGATACATTGGTTGTTTAAAACTGTGTTGTTTAATTTCTGTAATTTTGTAAATTATCCACCTAATGTTGTTGTTTTCTAACTCTTTCCCATTGTCAGAGAATATACTTTGTATAATACTTTCTAAAATCTATTGAGACTTCATGTGTGGCCCTATATGTGGGCTCTTCTGGAAAATATCCCAAAAAGTGCCCTTGAAAAGAATGTGTATATTATTATGGTTGAGAAGTGTTCTGTATGTACTTGATAGATCTAGTTGATTTACTGTATTAAATTCTTTATTTCCTTACTTCTGTCCGGTTATTCTCTTCATTATTTTGAGTGGGGTATTAAAGTCTCTAATTACTACTATTGAACTGCCTATTTCTCCAGTTCTGTCATGTTTTTCTTAATATATCTTTATGGTCTGTCATTGCATATATAAATATTTATAATTGTTATATTTTCTTGCTGTGTTAAACCCTTTATTAAAATATAATGTCTGTCTTTGTCTCTTGTAACCTTTTTTGATTTTAAAGTCTCTTTTGACTAATATTAGTATAGTCACTCCAGCTCTCTTTTGCACAGAATATCTTTTTCCACTCCTCACTTTCAACCTGTTTGTGTCTTTTGATCCCATATGAATCTCTGGTAGAGACCATATAGTTGGATGTTTGTTTTTATTCATTCTGCCAATCTATGTCTTTTGATTAGGGAGTTTAATCCATTTTACATTTAAAGTAATTATGGCTAATGAGGAACTTCTGTCAGTGTGCTGTTTGCTTTTTAAATGCCCTATAGCTTTGTTATCCCTCATTTCCTGCATTACTGTTTTCTTTTGTGTGTAGTTGATTTTTTTGTAGTGAAATGTTTAAATTCCTTTCTTGTTTCCTTTTGTGTATATTCTTTGGTTATTTTCTTTGTGATTACCATGAAGATTAAATTTAATATCCTGAATTATAACACTCTAATTTGAATTTACAGCAGCATAACTTCATTAACATACAAAAATCTGCTCCTTTACACTGCCATCCCTAGCCTTTTCAGTTGTTGATGTTACAAAATAACATCTTCATACATTGTATGCCCCAAAACATAAACTAATGATTATTTTAAGTGCATTAGTCTCCTAAATTATATAGGAAACAAGATTTGGAGTTACAAGCCGAAGTTACAGTAATACTACCTTTTACACTAATTTTTTTCATTAAATGCATTAATCTTTTAAGTCATGTCAAAAACAAAAAATATGGGGCACCTGGGTGGCTCAGTGGGTTAAAGCCTCTGCCTTCGGCTCAGGTCATGGTCCCAGTGTCCTGGGATCGAGCCCCACATCGGGCTCTCTGCTCTGCAGGGAGCCTGCTTCCACCTCTCTCTCTATCTGTCTGCTTCTCTGCCTACTTGTGATCTCTGTCTGTCAAATAAATAAATAAAATCTTAAAAAAAAACAAAAAATATTAAATGTCATTGTTGCAGTAATATCAACTTTTATAATTGCCCATATATTTACCTTTATATAGATGTATATTTCTCTATATGGCTCTGAGTTACTGTCTAATGTCTGTCCTTTCCACCTTGCCAGGACTCCCTTGGGCATTTCTTGCAGAGCAGGTCTAGTGTTCACAAACAACATCAGTTTTTATTTATCTGGGAATGTCTCAATTTCTCCTTCAATTTTTTAAAAAATTATATTTTTTATTTGAGAGAGTGAGAGCATGAGCAGGGGTGGGGCAGAGGGAAAAAAAAGAGAGAATCTCAAGCAGACTCCGCACTGTGGAGCCAGGTGCAGGGCTCCATCCTAAGATCACAAGATCATGACCTGAGGGGAAGTCAGACATTTAACTGACTGAGCCACACAGGCACCCCTCCTTCATTTTTGAAGGACAGTTTTCCCACATATAAGATAATTGGTTCAAAGGCTTTTATCTTTTAGCATTCAAATATATTGGCCCATGTCTTCTGGGCTCCAAAGTTTCTGAAGAGAAATCTGCTAATGGTCTTAGTAAATATCTCTTGTATGTGGTAATTCACTTCTTTTCACTAGTTTTAGGATTTTTTTTGTGTGTGTTTGTCTTTTGAAAGTTTGTCTTGTTTTTTAAGAGTTACTTATTAGAGAGAGGGAGGAGAGCTGGGAAGGGGCAGAGGGAGAGAATCTCAAGCAGACTCCCTGCTGAGCTCAGAGCTCAATGCAGGGCTCAATCCCACAGCCCATGAGATCATGATCTGAGCTGAAACCAAGAGTCTGACATTCAACTGACTGAACCACCAAGGTGGCCCTTGAAGGTTTGTTTATAATGGGTCTTGGTGTGGCTTTCTCTCAGTTCATCTTAATGTGGAAGCTTCTTTGAGCTTCTTAAATGTTTATACTCATGTGTTTCATCAAATTTGGGAAGTTTTCTGCTACATTTTTTTCCTGTTTATTTTTCCTCCCTTCTGTATTCATCTGTTTTGTTTCTAAAATATCATATATGGGGATGCCTGGGTGGCTCAGTTGGTTGGACGACTGCCTTTGGCTCAGGTCATGGTCCCAGAGTCCTGGGATCAAGTCCCACATCGGGCTCCCAGCTCCATGGGGAGTCTGCTTCTCCCTTTGACCTTCTTCTCGCTCATGCTCTCTCTCACTGTCTCTCTCTCAAATAAATAAATAAAAATCTTAAAGAAAATAAAAATAAAATATCATATATGAGTGAAATCATATGGTATTTGTCTTTCTCTAACTGACTTATTTTGCTTAGCATGATATACTCTAGTTCCATCCATATTGTTGCAAATGGCAAGATTTCATTCTTTTTTTTTTTTTTAAGATTTTATTTATTTATTTGACAGACAGATTACAAATAGAGAGGCAGGCAGAGAGAGGAAAGGAAGCAGGCTCCCTGCTGTGCAGAGAGCCCGATGTGGGGCTCGATCCCCAGACCCTGGGATCATGACCTGAGCCAAAGGCAGAGGCTTTTAACCCACTGAGCCACCCAGGTGCCCCAAGATTTCATTCTTTTTGATGGCTAAGTAATATCCATACACACACACATATACATTCATATATATACACACACACACGCACACATACACACCACATATTCTTTTCTTTATTGATTCATCAGTTGTTGGGCATCTGGGCTCTTTCCATAATTTGGCTATTGTTGATAGTGCTGCTATAAACATTGGGATGCATGTGCCCATTCGAATTAGCACTTTTGTATTTAGATAAATACCTTGTAGTGTAATTGCTGGGTTGCAGTGCAGTTCTATTTTTAACTTTTTGAGGAACCTCCATACTGTTTTCTACAGTGGCTGCACCAGTTTGCATTCCCACTGATAGTGTAAGACTTTTTTACTAAGACTTTTCTTCTCTTTCTCCACATCCTTGCCAACATCTGTTGTTTTCCCGAGTTGTTAATTTTAGCCATTCTGACAGGTATGAGATGGTATCTTAGCATGGTTTTGATTTGTATTTCCCTGATGAGTGACACTGAGCATTTTTACATAGTCTGTTAGTCATTTTTATGTCTTCTTTGGAGAAATGTCTGTTCATGCCTTCTGCCCATTTTCATAACTGGATTTTTTTTTCATTTTTTATGATTTCTTAAGATTTTATTTATTTGACAGAGAGAGAGAGATCACAAGTAAGTAGAGCAGCAGGAAGAGAGAGAGGGGGAAAAGGCTCCCTGCTGAGTAGAGAGCCTGATGTGGGCCTCGATCCAAGGACCCTGAGACCATGACCTGAGCCGAAGGCAGAGGCTTAACCCACTGAGCCACCCAGATACCCCGGATTATTTATTTTTTGAGTATTGAGTTTGATGAGTTCTTTATAGATTCTGGGTACTAGCCCTTTATCTGATATGTCATTTGCAAATATCTTCTCTCATTTTGTCAGTTGCCTTTTAGTTTTGTTCATTGTTTCCTTCTTGTGCAGAAACTTTCTATCTTAATAAAGCCCCCGTATTTCATTTTTGCTTTTGTTTCCCTTGACTGTGGATATATGTCTAATAAGAAGTTGCTGTGGCCAAGGTCAGAGAGGTTGCTGCCTGTGCTCTCCTTTAGGATTTTGATGTTTTCCTGTGGATATTTCCATCTTTCATCCATTTTGAATTTATTATTGTGTGTGGTATAAAAAAGTTGAGCCACTATTTCTTTTTAAGTTATTTATTTTTATTTATTTGACAGACAGAGATCACAAGTAGGCAGAGAGGCAGGCAGAGAGAGAAGGGGAAGCAGGCTCCCTGCTGAGCAGAGAGCCCAATGCGGGGCTTGATCCCAGGACCCTCAGGACCATGACCTGAACCAAAGGCAGAGGGCCTAACCCACTGAGCCACCCAGGCGCCTGAGCCACTATTTCTTAAAATATTCTCTATGCTCTTTTCTCTTGTCTCCTTCTGAGATCCCCTCACTGTGCATGTTGGTCTCCTTGATGGTATCCTAGGCTCTGTTTGCTTTTCTTCATTTATTTTTCGGCCTACATAATTTTCATTGTCCTGTCTTTAGGTTCACTGATTCTTTCTTCTGCTTACTCAACTCTGCCTTTGTCATTTTAGTAGTTGTACTTTTCAAATCCAGGATTTTTTTTTTTAATCTTTTTAGGTTTTCTGTCTCTTGATATTTCCATTTTGTTCACACACTGTTTTGTTTGTTTTTCTCCACAACTTCCTTTTGTTCTTTGAGCATCTTTATGAAAGTTGTTTTAAAGCCTTTTTCTCACATAACTGCAAAAGTCTTTTTCAGGGACAGTTTCTGTTGATTTATTTTATGCCTCTCAATGGGCCATACTTCCCTATTTCTTTGAATACATTGTGATTTTTTTGTCAAATGCTAGATATTTTAACCTAATAATGTGGAAACTCTGGAGATCAAAGTCTCCTCCTTCCTCAGGGAGTGGTGTTTTTAAATTATTTTTGTTTTTATGATTGTTATAGGCGGTCTGTGTTCCAGGTATGAACATGAGGTGTATACTTAATTTCTTAGGTCTTTTCTGAGCCCTTTTCCATGGACATGCACAGTTACTTTCTAATTTTCCCCTTACAGGCATTTGTTTTCAGATGACCTAGTTTTTGTTTTTTGTTTTTGTTTTTTAAAAGATTTTATTTATTTATTTGACAGAGAGAGACAGTGAGAGAGGGAACACAAGCAGAGCGAGTGGGAGAGGGAGACACAGGCTTCCCACCAAGCAGAGAGCCTAAAGCAGAGCTCGATCCCAGAACCCTGGGATCATGACCTGGGCCCAAAGCAGACACTCAACGACTGAGCTACCCAGGCGCCCCACAATGACCTAGTTTTTAATGTCTGGGTCCCTAACGTGAAAAAGTAAAAAATGAAGGTACGAAAAAAGGGCACTAATGCTTTAAATCCAGTAGAAGTCACTTCAGCTGGAGGGAGAGGGGCTTGCTACAGTTTGAAGAGGTACGACCGACTACAATGGTTGCCTGCCTCTTTGTCTCTTTGCACTTCTGTGGTCAGAGCGCAATCAGTAACGAGAGCAGCTTCCCTTTGTTTGGAGGACAGGGTCCTTTTTGAATACCCTAGTTCCTATAAACTGTTCAAGCTGCTCCACAAACATTCACATAGTTGCCTGCCATGTGGCTGAGTGTGGGGAATGAGTAGCTGCTACTGTGCTAAAAGCTAAAATTAACCAAAATTAACCTCCGTTTACCATTCCCATCTTGTCCTGAAAGTTCAAGCCTTCAACAGATTTCAAAGTTCTAAAACAGTCACATCTCATAGATTCTGCCAGTGCAATTGTTGTCTAGATGAGGAGACAGATTCCTGGTGCTTCTTTCTCAATCTTCTCAGAATCCTCTTTGATTCTTTTTTGAGTTAATTTTTGTGTATGGTGTGAAAAAAGAGGCCAAGTTCACTTTTTGGAATGTGTATATCCAGTTCTCCTAGTACCACTCGTTGAAAACACTCTTGTTTCTTTAATGAAGTACCTTATTCATTTGTAAAAAGTAAACTGAGCAGGGGCACCTGGGTGGCTTAGTCAGTTAAATGTCTGCCTTCAGCTCAGGTCATGGACCAAGGGTCCTACAATCAGGCCCCATGTTGAATGGGGAGCCTGCTTTTCCCTCTCTCTCTGCCCTTTTCCCCTGCTCATGCTCTCTCTTTCTCAAATAAATAAGTACAATCTTTGGGGGGAAAAAAACTGACCATAAATGTGAAGGCTTATGTCTAAACTCTCAATTATGTTCCAGTAATCTATAAGGCTATACTTACACAAATACCATGCTGTCTTTTTTGCTGTTTACTTGGCACATAATAGATGTTCAGTATTTGAATTATATTGAAATTGAATTGGCCCAACTTTTTAAAGAATATGTGTTCTTACATTTGCCACTTTTTTGTCTTTTTAGGTGGGTGTTGTAGGGGGAATTGTGGGTGATTTGTTTTTGCTGCTTTTCTCCCTAGTTTCTCATCAAACTGTCTTTTGAAAAATTCTATTTTTACTCTATAAAGAAACTTTCTGCCTCGCTGAAAAATACCCAAGGGCGGAGTACCTTTTCGATGGGCATGCTGGTAATGGTAGTAGCAATCACGTAACAGAGGACACTGGCCGGAATTGCACTCTTTAAAGAAGTGAAATCCAGAAGCCAGTTAGTTGCCATCCTGTTATTCCTTCCATAGAAGCTTAGCACTGTTTTAAGCATTGTTGTATTTATTATTTAAAGTGAAATCTTACTAGAATGTACTGGACATATTTTATGAAGCAGTAGACTTTGAGTTGTATGTGTAGCACTTAGCAATGGAATAACTCATGGGCAAGTTATTTAACTTTAGTGAATCCTTAATTACTTTGTGGCAAAATAATTCTTGCACTATCAACCTCTTATGATGTTAGTGAGAGTCTAAGTGATACTTTACATGAGTGCTTTGCAAAATACAGTGTGCGGCACAAATATTTTTAATATCATTTGTTTATTAAGAAGTGATCCACATTTTTGTTTCTTTCAAATACTTTCTAAGATAATATATAGGGAAAGGAACTTGAACTTTTGGGTCATTTGCTTACAAATACAGTTAAAATGGGTAAAGTTTGAGTGTTATAGTTCAAGACTGTTGGACATATATGAAAGTAATGAGAGTAAGAAGAGTATTTTCTTCAGTCTCTATTTTTTTAAAAGATTTATTTGAGAGAGAGAATGGGTATGGGGGAGAGGGAGAGAGACTATTTCAAGCAGACTCTGCTAAGCACGGAGCCCAGCACTGGGCTCAATCTTACAACTCTGAGATCATGACCTGAGCTGAATCCAAGAGTCAGACACTTAACTGTCTGCACCCAGGCACCCCTTTCATTCTCTCTATAACAAGAGGTTGGAGAAGAAATGCTACCTTAATTGAGAACATGTACAATATCTAATTTAATATAATTGAGTAGATTGTGATAAAATCTTATATCTTTATCATGAGTATGTAGAATTTATGTAGAAAATATTTTTTAAATGTAATGTGCAAGATGGAGCAATACAGAACTACATTAGTCAAGGCAGTGTGGTATGGCACAAGAGTAGACCTGTAAGTTGACAGAACAGAATTGAATCCAGAAAGAAACTCTTGAATTTATGGTCAGTTGATCTTGTACAAGAATGCCAAGACAACTTGGTGGGGAAGAAATAATTTTCTCAACAAATAATGCTGGATATCCACATGCCAAAGAATAAGTTTGGACCCTTTGTTCACCCCAAACACACAAAAAAATTACTCAAAGTGGATTATAGACCTGAATGTAAGAGCTAAAATGTTAAAGCTCTCAGAAGAAATTATAGGAGTAAATTTTCAGAACTTTGAGTAAAGTAGTAGTTTCTTGCATAAATTGGACATTGTCAACATTCAGAAATTTTGTAATACAAAGGACACTACCAAGAATGTGAAAGGATGGGGCACCTGAGTGGGTCAGTCGGTTAAGTGTCTGCCTTTGGCTCAGGTCGTGATCCCAGAGTCCTGGGATCAAGCCCCACATCAGGCTTCCTGCTCAGTGGGGCGTCTATTTCTCCCTCTCCCTCTCTCTCTCCCTCCCCAACTCATGCTGGCACTCTCTCTCTCCTTCAAATAAATAGATAAAATCTTTAAAAAAGAAAAAAAAAGGAACATGAAAGGAAAACCCACAGAGTGGGAGAAAATGTTTCCCAACCATATATTTGACAAGAGACTTGTATCTAGAATATATAAAACATTCTTAAAACTCAAAAGTAAAAAACAAATCCAGTTAAAAAGTGGGCAGAGGATCTCAGTAGACATTTTTCCAAAAAGATATAAAAATATCCAATAAGCACATGAAAAGATTCTCAGCACCATTAGCCATTAGGGAAATGCAGCTGAAAGCCACAGTGAGATACCACTTGACACTCACTTGGATGGCTATGATCAATAAAGACAGACAATGGCAAGTGTTGGTGAGAATGTGAAGAAATTCGAACCTTCATATGCTACTGATAGGACTGTAAAATAGTGCAGCCACTTTGGAAAACTATCTGGCAATTCCTCAAAAAATTAAACACAGAGTTACCATATGTTCCAGCAGTTGTACTTATACATATATACCCAAGAGAACTGAAAACATAGCCACACAAAAACTTGTTCTTGAATGTTTATAATAGCATTATTCATAGTAGCCCAAAAGTGGAAACCACCCAAATGTCCATCAACCAATGAATGAAGATGTAAAATATCATGTATCCATCATTGAGATATTATTTGCAGAAATGAAGTTCTGATACATGCTATAATATAGGTGCACTTTGAAAACATTGTACTAAGTGAAAGAAACCAGTCACAAAAGACCACATATTATATGGTTTCATTCATATCAGATGTCCAGAAAAGGTAGATCTATACAGACAGACTGTAGATTAGTGTTGTGCAGGGGAAATTGAGGGGGTAGGTATTAGGAAGAAATGGAGAATGACTGCTAAAAGTTCAGGGCTTGTTTTGGGGGGTGATAAAAGGGTTATGGTTGCACAACTCTGGATATATAAAAACCATGGAAATGTGCATATTAAATGGGCAAATTATACGGTGTATGGATAAATTTTTTTTTTAAATCAAGCAATACCCAACTAAAAAAAAAAAAAGAAAAGGACATTTAAGAATATGTCTCTACTGTTTATCTTCTGGAGATAGAGAAGAATCAGATGGTTGATTGTCTCCTAGTTACCATTTTTCTTTCATTCTCCAACCTTCTGGTTGCTGACTAGTTTTATTAAATGAATACACTTTTGTGTTGAATGATAGTAAATCATAATTCATTTTTGACAGGAATTGAGTTCTCAGACTTTATCACATGATGGAGGATTCTTCAATAGACTGGAAGATGATGTTCATAAAATTCTTATTAGAGAAAAAAGAAGAGAACAGCTTACAGAATATAATGGAACAGATAATTGCGCAGCTCATGAACACAACCAGGCATGTAAAATAGAAAATTCTCTTAAAATCATAGTGAAATTAAAATGCAATTTTCCTTTTTTAAAAAAACTTAAAACAGTAGAATCCAATTATGATGATATGATGCTAGAGTTTTAGGATATTATCTTAGTCATTATCATGCATAGATACTTCTATTAACAAGTATGAGGTATCCCATTCATTGAATATTTATCGAGTGTGTGCTGTGTACTGTTAGGCACCAGTATAGGGGAGTGGGAAAACTGAGATGGGTGAGACTGCCCTTCACTTAGATACTCAGAGCAGTGTGGATAAGAGGAGGCAGACCTATAGAGATATCATTCAGCATGATGAAGGCTGGAGAGAGAGAGATTAACAATACAAATGAGGTTTTGAATAGAGAAGGTACTAGCTCCACCTTGGGTGAATTGTGAAAGGTGTCTGAAGAATTGACATTTGGGATAGACATTGAATGATGAATAAACTGTAAGCGGAGAAATGGAGGGGCCCTATGGGAAGTGCAAGAGCAGAGGCCCAGAGCTGCACAAGCCTTAGACTGAATATTCAGGAAATAAAAGGTTCTGCACTGAGATGCACAGAGTGTGAGGCTGGGGTAACAGGACCAGGGAAATAGCTTGGGTTTAAATTATGAAGGTCTTTTTAAGGGGAACAAAGAAGTTGGAATTTTAACCTGTAGACCAGGGGTTGCAAGCTATTGTCCACAAGCTAAAAATGATATTCACATTTTAAATACATTACTCAAAAACTAAAAAGAAAGAAAAGATCTCATCATATAGAGACCTATAAGTCTGCATTTATTTTTCTCACCACAACTGCTAGTCTTCTGTTTTATTTACCCCCCTTTCTTGGGTCTAACTTATTCTTAAGCTTGTACCTTTTTTTTTTTTTTACCATGTATTGACCTCCAATCCATCAATAACTTCTCAGCCTGAAATTTGTAGTGAGCAATTTCAGTAGTGTTCAGCAGTAGTGCTTTCCCTTTACCTCCTTGGTTTTCTCTTCTTCCCTTGTAGGTGCACAGCACTGGCTTTCGCAGTATTGCCCACTTTCCCTATTCTGATTTAATTCCTGGGCTGCCAGGTGTTGCTGGAAAATACATACATATTTTAAGACAATGCTAATGTTCTGTTCTGAAAATCAGTGCAATGTAACTTTTGCCAGATCTTCATTTCTACATAACAGTCCTTTGGTTCACCTTTCTTTCTTTCTTTTTTTTTTTAATCGAACTATAATAAACCTACAGTGTTACATTAGTTTCAGATGTACAACATAATGATTCAGCAATTCTGTACAATTTGACTTTGACAGATTCCTACAGTGGCTGTTCCAAAAATCTAAAAGCCCATTTCCTATCCTGCTATTCTTCAGTGGACATTATCTCTTTGTTTCATTAAGATTGATAGATTCAGTCACTCAACAAATTAAACACCGACTGTGTTGTGTTATATAGGACACAAAAAAAGTCAGACCCTTTTTATTCTAATGCAGCAGTAAGATGGGTTTATAAATAACACTAACATAATTCCACATGGAAATCTATTTTCAACTTAGTGGCAAGAAATCCTTGCCTGTACAAGAAGTACTTGTGAACTTTTTCCTTTCTAACATTGAATTAAATTTAATGTTTTGAAGTCTTGCCTTGACTGTCAAATTTTATGTATAGTCCATGCAATAATGTTAGCATTTATGGTTAGGATATGTGCTTCTTCTTTTTTCATTGACTATGATTCTTCTCTTTGTGGTCCATATCTTTTTTTTTTAAGCCATCTCAGATTATTTTTGGACAGAAAGAATTATATTTGTATATTTCAGCAAATAGGTGTTTCAAACCCTTTGTAGAACAAATCTGGGCATATAAAAATTCAGTCAAGTAATGTTAATGATCTATTAAAACCAAAGCAAAACCAAAACAAAGACTTTGAAATCAATCAAACCTAATAACATAAAATACAGCTTTGGTAGCTTATCAGCTGTTTTCCATTGGAAAGAAATTATTTGCCTCTCATGTACTGTTGTTAGGAGTTGCAATTAATTAGTAGTTAAAATTTTAAATTTTTATTGGAATATGTTGTACATGGTACTCAATATATAATTATTTTTGTACAAGGTAGAAAACGGTGTGTCTCAAAAAAGATATATTGGTAAAGTGCCATGGTAATTCACAGGAATGGAGATCAGAGATGGCTTTCTTAGGAGAAAATGGCTTTTGAATTGGAATGTACAGAACAGTAGAATTTGAATATGCACAGGTGAGGGAGAAGAAACTAGAATGCTGTGAGTATGGAGGCAGTGAAGTATAAGCCAACCTAATTAAAACAGAAGGCCCTTTGAGGAGGATAGTGTAAGTTTGGTAAGTTAGGTTGGAAAAGATTGTGGAGGATCAATTTATGGTTTGATTTATGGTTTGGTCATATTTATGACCAATTTATGGTTTAGTAAGTAGACACTAAAGAATTTTTGAAGGTTTTTGAGCAGAGAACAAAGTTTTATGTGATGATAATTTCATTGCAGTGCCTAGGAAAAACTAAATGAAGTTGAAGACTAGTGTTAAGAATTTGACAGTGCTCAGTAATATTAAAGGAACAAAAGTAGCATACTGCCACTGGTATAGTGTAAATTAGTATAACCATTTTGGAAAACAGTTTGGTATTAGTTTTTTTGTGTGTGTGTGTGTGCTAAAGGTGCAACAGTTTTTTTTTCAGCTTTATTGAGATATAATTGAGATATAAAATTGGAAGATACTTAAGATACACATCATAAAAAATAAAATGCATGTCATGATGATTTGATATACATAAACATTGTGAAATGTTTCCTCCCATCTATTTAAACACATTTACCATCTCACATACTTATCTTTTTTTTTTTAAGAATGCTTAAGTCCTAGCCTTTTAAAACATCAATTATGCAATGCAGTGTTATCAACCATAGTCACTATGGCGTACATTAGATTCTCTGACCTGATTCATCTTATAGCTGAAAGATTGGACCATTTTACTGGCCTCTCCCTTGTTGTCCCCCAGAACCTAGCAACCGGTATTAACTTTTCAAGTTGAAGATGATGGGAAGACCATATGTTCTAGAAATTCTACCCTAGATTAAATCCTGGACACATGTTCAAGAAGAATGTTCTAAACTCAGTTGTTTGTAATATCAAAATCTATAGGAGAAATGAATGAGCTATAGTTATACATAGCAACATAGATGAATATCAAAAATATAATGTTTATGAATGTTTAATGAAAAAAGCAAGTCACCAAGTAATAGTTTGATGCCATTTATATATATTTTTAAAAATAGTGAATTTAATGTATTATTTAGTGATACTATATATATGCAGTAAAAGACTAAAAAAAGAAGAGAATGACAATATAAAATTCATAAAAGGGGATATCTTCAGGAAGGAAGGGAAAGAGATATGATTTCAGAAGAGGCACATGGGGGATACCAAAATTTTGGTAATGTTCAAATTCTTAATCTACCTATTGGGTTATTTTCTTTTTACCTTAGTGTGTCATTATATATTTCTATTGCATATGCAATATCTTTCATAATTAAAAAGTTAGGATTTTCTCCGAGAGTATCATTGAGTGTAATGGGGAAAAGAAAAAGATTGAGACCATTTGGGAAAATATTTCTCTCTTTCTTTATCTCCTTCGTTTCTCCATTATACTCTTTTCTCAAAGAAAGCAAGCTCTTCTTTTTGCCATGGTTAAATCATTTTTTTAAAAGATTTTATTTATTTATTTGAGAGAGAGAGAGAATGAGAGAGAGAGAGCATGAGAGGAGAGAGGTCAGCTGGAGAAGCAGGCTCCCTGCAGAGCAGGGAACCCAATGGGACTCGATCGTGGACTCCAGGATCATGGAGTCCCATGGATCATGGAGTCCCTCCAGGATCATGGAGTCCCCACACGATCGTGGGACTCGATCCTGGGACTCCAGGATCATGACCTGAGCCGAAGGCAGTTGCTTAACCAACTGAGCAACCCAGACACCCGTAAATCCTCTTATGCTATACATTAATATACTCAGGAATTGTTAAAGGTGCAAAATAAATCAACTCTAATTCACCCATTCTTAACATATGGTTTCATTTTTGAATACTGATTTTAAAGGAAAATGCCACGTGCGTAGGTATTTTGAAAATAATTATAATAATAAGCAATATAGTTTTATAGCCCCTTTTATGAACCATGCATTATATTGTCAAATCAATACAGTGTAATTCACTTGGTCATTCATTGCCCTATTATTGAATATTTAGGTTGTATGGAATTGGTCACTTGATATTCATTGAACATCTTCCTATGTTTAATTTTTTTATGAATTATTTTCTTGAAACAAATTCTTTTTTTTTTTTCTTAAAAATTTATTTATCTGTCAGAGAGAGAGAGAGCACGAGCAGGGGGCAGAGGGATAAGATTCCTCACTGAACAAGGAGCCCGATGTGGGACTTGATCCCACGACCTTGAGATCATAACCTGAGCTGAAGGTGAACACTTAACTGACTGAGCCACTCAGGCATCCCCAATTTAAGATTTTATATTTTTAATTAAAAAAAGATTTTATATTTTTAAGTGATTTTTACCCAATATAGGGCTTGAACCCATAACCCCAAGATCAAGAGTTACATGCTCTAACCACTGAGCCAGCCAGGTACCCCTCCTTGAAATACAATTTTTTAAAAGATTTACTTATTTATTTTGTGGGGGGAGTGTGCATGAGTGAGGGGAGGGGCAGAGGGACAGGGGAAAGAGAATCTCAAGCAAACTCCCCACTGAGTGTAGAGCCTGACATGGGGCTCAGTCCCACGACCCAAGATCATGACCTGAGCAAAAATCAAACATCAGACACCTGACTGACTGAGCTACCCAGGTGCTCCTTGAAAAAATTCTTAAAAGATAGTAATTGAGGGTTTTGGAGGGGAAGGGGATGGGAAGTTGAGTGAGCCTGGTGGTGGGTATTATGGAGGGAATGTATTGCGTGGAGCACTGGGTGTGGTGGATAAACAATGAATTCTGGAACACTGAAAAGAAATTTAAAAAAAATTTTTTAAAGAAAACAAAAAGGAAAAAATGTAAAAGAAAAAAGATAGTAATTGAATCAAAGAATATAAACATTTTCTTATCAACATTGTCTTCTAGAAGCAGGCTATGAACTTACTACATTGTCCACGACTTTACCAGCATTGGGTAGATCATCCACCGCTCATCTTATGGACTTCAGAGCTGTTTTATTAATTGTCTTTGTGTATCTTGCTCTTTTGCTCTGTTGATACCTATACTGTGTCCAAACTCATGTCCATCATTTACTCCAAACTAAGCATTTGGCTTGACTTCCATCATTTTTGTTTCTTGATTCTGTCATTTTATCCAGATATCCAGACTTTAAACTTCCTTTTTCACTTTTCTCTGTTTCAAGGTCTGGGAGTTTTTAATTGATGAAATATTTTTCAAATCTATCTTCTCTTCCATTTTCACAAGCACTTTTCTAATTTAGGTTCTCATTATCTCTTACTGGTATTATGTTAGTAATTTTTAACAACTCTTTCTGCCTCCTGCCTTCTAATGCTAGGAGTAATTTCTCTTCTACACTGCTACCAAATGACTTTTTAAAAAGCATGACTTCTACCATGCCACACCAAGTCCTTAAACTTCAGTGTCTGGTGAATCAAGTATAATATCCTTGCCCTGATATGTAAAGTCCTCAGGCTGTGCTTTTCAAACTGAGACTTCCCCCTCATTTAACCCTTCCAGAAATCAATTTAGTAAGTTTATAGATAGGTAGTAGAAAAATACAGTAGATAATAGGGGAAAAAAAGAAAAATACCAAGAGTATATGATATCTATTCATATTTTACAAAATTTGTTTCTGTGTGTCTATGTATACATACACAGCATACACACTTAAGTACATATTCATACACTGACCTGTGTGTATCCTGGGTCATGATCTAAAACATTCCTTAATGTAGATCACTGTCAAATAAGTATAAAATCGTTGTTCCATGGTATAGTTTCAACCTAATTAAACTTCAGCCATATTCTTTTCCAGATTTTCCCCTAGCTAGAGCAAAGCACACCTATTACAGAATGCTCGATCCTCCCTGGCTTTGCTCAAGATTCATGTCACTTGTCATCTCCCTGAAGCTTTCTCTCACTGCTCCACCCCACACATCAAAAAGAGAAATCTGGATGTGATCCTTCCTTCTTTTTTTACCTCACAGCATTTTGTTTTTCTTTTTTTTTTTTTTTTTAAAGATTTTTTATTTATTTGACACACAGAGAGAGAAATCACAAGCAGGCAGAGAGGCAGGCAGAGAGAGAGAGAGAGGAGGAAACAGGCTCCCTGCTCAGCAGAGAGCCCGATGTGGGGCTCGATCCCAGGACCCTGAGATCATGACCTGAGCCGAAGGCAGAGGCTTTAACCCACTGAGCCACCCAGGCGCCCTGCATTTTGTTTTTCTTATGGCACATTTCACACAGTACATTCTTATTATCATTCTTAACAGATTACAAATCCTTTGTGGACATGAACTTTATCTTGTACATCCTTGTATCCTCATTTTAGTGTATAACATTTTCTACTTAGAAAGTATTTCTAAAATTTATTAATTGAAATATAAGACTTAATAGCAATGAATGCACATGTAAAAGGATGGGACCACGGAGGGAGACAAACCAGAAGAGACTCAATCTCAGAAAACAAACTAGGGGCTGCTGGGGCAGGGCATAGGGTGGTTGGGTTATGGACATTGGGGAGAGTATGTGCTATGGTGAGTGCTGTGAAATGTGTAGGACTGATGATTCACAGACCTGTACCCCTGAAACATAATAAATTATATGTTGATAAAAATATGAATGCACATTTAAACAATAGGGTTTTCTGTTTTTAAAAAGTGATCTTTATTTTTTTTAAAGATTTATTTATAAGAGAGAGAGTGTGCAAGCAGTGGTGAGGGACAGAGGGAGAGGGAAAGAGAAAAGCTCCAGCAGACTCTCCACTGCACACAGAGCCTGACCCAGGGCTCAGTCCCAGGACCCTGAGATCATGACCTGAGCCGAAACCCAGAATTGGATGCTTAACCAACTGAGCCACCCTAGGTGCCCCTAGAAAGTCATCTGTTTTTTTCTTTTAAGATTTTATTTATTTGTCTGAGAGAGCACAAGCACGGGGAGCAGGAGGCAGAGGGAGAAGCAGGCTTCCTACTGAGCAAGGAGTCCCAGGTGGGACTCAATCCCTGGACCCTGGGATCATGACCTGAGCTGAACACAGAAACTTAACCAACTGAGCACCACCCAGGCATCCCAGAAAGTAATCTTTGTTAAAGAAATTTTGGAAACTATTGATAAGTAGAGAAATGATAATGGCAAAAATGAATCTTTGAGGGGTTTACTATATATTTGCCAGATACTATATTAAGTACTTAAAATGGTTATTTCATTTAATTTGCACAGTTAGCTATGAAGTTGGTAGATACTGTCCCCAGTTTGCAGATGCAGTGGGAAAAAATGACCTTAAATTTATTTACTTGGAGAAAACTATTGATAGTTTGTTTTGGTCCTACTTTTCTTTGGATATATACTTTTTTTCCCCCCTCTAATAAGGTAGAAACTGTTAAATAGACCACTTTTTGAAGTTAAAGATGGTGAGCATTTTGAGTTATTAAGTAATAATTCTTATAACATGAAGTAATTGAGTTTTTTAATAACTAAATTGCTTTCCAGTACCCCACAATGAGAAAAAAATATTTTAAATGTACCAGTTTGTTGTAACATTTCTTTGTTTACTACTGAGATTGTATACTTAATGTTTATTGGTTATATGCCTTTCATATGGTTGTGACTGTTTTTTCCAGTTTAAATAAAATAAGATAAAAACAGAGAGGGAGGCAAACCGTAGGGTCTCATTTATCTTTAGATTTTGTTTTAGTACTTTTGGAGATTTTTCATCAAGTTAAATATATTGGCTTTTCCTTTTAGTTTCCTCTGTTTGGTATTATGTTCAGAAGGGATTTTCTACTCAAAGATGATAGATATTCATGTAGATTTTATTTTAATACTTATGTGTTTCTGTTTTTTCAAAATTAGAATAGTATTTTATATTACTCAGTGATTCTATACTCAGTATAAAACAATTTTGATCAAAGGAATTTTTTACTGGGTATTTACCCCAAAGATACAGATGTAGTGAAAAGAAGGGCCATCTGTACCCCAATGTTTAGAGCAGCAATGGCCACGGTTGCCAAACTGTGGAAAGAACCAAGATGCCCTTCAACGGACAAATGGATAAGGAAGATGTGGTCCATATACACTATGGAGTATTATGCCTCCATCAGAAAGGATGAATACCCAACTTTTGTAGCAACATGGACGAGACTGGAAGAGATTATGCTGAGTGAAATAAGTCAAGCAGAGAGAGTCAATTGTCATATGGTTTCACTTATTTGTGGAGCATAACAAATAGCATGGAGGACATGGGGAGTTAGGAGAAGGCAGTTGGGGGAAATTGGAAGGGGAGGTGAACAATGAGAGACTATGGACTCTGAAAAACAATCTGAAGGGTTTGAAGAGGTGGGGGGGTGGGAGGTTGGGGGAACCAGGTGGTGGGTATTAGAGAGGGCACGGACTGCATGGAGCACTGGGTGTGGTACAAAAACAATGAATACTGTTATGCTGAAAATAAATTTAAAAAATGATTTAAAAAAAAAAGGAATTTTTTAAACAATAATCTCACAAAATAAAATCTAAGAGTTAGTAAATTTTTAATGGATGTCCTTCCAGAATTTTTCCTTTGCATATAGTGTCATAATATTGAGACCATGTGAATATACTTTATAGTTCTATATCATTTTTAGTGATTTCAGAGTTTTCAGTTTTATAAATTTACCATATGTTTAGTATATATCCTATTGGCCATTTAAATTGATGCCTAGTTTTTTGTAATACATCTGCAGTGAACACAAATAGATATCCGCCCCCACCTCACTTAGCTATTTAAGGTAAATTCCTAGTAGTGAAATTCTTGGGCCTAATATTATACATGTTTCTAATCTGGATTCCCCCCTCCCTATCCCTTAAACTAGAACCTTGAAGTGATCATCCTCACCTGCCACATTCAACTGCTAATAAAATACTGTAGATTCTGCTCCCAAATAATTTCTCGCAAGATACACTTCTCTTCTTTCCATCTAAACTGCTTCTGATCTTGGCATAATCTTCACTGACGTGGGCTTGCAGTAGCAATTAAAGGGGTTTTCCACCTCTTTTATCAACTCTGATGCATTTTCCACAGCAACCAAAGTGATCCTTAAAAACATAAATGTAACATGAATAGAAAGCTGATAGTCTGCTCAAATTCCTTCATGGTTTCACAAGACCCTCCAAGATGAGTCCTCTGTCCTACCCTATCTACCCCCTCCCTAAACTCCAACCATATTGGCCTCTTTTTCTTCCAATTCTCTAGGCTTCTTCCTGCCTTGGGGCCTTTAAACATACTGTTCTTTTTACTTGGAAATCTCTTACCTCCACTTTTTGCTTAGCCAGTTCCTTCCCATCACTCAAAGTCCATTTTAAGTGTCACTACATCAGAGAGAGCTCGCTTTTCTTCATGCTTCTTTTCTTCATAGCTTAAACCTCGCTTTCTAATTGCAGCATTTATGTTTATATCTGCCTCCTCTCCCAGACACGTCCCATGAGAGCGAGTGTCTTTTCAGTTCTCTTCACCCTAGTACATGCAAACCTAATAGTTAGGTGCTCAGAGAGTATCTTTAGAATAAGTTAATGTTGCCACATCACTCATTAGAAAATAGAACTAATTTATACTCTTATTTGACTTTGGAGTGATTTTTTTGCATTTAAATTTGTCTGGGTGTGTGGTACAAGATGGCAAGGATTATATAACTTGATTTTTTTTTCCCCTGTTAGCCACTTATCCTATAACCTACATTTATTCTGTAATTCAGCCTTTTCTCACGTCTTTAAAATACCATAATTATATTACAATAAATTCTTATATCTTAAATCTCTTTCTGGACTTTGTTTTCTGGTGCACTGCTCTGTCAACTCAAGTGCCCTGACCATACTGTTGTAACTATTTTTGCTGTTTGGTGTCCAGTTATTTGGTAGGCAAATTCTCCTTCATTGCTTTAACTTTTTGTTTCTATCCTGCGTTCTCCCAGATGAAGTTTTTGACTGGAATTTCAATTGAAATTTTATTAAATTTACAAAGTAATAATTAGTCTTCCCATCTACAAACATACTTTGTTCCACGTCCTTTTCGATATTTTACAAATTTCTTTATAGATCCTAAACCTTTCTGAATTAAATTTTTAGGAATTTTTTTTTATAGCAACTTGGGGGGAATGGTTTTTCTAGTTATATTTTCTACCTGCTAATTGCTGATTTAGAGAAAAATTCTTAATTTTGCGGTTTGTTTTTTGTTGTTTACTTTTTATAATTATAAAAACTTGCTACTATTTATTATTTCTCATAAGTTTTAAATCCTTTTGAGTCGAAAGATAGACTAGTAACAACTTGTAACAGACTACTTTTAATGTTTATTCCAGTATAGAAATATTTTGAAGCTTTGATATTATTCTGTTATGTTTATAGTTTGAGATTAATCATAAATATCTTATTTGCTTTCACTGTAATAATTACAATTATATATTTGAGTAGAAGTAGAAATGTAGTCAGCAGTTTAAGGTTGCTCTAAAAAATGAACTGAAATCAGGAAAATCAGAATTGTTTTCCTGTTAAACTTTCCACAGAGGAATATTGTAAACCAGAATTGGTTTTCCAAAACTATTCCAAAAACTAATTTCAAAAATTATCTTAGTTTTTTCTTTTTTTTTCTTAAGATACTATTTTTTTAAGTAATCTCTATACCAAAAGTGAGGCTCAAACTGAAAACCCTGAGATCAAGAGTCACATGCTATACTGACTGAGCCAGCCAGGCGCCCCAGAACTATCTTAGTTCTAAAATAGTGTTTTTCTCCCACAGGAAGTAGTTCTGAAAGATGGAAGAATTGAAAGACTAAAGTTGGAACTTGAAAGGAAGGATGCTGAAATCCAGAAGCTGAAAAATGTGATCACTCAGTGGGAGGTTTGTAATTATTTACTGCTGTAAACTAATTCTATAAAATCACACTTTTCTGTTTTTCCTATATGTTAATATATATAATATTTGATTAATAGAAATATTTCTGCAGTTTAGGTTTTTAAACTCTCACTAATATAATATCTGAATGGCAATACGATTTTTTAATCATGTGAATATGCGTATAACATTAAACTTGCCATTTTAACCATTTTTAGGTGTATAATTCATTGGCATTAATTATCTTCACAGTGTTGTGCAGTTATCACCACTATTTATTTCCCGAACTTTTTCATCATCCCAAATTCTGTACCATTAAATAGCTCCCCATTTTCCTTTTCTTTCGGCCCCCATGACCTCTAATCCCAATGAATTTGCTTTATTCTAGATACATCATGTAAGTGGAATCATATATTTGTCATTGTGTGTCTGAATTATTTCACTTAGCGTAACGTTTTCAAGTTTCATCCATGTTTTTGCATGTATCAGAATTCCATTCTTTTTATAGTCCGTTGTATATATATGCTACAATTTGTTTGTTCTGTTTATGGACACTTGCATTGTTTCCAACATTTCACTATTTTGAACAATTCCTGCCATGAACATTAGTATACAAGTATCTGAGTCCCTGCTTTCAGTTATTTTGGGTATATACCTAAAAGTGGGATTGCTGGATCATATAGTACTTCTGTGTTTAACTTTTAGAAAAACTGCCAGACTGTTTTCCATAGCACCTGCACCATTTCACATTCCCATGATCAATGCATAAAGGTTCCAATTTCTCTACATCCTCGCCAACACTTGTTATTTATACAATTTTTTAAAACCAAAACCTACATTGTTACTCTTCTACACACTTCTTAGGCTTTTCAAAAAATCTCTTATTCATCTCAAGTGTCATTCTTTTTTGATTAATATTTATTCACCCAACAGTTATTTATTGAGTGCCTATAATGTGTCAAGTACTTTTCTGGGCCCCACACAATGTAATAGTGAAAAAAATGATAAATCAAGTCCCAGCTCTGATGATATTTTCCTTTCTCTGCTACACATGTCTTTAGGAATCATCCCTGCTAAAGCCTTTTTGGACTATATCCACCCATCTCCCTTAGCTTTTTCTTTGTGATTTATATTTTCCTTTTCTTTTTTTGGGCACAACAAAGATAGAGAAGGTGCAGCATGTGTGTGTGTGTGTGTGTGTGTGTGTGTGTGTGTGTGTGTGTGAGAGAGAGAGAGAGAGAGAGAAAGAGATGGAATATAATTCAGCCATAAAAAGAGTGAAATCTTGCCATTTGCAACAATGGTGGATCTAGAGCATATAATGCAAAGTGAAATAAGTTAGAGAAAGACAAACACCATATGATCTCACTCATATGTGGAATTTAAGAAACAAAACAAAACAAAAGGGGAGAAAAATAGAGACAAACCAAGACACAGACTCTTAACTATAGAGAACAAACTGATGGTTACCAGAGGGAGGTGTCGGGGGAGGGATGGGGAGAAATAGGTGATGGGGATTAAAGAGTACTCTTACCATGATGAAGAAAATAGAATTAAATAAATAAACCTAAAGCTTCATAAATTGTAGGCAGAAAAAAAAGAACCACAATGAGAACCATTGGATTGGTGCTAAATGAATATATACTTTAATTCTTACCTAAAAATTTGGCTGAAATATATTATAAGATGTATATAAATATATTTATAAGATATATATACATATATGTATGAGGCCTGGAGTGAAGACACTGTAGTAAAGCAATGAACAAGTGTGGAGTGTGAGAGGAAGAGCACATTTTGAACAGGTTTGGGCAGAGGGGACTAATATCCCATTTTGTATATGCCAAGTTTGAAAGGGCTATAGATGTAGGCATAGATGTTCAGAACGCAGCAGCTAAAGTCACAATGTATCATTTAACTTAAGTGCTCTCTTTTTCATGAAGTTAAAAATACTATTAAGGGTCTTGTATATTTCATTTATGTTCTTATAAAATGCATGACATTAGTATGTTTTGCTTTTATAGATACATTTGCTGTTCTGGTTGTATATACAAAACTATATATGCTATTTTTACGGACAGCCTAGGATTTTTCATAGGTGATTTTGCTCACTTGCAGTTTTTGCAAATGAGTTGATTTTAGACCTGAAGTCTGCTATGAGAGGTCTCTGGGGACACTGATGTGTACCTTGGACAAAAGTCTTGAGCTGGATATAGAGTTTAGCAAGATATTAACATTGATTGAGACCCTGATAGAGAATTTCTTAGAAAGTTTCATATTCACAGTGGATAAATATTCATAGTGAATATACTTGTAGTTAACTATGTATGTTTTTCCCCTTCATATTTTTATGTGTCTGTCTGACTTACCTCCCTCATTCATTCCTAAGCTTCTCAGAAGTTCTGCTCCCTTTGTATTTACTGTGGTGTTTATTTCTGTTCAGGGTATTGTCTGCAACATTATGAATGTCATTACTGGTTTATTATTAGCAGTTTACTGGATAGTGTTTAGTAAAAGCCATCTTTACGGGCTTTTGATGTAAAATACATTAAATACGTTTTACAAGAAAGATTTTGGAATCAGTAACTTCTGACTTATGTACATATGTGTTAAGAGAAGAAATGACAAGTTTCTTATACTGATCTGCTTTCTTTCTCTGATCTTCTGTTTTTCCACAATGTAGTTAATGTATTGTTTTCTCCAATGTATTAATATATTAAATATTTATAAGTAAATCTGTTTAAGATACATTGAATAAGGATATTGTAGGGGGAAAATTCCTTGGAAAAAAGATGTTAATGTGAGAAGGTATTTCCTCTTGTTTGTAAGTGTATAATTATGTCATCTATGTATGAGAAGAAGCTAAATCATTTGGATAAAGAAATTGAAAGATATTCCAGTAAATTATTAATTCATATCAGCGAAAAGTTACTTTAACAACGTATAGTTAATGAAATAATGAGAGATTAATAAAGCCTTAAATGAGGAGACATAGTACTGTGCTGTACAGTTCTGTAAGTACTGTGTGTATGTGCCTATGCACTCTCAGTAGTTAGTAGCCACATATTGGAAAATGGCAGACATAGAACAGATGCAGAAACTTCTAATATAGAACTGGACAGTCTTGATCTAGAGCTACGAATCATCTTTCTTTGTTTTCATCTAATTATTTTATATTGTATGGGTTTTTGTTTAAGGGAAAAAAAAGAACTTCAAGAAAATTTAGTATTATCCTGAATTTTCTCCAGTTTTATCTCTTTCTTCTTTATTTTTCAACCACTTATAGTATTAATTTCTATTATTATACCATGGAATTAATGTAGAAGGAGATAGGATCCTCCATCCTGTTTCTTTCAAAAGTAGTTTCTGTCTTTCAGCAAGCCTAGATTCATAGCTCCATAAATTCAGAGTAAGTCATTAATTACATCATTTACTTTAAAAAAATTTAATCTTTTTTCTTTGACTATTAGGCAAAGTATAAAGAAGTAAAAGCAAGAAATGCACAGTTATTGAAAATGCTTCAGGAAGGTGAAAGTAAGTGATTTGTCTGTTTTTGGAATTAAAAGTAACCTTAAAAAAATTGAAGATGATTTTTCAAGATATATGATTAACTCGATAAAATAAAAAAATTTCCTAGAGGGATTCAGATTGAATTGTTGCTGATAATTTTACTATTACAACTTGGTCTTACAGCACCTTAGTATTACAGCATCTTAGTATAACACAAGTTTCCAACTATTCAGGTAAGAGAAAGCTTGAAATTTCAATTTTTATAAAGTATTGGACTACATTCAGCAAGAAAACAAGAATAGACCTTGCTTAAGATTCTCTTCTTAATTATTAGAGGGAGAATGTCTATCATCATTTTAAATTTTCCTTCTTTCCTTCCCCCCAGTCTTTTTAAAAAAAAAAATCATTTATTTATTTTAGAGTGGGAGAGAGAGTGTGTATGTGTGTGTGCACATGAGCAGGGGGAAGAGCAGAGGGAGAGGGACAAGCAGATTCTGTGCTGAGCACGGAGCCTAATATAGGGCTCAGTCTCACAACCCTGAGATCATGACCTGAGCCAAAATCAAGGGTTGGACGCTTAACCGAGCTGAGCCACCCAGGTGCCCCTTCCCAACTATACTTTTGCAGCCACTCTAAACTTTGGCAATATTTCACCAGCAGGAAGCCGAGGAAATCAATAAAAAAATGATTAGAGATAATCACATTTAGTAAAGTATATGTTGTATGAAGCCCCTGTTAATAAGTGTCAGTGATATCCCAAATAGACTTCTTGTGAGTACTGTATAGTGTTCAAGAAATTGTGAAACTCATCTTGAATCAGAATAAACAAGATACCAAAAATTGAAGATACTGGGAGTGGAATTGTTCAGTAAAAATTTTAACTGTATTAAAAAGCAGTTATCAAAACATATGAGTAAAAACCAAGAATCATGTTCAGCTGAAAAGAATATATGGTGTTAAAATAGATTCGAACTTACTGTTTAATAACTTTACTATTTTTTTATAATCTAACTTATATAGCTTAACTATGATAAAGTAGAAGTTAATAATGGGGAAAGGTATTATTTGGACAATTAGATATCAACATTTTGAGATTAATTTAGATCTGTGCATGTTTCAGATTTCCATGTGGATCATTCAATGAACAAAATTATGAAAAAAATTGTTTACAAGCTATATTTCTAATTGAAGAAATTAGGGGTTCATTGGACATTGGATGCATGATTTTTTAAATATGTAAAAACAAAGTAATATTCCTATTTAGGGAAACATTTGTGAAATGTTAGAAAGTTAACTGATAAAAGCTTTCTATCAAAAATACATTAAAATGGCTACCAGTAAATAACATCAGTGTTGTCCATACTGTATACTATTAAAAAAGTCCAAATAGGGATGCCAGGCTGACTCAGTTGGTAAAGCATGCAACTCTTGATTTTGGGGTCATGAGTTCCCATGTTGGGTGTAGAGATTACTTAAAAAAAAAAATACAAATAGATCAGTGATGGGCGTTAAGGAGGGCATGTGGTGTGATGATCACTGGGTGTTATACACAACAAATGAGTCATTGAACACTACATCAAAAACTAATGATGTACTACATATTGGCTAATTGAATTTAAATAAAAAAAATCCAAGTGGAAGAATTTTATATAGAACCATTACATGAAAAATACAGTACGTTAGAGCACACATATGCTAGCATTGATAACGTGAATGTGAATACAGTCAGCTCCTTTATAACGCAACACATACATCACCCATCTCTGCAAAAGCACACAGTTAAAACCACACAGTTTATGGGGAAAGGGGTTAGGAAAGTGCAACACTCAAAGGAAAAGAAAAGTCATCAGAGACACATTAAAAAAAAAAGTTGGGAACCTAATAAAAATAGTAACACAGTTTTATACATGTTAAAGTGATTAAACACAAATACTATAATAAATATGGCACTTTACTTGAAAGGCTGCCTTTAGTTTGCTTGTGGAAATAGGCCTCAGAGGGTCCACAGATTGTGTGTTACTGTGAAGCAATGGAAGAGTGGAAAGTTGGTGTGGTTTAGTAACAGTGGACAGAGAGAGCTGGTCGATATTTGAGGTGTGTGCATGGGTGCTGTTTTCTGTATTTGTGAAATTATGCTCAAGCAAATGCAAAATTCATGATCTGTTCAGGATTTTCCGTAATACAGCAATCTCAATGAAACAAATTTGTGTTTTCAAAACAAGCGTGTTACTAGAAAATTGACTATAATTGAAATGTTACATAATTATTAAAAATCACTTGTTCTCAGTGAGTATGCCTAATTCTGGGGAGGGGGGATGTAAAAGTTACCAAGTTGAATCTTGAGAGACTGTGATTTGATTCTTGATGCACTGTCTTACCTTACTGCATTAAACTATGACAGATAAATTTGAATTACAGTGTTATATTGGTAGAGCTGTGGTGTTAACAGTACTCATATATTTGATCTTTTCCTCCTTCACTAATTATAGTTTTACCTCTTCAGTCTCTCCTAGTTTTTTTTAAAGTTGAGGAGTTATTTTTTCATACATTATAACCATTACCATGGATTAAAGAAGTTGTTAGCCATGTAGAGATCTTTGAAGCCTAGGAAACCTAGGGGTTGAAATGTAGATAGATCTCTTGCTTCCCCAAAGAGGGAAAACCTCTAGACAAAGGACCACAGCTGTATATAATCAGTTATGATCATAGGAGCTACATTTACTTGACAGTGCTTTACTGGTATGAACAGTCAGTTAAAAATCATTTTTTGTGGGCCTTACAGTATTGCTCACCCTGACAATTTAACAAAACGAAACAAAAACATTCTACCTTGTTTTTAAAATCTTGTTTTAAGATAAGTCAAGATATTTTCTTCATCCCTATGGGAAATTGGTTATGTCCTTGTCCTCTTTAGAATAGCTGGAAAAAATTTTTCAAGATATCTATACAATTAATATTTTAACACCACAGGAAATGTAAAATTTTCAAAAAAAACTGCTGTAGTAATAATGATGATCAGAATTTACCAGTGGAAAAAAATAAGAGCTATATAGAATTAAGAAATACATCCATTCTGTATAAGGACAGTTAGTCTTCGCCCACCTGCACTGCTGTCTTGGTTCACTAAAATATTGTTCAAATATTTGAGTGATTGAAAAGATAATACTGCTGTTTTTCCTTTCTTGTCAGTGAAAGATAAAGCAGAAATACTTCTGCAAGTTGATGAATCACAAAGTATCAAGAACGAGCTAACTATACAGGTAAGAAAAACTGTGAAATATACAGGACTGGTTTTCTTAAGGCTATTTCTCTTTAGTCCTAAATTATGAAACTCGATTAAACAAAAATATAGCCCATCAGCACTGTGATAAAGTGAAACAAATTATACTCCCTTATTTTCATGTAATAGCAAATGAATTAAGGTTCTTTTTACTGTGCTGAGGGAGGTAGGTATGTCCTAAAGCCTAAGGGAAGATAAGGTTGTATATTAGTTGATGCAGACTAATATAGAAATAAAAAGGGCACATAGAACTTACCCTATTCATGGATTTGACTTTCTTTCCTTCCCATCCTTACTCTGCATTTTCTCTTAGAATAGTGAGTTTCTCCTATCTGTCTTTTATATATAAATGAGTAAAATGCCTAACTGAAATTGTGTGTGTGCTTGGTGGGTGGGTGGTGGTTCTCTGAGTCAAATTCACCATTGTGAGTAAATGTTAAGAATTAAGAGTATTTGCCTAAAGAGACAAAGTCTTTTAAATTGAGTATTTTGTTTTAGGTGACTTCACTTCATGCTGCATTAGAACAAGAAAGATCTAAAGTGAAAGTATTACAAGCAGAACTAGCCAAATACCAGGTATGCTTTTATAATTTGAAAGTGTTCTCATCACAAGTAATACCATAGATACTGTGTGAGAATAAAGCACTATTTTATTCAGTCCAAAATCTGTTTGCCAAACATATTAATAATTTTGTTATTATTGGTCATATAATTTACACTTTAGAAAATGTTAGAGTTTTTCTAAATATTGGTATATACAACAATAACTAAAGTAAAATCCTTGATATGATGTGGCATATGTGTCAGTGAATCGTATTGAGGGAAGGTACATAAATGACATTTGTCCTACTATATCAATTTGATCACTTGGGTACAGCAGTTGATATCTCCATTGTAAAGATATCTCCATTGTAAAGATATCTTTTCTCCTTTATAATTAATAAATATGTGAAGTGATACTTTGAGATTGTGTGAATATCCTTTCCTTTTTACCCAGTGGTTTTAGCATCCATTGATGATATTTGTATCAGTCATTCTTTTGGTGGTTGCAAAACAGAAACTTTTTCTAATTCTATTATTTCTTCTGCATTTACAAGCTGGCATTCAGCATTTTTTTCTGGACAAAGCAGTAAAAAAAAAATCAGTTATTTGTTTCAGTATATGTATATGTGTGTATACACACACACACATAAATATTTGTATGTATGTATGTGTGTCTAAGTCATGATATGAAAATGTGTTAATTAATGTGAGGAGTCATAATCAAAAAGGTTTGAAAGCCACCACTATTGGCCTGGAGAACATAGAAGTTTGAACAGTCCGAGGTTTGACCTCTCATCAGTCTAGGAAGGAGAATTCTCTTTGCCTGGGAGACTTCAAAAAGGATCCTTGAATTTCGTGTAGGGTTTTTTGTTCTGTTTTGTTTTTGTTTTTAATCTTGTTGAAAAACAAGGTAAGAGTTTTAAGCTGTGTAACACTGGTCCTTCGCATAGTGGATATCTACTTTGTAGGAGAGTTTTTAGTAAATATATTTGTGTTTTCCTGCTACAGGAAATAAATTTTGTTTTTAATACGTTGCATTACACATCTTAAGTCCCATATACCCTCTTCTGCTTTTTTTTTTTTTTCCCCTCTGAATGAACCTGTGCAAAACTTTAATGTGGTCAGGAATGAATAAGGGCATTCTTACACTTGATTTTTTTTTTAATAAAAAATGTTGGTGTAGAAATGTTTGTGACCACCAAGAGGGAAGTTATAAGCAGAACAAGGATGAAAGCAACAAAGAGTAGCTGCCATCACTAGTAAATGGGTCTGGATTCCATGTGCCCCTGACAGAACCACCACCACTTTAAGAAATGCACTTCCACAGACAAGTACTAGTTCCCAGACTTGGCCGACCACAAAAGTGACCAAGAATCACTTGGGAACTTTTTGAATTACAGATTGTTCAGCTCACCTCTGGTAATTATAAATAAATAGATCTGAGACAAAATCTAGACATCAGAATTTGAAAAATACTACCATTAAGGTGATTCTATTGATCAACTAAGTTTGGGTATTGTTGCTATAATTTATAAAAATAGAGGGGAAAACTATGAAGTTATTGTAAGGAAAAATACATCAGACCACTACTTATGGTTAAAATGGGAGGTAGAGTGGGTAAGGATGATTTTAATATTCTTTATTTTACCTTGGTACTTTCTGTATTTCTACAATGAGTATTTTCTTTTTAAATCAGTCAGAAAATGTTATGTTAAAAGTAATAAATGTAAAATACTTCTTATCTTTTATGCTCCTACCTCATAGGTTAGAGTTTCATTTGGAGCAAATTAAATACAGATTCATAAATGTCACTGAGCAATATGAAAAGTATAACCTACTTTTCAACCCACTGATGAACAAAATCAGATTTCTAATCCTATCTAATATGAACAAGACTAACTTGGATTAGAAATTGAGTTATTCTTGGGCACCTGGGTGGCTCAGTTGGTTGAGCAACTGCCTTTGGCTCAGGTCATGATCCTGGAGTCCCACGATCGAGTCCCACGTCAGGCTCTCTGCTTGGCAGGGAGTCTGCTTCTCCTGCTGACCTCTCTACTCTCATGCTCTCTCTCTCAGATAAATAAATAAAATCTTAAAAAAAAAAAGAAATTGAGTTATTCTTAAAGGTAATGAACTGAATTAGCAAATTTGCTGATTATATGAAGCAAATTATTTATTTTAGTATTGATCAAAAATGGGGAGGGTATGTGCTATGGTGAGTGCTGTGAAGTGTGTAAACCTGGCGATTCACAGACCTGTACCCCTGGGGATAAAAAGATATTATATGTTTATGAAAAATAAAATTTAAAAAAATGTAAAAAAAATTACATATTTTTAAAAACCTGAGACAGTCCAAATGAGCTCTAAAAAATAAAATATTGGTGATCTTACTAAGTCTAAACTAATTCAAGTAGGAGTAACTGCTTCATACAACATGCTTTAACCATTTGTAGAAAGGAGGGCATGTGTTGTGGTGAGCATTGGGTGTTGTACACAACTAATGAATAGTTGAACACTATATCAAAAACTAATGATATACTATACAGTGGCTAACTGAACATAATAAAAAAAAACCTTGTAAAAATAATTCAGTGGTATGCACATTCAAATTTGCAACAAACTCAAAAAATTGCTTCTTTCTCATACTCAAAATGCCTTTGGTTTCATTTATTCTTAAAATGAAAATGCCCCCAAAATGATACTTCCTAAATAATTTGCCCTATTTTTCTTTACAGGGTGGCAGAAAAGGGAAAAGAAACTCTGAATCCGACCAGTGTAGGTGATTCCATTAGCCTTTGAGGTCAACACAAAAATTAAAACTTTCAGGGTTTTGCAAAATGTATATATTTAATGCTGTGCAACTGCTAAACTATGCAGTTTTTGTTGAAGAAACTTTAAAATGATTAGCTCACTAACAGACTGTCTATAATTTTATGTCTTTTTGGCTTAAAGTGAAAAGAAGAAAAATAGAATTCCAGCAGAACTCAATGATTGTTGTTTATTATCCATACTTCTTATCACTTTAGTTTTTCATCAGTCAATAAAATTAATTTACTCTTCCATTAATATGTTTGATTTTTTAAATTTCAGAAACAATGTGAAAGTATTATTAATTAATTGGATGGATTGTTTAAGTAGCTTATGCTCAGGAGATGTAGAAGTGGGGGAGGTGTAAAGACAACAGCAAAAATAATTACCATACATATTAGAGTATGATAGCGTATTGTTTGGAAATTGAGAAAACTTGCATGAGGTAGTTTTAGGGGGGTAGATAACTTTGCTATAAATTTGTTGAGAGGCATTCCAGGCAGAAGGAGCAAAACCTGTACTGAAATACTCGTTTAAAGAACACTCTGTCTTGTGGACAGAAACATGACACACTGAGAAAAGAAAGAATGTTAAAGTCGGGGAAGAATGAATGAGAGATTTGTCATGGGTTTCATCAATAGCTAAAATAAATAGTAGTATATGGGATTGACTTTGTTTTTAGTATAGTCAGTGAAATACAAATATGATTCATTAAAATACAAAGGGTTTTTTGGTTTTACAACAAAAATGAATATATAAATACTGACCTTGACCTCCAAAACCAGCATTATATGAAAAATTCCACTTCATGTAAGTGTTTGAAAGAAATACTTAATGTCATCATTGCTTTTATGTCTGGGTTCTTCCATGAGGTTACATGAACCTTGCAAAGATTTGTGACTTCTTATTTTCCCTATATACCCAGCACTTAATCCTTTGTGTGGCACAGAATAGATGGTGAATAATTGTTCAATAAAGTGGTAAAGCTTTTTTAGATAGTTTTTTTTCCTGATATTACCTTTAAGAATAAGTGCCATTAGAACCTAATTAATTCATTAACTATATATGTTTGTATTCCATGGTGCCATAATTTTCAACTCTGGTGAACAAAATCAAATTTCTAATGTTGTCCTATATGAACAAGCTAGACAGAACTTGAATGGTTTCATTTATAACTGATTTACCCAAGTAGTTTATGAACCGAATTACTGAAGCACACTGTATCATCTGCTTTTGATGCCTGCAAATCATCCATTTAGTACATTATCTAGCATCTAGCATAGTGCCTGGCACAGAGTAAATGCTGAACAGGTATGCCATTTTCTACTGGGATATCTTGATTTAAAATCACGTGGGCACATAGAAAACATCATTGATCATCCTCTTTTGAGTTGGATAGTCTCGGGGATACTGTAAGCATTGCTCTGTTTTTCTCTCTGAATTCTTTTTCCTTCACTGATACATCGACTTCTATGGCTTAATCTATCACCTCTAGGCTGATACTTTAGTTTCATCCAGGAAAGCTTTATCTAGTAAGGGAGAGAAAACACAATCAGTGATCATTGGGGTTTCTTTTCCATTAAATTGATTTCTTGGGCATTCTCTTTTAATAAATATTATTTAGATTCTTTTCCATTTCCTGAATGTTCATTGAAATTATTGATAGCTTATCATGTGCTAGATGTTGTGCTAAGTACAATAGATGCAAATACATCCATGGTCAATTGGAAGAAAACAGAAATGTAAAGAAATACTCATAAAATATTCCAATAAATAGTCATATATTCAGATTGCTGTTGGAGCACAGAAAAAATGCATCTTACCATTTTAAAGGGGTATCTTGGGCAATTTATTTTAATTATTTCAAACTCCATTAATAAGTTCTTTCTTAAAATGTGATTATGGCTATATAGCTGGTTAATTAAATACAGCAAATATTTTTGGCCTCTCTGGGATTTTTGATGTTTTCTGTAGTGTGTTAATAAAGCCAGAGGAACTAGAACTATGTCGAAGTCCCACTTCTATTATTAGTTGTATGTCCTTGACTCATAGTGAATATTCCATAAATGACTGAACAGAGTGAAATTGGGTGTCAAATGAGAAAAGCTAGTGAAAGTATTGGGTTAAAAAAACTAAGATGCAATCTCTTCCTTCAAATTATTTTCAGTCTAATAGGAATACAAAAAAAAAAAACAGCACATAAGTAACTAAAATTCAAGATAGAATACAATGGATTCCATAAGGAGAGTGTATTTGATAGGAAAGTCAGATGTTATTTGTAGAAAAAATAATGTTTTTTAACTGCTTCCTGAAGGACAGGCAGCTTTTAAGTGTATAGGTCATGTAACGAAAAAGGAAGAGGAAAAAGATGGAAAAAAGAGAAACAATGGAGTGTTCAGGGAACAGAAAGATAAAGAATGTGTTGAGGAAGGAGACTGCCTTCATTTTGCTTGGAGTATAGGACAGTAATGAGACAGCCAGAGAGGTGTTTTGGGGATAGCTATCATCTTAAATTTCAGATTAGGAAATCTCTATAAAATCTGTAGGCATGGGAAGGTTTATGGACAAAGGAGTGATGTAATCCAAGTTGCCCTTTAAGAAGATTGAAATGGCAATGATGTAATAGCAAATTTTAGAAGAATTTAATTTGGAAGAGTGTCAAGGAAGCTCCAATAATAGAAATAGGGGGTAAAGAGGATCTGAACTAGAGAGGTGGCAGTAGGAGTCAGAAAATAGAGTAACAAATATTCCCAAGGTGGAATCTAGCAAACTTGTGTAGAGAAAATGAACAAGAGCATCAGAGATGTAAACAGGATCTCAGGCCTAAATGAGAGTGAGAATGATAGTGCCATTAGCAGGGTGGACTGATGGTGGAATGAATGTAGCATAATGGACAGAATGGGCTTTGACTTCTTAAATTGAATTTGGCCACAGAGCATCTAACAGTAGAGTCCATCGAGGTAGGAATTCAGTTCTGGTCCTTTGAGAAAAGACTAGAGTTAACAGTATGAATTTAATTCATTCAATTTGAGGTCTATGAATAGTTGACACACTCAAAGGCAAAAGTTTTTGAAGAGAGGTATTGCTGAGGACAGACTTTGGGAATGGTAGTAGTTAGGTGGGTAGAATGGTCATGAATATTGTTGTAAAGAGGTCTGTTTATAAGCCCAAGGAAAAACTATAGGACAGCTGAAGGACACATTAATGACCTTCAAAGTAGTTCTTCAGTGGCACAGAGCAAGGCATTGAGAAACAAGTTAAACTCTTTAACACTTTTAGCAATTAAAGGGGCCTCAAGGTGCCTTGAAGGGGCCACAGGATTGATTGAGGATTGGTTTGTTTTTTGTGGGACTGAGGAGAACTTTGCAGAGTTCATGAACACAAAGGAGCCAGTCGAGATAACAAAGAGATTGGGGGTGGGGGTGAGGGATGGTCTTGTGAGCCCACGAATTAGGTATTTTCTTGCCATCACACAATTTCATTGCCTTATCAACCCTCTGTAATTTGTAGTTTAATTCTAAGCTAAGCTGCTCTCTGTTAGTGGAATTATATAACCTTTTCCATATAACAATTTAAGAATGTGTGAGCAGAATTGAATGATTTAAAAAAGAAACAATGACACAGACATTAGTAAACTTTGATGACTTTTGTACAGTATGGGAATGAAAAATTACTGAAGCAACAAGAAAGATGGTAAGTGAAAGTCTAAGACTCTCTAAAGTCTGACACTGAGGAGTTTTCCTGGGGTAAATTTTTAATTGAATTCAAAATGTTACCTAACATGAGTATCCACTGCAAGTGGGGTTGCTAAGAAGGGGATACTATTATATGTACTATTAGCAGCGTTATACTTTGGTTTTTGCCTTTATGAAAAGCACTATAGTAATGTTTCAAGAGCCAGAAAAATATTTATACCCACAAATGACTGGTACTGGATAACTTACCCTTAGAAAATAATTTGAGAGAAGAATAAGTTTTAAAAGATGCAGACAGAGGCACCTGGGTGGCTCAGTGGGTTAAGCCTCAGCTTTGGGCCTGGGTCATGATCTCAGGGTCCTGGGATTGAGCCCCATATTGGGCTCTCTGCTCAACAGGGAGCCTGCTTCCCCCTCTCCCTCTGCCTGCTGCTCTGCCTACTTGTGATCTCTCTCCCTCTGTCAAATAAATAAATAAAATATTAAAAAAAATAAAAATAAAAGATCCAGACAGGTATAACAGTATGTATAGTAGGGAACCATTAAGTAACCCAAATGTCCAATGTCTCACCCAAGATCCAACTTGAATGACTAAATAATATAACACATCAGTGGGAATTGTTATTTTGCAGCCTTTAAAAAAATTATAATTAGGATGACTGTGTAAAAATATGGAGTGTGTTAAACAACGTTTAAATATAAAAACTAATAACTTGTACACTGGTTATAGCTATGTGAAAATATATGTGCACATAGACAAACTGGAAAGTAATAATTCTGAAATAAAAAACTTCTTGTTTTGGGAAGGGGGTTATGGGGAATTATGAGTTAATTGTTTATTCTCCCCAAAATTTCATCTAATGTACTGTTTTTTGTAATTAAGAAAAAGGAAAAACACTTGTTAAGTAATTTGCTTTTATGGGAGTAGGTTGTATTAACTTACCCCTTATATTGACATGTTCAGTTGAATTATGTTGATTTTTAAGAGACATGTGGAAGTTTTGTTTTATCTTTCAATTCAGAACCCTTCATTACAATAGAACTGGTGCAGAGAAGGTACTGTTGTGAATCATATGAATGTATGTATGGCTATAAGAAAACTTATAAAATATAACCAACCAGCTTGATGTTTCCCTGTTTTACTTCCCATTTAAAAAATTTTAGAAGTTTTACTGCCATTAACCATGTCATACTGTTCTGGTGACATTTCCAATATTAACTTTTTTGATATTCATATTACAAATTAAGATGTGAATTTTATAAATATTAAACATAGTATGCTCCTCATCGTGAATTTAAGTAAGGCGGTAATTTTCTTCTCCATACCTCAGTATATATATACAACCATAGTGTATAAAATTAGTTTTTTAAAGGGCGCCTGGGTGGCTCAGTGGGTTGGGCCACTGCCTTCAGCTCGGGTCATGATCTCAGGGTCCTGGGATCGAGTCCCGCGTCAGGCTCTCTGCTCAGCAGGGAGCCTGCTTCCCTCTCTCTCTCTGCCTGCCTCTCTGTCTACTTGTGATCTCTCTCTGTCAAATAAACAAATAGAATCTTTTTAAAAAAATTAGTTTTTTAAAACATAACCTTATTGAGATATAATTGACATACAACTGCAAACAATAAATGGGGTAAGTGAACATGCTTTGATATTTCTTGAGATTTGCCTTAGGCACCAATATGTGACCTACCTAGTAAGTGTTATGTGTGGGCTTAAAAAGAATGTGTGTTCTGTAGTTATTTTCTATGTATGCCCAATTAGATCAAGTTTCTTGATATCTAGTATATACTTAATGATTCTACCCTCTGTCCTATCAGTTAATGAGAGATATGTTAAATCAGACTGTGATTATGGGTTTGTCTACTTTTCTTTATGTTTGTCAGTTCTGCCAGCCAGGTTGAAAACCACTGGGCTAAAATGAAAAAGAGAAAAACAAACAGAATCAGGGAAAGTGTGTGTGTGTGCGTGTGCGCATGCCTGTGAGTGTGAAATTCACTGTACACAAATATTCTGGACTGCCCCTTCCTCTAATTTGGCCAGGAATTATTTGACCTATCTTCTATCAAGAAGTGGCATTTGTGATTCCTCCTCTTGAATTTGGGTGGATTCTGTGACTGTTTTAGCCAATAGAATATGGCAAAAATAACGCTATACCTGTTTTAAGCCCGGGCCTTAAGACACTAGCAACTTCTACTTCTACCCTCTTGGAGTGCTCCCTGTGTGGAAAGTCAGATACCATGTGTAACTATGTTGAGATCTCTATGCTTTAAAAAATTCAAGTCACATGGAAGACCACCTATAGGGACTCTGGTTGATGACCACAGCCTAGCCAATGGCCAGCAGCAACGGTAGGCCATGTGAGCTCGCCATTTGGGGCATCTCTCCCAGTCGAAGCTTCATGATGACCCTAGCCTGAACTGCACTCTGACTGCAACCACATGAGGTGTCGAGTGAGAACTGCCCAGACAACCCTTTGCACAGTGAGAGATAACAAATTGTTTTTCTAAGGTACTAAGTTTGAGAATAGTTTGTTATGCACCAATAAATAACCAAGGCAAAATTTGTTACTTAGAAGAATGGTAATGTTGTAATAAAACTCAGTGCATATGATATTGGTGTTGGCCAAAGGTGGAAAGACCCTAAGGGTCTTGTTCATGGGTGTGAAGGGACTTGAGACTTTTGGTGAGAGCTTAAAAGCTGGAAAAAAAGAAGGCTTCTTGTTTTGAAATGACAACAGATTGGCAACATTATTGCCTATAGTAGCATGGAAAATAGAAAATCTCATGAGGGTAAGTCTGGCTGGGAGGGTTTTTCATACAATATAGAGAGTTACAACTGGTGTTTTGTAACTGCTTGTGCTATAATACAGGAAGAAAATTATGAACTAAAGCAACAAGTTCTTGAGCAGAATTTAAAGAAAATATAAAGGAGTCAGGAATTGTTGGGTTCAAAAATAAAACTTAAACTCGGGCTTTCCCTGCCAAAGATTTTCAAAATAATAAAGGGCTTCAGGGCAAAGATCAAATTAGAGGGATAACAATAAAGATTCCAGGATAAAGATCTCAAAGGTGTACTTGTTTAAGACCCTTGGTTAAGACTTCAGAGACTTAGTGAGTGCCTGGCAGAGCTACAAAGAATCCTAAGGGCATTGGGCTACAGCCAAATGGACAGCAGAGTAGAGAAGTTTTTGTCTCCGAAACAAGTATGGATATGTTTTTTTCCCTAGTGAAGCTGATTGCAAGAAATGCACAAAAAATTTAAAGCTTGACCTGAAGGGGTAAGAACAGTACAAAATAAAAGACCTTCGGATCATCAAACTTCTACTGGCAGGAAGCAGTCTGAGGAAGCTATCCAGACATAAATAAGGGCTACTTTTTTTTTTTTTTTTTAAGATGAGCCAAAAACAGAGCTGAATTAGGCTCTACTCAAGAGATTGGCAACATATGCCTCACTAGAGTTCAGATTTGCTAAGTAGACCAGTAACTTTTGAGTGTCTCATAATTTCCTCCTTTCTGAGTAGAAGTGTCTATTGTGATAATCCTGTGTGTGGGCAGGGGTAGATAATTTGTCTCTCGATAATCCAGAGAACTAAAATTGAGAGGAGCTACACCTGGGCCTGATTTGGACGCTGACATCCTGGACTTGGAGCTGAGGTTGCAATGACATGAAACCTTGGGAGTCATGGTAGTGAATGAGTATATTTGGTTTATGGTCAGAGGGCAGATTGTAGTAGAGCAATAGCTACCAATTCTTTCATATTTTTCTCACAGAAAGGTGAGGGGTTTGTGTCCCTGTCCCTTGAATCTGGGTAGTTCAAGAGTATTCTTTGACCAACAGAATATGGCAGAGAGTGACAGTTTATACCTTTTCCTTTTGAAGAAAGTGAGAACAGATGCTGATCACAAATTGATAATATTCAAACATAATGGGTTGAATTGTGCACCTCCCCCTCAAAAGACCTGTTCAAGTCCTAACCCCCAAGACCTGTGAACGTGACCTTACTCGGACTTAGGGTCTTTGCACATGAAATCAAGTTAAGATGAGGTCATACTGTATTTGAGTGAGATTAGAGAGATTAGGCCCTAATCCAGAGACTGTTATCTTTGTAAGAGAAAAGGGAGGGGGGGTTGGACACATACACATAGGGAGGAAGGCCATGTTTCAACAGAGGCAGATATTGGAGTGGTGCAGTATTCAGCCAAGGAATGGGAAAGATTGCCAGGAACAACCAGAAACTAAAAGAGGCCAAGAAAGATTCTTCCCAAAAGCATTCAGTGGGGGCATGGCCCTGCCAACACTTTGATTTCAGACTTCTAGCCTCCAGAACTATGAGAGAATAAATTTGTTATTTTAAGCCACCACGTTTTGGTAATTTGTTATGGCAGTCCTAGGAAGAGTACATCAGCAAAGCATTTACATCATCAAATTCTCCTTTCCTTCCTATCTTGCCATATGGTCTCCTCTGCAAGATCTTCCTTGTCTGACTTCTTAATGCTATGGCGCTCCATGACTTCATTCTGAATTGTCTGCTTTCCTCATGCTGCTTAGTGAGTTCATCTGTTACTGTGCTTTAAATACTAGTAGTACATTCATGTCTCTCAAACTTACATTTCCATACCTGGCTTCTCAGAGATTGGTTGGCTACAGATAACATATTCAATTACAGTTGACCCTTGAACAACTCCTGGGTTAGGGGCAATGACCTCATGCACAGTAAAAAATTTGCATATGATTTTGACTCCCCAGAAACTTAACTACTGATAACCTGCTGTTGACTGGAAACCTTACTGTTAACATAGTCAATTAACACATATTTTTTATGTTCTATGTATTATGTAGTGTATTCTTAAAATAAGCTAGATAAAATGCTATTAAAATCATGAAGAAAAATACATTTACACTACATTTACACTACTGTACTATACTGAAAAAAATCACGTGTGGACCCACGCAGTTCAAACCTGTGTTGTTTAAGGGTCAACTGTACTTATCCTTACTTGGATATTTTAAGGCACATCTCAAAACTATCACCCCACCAATTTTTTCCTCTCTCAATAAATAATTCAAATATCCATCCACATGCTTCTATTGTCATTGATATTCTATTCTCATCATGCCATCTCTTAGAGCTGTCAAATTCTCTTCCAAATATATCTCAAATGTACCCATATCTCTCCAGCCTCATTGCCAGTACCGTGTCCCCAGTTATCATCTCTATGTCAGACTAGTGCAGAAGCCTCCTAATTGGTCTTCCTGCATCTGTTCATATGCCCACACTATTCATTCACATACAACCAGGTCAACTTTTCAAAACTGTAGATCAGACTATGCCATTCCTTTGTCTAAAACCCCTCATTGCCTTCACAATACACAGAAAATAAAATTCAAACTGACCACTGGCATACAAGACGCTGTATGCACGAGAAGGCCAAATGCCTCAGTAATAAACAAGGTGATGCATATTGGTTACATTGCAGTGGTTTGAATACAGTAAAACATGCTATCTTAGAAATATAAAGTTGAGTGGCTTAAATGCACAGAGTCAAGCCACAAACATAGTAGTTCTCACTAAGAGCCAGTAGGGCATCCAGTGAGCCTAAAATAGAGGGCCTATACTCTTATGCAGCTTGAATTAAGAAGGCCACATAAGTATGTGTTAAATATGCTATGACTCAGTAAATAAACTGTTCCTCCCTGACTTCCCTAGAGGCACCTCTCCTACCCCAAGGTGATGGAACAGTTACTCTTCTTCAGCTCTTTCCACCCACCTTCAAGGTACTGTGTCTTCCTGGAGTGGCAAGAAGGTCTCTTTTTATCTTTGGCTGGAGACCTTCATCTAGACTCCCCACTGAAGAGACAGAAGGCAACACTATTTCCTGTGGATAATTTATATTCTATGAACTATATCACTAGAAGAATAAAAGGGAAGCTGCTTTCATGTGGAAGCAGGATATCAGTAGTTTTTAATTAGATTAAACAGTGATTTACACAAAGTCACCCAGTGACCAAATCATGGGGCCAGGAACTAGAATTCTGAATGCAGTTTCATTCCACTGTAACTGTTTCTCAAAGTGGTTTGCAAATCAGCTGCATTAAACTTACCTGGTGGTATTTGTTAAAAACATGTGATTTTGGCCTTCACTCCAGCTGTGGTGAATCAGTATTTCTGGAGGCAGGCCTGGGTATCTAAAATTCTAACAAACTCCCCCAGGAAAAGCTTACACACGTTTAAGTTTGATAATCATGACATTACCTTTGCTTTTTCTGGTATACATACTAGTCATTTCTATTGGCAACTTTCAAAATATTTCCCAAGTATTTTAAGTTCACAAAACTTCAATTTCACTTTGATTTCTTTATCTGTAAAATGAAATTTTTCTTAGGTAATATCTGAAATGCTTTTAAGATCTAAAGGTAAATGTGCAATTGCTAGATTGTAGGGTAGCTCTATTTTTAACTTTTTGAGGAACCTGCATACTGTTTTCCAGAGTGGCTGCGCCAGTTTGCATTCCCATCGACAGTGTAAGAGGGTTCCCCTTTCTCCATATCTTCACCAACATCTGTTGTTTCCTGTGTTGTTAATTTTAGCCATTCTGACAGATGTGTGGTGATACCTGGTTTTGACTTGTATTTCCCTGATGCTGAGTGATGTTGAGCATCATTTCATGTATCTGCAGACCATCTGTCTGTCCTCTTTGGAAAAAATGTCTATTTGGGTCCTCTGCCCATTTTTTAATAAGGTGGTTTGCTTTTTTGGTGTTGAGTTGTATGAGCATATATTTTTTTTTTCTATTAACTCCTTATTGGATATATCATTTGCAGTTATCTTCTCCCACTCAGTAGGTTATCTTTTTGTTTTGTTGACGGTTTCTTCCTCTGTGCAGAGGTGTAGTCCCAGTAGTTTATTTTTGCTTTTGTTTCCCTTGCCTTAGAAGACCTAGCTAGAAAAATGTTGCTATAGCTAATGTCAGAGAAGTTACTGTCTTGGTTCACTTCTAGGATTTTTATGGCTTTAAGTTTCACATTTAGGACATTAATACATCTTGAGTTTATTTTTGTGTATGGTGTTAGAAAGTGGTCCAGTTTCATTCTTTTACATAGAGCTGTCCAGTTTTCCCAGCACCATCTGTCAAAAAGACTGTCTTTACCCCATTGTATGTTGTTGCTTCCTTTGTCGTATATTAATTGGCCATAAAAATGTGAGTTTATTCCTGTGGTCTCTATTCTGTTCCACTGATCTATATTTTTGTGCCAGCACCATTACTGTTTTGATTATTACAGCTTTGTAGTGTATCTTGAAATCTGGAATTGTGATACCCCCAGCTTTGTTCTTGTTTCTCAGGATTGCTTTGGTTATTCAAAGTCTTCTGGGGTTCTGTACAAATTTTAGCATTATTCCAGTTTTGCAAAAAATGCTGTTGGTATTTGATAGGAATTGCATTGAATCTGTAGATTGCTTTGGGTAATGGACATTTTGACAATATTAATTCTTCCAATCCATGACCATGGAATATGTTTCCATTTTTCTGTGTGTCATCTTCAATTTCTTTCCTAAGAGTCTTATAATTTTCAGAGAACAGGTCTTTTACCTCTTTGGTTAAGTTTAATCCTAGGTATTTCATAGTTTTTGATGCAATTGTAAATGGTGTTATTTTTTTAAATTTCTCTTTCTGCAACTTGTTAGTGTGTAGAAACACTACTAATTTCTTTTTGTATCCTGCCGCTTTTACTGAATTAGTTACTCCTAGTAGTTTCTTGGTGTAGTCTTTAGGATTTTCTATGTGTAGTATCATGTCATTTGTCAGTAGTAACAGTTTAACTTCTTACCAATATGCTTTTATTTCTTTTTCTTATCTGACTGCTCTGGTTGGAACTTCTAGTACTATGTTGAATAAAAGTGGTAAGAGTGGACATCCTTGATTTTTTCCTGAACTTAGGAGGAAAGTTCTTAGTTTTTCATCATTGAGGATGATGTTAGCAGTGGGTTTTCATATATGGCCTTTATTATGTTGAGAGTTTTTATCATAAATGGTTGTTGAATCCTATCAAGTGTTTTTGTGGCATCTACTGAGTTGATCATGATTTTTATCCTTTGTTTTGTTGATATATGTGACATTGATTGGTGTCTATGGAACCATCCTTGCATCCCAAGAATAAATCCCATCTGACTGGGGTGAATGATTTCTTTAATGTATTGTTATATGTAATTTGCTAAAGTAATTTTCCGGAATAAAGCAAACCAGACATGAAAGATTACATACTGATTTTATTTATATGAAACTCTTAAAAAGGTGATCTATAATGAGAGTCAAACGGATGAATAGTTTCCTGGACCCATGGTGTGCGGGGTGAGTGGGAAAAAGGGATTAATTGGAAAAGCGCTCAAGGAATTTTCCAGGATGATAGAAATGTTCTGTGTCTTGGTTGTGGTTGTGGTTATACAGGTGTACACATATTAAGATTCACAGAACCATGCACTTAAAATTGAGTGTGTTTTATAGTGTGTAAATGATATCTCAAAAAAGTAGATTTAAAAATTCCTGCTATACGAAATAAGTCAATCGGAGAAAGACAACTATCATATGATCTCCCTGATATGAGGAAGTGGAGATGCAACGTGGGGGGTTTGGGGGTTAGGAAAAGAATAAATGAAACAAGATGGGATGGGGAGGGAGACAAACCATAAGAGACTCTTAATGTCACAAAACAAACTGAGGGGGGTTGGGGGGAAGGGTTAGAGAGAGAGGATGGTGGGGTTATGGACATTGGGGAGGGTATGTGCTATGGTGAGTGCTGTGAAGTGTGTAAACCTGGCGATTCACAGACCTGTACCCCTGGGTCTAATAATACATTATATGTTTATAAAAAATGAAAGAATTAAAATAAAATAAATAAAAATTCCTACTGTATATGTTCCATGTTAAAAAAAATCTAGACAAGCAAAGAGAACAACTAAAATTCATCTTAGCCAAACACACACAGACACACACATACACACACAATTGTATTTCATTTCTATACATCCCATTAAATAATGTAAAAGAAAATTTTAAGAGATATAATTTAAGATAACATTAGTATATAACACTAATCCAAAAAAAGGTGTGCAAGACCGCTAAAAAGAAAAGTATAAAAGTTTACTGAGAGGCAATAAAAATCTAAATAAATACATGTATCTATGTTCTATATTTTAAAGATTTTAATTATCTCCAAGTGGATTTATAGACTTGAAATAACCTGCTTGAGATTCTACCCCTCTATCTCTGTCTCTCTCTGGCCTCTAAAATAATAAATAAATCTTTAAATAAAACCCTCTTACCTCATACCATTCATAGGAGTACATTAATTATGGATAGATTGAAGAACTATATGTGAATGGCAAAACCCTAAACTTTTAGGATATAACTATAATGGCTTGAATAAAATGTTCATCTGGAACCTCCGAATGTGACCTTTTTTGGTATAAAGAGTCTTTTTTTTTAAAAAAAGATTTTATTTATTTATTTGAGAGAGAGAATGAAAGTGAGAGAACATGAGAGGGGAGAGGTCAGCGGGAGAAGCACACTCCCCGCCGAGCAGGGAGCCTGATGTGGGACTCGATTCCAGGACTCCAGGATCATGACTTGAGCCGAAGGGAGTTGCTCAACCAACTGAGCCCCCCAGGCCCCCCATGGGAGTCTTTGCAGATGTAATTAAGATAAGGATCACGAGATGAGATTATCCTGGATTAAGGTGGACCCTAAATCCAACTGTGAGTGTCTTTATGTGAGAAAGAAGAGATGCACAGGAGAAGCACAAGGCAGAAGGCCATGTGAGCAGGAGGCAGAGACCGGAGTTCTGGAACTAGCAACCAAAGAACGCCAAGAGCTGCTGACAGCAAGCCGAGAGCTGGCTGGCATAGAAGCATGGGACGGATTCCCTTCTCAGAGCCTCCGGAAGAAACCAACACTACCAACACCTTAATTTCCGTCTTCTCGCCTCCAGAACTGTGGGAAAATGAATTTCTGTTGTTTAAAGCCACCCAGCTTGTGGCAATTCGTTATGGCAGCTCTAGGAACTAATAACATAGGAGAATACGTTCATGACCTCAGGGTCTGAAAAAAGTGCAAAAACGCTAGTCATAAAGGAAAAGATCAACTATCTTAAGTTAAAATTAAAAGTACCTCTTTTCATGAATGCATAGTATGAAGACTAAAAAAGCAAACAACTGAGTGTGGAAAGCTATTTGAAATATATATAACTGACAAAAGACTGAAATTTCAAAATAGGCAAGAGTCTTGAACAGGTACTTCACAGAAGAGGAAATCCAAATGGCCAGTAAACATATAAAAAAGTGATTAGCTTGGGGCGCCTGGGTGGCTCAGTGGGTTAAAGCCTCTGCCTTTGGCTCAGGTCATGATCCCAGGGTCCTGGGATCGAGCCCCACATCGGGCTCTCTGCTCAGCGGGGAGCCTGCTTCCTCCTCTCTCTCTCTCTCTGCCTGCCTCTCTGCCTACTTGTGATCTCTGTCTGTCAAATAAATAAATAAAATCTTTAAAAAAAATGATTAGCTTTATTAGTAATAAGGGAAATAAAAATTGAAATCACAATTATGTAGCCAGCAGATTGTTAAAACCAAACAGAAAAATATAGGCAAAAGAATATCAGGCTCTTTACATAAAGAGAAATCTAAATGACCAATAAAAATATGAAAATTTACATTCCAATCACAAACCACTACCAAAATGGTAGAAGTGTAAAGGTCTGATAATACCAATAGTTGGTGAAATTTGGGGTCAATTGAAGTTCTCATACAAAGCTGGTAGGAGTGTAAATTGTCGTGACCACTTTGGAAGATCTTTTGGCGTTATTTGGCAAAGCTGAAGACTCACAGACCCCATAACCCAACAGTTCCTCCCATAAGTATATATACCTTGGAGAACCTTATGTTTTATATGTATAAGGATATTGACAAGAGCATTGTTTGTAATAGGAAAAAACGGGGGGGGGCGTCCATCTAAGATGGATTAACAAGCCCCATCCACGTATAGAGAACAATACGACGGGTGGATCTTACAAATGTAATACTAAGTGAGAGAAGGAAGACAGAAAAGAATACAAATAGTATGCATTTATGCAAAGGAAATTTGAAAGTGGGCAAAATTAACTTCATTGCATATTATTTTAGGAGATAAAAACATAAAATCAAATGATTATCCTGAAAGTTACTTTATTATCTCTAGCAGATGGGAGAAGATTATGATAGGAAGACACACAGTTAATGGAGTCTTCCGGGGTGCTGAGAATATTCTATTTACTGATCTTGGATATAATTATATCTCTATGTAAATATGGTTGACGTGTGTGTGTGTGTGTGTGTGTGTGTGTACACACACATACATATATATACACATACATGTATATATAATACACTTTCTTTTTTTAAATAATTTTTTAAAAGATTTTATTTATTTATTTGACAGAGACCACAAGTAGGCAGAGAGGCAGGCAGAGAGAGGAGGAAGCAGGCTCCCCACTGAGCAGAGAGCCCGATGCAGGGCTCAATTCCAGGACCCTGAGATCATGACCTGAGCCGAAGGCAGAGGCTCTAACCCACTGAGCCACCCAGGCACCCCTATAATGCACTTTCTATATATACTATTATGTATCACAAAATTAGTAAAAAACGGATGCTGTTTGCAAGTATCTCTTGTTTAAATACTCTGCACAAGGAAGTTCATGGTATGCTAGAAAATGAAAAGGATCCTAGATCCCAGCCCCTTAAATAAAAATAACTATTTAAATCCTTCTAAGAAGAAACTAGGCTTCTCTCTCTCTCTCTCTCTCTCTCTCTCTCAGAACTCTCTCAGAACGAGAGTTCTGAATATAAACTTTCTTCATTAACTTTTTCTTTAGGGAAGCCTAATGTGTTTGACAAACAACTCTGTTAAGACAGTCTAGTGCCTCCTGAGCCTTAAACAAGAAAGCAGCTCAAACAAGAGAATTTAACTGAAGTAAAACTCAGAAAACAAGCAACTGAAGGATGGAAAATAGAACAAACAGAACATGGCATGCATTGAACCAAGTCCCTGCCCCCTTCTGATAGCTTTGCAAATAGGAAAAAGAAAAATAATTGAAGTAATAACCCCCTCTTCAGTTGTGTTTGCTCAACAGTTGATTTCTACTTCCAGTTGCTCACCCAGGAGAGAATAAAACCGTCCTCTGATCTTTGGAGGTGAAATCACAGAGGCAGTTTCCCTATTTCAAATTATCAGGCTATTTGGGGCTAATGTCATCAGCATTTAATGGAAACTTTTTTTCTCTTTGTCCTGGCTCCCTCGAGCTATTTAATAAAGGTTCCTATGGTTTTATTGCTCTTATATTAATCAGAGACTCAAAAGTATTACTTATCCAGACTTTCGACTAAATGGAAAACTCTAACTTTTCTGAAGTGAGGCTCAGGTGACTGTGGGATGTGGCACCCTTCAACGAGCTAGCGAGTGTCTGTCTACTAAGAATTCAGAAAATCCAGATTGTGCATTTTGGGCTGTGTTGACGGTGTACCTAATGGTCGTCATTTAGCTGAACATTGCCTTCGTCTCTGCAAAGCCTTAGGTTTTAAATGCTGATGGTATGACTCAGAAGGGTGATTCAGAAAGCAGTGACAGAGACATGTAGCACAGTGAACATGAAAGGGAAATTCACAACTGCTATGGGCAGAAACCTGGAGAATTTTTAGAATTTTTAGAACTTCAACTGATTGGCTTGGGAGATGAGGGAGTGGGCCTACAATGCTTCTTAAGAATGGCACCAGCTGGGGGACCTGGGTGGCTCAGTTGGAAGAGCATATGACTCTTGATCGTGGGGTCATGAGTTGGAAGCCCATGTTGGGCATAGAGATTATTAAATAAATAAATAAATAAACGAATAAATAAATAAACTTTTTTAAAAAGGCAACTGCTAAGCTGTCTTTCCCTTAAGTCTATCATGCTAATCTTAGATCTATCCAGAGATGACAGTAAGGTCAGAGTTCTTGTTGTTTTGTGTGTGTGTGTGTGTGTGTGTGTGTGTGTGTGTGCACGCACTTACAATCCAAACTGTTAGGAGGAGGTTTGGCCCTCTCAGCTTTTTCTGAGGCCAACTAATTCTTGTGGAAAAGAATTTAACTATTTTCTCCACCCCACATTGAGTTTACGATGCTGATGAGGTAACCCAACGTGAGACAGGAATCCATCAGAATCCTAGAGGAGAACACAGGCAGTAACCTCTTCAATATCAGCCACAGCAACTTCTTTCAAGATATGTCTCCAAAGGCAAAGGAAACAAAAGCGAAAATGAACTTTTGGGACTTCATCAAGATCAAAAGCTTCTGATGAGGTAACCACCCAAAGCTTGAGAAACAGACTCAAAGAAACATAGATAAACTCTTACAATCTGCCCTTCCAACATGGAAAAATTTCCCCTAGTATTGACATTGAATCTGACATTGAATTTGAGAGATGTTATTTCAATAACAGGCAGGAGATGCCTCAGATTAAGGAGGACTTCTCAAAAAAGGTCATCTGCCACGGGACACAAACCCCAGCCACAGCTGGGAAACGTGGCAGTGGCCTGACACAATTCCTAAAGCGGGAATCATGTGAGCGAATGCTGGCTCTGCTGCTTAACACAGGGCTTGGGCCACATGGATAACACTGGAAGTCCGCTTAAGCTGCAGTCAACCACTGCACCACTTCCCACGGTCAAGGCACCTCGCTTCCAACACGCAATCACCCTCCTTACATGCCCCTTACATCCCTCCTTCTTCCTGTGTGCCAGCCTCTGCTGCTTTAAGGGAAAGATGATTAGGAGAGCCCCAAGGTTGCCCTGTCACCAAGGGGAACCAAAGGTCTATGCAGCCAACAAGTATGCTGGGCAACTTTGGGGAGGAGAGGAACTCACCCCTGTGTGGCTGTGCTGGAGACACATGCCCAAGCCAGCATTCTAACAGTTCCACAGAGACCTGGCATGTGGACTCAGCCAATAGGATTTGGGCAGGCTTCCTCTGGGGAGAGAGACTACCAGGACCCTGCAGCTGGGGCACTCCAGGCAGTTCAAAGTGCTATTGTCGTTAGTTTTACATCTGAATGTCTATGAGGAATTGATGTGTTAGATGCTTGTGTTCCTCTACTGTAAGTGCCAGGCAAGATTCTCCTGACTGGGGAGAGCAATCACTTAGGGAAATGCTAGTACCTCTGAACCTCCACAGTTTGAGCTACAAGTCCGTGGGTCTGATGATCTTGCCAATCAGAGCTTCCTCTTGCCAGAGGTGCCAGCGAGGGCTTTGGGACCCAGCCTCCTTAACCCAGGTACTGCGTACACCCCACCCCTTTTGAAGAGCAGCTACTGAGCTCTTGTTGCAACTGAGGGCCTGACTGGTAAAGGTCTTGCAACTGGCAGCTTGCTACTCCTATTTTGGGGTGGGTCAACTTGGACTGAATGACTGTCCAAGTGAGAAAGCCTCGATAAGTCTTGCTTGTCAGATGGAAATGGCATATCCAAGACTGCATCTGCTCTGGCCCTTGTGTCACCTTGGCTTTATAAGAACAACTGGGAGCTACCCCCTGAGAGAAGCTCTATCCTTGCCTTCTCCTCCCTTTGACTTTTCTGCTGGAAGCAAAACAACTGGTTCAATGGAGCTCTCGATCCACAGTTCCCCCTACATGCCTGGGTTTGATTCACTGATGCTTTGGCTATAGTTTCAGAACTGTAACAGCCGTTCAAGTCAGTGTCAACGTGTAGAACCAAAAGTGGAACCCTCAGTGGGCAGAATTTAAGGCCCCTCTATTTCTGCCCTATTGACTCTTGGGCTGTTGCCAATGGTCTGGCTCTTTGGTTTGAGCTTGGAAAGCCACAGACTGGCAGATGGAATAGATCCCTCCTCTTTGGGGACGTGAACTATGGAAACAAACGACAGCTGTGGAGCCAACCACATGCGTCTCTCACGGTGATGTCCCTGGAAGGGCCCATTCTGAGGAGACTGCCTAGAGTCCAGCTTCTGGCAGAGCTTTGTGCTGCCCTGACCACCACTGCCATCTGCATCCGTCACCGTGCCGGGCACAGTCCGCACCAGTCATAGACTGGGTGCAGAGTATAGGAATTAATGTTTCTCATGCAAAGAGAAACTACCCTACCACTGTCTGCCATACCAGGACCCCTGACTAAAGGTGACACATTTGTTTCACAGTGAAGGAGCCCACCCTGCTAGAGTGTGGCCCCGCCTACTCCTGGATTCCTTTAGACTTGTGATCCTCTCCCCAGGCGACCAGGGGCGCCTCCCTGCCTTAGACGCTGTTTGAGCTTCAGTGTTACTGTTCCAGTCCAATTGACTGACTCGACTCACATCATGTGGTTCTTGAAGCTAATCTGTGTCACGTGTTAGGCTTTCTGGACTGTTTGCAGCCCGAAAATGGTGTACTTTTTATTGCAAAAGCCACTCGATGACGTGCTAATGGTCAAGGTACTTAATGGACTTCCCATGCTTTCTGCTAATCACAGGCATTGGTAGTGTCGAGTGTTGGAACAGTTCACTTCAGAAATCAACTCAAAAAGATTTCTTACTCGCTATCCCTCGCCTTCTCCTAGTTCATAGACATTAGCTGGGATATTTTGGTCACTGCATGTGGCTGTTCGCAGAAAGGAAGCATCTCCTCTTGGCCACTCCCTGGATTATGAGAAGGACAAATGGGTGGGGTGAGGAGTTCACATAGACTTTGAAAATCCAGCAGTCTCCCCGAGGCATTCTTGGGCCTGCCGCTTCTCTTTCCCCTAATGTCAACTGCAGACTGGCCTGGTTGGTATACTCTCTTGGTGGCACCAAGTTGGTGGGACCCCTTGGTACTGCCCCCCCCCTTCTGGATGGGGACCTAAGGGATTTAAAGTTAATTCTATGTCAGCTACCTGGATTCTCCTGTTGGACTGATATGGGCCTAGTGCATAGAGATAATAACTACATAGCTGAGCAGAGTCTCTCCGTGTTCCCTTATAGTGGCCTGTGAGGGCCCACATGGAACATAATGGGTCTCCATAAGTTTTAGAAAAATGTCCTCATCCCTTTTGCATCTTACCATCTGGACACTAGGTCTGGGTGTAAGTGGGAGATGGCTAGGGAAAAAGTGAGAGGGGAAACACTGGTATTTTGGTGGTGGAAGTAAGCAATCCCAACACCAGGGGAAAGAACGTCTTGGACCTTGGGAAGCACAGGAGAGGGAGAGACAGTAATAATCCTCCATATTTCCAAGCTACCCCTGGACCTTTCTTCATAAAGGAAAGCACTCAGGTAAGGTTCCCCTGAGCCAATACCAAATTTAATTGACTGTTGGGTCTGCTGTACCCCACCAGATAGCTCTGACCACAACTGATCACCATTCTCCATGGACTTAATAAGAGGCTGATTGAAAATGGCAGGGAACGGCCCAGCCCCTGAACCTTTCATGCAAATTATTGTCAGTATCTCTGTATATCTTTCCCACTCGCATTCCTGGAGCCTTCACTAGTCCTGTGGACTGAATGAATGCCACCTGGACAGTTTCGACTAGACTCCGTAAATAAGGACTAGGCTCAATTCAAGCAGATCGAGGAACCCAAAGGCCTACCAACTGGCTGAGAGGCCACCATGAAGACACTGTCAACCTGTGCCCCCCAACTGATGTAGATCACAACTGGGAAGGGGGCAGGTGCAGCTTGTGAGCTCCCAGGACTGGGCTTTTTATGTGGAAGTCAGGAGTTAACTTGCTTCCTCTTGAAAACAACAGTGGCTTGCACCTTGGGAGTGGTCAAAAGAGAACTTCAAGTGTTTAAGAAAATACCATTGGGAGATCCCAGAGCCCTAGAGAGATAACAGGGAGAACTCTCCTAAATGATGCTGCCCTTGATAACTTGGATGAGTTTCTCCTAGGGATAACTTGCTGTTTGTATGCAACCTGCGTGCAGTTATTTGTATGATGAGAACCAACCGCCCAGTTAGAAGCAGTGGAATAAAGTTTGTCCTGACTTTAGCTGAAGAGATCAATGTTTCCCATTGCCCTGGAAGGCACTCAAGTAAGCTTTATCATTCATACAAATGCCCTAGATTTCCTCCGTGGGGGCCACAGCGAAGGACATACAATTGCTAATGCACCTGCTTTACCTAGATTAATGACCTTGGGCCAAGGGGAAAAGTCAATACAGAAAATATCTAGGAGGCAGCCAAAGTAGACCTTGTTGGTTTATGGGATTAGTTCAGCTGATTTGGTCTGGACCCCTGAGGAGTACAATTACTAACGGCTGGCCTCATCCTGCTACTTAGAATCCTGTTGATATTAGCTTTATTAAGGGCTGTATGAAACAAACTGAATGGGTTTTACCCCCAGCCTCTGGTGGGCAGTTTAATCAGAATGATGAACAGAGTGGCATACTCATGGGAAAGTTTGCCAGAAGCCAAGAAAGTGTAGAAACAAGGGCTAGATATTCCCAGGAGGTAGTTCTTTGTGGGTCTTTCCTACTTCTGCACATATTGGGAATACAGGCGCTCACTGCATGGGGTGGTGGGCAGAATAATGGCTCTCCCAGATGTCCACATGCTAATCCCTGGAACCTATGAATCTGTCATTTGAAACACAAAAGGCATTCTACAGCTGTGGTTAGGGTCCTGAGATAGGGAAATTATCCTGGATTATCTGGGACGGGCAATGTCATCACAAGGGTCCTTATAAGTGAGAGAGGGGGTCAGGAAAGTCAGAGATTGACAATGGAAGCGGAGATTGGAGTAACTTGGTCCCAAGCCAAAGAATGTGAACGCTCTCTACAGGCTGAAAACGGCAAGGAACAGATTCTCCTCTAGAGCCTCCAGAAGGAACACAGCCTCTGATTTTTGCCCTTTAGATTCATTTTGGAGGGAAGGGGGGTTGGGAGAGTGGGGAGCTGGGGTAATTGGGTGAAGGGCATTAAGGAGGGCACTTGGTTTACGTCAATAATGAGCACTGAATATTATATACAACTGATGAATCACTAAATTCTACCCTGAAATTAATAATACACAACATGTTAACTAACTTGAATTTAGATAAGACAATGACAAAAAATGAAAACAAAATGGTACACACTTTCAGGTGTAAGATTAAACTCTCGGGATGTCAGGTACAGCATCATGACTATAGTTAACAATACCATATTGAATATGTGAAGGTTACTAAGAGTATATCTTAAAACTTCTAATCACAAAGAACAAATGTAACTATGTGAGATGATAGGTATTAATTAATAGTAATTATTAATTAATGGTATTATTATTAATTAATGGTAATCATTTTGCAATATATGCATACATCAAACCATGTTTTACACCTTAAGTTTATACAATATGTCAGTCCTATCTCAATAAAACTGGGGAGAAAAAGAAAAAGAAAGATCCGCTTTGGACTTCTGACCTCCAGAATTATAAAATAACAAATCTCTCCTTTCAAGCCACTGAATTTGTGGTTATTGGTCATAGCTACAATAGAAAACTGCCTTTGTTCTGGACTTGTTTTTCAAAGATATTTGTATAGTGAACATCTTTGAGGCTATCAGATCTCCCCGCAGAGCGAAGATCTGCAGGTTTACTGCCCACTTAGCAGATCCAAGTTCCCCAAGTTTGGGGTTCCTCTCTTAGAATGCAACCCACTGTGTGCACAGGTGTCATTGGCCCCCTCTGTATCCTTCTGCAGAAGTTAGGGCTTGGGGAACTGGTGCAAGAAAATGCTGAAACACTGGCTACTGTTACTGCTGTTAGTAACAAAGTATTTTGTTTCTGGTCTAGGAGTCTTGTATCTTCTTGCCAGCATTCCTGAAACTGTTAGCTTGTAATAGGGAAAAATATCAGACTGTTCACAGTACTTGATAGATGATAGAACAACTCAGATAACCCACGGCTGTTCTGTCTTCACTTTTAACCCATTTGGAAACTAAGTTTGTAAGAACTACTTGGATGAAATAGAATGATAAGAAGATTATACACTTTTTAAAAAACACCTCTCAGCTTCCTGTATAAAATATCTCAACAGGTTAACTTCTTTTTTTTTTTTTTAAGATTTTATTTATTTACTTGAGAGAGAGAGCATGGGGGGAAGGGCATAGGACAGGGGATAAGCAGGTTCCTCACTGAGCAGGGAGGCTTGACCCCAGAACCCCAGGATCATGATTTGAGCCAAAGGCAGACACTTAAGCAACTGAGCCACCCAGGTGCCCGTCAACAGGTTAACTTCTTGAGTGCTATAAAACTCTCCAACACCCAGAAGAATTTTTGTTTCCCAGAAGCATTTTATCCTCTGGAATTCCTAAATGATTTGCTTCATGCAGTAGGTTTTGCACACTTTAACCTACAGAGAGCACCTAAAATTTCCCCATGGTTCCTTTACTCGGTTCATGCAACACGAGGGCAGACTCTTCATGTAATGTAACCTCCTAAGGTCAGGAAACACATTCAAAATACTTATGTTTTGAATAAAGTTGTCTTCTGAAAAGAAATCACTGGACTTGGAATTCTATACAGAATAAAGCTCAGCTTGAGTCTGTCTAATTATAAAAATATTTATTGTTGTATTTATATGTTTCCGGGAGAACCAGTCTTACCACTTTTGTAAGATAGTCAATGCTTGCGCTAGGGACAGTGAGTCAGGATATCAGTAGTACCTGTTCATAAGAGAGGTCAAAGGAGAATAGTCCTAGAATATTTTTAGACATTTTCATAAGGCCCTGGGAAATTCCAGACTACTGATAAGAACTGAGGAGGTGAAAAGAAACAACTGTGGTTAAATTCAAGTTCATAATGGAATCCTGGAAATACTTACCCAAATTGGGGGAAAATCCATAAGGGTTTATCATGACTATTAAAGTGACTCAGAATTAAAGAGACTTTAATGAAATATGGTTCTTTGTACAGCAGTGGTTCTCAACCAGGGGCAGTTTGTCTCCTGGAGACATTAGGCAGAATTTAGAGTCATTTGATTCTCATGCTAGGGGTGGGATGGGCTGGGGGCACTACTGGCATTTAGTGAGTAGAGGTCAGAGATGCTGCTAAATGCAGGGGAAGCCCCCACAAGAAAGCATTATCTGACCCTAAATGTCAGTGGTGTCAAGGTTGAGAAACCCTGCCTTACAAGAAGGTTAAGAAACAGTGCCTGGCTGGCTCAGTCAGTAGAGCATGCAATGACCTCAGAGTCATGAGTTTGAGCCCCACATTGGGGTAACCCTGCCTCTTGCTCCGCCTCTCTCTCCACCTCTGCCTGCCTCTCTGCCTGCATTTGTGCTTTCTCTCTCTCTTTCTGACAAATAAATAAAATCTTAAAAAAAAAATTAAAGTTAAAATTTTAAAAAGTTCTACTGGTTGGTAGAATCATTCTGTGTCTTGACTGTGGTTATGGTTACCCAAATCTATACATTGGATTAAACTGGAGAGAACCACACAAACACACACCTGTACACAAATGAATACAGGTTAAAAATCATGGTGCAAACTGAATAAGGCGTGCAGTCTAGTTGATGTCAATTTCCTAGTTTGATCATAGGCAACAGGTTAAGATGTCACCACTGGGGAAAACTGGGTGAAGAGTATCTGGGTCTCTGTACTATTTGTGCAACTTCCTGTGAGGCTATCATTATTTCAAAATAAAAAGTAAAAATGTAGTGAGACTAGAACAAAATAAGGACCACAGGTGGATTCTTCAGAGGCTTGCCATATCTCCTTCTCTTGTGTGCTGCTGGCCCTTTCTTTGCTCCTGTACATTCTGCAGTGCCACGCAGAGCCGTGGGATTCTACTTTGCAACCTTCATTCAGAGCTTGTGGTGGAAGCATTCCATCCAGTGGTCTAGTTTCAGGTGGTGAATTAATAAGGTAAGCCCCTCTCATCACTACCACCTCTTCCTCAGCCCCAAGGCTCAGAAACTTATTGAATGTTTTAGCCTATTCTCTTTGATTTTGAAGTACCCCTAAAGATAGTTGTGGACTGTTCTTAGGGTGTGGACCACACTTTAGATCAGTGCTCTAGCAGAATTAATTTTTCTTTCTTTTTTAACGATTTTATTTGTTTATTTACTTATTTATTTATTTGACAGAGAGAGAGAGAGAGTGAGAGCATGCACAAGCAGGGGGAGTAGGAGAAGCAGGCTCCCCCTGAGCAGGGATTCTGATGTGGGGCCTGATCCCAAGACCCTGGGATCATAACCTGAGCCAAAGCCAGAGGCTTAATGACTGAGCCACCCAGGCTCCTCTCTAGCAGAATTTCTATTTCTCACCATTGCATCACAATGTTGCCTGTTCACAAGCTTAACAAAATCATACCTATTCCTTAAGGCCTGGCGCCAATCATTGCCTTCAGAATTCTTCTCTGACTCACCCACCTTCCCCTCCCTCACCCCAAGCAGGAATAAGTAATGTTTCCTTCCTCTGAACTTATTGCAAACAAAGAAGTTTCAAGGGGTGTAGGTACAAATCTATTATCTTTCTATCTGTCACTACGCCATAAACCTCGGGTATAAAATGATCTATTGATTCAAATGAATTTCCTCTTTAGTAGAAACATGACAATTCAACACTTCAGTTCAAAAGTAAATGCTCTCATGCCAAGTTAGTTTGGGCACTGGGGGGTACATATAATGATTAAGACTTAATCCCTGTTTTCAAGGACCTTGTCTAACAAAGGAGATATGCACACAATTAAGTGTAATACAAGGCATGACACCAAAAAGGTAATAAAGCTATATGAAAATATGGAGTGTTTCGAGACAATTTCTGATCAAAAAGGTTATCAGGGAAAAATTGTTAGGGAAAGTCACATTTCAGGTGAAGCTTGACAGGTGGGTAAAACAATGGAGTCAACATGAGAGGAAAGAATCTACTTGTAGTGAAAATGTTGCGTTGAAGACTTGAGGCAGGAAAGTGCAGGATAGGCTTGGAGAGCTTAGGGGACCCATTTGGTTGGGGGTAAGAGATGAAGGAGAAGCAATGTCTTTTGGTCAGAGAGGGCCTGGAGACCAGACCCTGAAGTTTAGATATTGTTCTAAAACTTTGGTGAGAGCTCATGAAAAATTTCTAAGCATCATAACCAAAGCTTAGTTATAGAAGGATAAGTTGGCAACAAAGAGGAGACAGTTTTGAGGAAGGAGGCTTTACCCTGAGACAGAAGAACTTCTGTAGGATGTTATGGTTGTAATCTAGGCCAGAGTTAATAAGGGTGTGAGCTATACTGATGGCAGAAGAATAGTTTTAGATAATAGAAACTATATTACAGGTGATGAATTGTTAGGTAAATTGTTCTAATAATTATGACGGGGGATCAAAGAAAAAAATTGATTCCATAGGTGTGGGTGTTCAAGGTGTGTTAGAGAGGGGGCAGCAATAATGGGCACAATGTGTGTGTGTGTGTGTGTGTGTGTGTATGTGTAATGACTTGAAGGAATGACCAGAGGTGAGGAAAGTATAATGTATGAGGGCTTCTTTTTTTTTTTAAAGATTTTATTTATTTATTTGACAGACAGAGATTACAAGTAGGCAGAGAGGCAGGCAGAGAGAGAGGAGGAAGCAGGCTCCCTGCTGAGCAGAGAGCCCGATGCGGGGCTCGATGCGGGGCTCGATCCCAGGACTCCAAGATCATGACCTGAGCCAAAGGCAGAGGCTTTAACCCATTGAGCCACCCAGGCGCCCCATATGAGGGCTTCTAAATAAGTATGACTGCAGTGGAGTGTATCTATAGGGTAATGGGAATGAAACTTGCAAGTCCAACCGGGAATGAACTTGAATTTCTAGTTAAGAAAGTTGGTCTTGGGGCGCCTGGGTGGCTCAGTGGGTTAAGCCTCTGCCTTCAGCTCAGGTCATGATCTCAGGGTCCTGGGATCGAGCCCCGCATCGGGCTCTCTGTTCAGCAGGGAGTCTGCTTCCTCCTCTCTCTCTGCCTGCCTCTCTGCCTACTTGTGATCTCTCTCTCTCTGTCAAATAAATAAATAAAATCTAAAAAAAAAAAAAAAAAAAAAAAGAAAGTTGGTCTTTATTTTCCAGGCAACACAGAACTTCCGATGGATTTTGAGTAGGGGAGTAACATGATGAATGCATGTTATTTATACTACTTGTTTGACATGACATGTATTGTAGTACTTTGTGTACACGTAGTACACGTGTATATACCTTGTGTTGAAGCTTCATAAGTTCTTCGACACAGCATTAAAATGTGTTCAATAAATTCGTGTTGGTTGAATTAATTGCTTCACTTTGTCAAGGAAGAATTCTTCTACCTTGTGAACAATGACCTTTTACCATTGTACTTGAAATTTGGATGTCTGGCTCATATTGGCTTGTAAGAACTGACTGGTAAAATTTCAGGACTCTGGTGAGCAAGATGGTAGCTTGAGATGGGCTATTTTGCAAATATTTACCTCAAGGAAATTGGCAAATGCTATGAATCAAAACTTGTTTTCTGGAGATCTGGTCATTAAACGTTTACCAGCATGTCATTGCTCTTTCCCTTACTTCTCTTTCTCCTTATCCAAAGAGCCTCTAGATTTTCTGAGGACAGGGACTAAGTCTTATTTGTCTTGTATTCTCAACTAGTATTTGGACTTTGGTCGTGCTCAATTGATGTTTGTAGAATGAATGAAGTATGCTTCTGTAATGTTTTTCCAACTGACCATTTAATGAAAAAAAAAAAAGATTTAGAAGAAAATGCCTCAAGTAGACATGTAGACCCTGGGGTTCCATTCAGATCCTACGCCTGTTTTTTAAGTGGTTTTGGAACACCGCCACTAATTCATGTATGTGTAGTCTATGGTTGGTTTGTGGTAGAGCTGATTATTTGAGATAGAGAATGTAGGCCCTGCAAAGCCCAACATATTTATCATCTAGACTTCTCCGGAAATTTGTTGATCCCCATTTAGACCCCCACTACCAACGGTTCCTTAAAAGGTAGGATTATTTCTAAAAAGTGGCATCTCAGTCATTAAACATCCACCTAAGGCTCAGGTCATGATCCCAGGATCCTGGGTCAGAGCCCCATATCCAGTTCACTGCTCAGTGAGGAGCCTGCTTTTCCCTCTCCAGCTCCCCTGTGCTTGTGTTCCCTCTCTTGTGTCTCTGTCATAAATAAAATCTTAAAAAAAATAAAAATAAAAAGGGGTATATATACCATGTATTCTTAGAGATAAATTGTATTGTCATAAATTGTGCACATACATTTTTTTTTTAGAAATTAAAAAAGACATAGATAATTACAGAGCAATTTCATAAGAACGGGGTTAGAGATAATGCTTGGTTGTCCAACGGTGGAACTTTCTACCTTGAGAAGTAATGATTACCTCACATCTAGACACATGCAAGTAGTCACACTTTAGCCACGTGTATCCTTCAGCAGAGAGCCTTGCGTAATCTCGTCACTTTATTGAGCAATGCTGCCAGAAATCTCGTAGATGTCAAATGATGTCTATATTGCAATTTATTCTTTCATAACTCTTACACCCAGATTTCAAAGGGGTTCTGCTAAAAAGTAGTCTTCATGGGACAATATTTTTTTGCCAGAACAGGGCTGGATTGTTTAAAAACAGAAATACAGACTGTGTCTTTGCATATTTGGGTCACAGTGGGCTGTCACAGTTCCCATTTGTGCAATACTGATTAATAAAGTTAATGTCCTAGGTTCTCTATTCCTTGCAAGTCATCTTTAAAGGCAAATGATGACGTCATTTCAAATTCAGGACTGTCAGGGGGAAAATAACTTCTTATTTGTGCCCATACTTTATTGAAAACGACTTTTTTTTTTTTTTTAAAGATTTTATTTTTTTATTTGACAGAGAGAGATCACAAGCAGGCAGAGATAGAGGAGGAAGCAGGCTCCCTGCTGAGCAGAGAGCCCGATGCGGGGCTCGATCCCAGGACCCTGAGATCATGACCTGAGCCGAAGGCAGCGGCTTAACCCACTGAGCCACCCAGGCGCCCCTGAAAACGACTTTTGAACAGCTAACTGCCTTTAATGACACCTGAAGTCTGAACTGCGGCAGTAACTTGATTTGATAGAGTATAAAATGAACACCTCGGCTATATTAAACGGCCCAGGTGGGCGGGCAGTCCTTTTTCACCCTGTTTCTGTCCCACATGTTTTGATGGATAGTGTTCAGAGAATTCGAGACGCTTGAGCAGGGCTGTCAGAGCGGGAGGAGAGGCCACTGTCAACAGAGGTGGCCTGATCGCCCGACCAGACCCGGCTGACCCGAGGGCGGGACTCTGTGGCCGAGGAGCAATGACTACGCGGGATTGCGCAGGGTGTCTGCGGCCCATTTTTCCTTCGTTACGATGAAGATCGTTCCTCCATTAACTTAGCCTCCAACTCCCGCGCACCGGACCATAGGATCAACCATTTAAAAGCCTACAAGTAGGCAAACGGAAGGATGTTAAAGCCACAGCACAGCTCGCCAGCATTTTCACTCCCCTCCCCTCCGGGTACGGGGCGCTCGCAAAGGCGACGCGAGCGTGAAGGCGCGGAGGGGCACGGCAAGGCCACCGCGGGGTCTGCAGGGGGCGGGGGACACGAGCTGGACCACCAGCGCGCAGGCGCATGGGTGGCTGCAGCGCGCAGTGGTCGAGCCCCCCTTCTAGTAATTTCGCTAGTCGTGAGGTCATCACAGCGCGCCGTCACAGCACCTCCCAGAACCCCCTAATTTATTTTTTTTTCGCGAAGGGGATGAAATGAAATGAACTGATCTCTCCCGCCCCATTTTGCTTTTAGTCCTCCACTCCGGCTGCGCCCACCCTCTGAACAATGGAGCGGGAGAAGGAAAGAAAAGCAGCGGGAGGTGGCCGCGGGGCGGGCCGGGCATGACTCGGCGACGCCGCCAGCCGAGTTACCCGGCGTGCCCTGCGCGGCGCCGGCCGAGGGACGTGGGGGGGAGGGGCGGGGAGGAGGAAGAGCGGCGGCGGCTGCGGATGTCGCTGCGACCGAGCGGCGTCTGAACACACGGCGGCTGCCGAGCGCCCGAGCCGGGCCTGCGCCGGAGCCCACACCGAGCTCCGCGGCCCCTCGCCTGCCAGGGCGGCCTTGCACCCGTTGTCGCTGAGGCGGCGTGCCGCGCATTCTCCGCTGCCCGGGCCGGCCGGCTCTGCCGTCTGCTGGCTCCCCCTCGCTCGCCCGCTCCCTCCTGCGCGCCTGAGTCACCGCCGCCGCCGCCATGGCCGAGAGTGGTGAAAGCGGCGGCCCTCCGAGCTCCCAGGACAGCGCCGCCGCGGCCGAAGGTGCCGGCGCCCCCGCGGCCGCTGCCTCTGCGGAGCCCAAGATCATGAAAGTCACCGTGAAGACCCCGAAGGAGAAGGAGGAGTTCGCTGTGCCCGAGAATAGCTCCGTCCAGCAGGTGAGGGCCGCCCTGGCCTCGGGCCCGGGGTGGGGGTGGCGGCAGGATCTCCGCCGGCGGCAGAACCTCCATCCGCGGCAGGAGGAGACGGTTTTGGAAGGGCCTGGGAGGGGGTCGTTCCCCGAGGTGCCCTCGGCCCCTCTCGCGGGTTGCTTCTCGAATTAGATCACACCCAAGTTCCCGGGTGTGCTCCTTGGGACACCGCAGAGGCTTGTGGCGGGGCCCCGCGGCCTGTTTGTGGGACGCGCCGACGCCGCTTCCTTCCGCGCCCTCCTCCTGCTCCCGCGTCCGCGGACCACCAGCCTCCTCCCCCAGCTCCCCGCCCCCCCCCCCCCCCCCCCCCCCCCCCCCCCCCCCCCCCCCCCCCCCCCCCCCCCCGCCGCCTCCCTCCGGCTGCTCACAAAGGAAAGGGACCACCGCTGCTCTCCGGGCGGGGTGGAGGCTGGGCTGGGGCGAGGGTTCGCTTTAGCCTCATCTGTGGTTTTGTTTCATGAATTAAAAAAGAAGAAGAAGAAGAAGAAGGGGTGCTCATTGTTTCTACCTGCTTGCGGGTTAAGGTAGATATGGGGGCGAGGAGCACGTGTACATTTAGTTTTGCGTTTTGATGGCTGAAATTTATCCTACCTTGCAGTCTTCAAGAAAAAACCACCCCTGACGTAGAAATTGTTTTCAGGAGCATCTTAATAGTACTAGGCTTAAGGAGGAAAGGTGGATGACGACTTTCATTGATGACTTGCTGTTTTCTTTTTTGTATATTTATCTCTCATCTCTTAGGTGCCAGTCATTGGGAAGGTTTTTGTTTGATTTTAGAGGGATGGTAGCCACGTTTTGCAGATACTAGCGATTGCAGTCGAATAAAAGAGAACAAAATTAGAGTTAATGGAGAATGTTACCAAATAATGTACTACTTAAAAGCTGTTGAGGTATACAGACTTGGCTGTTAAATTAAGAATCTTGAAGAATTCAACAAATTTGCTTTAGCTTATTGTTGAATGTGCATCCCAAGATATTTTTTCATAATTGTTGAATTGATCTCTGACGATCTAAAATAATGCGAAGTCTGTGAGGAGACAATTCCTGAGAGGTACATGTAATTTTGAACAGGAATAGTAAATGGAGTATTGGTTTATATAGTTCAGTTCTGAAAGGTGGTGTGTTTTGTGAAGCAGTAAATAGAGCGTACCATCACGGGAGAAACTTTTACCACCTACTGAATCACATTTTGGGGGGGTGTTCTCAAATGTATAAAAATTTCCTTTAACATCTTTGTTTTCCAACATACAGGAAGGTTGAAAGAGTGGTACAGTGAATATTCACATGTGCATCACCTACATTTTGCTGTATTTGCTCTGTCATGCAACTAATCACATATTAGTTCCCTTTTTTGGGAGGCATTTCAGAGTGAGTTGCAAATACCACCATTAAATGTTTTTCACAAATACATGCACCTGTATGATCCAAAGCTTTATCAAGTTGCAGAACTTTATAGTTGACTGGAAAGTTCTCTCTTGACCTTTCCCAGTTGATTTAGTCCCACTCTCCTCCATCCACCACTGACTTCTTGTTTTTCACTGTTAGTCTGTTCTAGAACTTCATATAAGTGAGATGAGATAGTATGTACTCTTTTGGGTAAGGTTTTTTCACTCAGAGTAATGTTTTTGAGGTTCTTTCTTGTGTATACCAGTAATTTCTTCTTGCTGTGTTTCCCACTGTATGAATATGCCATAGTTAATGTACTCCTGTTGAGGACCACCTGGGCTTCTAGCACTTGGTTGTATGAACACTGTTGTACACATTTTTGTTGGACAGATGTGTTTCTCCTATTAAATACTTGGAAGTGGAATGACTGGGTGATAGGATAGCTATAGGCTTAGTTTTATAAAAAACTATGTTTTAAAAAAGAGTTCTAACATCTTAAAGTTCCACCTAGTGCATGGGAGTTCCTGTTGCTCCTCATCCCTGCTAGCATTTGATAGTGTCAGTCTTTCTCATTTTAGCTCTTCTAGTATATGTGTAGCAATACTAACTTTTAAGCCTGTGGGTCGTCTTTCTAGGATTCCTAGTTCAGGTCTCTACTTTCCTACCTGCTTTTCAGCACTTTATTGTAAAAAATTAGGAAGAAAGAGTAAATATTTTATAAGTAGAAAAATTCACTTAAGTCATTTTAAGATGTTCTGTGTGGGTTTGTTTGTTTTTGCTTTTTGTGATGGTGGCCTTAGAGGTTTAAAATCTGTGGAAGTTTTAATCTTACTCTTCTGTAACCAAAGTAAATTTGTTAAATTAAAGCTTTTCCAAAGCAGCTTACTCTAATGGCAGTTGAATTTTTATTCTGAAAAATGCTTTCTGCTGAAGCAGAAAACATGATTAAAAAAAAAAAAAAAAGAAAACATGTATCACAGCACCAAGAACCTGAAGACAAGTTGAACTATCTGTGGGGTCTGTTAAGGGAAACACATACAGGAAAAATATGAGTGTAAGAAAAGCAATTTGCAGATGATTTGTAAATTTGACTTGAAGCTCAAGAAAGTATATCATTTTGTAACTTAAATTTTAATTAAATGGTTTGATTTAAACTATTTGTTACAGAGTAAAATTTGTCATTAAAATATATTTAGTGACATTAAGATTCCATGTTCAGTAAAAATGCTCAGTAAAAAATTGGGAAATATTTGGTCCTGAAAATTTTTATCTAATTTTAAGATGAAGAGGGTATGGTAGTCAGAAGACTTAGAAAAGGAAAATATTGAAGGCTTAGACATTTTATAAGCAAATTCCATATTCTGCAGTTAAGAATCTCTTTCAATATGGGTTTCTGTATAATGTAAATTCTGTTAGTACATTATACTGAAATAGTATTTATATGAATGTTCTAATAATTGATTGGATGAAATTATATTAAGCTTTCTGGGTCCGTTACATAAAATGCATTGTAAGGTGGTAACTAATTTTCTTATTTTATCCTCGGGTTCTGTTTGAGTGTATATAACTAATAGGCAGAAACAGGATACCTTAATACAGCTGGTATTTAGTGTTGCTTGTTTGGAGTTGATAATAACAACACTTTGAAGTTAAAGTGAAATTTATTTTGATTGAGCAGTCAGTTGAGTAATGTTTAAATTTCTAGTTAAGGGTGGTTAGAATATAAACTTAACTGTGTGTGTTTCAAGGTGATTTTGTAAATAGGGTTTTTCATAATATAAGTAAGTAGATTAAAAAAAAACAACAATCAGATAAGTTGTGTGTATTGGCAAAGAGTCCCTGTGTAGGAGACTTTTTCTCCCCCTATTAATTATTCATTATCTACTATGGGAAACAGTTTAAGGACTTCTAAGTGTCAACAAGAGGGATGAAGTCCAAAATGGGATCAGGGTGGGGGTGTAGCGTGTGTCGACTGTTCATTAAAATTAGTGCAGAGAATAGAAGGGAGCTTCCAGGTAACATCTAACTAGCTTGTTCTGGGATTTTATAGCTCTGTAGCTTAGACTGTAAGATTTGAAATACAGTTACCTGAAATATTCAGGCAACATATATCCTAATTTCAGAAAATGTTTTCATCGCTTGAAACTTTTAGAAAAGTATTAACATACTTATACATAACAAATACTGTATTGCATAGATTTGAGCCTTTTCTTGCTAAGGGAAATTGCTGTGTGTCATGATCATTACCACAAACACCATTTAACTTTCTACTTTATGATGGATCTAAAATGCACTGTCCACTTTGGTACTACCAGCCACAGCTGATTGTTGAATACTTAAAATGTGGTTGGATTGATTTGAAATGTGCTGAAAGTGTAAAATACAGGTTTTGAAAACCTGTGATTATGTTCTTTCACTTAGTGTAATGTTTTCAGGGTTCGTCTGTGTTGTTGTAGCATGGATCAGCTCTTTTTATTGCTGAATAATATCCCATTGGATGGATATATTTCTCATTTTATTTCTCCATTCATCAGCCAGTGGGTTGTTAATCATTTGGGTTGTTTCCTTTTGACCAGTCTGAATAATGTCTCTGTGAATAACTCAGAAATTTTCGTGTGGACATATGCTTTTGTATTTCTTTGTACCTGTAAGTGGAAATGCTGGGTCATGTGGTAACTCTATGTTTAACTTTTTGAGGAACTGCCAAACTATTTTCCAAAGTGACGGCACCATTTTAAATTCCCACCAGCAGTGCATGAGGATTCCAATTACTCTCCATTCCCCGGAACACTTGTTATTGTCTGTCTTTGATTATTGCCATCCTAGTTATTGCGAAGTGCATCTCATTGTGATTACATGACTCAGTGTGGCTTTTTGGAAGGGGGGTGCCCAGGCCCCTTCTAGGAGGACCATGAGATCAAAACTATTTTCACAATAATTCCATTGTGTTTTTCTAGTTCTCTCAAAAATCAACAGCATGTGAAAATGTGAGATACCGCGACAGATGTGAAAATCCAGTTCTCTTCCATTAGACTAAAGTGATGTGCAAAAATTTAAAACAGTGCTACTCTTCACACTGGGGAAATATAGTTACTTTTCATAAGAATGTTATTTATATTAACATGTAATGAGTTTATTGTTATTTTTAAATATGCCTCAGTTTTAATTTTTAATATAGCAAAAACATCAGTAGATACACATTCATAAACAAAAACTGGGGTTTCAAATTTCTAAGAGTGGTGTCCTGAGACTAAAAATTGCTCTGAGTATTTAATAGATTAAGTAAGTACTTTTAAGATTTAGGATTGACTCCACTAAGTTGCCATTGTCTCTTGCTTGGAAACTATAGAAGCTTGCTGGTGAGTCTCCCCACCTCACTACTCCCCGCCCCCCAACATTCATTCCTACAGCAATCTCTAAAGAATGTTAATCAGATCATATTATCCTTAAAACTAATAGCTCCCCACTGATCTTAGACTTACATACTTTGCTTTGAGGCCTTGTGTGCTTACGGCGCCTGCCTACCTCTCTCTCCATTCTGTTGTGCTCTTTCCTCCTTGGTCACTTAACTCTTGCCATATTGACTTTTCAGTTCCCTGACCTGTTGTTACATTTTTTTTCCTGCCTCAGGACTTCTTTGCCATTTGTTCTTGCTACCTGGAATGCGTCCTACTCTGCACGTTCCTACCTATACCTTAAATCTCGGGGCAAAGGTCCCTTTCTCCGAGAAGTATCCCTGATTGTCTAGACTAGATTGGGATTCCCTGTTGTATTTTCTTACAGCACTCTGTTTTTTGGTTATAATGCATCATAATTTAAATTCATTATTGATATGATTATTTGATTGATGCTTATTTCTTCTGCTAGAGATGATCTTTGTTCATCATTGTGTTACCAAAGTGTAGCACATAGTTTGGGTTCAGTAAATATTTGTTTACAGGTGAATCTAGACCATTATGCACAATAATGTGTATTTAATAAAACTTCCAGTTATTCAGATGACTGTTAAATGACTATCCATTTTTTTCAAAGATGGTTCACAACTAGTATAATCTTATTTTTTATTTATTTTTTAAAGATTTTATTTATTTAAGAGAGAAAGCACATGTGTGAGTGAGGGGTAGGGAAGGGGTGACAATCTGAAGCAGACTCCATGCTGAGTGCAGAGCCTGTCTCAGGGCTGGATCTCAGGATCTCAGCAGTGGGATGCTTAACAGACTGAGCCCACCCAGGCACCCGGACAGCTAATTAAATGCATAGGAAAGAAGTAAGTACAGTCGGTAGTGTGTTGGTAAATGTTTATCAACCACTTCTTCAGAAAAAACAGCACTGATTCGTAGTGTTTGATGATTTTCATGGTGTACTCTTACCATGGCAGATATTAAGCTACCAATATTAAACTGGCTTACAAAATTCCTGAACATCTAGCAGTCTCAGCTGACAGGAGTCATTGATTACAGTGCCTTAGTGCAGGGGTCAGCCAATGATAATGGGCCAAATCCACCATGTTCATTAACTTACATGATTATCTGTGACTGCTTTCGAGAATGACAATATGGCCCACAGAACTGAAAATATTTATTCTTTAGCCCTTTTCAGAAAGTTTGCTGACTTCTGCCTTAGGCATTAGAGCTAACTATTCTAGATCTTGTCACATGGGTGTTCAAAACCCTTCTCCCTGGAAAATTTTACCATGGCTTAAATACAGTGCTACAAAATAGAAATTTAATGCAAGCTGTATATAATTTAAATTTTTCATATTCACTTAAAAGTGAAAATTTTTAATTTTAAAATACACATAAAATTTACCATCTTAACCTTTTTTTTTTTTTTTTTTTTTAGATTTTTTATTTGTTTATTTGATAGAGATCACAAGTAGGCAGAGAGGCAGGCAGATAGAGAGAGGGACGGAAGCAGGCTCCCTGCCAAGCAGAGAGCCCAATGTGGGGCTCGATCCCAGGACCCTGGGATCATGACCTGAGCCGAAGGCAGAGGCTTTAACCCACTGAGTCACCCAGGTGCCCCCATCTTAACCATTCTTAAATGTACAATTCAATGGCATTGGATACATATTGCATTGTTGTGCAACCATTACCGCCAGCCCTCTCTAAAATTCTTTTCATCTTGCAAAACTGAGATACTGTAACTATTAAACAATAACCCCATTCTCCTCCCACCAGCCCCTACAAGCATTCTACTTTCCTTCTCTGAATTTGACTACCCAGGTATCGCATAAAAGTGGAATAAGTATTTGTTCCCTTTATGACTGATTTCAGTTAATGTCCTCAGGTTTCATCCATGTTGTAGCAGATGTCAGAATTTCCTTCTTTTTTAAGGGTGAATACTATTCTGTTGTATGTATTTGCCGTTTTGTTTATCCATTCATCAGGTGATGGACACTGCATTGTTTACCTTTTGAGTATTGTAATTTTAATAATATGTTTTATGTAACCCAGTATGTCCTAAATGTCGTTTCAACATGTAAGTAGACATAAAAAGGTGAGATACATTTCCTTTTTTTTTTTTAATTCTAAGTCTTCAAGATCTGAAGTATATTTTATGATTATAACACATCTCAATTAGGACTAACCACGTGTGACTGCAGACTTCTGAATTACATAGAGCAGCTAGTAGAGTCTTCATGTCTTGCTCCTTACTTACCTCTCCTCTATCATTCACTGCATTTCAGCCATTTGTATGTCTTGTTTCCCCCAGATATCCCTCACTGGTTCTTCTCCTCTCTGGGCCTTTGTCGGTGCTGCTAATGACAGTAATAGAATAGCTATTATTTATTCTAGACTTACCAAGGTATAATACATTATTATTATTTTTTAAGTTTCACAGCTTTATGATGAAAGTATGATTAACCCTTTTTTAAAATGAAGAAACAAGGGCACCTGGGTGGCTCAAGTCAGTTAAGCGACTGACTCTTGGTTTCAGCTCAGGTCCTGATCTCAGGGTCATGAGATCAAGCCCTGCATTGGGGTCTGTGCTTAGTGTGGAATCTGCTTAGGATACTCTCTCCTTCTCCTTCTGTCCCTCCACCCTGCTCTGTCTGTCTCTCTCTCAAAGAAATAAATCTTTAAAAATAAGAAAATAAATAAAAATAAGAAACAGATTCAGATTAATAACATGATCAAACTCAGATATCCATTAAATAGTAGAGCCTAGGTTCAGATCCAGTGACTAGCTTTGGACCCCACACCTAACCACTACTCCAGGCTGCCTTGACTTTTCTCTGGCTGAGTTTTTCTGTCTTAAAGCTCATTTGTTTGTTTTTATTTAAATTCCAGTTAAGCTATAGTGTAGTATTAATTACAGGTATACAGTTTAGTGATTCAAGTTTATTTAAATGTTAGTTAATTAAAAAGATGTTAACAGAGTTTGATTGGACTCACCAGTCTAAGTGAGTTCAACAATTCTAATTTGTGATACCATTTTGTGATTATATGTACCTTATCTTTCCCATCCCATACTGAATTTGCAAGGGTAGGGGCTGTTTTGCTTACCTCTCTGTCCCATGGTGCTTGGCACCTATTGTGTAATGCAGGTATTATTAAGTGAGCAGATAGTGTTTTAAAGATTTATTTGCAATATTCTTTCCTTATTTGGGGGATACTTTTAACTGTGATTTACTTAGAAAAATGTGATGTTTGTTTTTAGTTTAATTGTCTAATGGCATTATTTCTGTTGTTTTTCTGTGCAGCTCCCACTATTTAAAAAAAAGAAAATCTCATTAAATTAGGATTGGAATTTCTTTAGAGACTAAAGTTGTTATCTTCTGTAAATCTGCTGTTTGATGCAAAAAGTTTTGAGTTAGTATACAAAACATTCCACTCATTACAGGTATGATAAAAATTATATATGTGTGCCTGTACTTAATGCAAAATATTTTCATTACCTCAGAAGATATGAACTCTGGTCTTTACAGGTAAACTTATGCCATCCTGAGCTAGTTTGATTTCTTACTGATGTAACCAACTGCTTGGTTTATTTATTACTGGTTAAGCAGCTGCTGTTACAGATTTCTAGAGTTAGACTTGGGTATAATGATTTTTGGTAAAAATTTTTTATAACCTTTAAGACTCTTCTGGTGGTTCTGTTCAGAAAAGTATTTATATACCCATATGTAACTTTCTGTTTATTCATGTTAAGCAGATGGATCATTACTCTGCACTTTGCTTACTGTCTTTTCACCTGTTTGTGGTCTTTCATATTGGCATATTTGGAACTAACTTATTCCACTATTATTTATTTATTATTTGTAAAAGTCTTGGTAGGATTTTGAGAAAGGTGAAGTGTGTGTTGGCATATTAATTTAAATATATTGAAATGTGATCTACATTTTGGAGAGAACATGAACATTGGAATTGGAGAGATCTTTGAGCAAGGTGCTTTACAATCCTTTGAGCCTCACTGGCAGCATTTTTGACTTGTGATATAATACTTGATTCACTAGATTGTATGGAGGATTTCGTGAGATAATATGTATAAAGTGCCTGGCTCAGTGTTTATTTGCTGTACTTGTATTGGTTTCTTCCCTCCCACATCCTTTTATTTGCCAGTGAATTGAGTCTTATTTTTTTGCAGCAGAAGGAAGCTTGAATAGTATCCTAGCATGTGAATAGTTAAACATTTAGTTTGCTGTTCTTTGTCAGGTTTAGATCATAGAAACTCTTTTTAAAATCGTACATTTTATGGCTAATGCACTATAACGTTTATGGCTGAGTGTTCAGTTTTATATTTATAAGAAGGTGCCCTTTTCCCGTATAGCTGCTCCTGTCTCTAGTTAAGTCTCATACTTAAACATCTTTGTGTTAGATTTATGCAGTGTTTTTTTTTTTAATGAGAATACTAATTAAGGTCACTCGGACATCAGCTAGTTGGAGAGTGATAAGTGGATGAACTATAACATAGGATGCTTTATTGAGTATGGATTTGTTTGAAGAGATTAGCAATATTGAGTGAGGAACTGATTAAAAGACTTGTGACTTAAAATACTAAAATAGCAAATGTTTGAACGTAGTATATTATTCAGACAACTACTTAGAAAATTCTTGCTAAATGCTATTAATATGTGGTTCTGCAAGGAATACAATTCATATGTATCTTTTAACATTCAGAGCTTTTGTTTTAAAAGGTTGCAAGGGTGCCTGGGTGGCTCAGTGGGTTAAGCCTCTGCTTTCTGCTCAGTCCTGGGATCAAGCCCCGCATTGGACTCTCTGCTCACCAGGGAGCCTGCTTCCCTGCCCCCCTCTGCCTGCCTCTCTGCCTACTTGTGATCCCTCTCACTCTGTCAAATAAATAAATAAAATCTTAAAAGATTGCAAAATTTATTTTTTTCTGAAGATACGTAATAGGAGCAGAGACAGCTAAAGGCAAGTTTGGATTGTGGGATAGTTGTAAAGGATGACAGTATTTCTTTTAGCTAAGTTAAAAGTCAGATTAACTTAATTGTATTTATTTTATTATTTTTTAGGTTAACTTTATTTAAAAAAAAGTGGTTATAATTCAGAGTTTATCTTCACATAATTAGGGTAGAATATTTGAGTGTTTGCATGAGTGTGAGTATTCTGCCACTTTACATACCTCTTTAAATTCTTGCATCAGCCCTGCAGATTAAATATTACCTCCATTTTACTGATGAGGGAACCTAGGGTCAGAGATCCTTAGGTAACAACCTCAAGGTTTGAAAGTGGCAAAAGCAAGATTTGAACTCCGGTCTAAATGTTTCAAGAACATTCTTTTTTTTTTTTTTCCTTACGACTTTGTTCCCTCCTCACTCCACCCGCATGTGTGTCTCTTTCTTCCCCCAGTCAGTCAAGAACAGGAAGTAAGTGAAGTGGACCCTGAACAGCAGAGATTGGTATCATAAAATTTGATATACTACATCACACGTTTTCATGTCGGGAGAGCATTTCAGATTATCTCAGCATTCTATTTTATATGGTTTTCTAATTCTTGATTACTTATTTGCCTCTTCCTCCTGATTAAAAACAGCAAATTTAGGGGAAAGGGGAGATATGCTGTCAAAGAAAGAACTCAGTCTGGCAAAAAAGCAGATACAGGACACCTTGAGAGTCTGGAACAGTATCATTGTATTGCAGGACAGCAGTTGAAACGAGTGCAGCAGTAACTCAGCCTTTTCAAAAAGTTACATTATATTCAGTAGAATGGAAAATAATTTTGGTGATCATACAGGGTAAACGTAAATTAGCTGGAGAATCCGTTAATGTGAAACACCTAACTTTGGATGATGTTGAGAGAAGTGGTTAGTGACAGTTGTTTTGTACATGCTGGTTTAATTTCAAATTATTTGAAGTACTTCAGAATTTTGACTCTTCTGGTTATTGTGAAAATGTCTGCTACTTCTAAGTTTTCAACTGTTTGGCTCGTTGGTTATTACTGTAGGTTGTCAGTGCAAGAGCAGAGTAGGAAGCATACATTTATAGGAAACAAGGATCCTTAGAGGCCCATTCTAGCAAATATTTTTCATTTTGAAATAGTGGTGGCAACATGGGCCTCAGGACAAAAATAAGAGTATCTAGATGGTCTAGATACAAGTAAATTATAAAAATCTTTCCGTTGTGGTTAAGATTCTTCCCGAGGTATATGGAAACACTTTATATAATTTGTTGCATAGGTTTTATGTTTCTTCAGAGAAATAGTATCTGTGGGCTGTAAAACCCCTGTGTAAAACTGCTTTGTAAAATCTCTTTGATAGTTTTCAAGGTTGCTAATTTCTTTCTTTTTTTTTTTGTCTTGTCAATACTACTTAGCCTCTGATTTTCTCTTTTGTGTTCAGTAAAAGGGTAGTAAATAAAACAGACATGGAAGTAAAGTTCAGATGTTAGAAAATTTTGGTATTTTGAAGCCAATAGAAGCTGAAACTCCTTCCATCTACCTGAATAGTGCAGAATAGGAGTTTAAGGAAATCTGAAGTATGTAGAGTTTTGGTCCTTCTATAAAAACATAACGTTGGGTACTAAACAAGAAAAATATGCAGCCAAGAATATTTTATCCAGCTAGGCTGTCATTGAAAATAGAAGGAGGGGCACCTGGGTAGCTCAGTCGTTAAGTGTCTGCCTTCGGCTTAGGTCATGATGCTGGGGTCCTGGGATCAAGCCCTGCATCAGGCTCCCTGCTCAGCAGGAAGCCTGCTTCTCCCTCTCCCACTCCCTCTGCTTCTGTTCCCTCTCTCATTGTGTCTCTGTCAAATAAATAAATAAAATCTTAAAAAAAAAAAAAAAAGAAAATAGAAGGAGTGATAAAAAGCTTCCAGGACAAACAGAAACTAAAAAAAATTTGCAATAAAAAAACCAGCCCTACAAGAATATTGAAAGGGGTCCTCTAAGCAAAAAGAGCCCCAAAGTAACATAGACCAGAAAGGAACAGAGACAATATACAGTAATAGTCACCTTACAGGCAATACAATGGCACTAAATTTGTATCTTCCAATAGTTACCCTGAATGTAAATGGACCGAATGCCCCAGTCAAAAGACACAGGGTATCAGATTGGATGAAAAAACAAGACCCATCAATATGCTGTCTGCAGGAGACTCATTTTAGACCCAAAGACACCTCCAGATTTAAAGTGAAGGGGTAGAAAACCGTTTATCATGCTAATGGACATCAAAAGAAAGCTGGGGGGGCAATCCTTATATCAGACAAATTAGGTTTTAAACCAAAAGACTGTAATAAAAGATGAGGAAGGACACCATATCATAAAGGATCTATCCAACAAGAAGATCTAACAATAGTAAATATTTATGTCCCTAACATGGGAGCAGCCACTTATATAATCCAGTTAATAAAAAAAATCAAAGAAACACATCAACAATAATGCAGTGCTAGTAGGGGACTTAAACACCCCCTCACTGAAATGGACAGATCACCTAAGCAAAAGATCATCAGGGAACTAGCTTTAAATGACACACGGGTCCAGATGGACATCACAGATATTTTCAGAACATTCCATCCCAAAACAACAGAATGCACATTCTTCTCTAGAGCACATGGAACATTCTCCAGAATAGATCACATCCTGGGTCACAAATTAGGTCTTAACCAGTACCAAAAGATTAGGATCATTCCCTGTGTATTTTTGGAACACGACACTTTGACACTCGAACTCAACCAGAAGAGAAAAGTTGGAAAGAACTCAAATATATGGAGGCTAAAGAGCATCGCACTAAAGGATGAATGGGTCAACCAGGAAATTAAATAATTGAAAAAATTCATGGAAACAAATGAAAATGAAAATAAAACTGTTCAAAATTTTTGGGATGCAGCAAGGCAGTCCTAAGAGGGAGGTATTTGCAATGAAAGGCTTTCTCAAGAAGCAAGAAAGGTAGAAAGGTCTCAAGTACACAGCCTAACCCTACATCTAAAGGAGCTGGAGAAAGAACAGCAAATAAAGCCTGAACCCTGCAGGAGAAGAGAAATAACTAAGATCAGAGCAGAAATCAATGAAATAGAAACCAAAAGAACAATAGAACAAATCAACGAAACTAGGAGCTGGTTCTTTGAAAGAATTAATCATATTGATAAACCCCTGGCCAGACTAACAAAAAAGAAAAGAGAAAGGACCCAAATTAATAAAATCATGAATGAAAGAGAAGAGATCACAACCAACACCGAAGAAATACAAACGTATTATGAGCAGTACTGTATGCCAGCAAATTAGACAATCTGGAAGAAATGGATGCATTCCTAGAGACATGTAAACTACCAAAACCTGAACCAGGAAAAAAACAGAAAACATGAACAGACCCATTACCAGTAAGGAAATTGAAACAGTAATCAAAAATCTCCTAACAAAAAAGAGCCCAGGGCCAGATCGCTCCCTAGGGGAATTCTGCCAAACATTTAAAGAATTAATACCTATTCTTCTAAAGCTGTTCCAAAAAAAACAAATGGAAGGAAAACTTTGAAACTCACTTTATGAGTTTCATCAGTTACGAGTTTCAGCAGTGAGGCCAGCATTACCTTGGTCCCAAACCAGATAAAGACCCTACCAAAAAGGAGAATTACAGATCAATATCCCTGATGAACATGGATGTAAAATTTCTCACCAAAATACTAGCCAATAGGGTCCAACAGTATATTAAAAGGATTATTCACCATGACAAAGTGGGATTTATTCCTGGGCTGCAAGGTTGGTTCAACATCTGCAAATCAATCAGTGTGATACAATACATTAATAAAAGAAAGGACAGGAACCATGTGATCCTCTCAATAGATGCAGAAAAAACATTTGACAAAGTACAGCATCCTTTCTTGATTAAAACTCTTCACAGTGTAGGGATAGAGATATGAAGGAGTCAGTCCCACTTACAACTGTACCCAAAACCGTAAGATACCTAGGAATAAACCTAACCAAAGAAGCAACAGAAAACTATAAAGTACTCATGAAAGAAACTGAGGAAGACACGAAGAAATGGGAAAACATTCTATGCTCATGGATTGGAAGAACAAATATTGTGAAAATGTGTATGCTATCTAGAGCAATCTACACATTTAATACCGTTGCTATCAAAATACTGTCAACTTTTTTCACAGAAATGAACAAATAATCCTAAAATTTTTATGGAACCAGAAAAGACTCCAAGTAGCCAGAGGAATGTTGAAAAAGAAAACGAAGGTGATGGCATCACAATTCCGCACTTTAAGCTCTATTACAAAGGTGTCACCATTAAGACAGTTTGGTACTTACTGGTACCAAAACAGACACACGGATCAATGGAAAAGAATAGAAAACCCAGAAAAGGACCCTCAACTCTATTGTCAACTAATTTTTGATAAAGCAGGAAAGAATATCCAATGGAAAAAAGATAGTCTCGGGGTACCTGGGTGGCTCAGTGGGTTAAAGCCTCTGCCTTCAGCTCAGGTCATGATCCCAGGGTCCTGGGATTGAGCCCTGCATTAGGCTCTCTCTCTGCTCGGGAGGGAGCCTGCTTCCCTTCTCTCTCTGCCTGCCTCTCTGCCTACTTGTGATCTCTGTCTGTCAAATAAATAAACAAAATCTTTAAAAAAAAAAAAAAAAAGACAGTCTCTTCAACAAATAGTGTTGGGAAAATTGGACAACCATGTGCAGAAGAATGAAACTGGAGCATTTCCTTATACCACACACAAAAATAGACTCAAAATGGATGAAAGACCTAAATAGGAGTCAGGAGGCCATTAAAATCCTTGAGGAGAACACAGGCAGTAACCTCTTCCTAGATACATCACCAAAGGCAAGGGAAGCAAGAGCAAAAATGAACTTTTTTTTTTTTTTAATCAAGATAAAAACCTTTTGCACAGCAAAGGAAACAGTCAACAAAACCAAAAGACAACTGACAGGATGGGAGAAGATATTTGCAAATGACATGTCAGATAAAAAGCTAGTATCCAGGGGCACCTGGGTGGCTCAGTGGGTTAGCCTCTGCCTTCGGCTCGGGTCGTGATCCCAGGGTCCTGGGATCAAGCCCCACGTTGGGCTCTCTGCTAAGTGGGGAGCCTGCCCCCCCCCCACCTGCCTGCCTCTCTGCCTACTTGTGATCTCTATCAAATAAATAAATCTTTTTTTTAAATCATTTTTTAAATTTATTTTCAGCATAACAGTATTCATTGTTTTTGTACCATACCCAGTGTTCCATGCAGTCCGTGCCCTCTCTAATACCCACCACCTGGTTCCCCCAACCTCCCACCCCCCCACCTCTTCAAACCCTTCAGATTGTTTTTCAGAGTCCATAGTCTCTCATTGTTCACCTCCCCTTCCAATTTCCCCCAACTGCCTTCTCCTAACTCCCCATGTCCTCCATGCTATTTGTTATGCTCCACAAATAAGTGAAACCATATGACAATTGACTCTCTCTGCTTGACTTATTTCACTCAGCATAATCTCTTCCAGTCCCGTCCATGTTGCTACAAAAGTTGGGTATTCATCCTTTCTGATGGAGGCATAATACTCCATAGTGTATATGGACCACATCTTCCTTATCCATTCGTCCGTTGAAGGGCATCTTGGTTCTCTCCACAGTTTGGCAACCGTGGCCATTGCTGCTCTAAACATTGGGGTACAGATGGCCCTTCTTTTCACTACATCTGTATCTTTGGGGTAAATACCCAGTAGTGCAATTGCAGGGTCATAGGGAAGTTCTATTTTTAATTTCTTGAGGAATCTCCACACTGTTCTCCAAAGAGGCTGCACCAACTTGCATTCCCACCAACAGTGTAAGAGGGTTCCCCTTTCTCCACATCCCCTCCAGCACATGTTGTTTCCTGTCTTGCTAAATTTGGCCATTCTAACTGGTGTAAGGTGATATCTCAATGTGGTTTTAATTTGAATCTCCCTGATGGCTAGTGATGATGAACATTTTTTCATGTATCTAATAGCCATTTGTATGTCTTCATTGGAGAAGTGTCTGTTCATATCTTCTGCCCATTTTTTGATATGATTATCTGTTTTGTGTGTGTTGGGTTTGAGGAGTTCTTTATAGATCCTGGATATCAATCTTTTGTCTGTACTGTCATTTGCAAATATCTTCTCCCATTCCGTGGGTTGCCTCTTTGTTTTCTTGACTGTTTCCTTTGCTGTGCAGAAGCTTTTGATTTTGATGAAGTCCCAGAAGTTTATTTTGGCTTTTGTTTCCTTTGCCTTTGGAGACATATCTTGAAAGAAGTTGCTGTGGCTGATATCGAAGAGATTACTGCCTATGTTCTCCTCTAGGATTCTGATGGATTCCTGTCTCACGTTGAGGTCTTTTATCCATTTGAGTTTATCTTTGTGTACGGTGTAAGAGAATGGTCGAGTTTCATTCTCAAATAAATAAATCTTAAAAAAAAAAATGGCTAGTATCCAGAATCTATAAAGACCTTCTCAAACTCAATACCCAAATAATCCAATCTGAACAGACATTTCTGCAGAGAAGACATCCACATGGCCAACCGACATATGAAAAAGTGCTCAGCATCACTCGGCATCAGGGAAATACAAATCAAAACCACAATGAGCTACCACCTCACACCAGTCAGAATGGCTAAAATTAACAAATCAGGCAATGACAGATGTTGGTGAGGATGCAGAGAATGGGGAACCCTCCTACACTGTTGGTGGGAATGCAAGCTGGTGCAGCCACTCTGGAAAACAGCATGGAGCTACTCTACGACCCAGCAATTGCACTCCTGGGTATTTACCCCAAAGATACAAATGTGATCTGAAGGGGCACCTGCACCCCAGTGTTTATAGCAGCAATGTCCACAATAGCCAAACTATGAAAAGAGCCCAGATGTCCATTGACAGATGAATGGATAACGAAGATGTGGTGTGTATATATATAGAATGGAATATTATGCAGCCATCAAAAACATGAAATCATAACCATTTGCAATGACATGCAATGGAGGGTATTAATGCTAAGTGAAATAAGTCAGTTAGAGAAAGACAATTACCATATGATCTCACTGATGTGGAATTTGAGAAACAAGACAAAGGATCATGAGGGAAGAGAGGAAAAAAATGAAACAAGACGAAACCAGAGAGAGACAAAACATAAGAGACTTTTAATCTCAGGAAACAAACTGAAGGTTGCTGGAGTTGGAGGGGTGTGGGAGGGATGGGGTGGCTGGGTGATGGACATTGAGGAGGGTATGTGTTTGGTGAGCTCTGTGTATTGTGTAAGACTGATGAATCACAGACCTCTACCCCTGAAACAATATATTATATGTTAATTTAATTTCAATTATTTTAAAATTTTAATTTAAAAAACCATAACATTGTTTATGTTGATCATGTTTGGATTATAGTTTTCTGAAGTAAAGCATATTTGGAAAAGCATATCATATTTGTTTGATATGGTATGATTAAAAGTATGGTGTATGGAGTATCGGGCAGCTGAATTGAGTAATTAAGCCTTTGTTTTTTGCTAGTTTGTTCCAAGCTTTGGATAATTTACTCAGAATAATCACATTAGTCTTCTACGGTATTACATTAGGCTTCGGTTTGGGAGTGGTTCTAATATCTAAATATTTTGAGATTGGCTTGAAATTTAAAATTTATTTTTATAAGAACTGAATTATAATTGGTGGTCAGATGATAAAATTTTCCTCTCTATAGTACTAGGGCTATAGCTGAACTCTACCACTGTCTCTGACATAATGCTTTCCAACTTGCTCTATGAAGCGCTATGAAATCATACTTGAATTGCTCTAAAGCCCCTGAGAACCAAGAGTTCCACCCTTGTAATCACCACCTCCTCCCAAAGGTAACCACTATTCTCACTTTGACACTGTGGATTTTGCCCCTCCCTTTTTTCTTAAACTTTATATAAGTGAAGTCACAGTTTATCTTCATTTGTGATTGGCTTTTGCTCTGCATTGAGGGATCCATGGTGACATGTGGCTGTAGTTCATTTGTTGTCATCATGTGTAATATCATATTAAGTAAATATACCACAGTTTCTTCTGCAGTTAAAGAACAGTTGAGTTGTTTAAAGTTTTTGGCTAATAAAGAATACTGGTTTGAACTTCCTTGAACATATCTTTTGGTGTACCTGTGACCTGTTGTTTGTTAGATATAATCCCGTAAATGGAATTGTTGGGTCGATAGAGTAAGCGTTGGTTCAGCTTCTGCCTCAAAATATTTTTCCAGAATATACCAGCCTGTACTTATGTCTGTAATGTTTGTGGATTCTGGTTGCTCTACATCATTTACAACACTCTACTAGTCTTTCAAGTTGAACCATTCTGTAAGTGTATCACTGGTTTTAATTTGAAGTTATCTGATTGATAATTAAATAGGAAAAGCGGCTTTTTTGTTGTGTGTGTGTGTGTGTGGTTTTTTTTTTTTTTTTTTTTGAAAAGCAGCTTTTCATTTGTGCTGGCCATTTAACTTCAATTTTGTGAAGTTCTTGTTTTAGTCTTTTGACCATTTTTTAATTGGGTTGTCTTGATATTTGTACACATCCTATGTAAAATCTGGATTCAGGCTCTCTTGATTGTTGGTATTTAAGAAGTTTTCTCTCTCTTGCTTATCTCTGTTAATGATAGTTCAAATTATTGTGCCTCTTTTGTTAAAGATTTTATTTATTTGAGAGAGCACCTGCTAACGTGCCTGGGAGCACAAGGGGGAGAAAGGGGCAGACAGAAAGGGACAAACAGACTCTCCAGTGAGCAGAGAGCCCTATGTGGAGTGTGTTCCCAGGACCCTGAGATCATGACCTGATGAAGGTAGATGCTTAACCATCTGTGCCACCCAGGCACCCCTATTGTGCCCCCCCCTTTCTTAATGGTTACTTTTTGTGTCCTGCTTAGGACACAGAATTTTGCAGTTGTATAGAATTTTATTGATTTCTCTTTTTGGTACTGTTTAATTGCATGGTAGTGTTTAATTTGCATGTGGTCATAGTACATGTTTGGTAAGATTTTCATTTGAAATATGTTGCCCTGCTTTATGGCACAGCATATGGTCTGATTTTATAAATGTACTTAAAAAGAATGTTTATTCTGCAGTTGTTGGGTGCAGTTTTCTACGCATTCCAGTTAGGACATTTGTTAATTATGTTCAAGTCTGTGTGTGTGAGTCACTCAAGCACCCCTGATTTCTGCTTTTTTTTTTTTTTTTTTAAGATTTTTATTTATTTATTTGACAGACAGAGATCACAATAGGCAGAGAGGCAGGCAGAGAGAGAGGAGGAAGCAGGCTCCCCGCTGAACAGAGAGCCTGATGCGGGGCTCGATCCCAGGACCCTGGGATCATGACCTGAGCTGAAGGCAGAGGCTTTAACCCACTGAGCCACCCAGGCGCCCCTGATTTCTGCTTTTTTAATATTAATTCCTTACTTGAGTTTCATTTGCTCTTTGACTTTTTTAAAGGTTAAAACTTAGATTACAGATTGTGATCTTTCTTCTTAAATATAAGCCTTTAATATTATAAATTTCCCTAGGCATTGGTTTAGCTGAATCTCACAAATTTTGACATACCGTAGTTTCATTTTCATTTAGTTGGAAGTGCTTTCTAAGTGCTTTCTTTCTATTCAAGACTTCCTTCTTATCCATGAATTATTTAGAAGTATTTTGTTAACTTGAAGATTTTCTCGATATCTTCTGTTACTGATTTTTAGTATAATTCCAATATTGTCAGGGAATATATTTACATTATTTTAAATTTCCAAGGTTTTTCTGTTATCCAGTTTATGGTCTGTCTTGGTGAGGGTTCCATGTGTACTTAAAAAGTTTCATTTTCAGGGTGCCTGGGTGACTCAGTTGGTTAAGCATCAGACTCTTGATGTCAGCTCAGGTCTTGATCTCAAGGCATGAATTGAAGGCCTGCCTTGGGCTCCATGCTGGGCATGGAGCTACTTAAAAAAATTTCATTTTCATCTACAGGTTCTTCTCTGCTTTTTCCTCCTTAGCAACTTGTTTGTTGAGAATTTTGTGTGTGTGAGGTTGTATTCCTTTGATGACATTTTTTTTATCATCTTCATTTTGGGGGAACATTTGTTGTTATACCTAGAGCAGGCGGTGGTCCTTTGATTTTAGTGTGCGGCAAAATTACCTGTGAGGCTTGTTAAAAAACCATAGATTGTGAAGCCCCATCCCTGGGGTTTCTGATTTGGTTGGTCTGGGTTGGGGGCTGAGAATTTGCATTTCTACCAAGTTAACCTAGTAATGGTGAATGTTGCTCATCTGGGGGTGGTACTTTGAAAAGTACAGCTCTAGGGCAGTTTTGCAACCTTGTCAATATTGCCACTTTGAATTGGATAGTTCTTTGTTGTTGGGACTATCCTGTGCATTGTAGGAGGTATAGCAGCATGTCTGGTCTCTACCCACCAGATGACAGTGGTTGTGACGAGCAGAAATATCTTCAGACTTTGCCAGATGCTTCCTAGGGGGGATAGAAGCACCCACCCTGATTCGGTATCACTGTTCTAGGGTGCTTGGGAAAAACTCTTACGTCCATATCTTTAAATATTTTTCTTTTAGGATAGTTAGATTCTCCTTGGAGACACTGTAATATTAATGGTCTTCCTGCCCGATGGTGAAGACCTCCTGCCAGTGTTCTGTTTGATAGATATGGGGTGAAGGAGGAAAAGGCTCAGCATCTGGTAGGTCTGTGTTTACTTAATTTTCTTGATTTAGTATTACACTCTTGTTTTCATTTTGCAATGAAATGCAATGAAATGCAATGAAAACAGAGAGTCCAGACTCTCTGTTCCCTTTCCAGAGAAGAAAAATCCTCTGACCTTTGGTCGGGTTTGAGGAGGGGCAAGTATTTGCTTAATGTGAAGTGAGGAGATGTCTGCTTCTGAGACTTGCAAATAGTCCTCTTTGTTTTAGCCCTTAGGCATCTCTCAACTCATGACCCCCTTCCCTCAGCCTCAGTCTTCTGAGAATTCTACAGATTCCGGGGATTGAATTAGTGATTATTGTTCTGCATTGCTAGTTTAGAATTCAGTTCTCTTGGGTCTGCTAAATTAATTGATCAGGTGTCCACCTGATGTCCAGCTTTAAAATTTTGTTCCAGTTGAGACTAAAAGGTCTCAGTTTGTTCTGTCATCTCTTTTTGCTAATCCTATCTCGGGCATAGATTTGTATCTGGAATATATAAAGAATTTTTGAGGGGTGCCTGGCTGGCTCAGTCAGAAGAGCACATGACTCTTGATCTTGGGGTTGTGAGTTCAAGCCCCACATTGGTGTAGAGATTACGTAAATAAATAAAATTTAAAAAAATTTTTGTAACTCAGTAATAAAAAGACAAACCAATATAAAAAAGGGGCAAGGAATCTGAATAAAAAATTCTCCAAAGAAGATATATAAATAAGCACATGAACAGATGTTCAGTGTCATTAGCTATCAGAAGAATGAATGCAGATCAGAACTACTGGGATGGCTATAATTAAAAAGTCAGGTAATAAATATTGGTGAGGATGTGGATTATATACTGCTGGTGGGAATGTACAACCACTTGGTGTGGTTGGGAATGTATAACCACTAAGTGGTACAGCCACTTAGAATAACACTTTTGTGATTCCTCAAATGGTTAAATGAAGAAATACATATGACCCAGCAATTCTACATCTAGATATATACTAAAGAGAAATGAAAACCTATGTCCACACCAAAACTTGTATATGAATGTTTATAACAGCATTATTTCTAAGAGCCCAAAGGTGGAAACAAACGAGATATCCATCAGTTGATGAATGGCTAAACAAAATGTATGTCCATGCATGGAATAGTATTTGGCCATAAAAAGTAAGGAAGTTCTAGTACATGCTACAACATGGGTGAACCTTGAAAACATTATGCTAAGTAAAAGAAGCTAGTTACAAAGACCACATATTATATAATTGTATTTATGTGAAATGTCAAGCCTGGAGGAAATTTGTAGAGGTAGAAAGTAGATTAGTGGTTTTTTTTTCTTTTTAAAGATTTTATTTATTTATTTGACAGAGACACAGCGAGGACAGGGGGACACAAGCAGGGGGAGTGGGAGAGGGAGAATCGGGTTTCCTGCTGAGCAGGGAGCCCAATGCGAGATTTGATCCCAGGACCCCAGGATTGTGACTTGAGGCGAAGGCAGATGCTTAACAACTGAGCTACCCAGGTGCCCCACATTAGTGGTTTCTTAAGGGTTACAGTGATGGGGGAATAGGGAGATAATAGCTAAAGGGTATTAGTTTCTTTTAGAGAAGATGAAAATGTTCTAAAATTCTGGTGGTGATTGCATGTATCTCTGAATATACTGAAAACCATTGAACTGTATACTTTAAATGGGCAAATTGTATGGTACGTGAGTTATACCTCTGTAAAACATTTAAAAATCCTTTACTATTTTAGTGGGGATTTAACAGGATGTAAGAGTAGATGTGTTTCTTTTACCTTCAGAAAGGCATTTTACCTTCAAATCTTAAAATTTGCTAAAATGCTATATGATTACGGGTTAGACAATTAAATCATTTGTTTCAGAATGACGTATAAGGGTTATTAAAGATTCTGAAAATGTTTTCTTTAAGGCTAGGAAAATACATTTAGACTTAAATTAATCTCGTTTTACATACGAAACAGATTATAGTTTATCTGGGTGGATTAGTCCTTGAAGTCGGAACCTGGGAGTTTATTATCCTGTCATGGAGAGGGACATATTGAGCCTGTCTTTGTTTCTATATCTGAAATAGGATTAAAACCCATCTACCTCAGAGTTATTGAGGAGTAAAAGAGCTGACATTGTAGTAGCTACAATTTGTTGACCACCTTCAATGTGTTTGATGCTTGCATTTTACATACATCTCATTCCGTTCTGGGAAACCTCAGTGTTCTGTGGCACCTGGGTGGCTCAGATGGCTAAACGTCTGACTTTGGCTCAGGTCTTGATCTCAGCATTGTGGGATCAAGTCTCCAGTCTCTTGAGTTGGGCTCCCTGCTCAACAGGGAGTCTGCTTCCCGCTCTGTCTCGTCCCTCTATCGTCCTCCCTCTCTCGTTCTCTCAAAGAAATAAAATCTTTAAAAAAAGAAAATAGAAAAATACAAACCATGTATTCTGCTGCTCATTACATTGTTGCTATTTCTAGTAGCTATCAAAGGAAAAAATGACATGTCAGTAATAGGAGAATGGTTAAATTATTGATTGGCCTCTATAGGATATTATCAAATGGTATTTTACAAAGATTTCTTTAGTTGTTTGGAAATTGTTATCTTCAGTAAAAAGGTCATATATTTTCAGGTAAAGGAAGGAGAGCTCAGATGGAAAAGCTCCAAAATATTTACTGTAACATAATTTTGCATTATCTTTTTGATTAAAAAACACTTGGTTCCACTGGGTGTTCATATGCAAAGGTAGAGTCTGATGACCTTTAATGCACTTTTCTCATTTTCAACAATGATTGACATATATAGTCTGTCTTGTTTTATTTATATCCCTCTGCACTTCCCCTTCCCTACCTTCTGCAAGATTTTATAAAATCTCAGGTATTATTTAATGTGTCTTCCTACTTCCTACCAAACATACCCCCTTTTATTTCCAAAACATTCCCTTGGTGATAGTGCCTTCATCTGTTGAGACCCATTTCCGTAGGGCATAGGGTAGAGTGGTTTAGGATGTGATTCTTTGAATTTGGACTGATTCTCTGAGGTAGTCTGTTAACATAGATTCCTTGGCCTACTCTGAGATTTCCTGATTTGGAGGGTGGAGTAAAGCCTAAGCATTCAGGTGATTGTGATACAGATATGAAAAAAACACTGATCTAAATAAATAAGGTTTTTTTTTAAAAATAGTATGAAGATCTTTTCTCTGTTTTTGCATGTTATTGTCCCTGGAAACCCTTTCCTCGGGTTTTTTTGGCTGCTTCTAATCTTTCTTTAGGTTTCATTGCAAAGCTTTCTTTAATTGCCCTTATGCTGCCTCTGTACTTTGTGGTTTACTTGACTAACTCTTTTCATTGCTGTCCTTCAAGGAAAGATTTTTGCTCTGTATTTTTGCATGTCAATAATACTGTATGTGTGTTTGTGTAGATAATAGTTCTTGTTAATGCTGAAGGAAAAGGTGGGGAGGAACTAGGTATAATAGGCTGAGAAAATGAGGTTGGCTGTATATGTATTCAGCTAGAATGGACTGGAGATGGAAAGCTGAGGCATAGATTATTGTAAATGTGGTAGCAGCTATGTGTGGCTTGAACTATAGTTAACACCACTGACACAAAAAGAACAAGGATATTGGGAAGAAATGAGTTGTCAGGCCTTAACAGAAAGTTGAATATAGGACATGTGTACTTACAATAACACCTTAGTGTTGGAGTTAATACTCATTTCCCACCATGATTAAGATACTGATGCAGAAAAAATGTATCTTTATATTGTTTGAATTGTTGCAGTATCTGTCAAAAGGGGCCTTTTTAAGTACTAGTAGAAACTAGACTAGGTGGTGTTACGCAAACACTTATAATAATTATTTTATTTTTATCTTATTTAGTTCAAGGAAGAAATTTCTAAACGTTTCAAATCACATACTGACCAACTTGTGTTGATATTTGCTGGAAAAATTTTAAAAGATCAAGATACTTTGAGTCAACATGGAATTCACGATGGGCTTACCGTTCACCTTGTCATCAAAACACAAAACAGGTATGTTTTTAGAAGACCTAGAGCTTTAGTTGTTGTGTATATACAGTTTATACTGTTTATACAGTTAACCCTTGAATAATGGAGGAGTTAGGGGCACCAATCGCCATGTAGTCAAAAATCTACCTTTTGACTCCCTCAAAATTTTATCTAGCCTGCTGTTGAGTGGAAGACTTGCTGGTAATGTAAACAGTTGATTAAATATTTTGTATGTTACATGTATTATATACTGCTTTCATACTATAAGCTAGAGAAAAATGTTATTAAGAAAATCATAAGGAGAAGGACGCCTGGGTGGCTCGGTTAAGCCATTGCCTTCGGCTCTCAGGTCATGATCCCAGGGTCCTGGGATCGAGTTCTGCATTGGGCTCCTTGCTCAGCAGGGACCCTGCTTCTCTCTTCACCTCTGCCTGCTTGTGCACGCGTGTGCGCGCGCTCTCTCTGACAGATAAATAAAATCTTAAAAAAAAAAATCACAAGGGGAATACATTTATAGTACTGTCCTGTGTTTATTGAAAAAAAAAATGAAGTATAATTGGATATCTGTAGTTCAGACCTGTGTTGTTCAAGAGTCAGCTGTATTTCTTAAAAAAAAAAAAAAAAATAATAATAATAATAAATAACCAGTCTTGGGCTCCTGGGTCACTCAGTTGCTTAAGCATCTGCCTTCTGCTCAGGTCATGAGCTCAGGGGTGTGGGATTGAGCCCCATGTTGGGCTTCCTTGCTCAGTGGGGAGTCTGCTCCCTCTCTCTCAGATAAATAATAAGATCTTTAAAAAGAATGAAAAAAAATAACCAGTCTTGGCTTTAATGGCTTTCTCTGCCATTAATATTTAGATAGATTAAAATTCATTTATTTGTTGATAACAAGTTAAAAAAATGATTCAGTAATGCTGATGCTTACACATTGATATTTTAGGGAGTTCATCAGTATTAAGTCATAATTCTGAATTGTTTGAATTACAGAATAAGCAAATTAATGTGTTTTTAGTGATGCTTTTTGTTTTAGGGAGATTTTGGGATAAGCTGATAGGTGTCTCATCTCCTTGGCAAACCACAAATGAATACCCATTTTATCCGTTTTTTTTTTTAAGGATTTTATTTATTTGAGAGAGAGAGTGCGAGAGTGAGCAAGCACAAGTGGGGTGGGCAGAGGGAGAGGGAGAAGCAGACTCCCTGCTCAGCGGGGAGCCTAATGTGGGACTCAATCTCAGGATACTGGATCATGACCTGAGCCGAAGGCTGATGCTTAACTGACTGAGCCACCCAGGTGCCCCTCCTGAAGACATGTTATATGTTACTAAATATAAATAACACAGCATATCTGGTATAATCATTTAATTGAAGTCCTACAGAATACCTAGGCATGACAGTTGGTGACTGGTTCTTAGCAGTTGTAAGACAGATCTTGACTTTAGAAATGTTCTGATGAAAAAAATGTACCTCTTAGAATCAATGAAAGAAGCAGTGAGTGAGATTCAGAACTCTTAACTGGTATCAGATAGAAGGGGTTTCCAAAAAGTGTCTCTTTTTTTTTACCTAGAGATAATATTAAGGATTAAATTAATACAAGTTATTACTAGTATTGATTTCTCAGTCTGCTTTTGGTGACGTTTTTTTATTTTTTACTTTTAACAATTTCAGGAGGGCTGAGTAGAACTGCCCCCCAATCCTTAAGAACTTGGAAGGGAGTAGATAAAAAATTGCTCATATAGTCAAGCTTTATGGGTGTGATTACTCACTGATTTCTCCTCTATGGGGTGACCTATCTCCGTATCTTACATTATCATTATGATTGTAGTGAAATATTTATATACCTATACTGGCGGGGAGCAGTTGAAGTATAACTTGTATAGGGTTTTTCTATGTTTCTTTATATTGATGTTCTTAATGCTTAGTTATCTCAGGTGTTTACCTTATGACAATTTGAATTGGTCTGAAAACTTACAGTTTTGTTTCTGAGAATTCTGGAAATTTCAGAGGTTCTTTTAAAAATAATTAGTTCCACTGTTTATACCATGATTTGGTTATTTTTCCTAGGCCTCAGGATCATTCAGCTCAGCAAACAAATACCAGTGGAAGCAACGTTACCACATCATCAGCTCCTAGTACTAACTCCACATCTGGTTCTGCCACTAGCAACCCTTTTGGTTTAGGTAAGTGTCTTTAGTTATTTTACAGGGATAGGGAAAAAACCTGTTTTTCACCCAGGGTGGTTTTAGATAAAATGATAGAATTAAACACTAAATCACTTCCACAACAACAACAATTACGTCTAAAGCTATTTCTTTAATTGTAGGTATTAAGGAAGTAGTTGGGAATACAGATGTGCTTTGTTAGCTCACATTTACATTTAATAAGTGATAACTTGGTGGCACTTTTTTTTTTTTTTTTTTTTTTTTAAATAATGAAAGAGATGGGGCGCCTGGGTGGCTCAGTGGGTTAAAGCGTCTGCCTTCGGCTCAGGTCATGATCTCAGGGTCCTGGGATCGAGCCCCGCATCGGGCTCTCTGCTCAGCGGGGAGCCTGTTTCCTCCTCTCTATCTGCCTGCCTCTCTGCCTACTTGTGATCTTTGTCACATAAATAAATAAAATATAAAAAAATAATAATACTAATGAAAGAGGTGTAAGCATATGTGTACCTGATCTGACTTACCACATCATTGAATCTAAGGAAGATTAGCTAATTGTTGATCATAAGCTAAGCTAACCTCCTGAGTAGTTTTCTTGATTTGAAAACGAGGGACTCAGACTTCCATTAGTGTCTTAAACTCAGTGGAGAGCTGGGGCCTCGGAGCAAGTCCATTGGCTAAGGAGCTCCTGCATCAGCCACAACCACTTTTCTTATTATCAGTTTTATACTGAGATTCTGTGGCAGGTCTTGTTGGGGAACAAGAGTATTCTGAAATTAACAGACACTGAACTAGATAGTTAAATGGTTTGATGCCTCTTTCAGTTAAGTTGTATAATAGTACTTTCCAAGGATCAAGGATCTTACCTTCGCTTACTTTCAGAAAAAGTTTTTTAGTAATTTAGTCCTACTGTGCCAACTATGTTGGATACCTTTTAGGGTATGACAGGATTTCACATTTTCTTTTCCTTTTTTTTTTTTTTTTTTTTAACTTTTACATTTTTGTTGCTCTTGTTTTCTAGGATGATCTTAGGGTAAATGTATCTCTTTTGACAAGTTTTAGATGTCAGAATCATTGGCATGAATAGTCTAGAGAGATAAGTATGAAATGTTCAGAGTCATGAAAGTTATTGTTGAAGTAAATGGTCTTCCCTCTTCCCTCATTTTATAGGCAAAGAAATTGAAGCCCAGACAGCCTTTTAGTTAATTTGTCTGAGGCCATACATCTCCCCATTTCCTTCATTTCTAGTCTCATTTCTATCTCTTCCTATCTCCGTTGCTTTTCTTCATCATTTATTCCATTTACCTCATATAGTTATTCTTTTTTGGTGCTTCTTCTCTTGAAGGCCTCTCCCATGTATAAAGCTACAGACTCCCACCACCACCCTTTCCCTGGCTTCTCTTCTTAGCTATTTTTGGAAAAGGCATTTTACTTTTTCTGTCTCTATTTCCCTTTCACTAAGTTTGCTGTGGTTTCCCTCTCCCCCCATCACTTCATTGAAAATTCACTTGATAAGGTCACCATTAACCTCTTGGCTTGCCGAATTTAGTGGACACATTTTTGTTTTAATTAAGTTTCTCAGTCCTGACCAGTCTATCCTTGAAATATTCTTCCTTTAACTCCTATTACTGTTTTTCCCTGGTTTTCTGGCTTTTTTTTTTTTTTCCTTTTTTTGGTCTCATTTATGGGTTTCTTGTCTTCTGATTGGTATTCCCCAGAGTATTGCCTTTTCTTTCTTCTTGTTAAGATATTTTCTGGGACGCCTGGGTGGCTCAGTCGGTTAAGTGGCTGCCTTTGGCTCAAGTCATGATCCCAGCGTCCTGGAATCGAGTCCTGCATCGGGCTCCTTGCTCTGCAGGGAGGCTGCTTCTCCCTCTGCCTCTGCCTGCCACTCTGCTTGCTTATACTCTCTCTGTCTCTCTGACAAATAAATAAAATCTTAAAAAAAAAGAAAAAGGACATTATCTTCCTCCTGTATCTCGGTGACTCTCAAGTCTTTACCTCAACCATAGCATTTATAAACTCCATGTCCTGTGTTCAGCTCGCCTCTTTGATATGTCTTAATGTTCTCTAGTACTTTGGCCTGTGTGTCTCCTCAGAAAGCAAAGGAAAACAAATGCAGAAACTTATCTTGCCTCTCAAACCTGTTCCCCACTAAATCTCTCCATACCTCTCCTCCATCCCATCCCATGCAAATACTCCCTGTTGTTACTGCCTTGATGCAGTTCCTTGACTTTTAAAAATCTGTAATGTTTACTCTAGTCATTTCCACACTATTATTAGAATAAGAACGTCTGAAGTGACTGTTCTGCTTAAAATCTATCAAGATTTTATGATTTAGCTTTTGCCTACCTCTCCATTCTCATTTCTTAACAAAGCTCAACAGTTTTTTTTTTTTTTTTAATTTCTTTTCAGTGTAACAGAATTCATTGTTTATGCACCACACCCAGTGCTCCATGCAATACATGCCCTCCTTAATACCCACCACCTGGCTCCCCCAACCTCCCACCCGCCAGCCCCTTCAAAACCCTCAGGTTGTTTTTCAGAGTCCATAGTCTCTCATGGTTCACCTCCCCTTCCAGTTTCCCTCAGCTCCCTTCTCTCCATCTCCCCATGTCCTCCATGTTATTTGTTATGCTCCACAAATAAGTGAAACCATATGATAATTGACTCTCTCTGCTTGACTTATTTCACTCAGCATAATCTCTTCCAGTCCCGTCCATGTTGCTACAAAAGTTGGGTATTCATCCTTTATGATGGAGGCATAATACTCCATAGTGTATATGGACCACATCTTCCTTATCCATTTGTCCGTTGAAGGGCATCTTGGTTCTCTCCACAGTTTGGCATCCATGGCCATTGCTGCTCTAAACATTGGGGTACAGATGGCCCTTCTTTTCACTACATCTGTATCTTTGGGGTAAATACCCAGTAGTGCAATTGCAGGGTCATAGGGAAGTTCTATTTTTAATTTCTTGAGGAATCTCCACACTGTTCTCCAAAGAGGCTGCACCAACTTGCATTCCCACCAACAGTGTAAGAGGGTTCCCCTTTCTCCACATCCCCTCCAGCACATGTTGTTTCCTGTCTTGCTAAATTTGGCCATTCTAACTGGTGTAAGGTGATATCTCAGTGTGGTTTTAATTTGAATCTCCCTGATGGCTAGTGATGATGAACATTTTTTCATGTGTCTGAGAGCCATTTGTATGTCTTAATTGGAGAAGTGTCTGTTCATATCTTCTGCCCATTTTTTGACATGATTATCTGTTTTGTGTGTGAAAGCTCAACAGTTTTTTTAGGTTATCTATCTTTTGGTAATAGATAACCTCTTACTCCATAGTGTCTTACCACACATCTTAATTTCTTAATCCAAAGCTTTTTCTTCAGTCTGCAGTGAGCCCCCACCTACGTGGTCAGTTCTCAGGGACTCAGGCTAATGGAATCCTGCCACTGTGTAGCTCCACCACTTGGGATGCGGCAGAAGAGATAGCTAAGAGTCTCAAGCTGGACCTTCTTACTTTTGCCAGAAATGACACATTTCTTGCAGCCCTTTGGTCATAACTAGTCACATGAGCCTGTCCAGCTGCAAAAGAAATAAAAGGCCTCACGTGGAATTTTTGGTGAGCCCTCCTATCTGCCATTCTAGTCAAACATGAATTCTTTGTGATTCCAGGAACACATCAGTAGTCATATTTATCTCTTTGCTTTTCTGTATAATGTTTGTTGTGTTTATTATTAAATCTTTCTTCCAATTCTCCCCATTCCTTGCCAGCCTGTTCATTTTCTATACTCATCTTATGGAAAGCAGCCATTCCACTTAGGTACTATATCACGATAGTATCTTGTGGCTATTTTTGTTATAAGAGTGCTGATTCTGTATTTGTTTTCCTTGTCTGCCTTCCCACTACATTGAGTTCTGTGTGTAGTATTTGTTTCTTCTCAGGTTGTTCCCCGCGTGGGTAGCACAGTCCCTGGCCTATTAGACAAAAACTCTTCTCTTAAACTACTTAAACTACTGCCTCTTACCCACTAAATCTCTTTCCATACCTCTTCTCTATGCAGTTATTCCCTATTACTTCCTTGAATGAATGCATTTGGTTGTTTCTATAATTTTTACAGTTAACATTTTATGATAATCACTCAGTCATCTTTGATCTGTTAGGTTTTTCCATGACTTAATTCCTCCAAAGAGACATCTGTTTCCATTTTAAGTCCTGGCCCTTCCTCTCCTTTATCAGCAGCAGCTCTGTTCTAACCAGATTTTATAGGTGAATTCTACTTGCTGAACTTAAACTAGTCTTCTGGGTAAAGATTATTTCAAAGTGTAATCCAGTACATATTTTTCCTCTCTTCTTTGAGTGGGCCTGTTCTAGGGTATCTCTGTGACACCAACCAATCCTCCAACACTATCTTGTTATCTCGTAGTTCAGTTCTGACAGTACCTATCTGGAGTTAGTGTCCAATCACATAGTTTTAAAAGTGTGTCATTCAGTTGCCCAAAACTGCGTCTCCTTCGGATACCAGTCCAGGTATTGGACCATGTGTTAGACCTGCAGGCTATACATTGGAGGGTCCCACAGTTTCCCTCCACATTTGATAATTCGCTAGAACAGCTTACAAAATTCAGGAAGATGTTTATGTTTACCAGTTTACTGTGAGGTTACACTTTAGAAATAAACAAATGGAAGAGAAGCATAGAGCAAGAAATGGAGGTTTGGGAGAGTGTAGGGTTCCCATGATCTACAAGTGTTCACCAATGTGGAAGTTTCCTGAATCTCATTCCTCAAGAATTTTTATAGAGCTCAGTCTCTAATCTAGCTCTTTTTCCTCCTCTTTCTGGAGGTTGGTGGGTGGCTAGAAGTACAGCTGTTTTTGTCACTTGTCTTTTTGGTGATCCCCCATCCTGAGGCTGTCTAGGTGCCCCACACTAAGTAATTAATTGGCATAAATGAAGTGTGATCCAAAGGGGCTTGTATTGTAGAACAAAAGACACTCCCTTCACTCTGGAAATTCTAAGGCTTTTAGGAGTTCTGTGCCCAGAATCTGGGACAAAGACCAAAAATGTATTGTACTGCACATAGGAAATACATATTTAAAATACATATTTTTAAAAATTTTATTTATGTATTTGTCAGAGTGAGAGAGCACAAGGAAGGGGGGGAGCAGCAGACAGAGGGAGAAGCAGGCTCCATCCTGAGCAAGAAGCCCCATGCAGGACTCAGTCCCAGGACCCTGGGATCATGACCTGAGCCAAAGGCAGACACTTAACTGACTGAGCCACCCAGGAAATATTTAGTTGGTTTTATTATTTAAACTTAAATATCAAAGTGAGTGGATTTTTGGCTGATAATAGTTAAGAAATGAAAGAGTTTTACTTTTTTTAGTTTTACTATTGTTTAGTTATACTGGTTTTTTAGTTATACTATTATAGTTTTACTATGACTTTTTAAAAGTAATAGGAATTCTGTGTGCTTGAAAATGGTTTTTCAGGGCGACTGGGTGGCTCAGCCGGTCATGATCTCTGGGCCCTGGCATCAAGTCCCACATCAGGCTCTTTCCTCAGTGGGGAGTCTGCTTTTCCCTCTCCTCAACCCCTCCCCCTTACTTGTGCCACTCTCTTCTCTCAGACAAATCTTTAAAAATAGGTGGTTTTCCATAATGGGACTATTGAGTCACTATTTTTGCATTTTCATATTTTAGCACAGTAGTATTAATGATAAAATTTCTGACTTTGATTTATCCCTTATCTTTTTCCCTTTTCCCTTTCCTTCTTATCTTTTCCCTTATCTTCTTAGGTGGCCTTGGAGGGCTTGCAGGTCTGAGTAGCTTGGGTTTGAATACTACTAACTTCTCCGAACTACAAAGCCAGATGCAGCGGCAACTTATGTCCAATCCTGAAATGATGGTCCAGATTATGGAGAATCCCTTTGTCCAGAGCATGCTGTCAAATCCTGACCTGATGAGGCAGTTAATTATGGCCAATCCGCAAATGCAGCAGTTGATTCAGAGAAATCCAGAAATTAGTCATATGCTGAATAATCCAGATATTATGAGACAAGTATGTGGAAAGTTCTTTTAAGTTCATTTAGCTAAAGAATTAGATACTTAGTTTTTACTTAATTTCCTGTGCTATAAAAGGAGCTTGCCTTTTATAGATGGCTAAGCTACAAAAAGAAATCCTGGTATTTATTCAGGAAAACTTAGCAACACACTACTTTGGATTGTTTGAGATTTGAGCTTTCTGCTGTGTTTTAAAGATCACTGTAAGTGGTTATTTTGCAGATTTAAGAAGCGAAAAGAATCTGATTCAGGAGATGGGCATTCATTCATTAACAGACTGTTTCTTGGTGTTACTTGAATGTTAGATTGAGGTGACAGCAGGAATTATTGAAAATAAGTTCCTGATTTAATTATTAAAGACTGTTAATTCATCATTAGAAAACTTGTAAACAAATCAACTGTGTTGGTTAATAGTTAAAGTAATTCAGTTGTATCTTGGTGCCTTTTTATATGAATATCTTTTTCTTAGACATTGGAACTTGCCAGGAATCCAGCAATGATGCAGGAAATGATGAGAAACCAGGACCGAGCCTTGAGCAACCTAGAAAGCATCCCAGGGGGATACAATGCTTTACGGCGCATGTACACAGATATTCAGGAACCAATGCTGAGTGCTGCACAAGAACAGGTAATAACGTAGGCCCCTGTGGCTTAGGCCAAAGGGCAGCTCCTGATTTAACAGAAATACATGTGTGATTGAAGGGTACCTTTATATGGGGAATACAGTTTTCATTAAAAGAAAGTTCCATATCTGTTTTTTAAAACAAAAGCTTATTCTTTATGATTTTTTGTCTTTTATTACAGTTTGGTGGTAATCCATTTGCTTCCCTTGTGAGCAATACATCCTCAGGTGAAGGTAGTCAGCCTTCCCGTACAGAAAATAGAGATCCGTTACCCAATCCATGGGCTCCACAGGCTTCCCAGAGTTCATCAGCTTCCAGTGGGACCACCAGCACCGTGGGGGGCACTGGTGCTAATGCTGCCAGTGGCACTTCCGGGCAGAGTTCATCTGCACCAAATTTGGGGCCTGGAGTAGGAGGTAGGCTCCTAACAGCTCACACCACTTTTCTTTATTATCCTTACTTTTTTGAATAATGAAAACACTTTTTATACTATTACTCCTTGTGGTGTGTGTGTGTGTGTGTGTGTGTGTGTGAAGTAACTTTTATGAATTATCTTTTCATGTCCAAGTTTTTTAATGGGAGTTTTAAATATGTAGAGATTAATATTAATCACTTGTGTGCATTATAGTGGAAAGGGTTACTAATGAGATGACCCCCCCCCCCCACTTCATCCATGAGATGGTTTTGGGAGAAGTGGGTGGTCATCTCATTTCAACAGTAGGAAAACTGAAGTCCAGAGAGAATACGATTACTAGTGGACTTCCTACTGGAGCACGTGTTTCTTGGCTTTGGTCTAGTTTCTATCGTAGATAAGTGGATTCCCAAACTCTGGTCCTGAGTGAGACTAGGGCTAAATGAGCTGCATCAGAGCACCTGCCAGGTTTGTTAAAAAATCAGATTCTCGGCGCACCTGGGTGGCTCAGTTGGTTAAGCATCTGCCTTCGGCTCAGGTCGTGGTCCCAGGATTGTGGGATCAAGCCTCGTGTCAGGCTGTCTGCTCAGTGGAGAGCCTGCTTCTCCCTCTCCCACCCCCTGCTTGTGTTCCCTCTCTAGCTGTCTCTTTCTCTAGCAAATAAATAAATAAAATCTTAAAAAAAGAAATCAGATTCTCAGGTCTTAACCTCAGACCTTCTGGATCAGAATCTTCTACAGTGGCTTTAAGATCTGTGTATAAAGCTGCTGGAGAGTCTGATATCCAAACAGGTTAGGAATTTACTTTTGATCATTTCTCTGTAAACTAGACTCAGTAAATGGAAGTCCTTTTGTCAGCTCTTCAGATGCTAAGAACTAGGTCTAAAATCTGAAGCTAGAGTTACGATTTTAGTCCTAGTGCTTGGCATGGAAATGAGAAGTGAAAGCATGGGGCCACTTCCCTAAGGTGAAAAGGACTCGGATGTGCTTTAAAAGATGGTGGGTAGGGGTGCCTGGGTGGCTTAGTGGGTTGAGCCTCTGCCTTCGGCTCAGGTCATGATCTCAGGGTCCTGGGATCAAGCCTCGCATGGGCTCTCTGCACCGCGGGGAGCCTGCTTCTCTGTCTCTCTATGCCTGCCTCTCTGCCTACTTGTGATCTCTCTCTGTCAAATAAATAAACAAAATCTTTAAAAAAATAAAAAAATAAAAGATGGTGGGTGTTTGGCAGAGAAAGTGGAAAGGTGAGGTGCTGGATGAGGAATTTTTTAAAAGGTCATTACTGAGGGAAGTCATATGGGGAGTCATTGGTTGTCACTGTAGTATATATCCTTTATAGACTATAGCGGGTATCATGAAGTTTTTGAATATAGTAAGGAGTTGATAAAAATTGAAGTATTGCCTTTTTTTTTTTTTAAAGATTTTATTTATTTATTTGACAGAGATCACAAGTAGGCGGTGGGGTGTGGGGGGAGCAGGCTCCCTGCCGAGCAAAGAGCCCGATGCGGGGCTCGATCCCAGGACCCTGAGATCATGACCTGAGCCGAGGGCAGAGGCTTTAACCCACTGAGCCACCCAGGCACCCCTGAAGTGTTGCCATTTTTAAAATTGAATTATATTTGACATAGTGCTAGTTTCAGGTATACAATGTAATGATTCAGTGTTTGTATATATTCCGAAATGATCACCACAGGAAGTCTAGGTTACATCGAAATAATATCATTTAATCAGGGAAAAAAAATTATCCCTTCTGTATTTTACTTACTGCGTATTTGATTTTTAAACTATCTTTGAGAGAGCTACTTTATTCACATTTGAAAGATCTTAGTGCAGACAGAGAAAAGACTTAATCAATCTCCTGATAGGTGAATTACTTTTTTTTTTTAATTAACTATAGCATTGTTATCTATAGTAAAAACTTATGTCAAAAAATCAGTTTTGTGACTTCTTATTCAGATTTTTTACTTAATGGCTTGATACTTTAAGATTTCATGTTATTGTTTCCGTCAAAGGAGAACCAAAAACAGCAAAAGGAAATGGATTCTGCTAGCCTAACAATTTGTTAGCATAATATATACACTATTGAGATTTTTATTCAACTCTTTGCAGTTACACACACACATATATACACACATACCTGTAAAGATAAAACTCTTGACTCTCTTTTGCCCAGTAAGCACTTACTCTAGAAGATGAGGAAATCTTAGAGCGGGAGTCAGCAAATTTTTCTTGCAGGGGGCCAGGTAATACTTTGGGCCTTGCATGTCAAGAGCAAAACGAGGGGCGGCTGGGTGGCTAAGTGGGTTAAAGCCTCAGGTCATTATCTCAGGGTCCTGGGACCAATCCCCGAATTGGGCTCTCTGCTCAGCAGGGTGCCCGCTTCCTCCTCTCTCTCTGCCTACTTGTGATCTCTGTCTGTCAAATAAATAAAATCTTAAAAAAAAAAAGCAAAGCAAGAATATTATGAGAGAAAATACATTGCAATAAGTAAAAATATAATCGAGTGTAATACTTTTTCATATATACATACTAATGATAGGAATGGAATTCTTTTTTAGGGATGACATTTGCTTAATTGATGTTTACAGTGTTTCCTGTTGTCAAGATGTGTAATGAGATTTTACTTAAATATGTACTCATTTCAAAAGTATATGATTTTAATAGCACAGTCATCAGTTGGAAGCATTTGTAGGATTCTTTTCGATTCTTCTTTGCTTTAAATATGTCATTGCAGATTAATCACTTCCAATTGAAGGTTAGGTGGTAGGACCTCAATTACAAAGTTAAATGACTTTTGAAATATGGAAATTTTCTTTGCACTTGAATTGAGGTCCAAAGAATGCTGCTGGAACAGTAGTATGAACTTAAAAAAACAATCTGTAAATTCATGGCAATGGAGATCTCATTTTAACTTTTGACAGCAAGAGAATATATAAAACACCTTGACATTGTCATTTAACAATTTCTGTTATTGTCAAAATTACTTTACCACAGTATGAGTTCCACAAGTTTGCATGCTGTTTGTCTTACAATTATGGGTAGAATTCATTGGGAAACATTACCAAGTCTCTAGCAAAAGATAATTTTGAGAGTCATCTGGTGTTTGGTAATGCTGGTTAGGTGGTTCAGAATTTCAATCTCAGCTTTTAGCTAAAAAAATTTTGAAGTAAAACTTTACATCTTACAAAACAAAAACTTTACTTCTGCTAAGCCGTTGAACTGCTGCTGTGTGGTTGGACAGGTCAGGATATTTCAGACAAAAATCTATGGAATTGACTATGGAGAAGTTCACAAGAGTGAAATGGTGTTCACTATTGATACTCCTGCTGGTTGAATAATGTGACAGTTCAAAATATTTTCCTCAGTACCTGCTGGTGAATAAGACAATGAATGACCATAGTTTTTAAATACCTTATTTTTTTAATAAGCTTTCTGTATTCAACTAATCCTCCACATATATTTTCATCATCATCATATTTTAGCTCATTTTATTTCAGGTTGCATTGAATTATTTTCTGGACTTTGAAAGTAGTTTTGCCTGTAATTCTATGCAGACTGTTTATAAAGGCTAATTTTTCAGACACTTTAAACTTGGCATTGACTTCTCAAACAAGAACTGAGCAGAAATATCTGTCAACTCATTAAAAACAAAGGAATACCACTCAGAATAACTTGCATTGTTTTTAAATTGAATATTGATGCTGTGAGTCTAATGTCCTTAACTCTTGAGAACCTGTTCTCCTCGAAAGGGTAATGGACTTAAACGAGTTTATTTCTCTGGACACATTTATATTTGGCTGCTGCAATCAAGATGGCATTAAGCATGCCCGTTAATCACCACTAATACACCGCTTTCCTTTTTGGCTAACAAATAAGCCACTTGGAAACTTAACTGGTTGTAGGCTTATTTTCATTTTTTATTTTTGTAAAGAAATCTGGCTATGATGAGGTGGCTGCCTTTTAAATTTCGTATTTTCCTGACTGTTGCTTGCCTCTGAGTTGGGCATACTGCAATGAGTGCGTAGTCTAGCAGTGTTGAAGTGTACTGTATTCTTTCATTGTCATTGCATAAAAATACAGTGCTTTGCCATCTCATTGATAAAATAATCCATGCTCCATTGTGCCTTAAAAGCACAATATTTGTAGTCCAACTTTATCTTTTTCTTCTTGTTCTTATGTGACTAGTATGTTACTGGTAGTTAAAAAAAGAAAATAACAACATGCTACAGCAATAGTGTGGTGCACTGAGCAGCATTCTGGGTCTGCAGCAGTCATCAAGGGCTGTGCACAGCCTCTGTTGGACTGCTCAGCCATGGTGGTACACAAGCAGCCATTGACAGTGAACACCTGCACATGACTGTATTCCAAGAAAAAAATTTTTTTTAAAGATTTTATTTATTTATTTGACAGACAGAAATCACAAGCAGGCAGAGAGGCAGGCAGAGAGAGACCCCGGGGGAAGCAGGCTTCCTGCTGAGCAGAGAGCCCGATGTGGGGCTCGATCCCAGGACCCTGAGATCATGACTTCAGCGGAAGGCAGAGGCTTAACCCACTGAACCACCCAAGCGCCCCTCCAAGAAGATGTTATTTATGGACACTGAAGTCTGATTGCATATAGTTTTCACATTTCACAGAATAATTTTGTTTCTTTAACCATTCAAAAGTGTAAAACCATTTTTACCTTGTGGGTTGTACAGAAGCAGGTCATGGGCCATATTTGCTCTGCAGGTTGTGTTTATCAACACTTGTGTTAGAATATTCTTAGAGTCCAGGATGTAGAAAATAACCTAATTGAAACAACTTGAGAAAATAGGAAAAAAAGACTGATTACCAAAAAACCCCCAGCAGAATTATAATAAGTTAGAAAAATAAATAGGAAGTGTCAATGTTTTAACCCTGATAAAATTACGCTGGATGGAATGAGAGCAGAAGGGAAATGAAAAAACTAATGAGTTAAGTTTGCATATAATGAGTTTGAGAATATATTTGAGGTTGAGTATATGTAGTCAGCAAGTGGAAAATCTGGTTATGTGTTGAGCAAATTAGTTTTCAGAGAAAGTTGAATTTGCATAAATTTAACTATAGCTCTTAGCAAAAAAAAAAAAAAAAAAGAAAGAAAAAAGTAACAAGCACTTTTGCACCTTAAGTAATTTAATTGTCACAACCTGTCCTTTGCAGTAGATAGTACTTAACTCCATTTGACTGGGGAAACTGGAAGGATGAAGAGGCCAAAAAACTAGCCCAAGTTTACATAGTTAGATTAGGTTTGAACCCAGGTAATCCAACTCTAGTCACTGTTCTTAGTCTCTGCTCTGAAATGTTAAATGTGCCTGCTATTTTGCTGAGTGAGTGTCAGTAATGAGTGAAAGTGGGATGGAGGCTACATCTGGTTTCCTGGGTATGAGAGGGCTTAAATTCTTTAAGTAGGAGCATATCAAATGCTGGATGTGATTCTTCTGCAGTCCTAGAGGAGATATTGGCCCAGACTTACTCTTTGTATGGGATTTTTCTTTTTTTAAAGATTTTGTTTTTGACAGAGAGAGACATAGCAAGAGAGGGAACACAAGCTGGGGGAGTGGGAGAGGGAGAAACAGGCCTCCCACTGAGCAGGGAGCCTGAAGCAGGGCTTGATCCCAGGACCCTGGGATCCTGACCTGAGTTGAAGACACACGCTTAACAGCTGAGCCACCCAGGCGCCCCTGGGATTTTTCATAGTAATTTCAACCATATCTAATTTTTGCTTCTTAAATTGACTTTAGAACTTAGTGTGTTAGATGTGATTTTATTGTAAATGTATCCAGAATGTTTAACATCATAAACCCTTCTTTACTGTTATATGTTGAGTGTGTAGTTGTGGAGATCTTAGTTTTAAAATTCTTTCTTGGTTCAGTTGATTAGTAATATGTTTGCTCATCTGCAGTTCCTAAAATTACATATGTTATATATTGTATTTTAAAGCTTTCACTTTTATTTATGGGTCTTTTCCTTGATACAGTGTCTTTTTTTTTTTTTTTTTTTTTAACAAACTTTCAGCTAGTATGTTCAACACACCAGGAATGCAGAGCTTGTTGCAACAAATAACTGAAAACCCACAACTTATGCAAAACATGTTGTCTGCCCCTTACATGAGAAGCATGATGCAGTCACTAAGTCAGAACCCTGACCTTGCTGCACAGGTGAGTTTGTAATTATATTAAAAAGGACTGTGCAGTGTGAATTGAAATAGCCTAATCAAATAAATGTGATTTTGGCACATTTGGGTTGTGTTGTGTTACCCTACTACAAAACTAGGTAAACTGCATTTCCAGTATTTGGGACATTTTGTTTCTTTGCAGTAGACTAATTCTTCATATATAATTAGAATATTTTCTTCTCTGCTATTTATTAGCTAGAAAGAAGTGTAGGTTTACTCTGTATCTACATATGTTGATTTTAGGAGATGGATATAAAGTTTTGGATTACTTTCCCTTTGGAAGATATGTTGTTTAGTGAAATGTAAATCTTGAAAGTGATAAAGTGCTGTGGTAATACATTTCTTGGAATACTTGTGTTTATTAGATCACATAGATTTTGCGTAATAGTCATGTTCAAGGTAGCAGTTATAAAATATCCTGAAATCATTTTTTAAAGGCAGAGGGAGATTTGTGGGAACAGTGTTCTCATTCTTTCCATTATAGATTGCCCCTCAAAGTTCGTATAATGGTATTTTATTAATTTATTCATTTTCTAAATTGTTTTGAAGAGACCGTAACTGAGGGAATTAGTGGATCTCAACCCTGGCTGAACATTTAGGATCTCTTTGGGAGTTTTAAAGTTTAAAAAAAAAACAAAAAAAACCCCTCTCTGTCCTGAGAGATTTTGGTGTAATTACATCTCATTTCCCCTATCCCTGAAGTTCCCTGGGCAATTCAGATGTTCCCCTAGGTTAAGAACAGCTGGGCTTGAAAGACCTTGGAGAATATTAAATAACCTTGATCATCTGTAGTTTATATTTGCTGGATATTAAAAATGGCTTCTATAAAGTATAAGGGATTATAAATATTTTCCTTTATAGTATTCTCATTTCCAACATTCTAAAAGCTTTTAAAGTTAATTACTTTTCTTTATGTCAACAAAATGTTTTTATTTTCCGAAGTCTGGAACCATTCAGATATATAGCAGATATCTTTGTGTTCTAATCCTCAGAAGTAAGTTCTGCCCTCTTAATGTTTGTGGAATTGGAAACAAAGAACAAGTTTTTAGGTGAATTTTTGTATATTTTTGTTTTATTCATATAAAAATTAGTATTAAATGTCCACTTACTGTGATCCTAGCACTTTTGTTTTAAATAAATGGAAAATATGTTGAGTGATGGTATTTGTATGTTTTTAAATGTCTGTTTGATTAATTAGCACTGAATGTGCATCTTGTTTAAAAATTTTGACTTTACACTGAAAAATAAAATAAAATTAAAAAAAATAAATACAAATTTTGACTTTAATAAGTACATTCCCAGCCATTTAATTAAATTAACACCATTATAAAGTGACTTGAGCACTTTGACATAATTTTTTTTCACTCTAAAGCAAAATGTTAACAAAGAAGGCTATATGTGGATGTCTTTTATTGTAGGCAATTTAGAAATGTTTACAACATACTCTTGTTATCAGCAGATTAAAGTTTTTAGTTTTTCTGTTCTGATTTTGATTTTTAGAAACTCAAAAAAGTCTGAATATATAAACCATATTGTTGTATAGTCAGGTAAGTTAGGAGAAATATCTGAAATGAGATAATACTTTTCTGAGAAAGAATGAATCAGTTTAAGATGCCATGCTGTCTCAAATGACATGAATCCTGAAAGATAAATGTGGTAACTTTATTAATCTGTTCATAATAAAAAATACTTTACTGGAGCCAATAAAGAAGCAGGTTTGTTGATCTCATGGTATTATTTTATGTACTGTGAATTTATTGGTCTCTTGGAAACAAATATGGTATATTCACAAAACACGACTTCCTCCTACTTTCATTATTTTGTTGGAATTAACTAAATAATCCACTTTGTAACAATAGACAAAGGAGGGAAAGTGGAATTCTGTTTACTTCTAGTGTGTACATGTAATTAATTGCTCTCAAATATGGTTAACTTCTTGAGGGCAAGGGTCATTTTACTTTACCCTCCAGACTTTGGACTGGTAAATAGGTGATCAGTAAATCATTGTCAGTTGACTTTTCGCTCCTTCTGGGGAAAGTGATAAAATTTTCATCTCTTTCAAAGCTTTGAGAATTAGTTTCTGGTTATGCTGATCGTGTATCATAATCTTATTTTCAGATATTAACATTAATAGTGACCCTGACTTTAATTCTTAACACCTGTGTGAACGTTCGGAGGCATGCCAGTTTTCTTATCTCTGGTGGTAGTGAGGTGAAATCCAGAGGCTAATCTTGGTCTTCTAAAACGGATTTACATCTTTCAGGTCTTAACACATTTTAGTACTTGCCCCAGAGATCCTTTGGTGCTAGTCCTGGGCGGATTTTCACCTAGCAGCTCCATTTCTCTGCCAGGGTGGTTGCTGTTCTTGTTATTTTTCTGGACCGAATACTAGCTGTTTTGCAGTAGGCAGGCAGATAGATAGAGTGGTTCCAGATCTAGATTTTTCTCTGTGCTTGCCACTTGTGTGTTGAGGTGTCTGAGCAAGCCATGTATCGTTTCATGTATTGACGCTTACGTTTATTCTGTCAGTGTAGCAGCAAATGTATCCTCCTGAATGCCAGTTACCCCCATTTTTCTTTTAAGGGCAAATACTCACCTTTGCTCAAGGAAAATCCTAAGAAAATGATTGTTTTTATTTTTTAGGATATTGCATGTCATTATCACAGTCATCATTCTCATTGAGAGAGAAGATGCCTCATTTTGTTTTTTGTTTTTGTTTTTTTTCCCCTGGAGATCCCTCTTGTGGACAGTATCTTCCCTTCTCCTTTTTTATTCATGTTCTACCTTCCTCCCTTTAAGTGCCAGGTTAGGCACTTGGGGAAGATAGACTGTTAAACAAGGTACATTACTTGTTTCAGATATTTCCAGTTAAAATTGTTTGAACACTTGCCCCATAGATGATGCTGAATAATCCCTTATTTGCTGGAAATCCTCAGCTTCAAGAACAAATGAGACAACAGCTCCCAACTTTCCTCCAACAAGTGAGTAAGAAAAGATGCTAGCTATCTTCGGTAATGATTTGCTTGAAAAAGTTTGATAATAAACATTTTCCTTGCTCTTCTCTGGCTGATAGCAAACCATAGAAGTTAGTTTGATAATGCTGTCAATTTGCAGAGAATTCAGCTTGATCTTAACTAAGCCCCATTTCACTGCTGACCTTTTGCTTATATTTCTTAAACATAAATTCTGAGGAAAGGACCATTTTGTTTTTGCTTTTGAGGATTTAGGATTTTGAATGCTTCGTTAATACCATAAACCATTTCCTTTCACTTAACTAACTTTGAAGTGCTTCATTGTGTCATGTTATGCTTTATTGTTTAACTAATCTCGAGTAATAGGAAGGAGCTACCCTGTTCTGCTTTACAGGTTTGGTTTCGTTGTAATGCTTTAATTCCTACAAATTAATGGAATGTCTCTTTTTTGAAGGGTAGATCTCATTTCCTCAGACTCGGAATTAGCACGATTAAAATTGTCAGTGTTGTCCTACACAGAAGGTTTTACTATTAAAAAAAAAAAAGCAGCAGCAACAACAACTTGAGATTAGAATAGCATTTTATTATTTAAAAAGACAAAAGTCAGTCTTGGTGTTTTGAAACTGGTAGTTCTAGGGCTTTTAAATATTAAACAAATGATTCTTGGGCTTGTAAACCATTATCCAAGGTTAGTTACTATCCTTGACATATTATAATGATGTTAATGTTAGCCAATCTTTTTTGGTCAGTCACGTGGTGTATAGTTGGAAGTAGTGAGGCTGAACTCAGGATACACGTATTAACTTCAAATTTGGAACTATTGTTGTAGAGTGTATTTTACTGGTAAAATTGTTTAATTGGCAATAGGTAACGTTTGGTCGGGAGGAATATGTGGCTTTTACCGTATGTAACCACGTTACATAAATTGTGCAGTTGGAAGTTGTCTCTTAGAAATAACACTTCTGTCTTCTGTTGGAGAATGGGAGCAGTTGTGGCTTTCACAGTAGCACCTGATTGTCTTTCACTATGAAAAGTGGCTTTCATGATGGACTTGGGAGGAGGTCAGTTAATGATTTGCACACTAGGTTTGCTGTCAAGGAGGAAGTGCTTGTGTTTATCTGGGGAAAGAAATTCTGGATTACCAGTGTCTGGGAGTAAGATTTTAGGTTTTCTTCAGAAACATAGCAAAGAAACATTTAAATTGTACTTTCACTGATTTTAATTCCCTTGTTAACCACCTGTTCTCTTTCTTCCTTAGATGCAGAATCCTGATACATTATCGGCAATGTCGAATCCTAGAGCGATGCAGGCCTTGTTACAGATTCAGCAGGGTTTACAGACATTAGCAACGGAAGCTCCCGGCCTTATCCCAGGGTAGGTTTATTTGGGGATGACTATGAAAATGCAACTAATTCTCTTTTAAATGTCATTCTGCCTATTTTTATTGAGATTGTTTTCAAAATTAAAAATGTTCATTTTAAGAAGATAACAGCTAATGCTATGTTAAAATATTAACTGATTTATCATAAGGGGCTGGTCTGGCCTCCTGTTGCAGGAGCTTAGGTTTATTAACCAATTTACGCTTCCTTAGGTTTACTCCTGGCCTAGGGGCGTTAGGAAGCACTGGAGGCTCTTCAGGAAGCAACGGTTCTAACTCTGCACCTAGTGAAACCCCAAGTCCCACGACGACGGGAACCACTGAGCCAGGACACCAGCAGTTTATCCAACAAATGCTGCAGGCTCTTGCTGGAGTAAATCCTCAGGTGAAGACTCTTTTCTGCTCACATTTTGTATTTCTTGTTGGAAATTTAGAAATTTCCACAAATAACCAAAAAAAGAAGGAAAAAAAGAGGCAGTCGTTCAGGGTTTAGAGTATAATGAAAAGCATAATCTTAAACAACAGGCATTACAAAAATTATAGACTTCGGTGTACTATTAGACACTGAAGGAAACAGTTGTAAGGGAAGAAATGTTATAGTTTTGCCTTTTGGAAGTTGCCTTTTAAAATGAATTTTTTTAGAGTCCCTCTTTGGAAATTATTTGAAATGCGTTGTATTTTATAAAAGTTTGTCAAGGAGGAATAGAAACTTGATTATCCCAGATACCTCCTGAACAGCTATAACTACAGTTCTCTCTAGTCCTTGTATTTTATTTATTTGTTTACTTATTTACTTTTTAAAGATTTTATTTATTTACTTGAGACACAGAGAATGAGAGAGCAAGAGACATGAGAAGGGGGAGGGTCAGAGGGAGAAGCAGACTCCCTGCCGAGCAGGGAGCCTGATGTGGGACTCGATCCTGGGACCCCAGGATCATGACCTGAGCCGAAGGCAGTCGCTTAACAACTGAGGCACCCAGGTGCCCCTAGACCTTGTCTTTTGGCTTAAAAAATCCTGTCTTTCCCTGCCCACTACTACTTCCTGTGGTAGCTTGTGTTACATATATAAACCTCACAAAAATGTGGACTTTTAATAATGTTCTTACATCTGGAAACATTTATTAGCTTTACTAAGAATCTGCCATTGTATGAGGATGATAGCCCGTCAAATCTGTTACGGTAGATTGCCCCTGTAATTCTGCATGGCAAAAAATAGAGCATGCTTTCTGATTTTAAGCCTTATTAAATATAATAAACAGGGCAGGGGTTTATCCTGTACAAGTATTTATAGTCCCAATACTAATATAGCTTCTGAATCAATATAATATTCATAGAATTAATAAGAAAAAAAGATTTTAGGTACTAGACAGAATTGTTATGTAATTTGAACAATTTACAGGCCTCCTTATTATCAGATTGGCCAGGATTGATTGATCATGTATGTATTTTTGTCTTCATTTCTGAAGAAAGATTTGAGGTGGCCAAATTGCCAGGAGTATATTCTGTGGGCCTGGAACTCTCTTGAAGACATGACTGGCCAGTGCAGAAATTGAATGCACATTAGAATTTTGTACATGAGAACTCTGCTTTTATATTTACCCAATTGGTCAATAACTACAAAATAAATCATTAGTTCTGAACTATTTGCATATATATTTTTAGGTTTCCTGCATTTTCACCAGCTTCTTAAATATATCTGATGTAAGGGATGGGGTTTATTATGTGATTTTCTCAAAAATTTTATTTCTTTATTTTTGAGAGAAAGAGTGCTTGTGTAAGCGGTGGGGAGGATTAGAGGTGGATGGGGAGAAAGAATCTCAAGCAGACTCCCCAGTGTGACGCTGGACTTGATCTTGTGACCCTGAGATCGTGACCTGGGCAAAAATCAAGAGTCAGATGCTGAACTGACTGAGCCACCCAGTGATCACCCCAAAAGAGATTTTTTTTTAAAGCAGAGTTTTGTGTTCTGTGTGACAGGACTAAGCATACATTAGACTATTTAAAATAACAAAATTAAATGCTAATAGGCTTTTAAGTATGTTGACTGTGTTTCAAGAGAGGCCAGTGTTTTTATAGCTTAGTAGACCAGATTTGTAAAAGAGCATTTAAAACCTTTAGAGGCTATCTAGGTGTGACACAGACTGATTTTCCTTAGAGTTTTGGTTAGTGTTTTTTTTTTTTTTCTTCCTTTAACAGCTACAGAATCCCGAAGTCAGATTTCAGCAACAACTGGAACAGCTCAGTGCAATGGGATTTTTGAACCGTGAAGCAAACTTGCAGGCGCTCATAGCAACAGGAGGCGATATCAATGCTGCTATTGAAAGGTTACTGGGCTCGCAGCCATCATAGCAGCATTTATGTATCTTGAAAAAATGTAATTTATTTTTGATAACGGCTCTTAAAATCTTTAAAATACCCGCTTTATTTCATTTTGACTCTTGGAATTCTGTGCTGTTATAAACAAACCCAATATGATGCATTTTAAGGTGGAGTGCAGTAAGATGTGTGGGTTTCTCTGTGTTTCTTTTCTTTTTTTTTTTTTTTTTAACAGTGGGAATCAATGCTTTTTCATTTAAGGCTACTGCATGCATCAAACACTTCTGCATTTATTGTAATTTTTAAAAAAACATCACCTTTTATAGTTGGGTGAACAGATTTTTGTCCTGCATCTGTCCAATTTATTTGCTTTTTAAACATTAGCCTATGGTAGTAATTTATGTAGAATAAAAGCATTAAAAAGAAGCAAATCATTTGCGCTCTATAATTTGTGGTACAATACTGCTTATTGTGACTTTGGCATGTATTTTTGCAGACAAAAACGCTGTAAGATTTATACTACTGACAGTTTTTGCTTTATTTGTATACAATGTAGTATGCACAGTTGGGATTGCATTTCTAGAAACAAACTGCAGTAGATTATCTGAGTAAAGCACCTGTAACCAAAAAAGTGAAGATAAGGAAATATTTTAAAGCTGAATATTTCCTGATTGTGTAGAATCTTACAGCATCTTTGACAAACATCTCACAGCAAAAGTGCCGGTAGTCAGGTTTGTTGAAAATAGAATAGAAAAGCTGATTCTGGTTATCTCTCTAAGGACATTTAATTGTACAGACAACATAATGTTACACTGTCTCAACATTCACAGATTGACTGTAAATTACCTTCATCTGTGTGCACACTGAAGGAGCACTGTAGTATAACCCAAAAGTGCATTTGCCTAGGACTTCTCAGCTTCTCCCATAGGTAGTTCAACAGGCATTACAATTTGTAATTGAAATGTTGCTTTCACTGAAAGTGTTTTGATGTTTCAGTTATTTTTAATTGCCATATAAAAATAGAACTATCTTTTGGGTTTATCAGTTTTCTCATGCACAGGCAATACATGAATTTAAAATGATTTGTGAGCCACTTGTTTCTGAAGTGTTTGGTAGTTCTATTAAGAAATAGTTAAATATTGTGCTTTTCAGAGCCTCAGAGAAGGGGAACTGGGGGCGGGGGGTGGGGATCTCTCCTGGATTGGGCCAGCCTAAATAATACTGGCAACCAAGATTCTGTTAGGATTTCTGTGCATATAGTGTAGTAAAGAGGTATCATTCAGGGGTGAAAAACAAAGAGCCGTTTTAACAATGTTGAGTACATTTGGCTGTTCTGCAGCCTTTTTCTTCCCTCCCCAAAGAAGTTCTGTTTGCTTAACTCTCAAACTGTTGGGGTGTGGTACATTCCTTTAGGACCAATTAAAACACAACTTTGGGGTCAGTGATATATTTGGCTGACTCTGGTTCAGTATTCTCTTAGGTCGTTATATTCTCTCATGTACAGTTACAGGAAATTAAAATGTTAAAGTAACCTAAAATGAGTTCAGACCAATAAAATCAAGGGAAATACAAGTTGAATTCCATTACTTCTGTAAGTTGCTTGCTATTAAAAAAGGTCAAGAGGCCAGGTTCCCACCAGCCCGTGCACTGTTCTGACACTTTCCCCAGCAGGAAAACATGAGTGATGGTCGAGGTGGAGGCATGACTAGTGGAGGTTGTTAAGGATGATATTCATGTGTCTTTGCTCCCTCTGCCTTATGCCTCAGTCTGGTTCAAAAACTTTTGTACTGGCAAATGGTGGTATACAGTGTGGGATAGTGTCATAACCAATTTGACAATTTATTAATCACAAAATAACAATAAATCTCTAGCTTTTACACTTGGTTTGTCTTGCCTTTTTTGTAGAAAGAAAAGGATGTCTTCAGTTTACTTCCTCTTTTCATGTCCTTTGAAGACCACTGGAGTTGATTTACCCCAGATTTTATCACACTTCAGATAATTCTTTATCAGTTTTTAAGTTTCCCCAATTAAGATCTGTATATACACTGTATCATGTATTAAAAAGATAACCAACTGGGATGTCAGCTGACCTGAGCTCTGTTTGATGTTTTTGGTACCTGACTTGTTATTTGACTTTGAGTAAAGACATGATTTCTCGTAACATGGCTGGTGAGACCTTTCAGCGCACTGGATTGAGTAGTCTCTTGATTACCTTCCAGCTGCTGTAGTGGTACTATTTTGTTGTTGTTGTTTGATTCTAGTGTGTTTATCTTAGATCTAAATACCTTCTTAGGAGTCCAAAATACTTAAAATTCTCAAAAGGATTGGAAGGACACTTAAAATATTATAGGCTTAAATTGCTCTCATATTGCATTCTTTATTACAAATTGAATCAAGAATGGAGTGGTGAAAATAAAATTTCAGGATTTTATTTCCCAAGTGGAAGATCTGTGATAACTAAGCAATGTGTAGTGAATATTGAGCACAATCGTATTAAATGACAGCTGGCCTCTGGGCGTGTTCAGAATGGGAGTTGCAGACTTGGTTTAAATATACTAATGAAAGGAGTCTTTTGTTTGGGGACACATTATTTCTCTGTTAATTTAGTAGGCAAATTATAACAAAATGAGGTGGGTAAAAATGTCACTAACAGTAGGAGACGTTAAGCTTGGCTCCATGTCTGTGTGCCTGTGCAAAACAAAAGATTGTGTGATTAAGGCAGGGAAACACTATATATTCTACTTTCTCTTTTAGAGATTGACATTAAACATGTTAACCAAGAAGCCCTGCATTAAAGAAACCGATTTAGAGTTGTCTAATCCAGCCTTCCCCTGTATTCCACCATCCTTTTTACCGAACTGCTCCTCAGGGTGGTGCTGTATGAACACATCTTGGGCAGACTGCCCTCAGCAAGCCTCCACTTCTCTGGTAGTGCACACAGGCCTCTTTTCCCTGTAATTTCATCTGTTGTCCTTGGTTATAGAAGGCTGATCGTGCCTTCTGGGCTCAGATCTGAAGTCTTCCTAAACTTTGTGAACCTGTAATTAATTTACTCTGAAATCCCTTAGCCTTTACTGTCAGCTGCTGCATCTGTCCCTGTCAGTCGCCTTACAGCTCTGGGTTTGGGGTGTGTTTCTTATAACATTTTGGGGTTGGTTGGGGTTTTTTTTTCCCTGACCTGAAATTTTCTTGGTAGTTATTTAAGTAACATTAAATATTCTTCCTTGACTTCTTTGCATCATTCCTCTAATGGACCACAGGCAGCCATTGCCTCAGAAAGGTAACACTTAATGAACATCTGTTAGGTTTAAGGATCTTTTCTAGTTCAAAGTATAACAGTAAATAAAACATGTCCATATGGGGTTTACATAGTAGAATGTAGGAAGACAGTAATAAACAAAGCAGACCCATAGCCTGGGTAGGTAGTACAGATGGCTTTGGTGAAAAATTAAGCAGAATAAGGAGGCTAGTTCAGGAAGAAGGTGTTTTTATTTTATGTAGGCTAGTCCAAGAAGGATTTGTTGACATGGGGACATTTAAACAGAGACTTGAGGATTATCTGTGAGGGTGAGTAACTTTTCAGGAAGAAAGACAATTATTGAAAAGGCCCAGTAGTGGGAGGAGTCTGATTGCTTATAGAACACAGGGGGTTCAGTGTGACTGAACAAGGTGAGCTAGGGAGAACGTTTTAGTTAGGGAATATGATGGGAGAGATGGGGGCAGGGGAGCGGCCTCAGATATGGAGGACTTAATTACCTCAGTTTTTGTGTCCTATCCCCAGAGTTTCTAATTTACTAGATTTGGAGGACAATTTGCATTTGTAACAAGTTCCTAGGTGAGAACCACTGGACTAGGGGAACCAGGGTGGAAGCAGGGAATCTAGGAGGTCATAATTTCAGTGAGGGATCATAATGGGCTTGGGCTTGGTAGCAGTGGAGGTATTAAGTAGTAGTCAGATTTGGGGTATATTTTGAAAGCAGAGCCAGTAGGATTTACTGATGGATAAAACTGTGAGGTTTAGAGCAACAGAGGTGTATCAAGCAGGGTGACGTGGTACAGATATACATGGGAGAGAATATAAATCAGAATTTTAGTTTTGACATGTTACATGGGGATATACCTGATAGGACAAATAAGTGGACATAAGGAGAAGGCAGCTGGAGAGGAGTGCAAGGTAGAGCCAGTGCATACAGTGTATATCCAGCTGCCAGCCTATATATCTGCTTGTGGAAAACCAAAGAACTAGGCCAGTGGTTCTCACCCAGAAGCGCTTTTGCCCCCAGGGGCTGTTGGCAATGTCCAGAGACACATTATTTTTTAAGATATTATTTATTCGGGGGGCGCCTGGGTGGCTCAGTGGGTTGAGCCGCTGCCTTCGGCTCAGGTCATGATCTCAGGGTCCTGGGATCGAGTCCCGCATCGGGCTCTCTGCTCAGCAGGGAGCCTGCTTCCCTCTCTCTCTCTCTCTCTCTCTCTCTCTCTCTGCCTGCCTCTCCGTCTGCTTGTGATCTCTCTCTGTCAAATAAATAAATAAAATGTTTAAAAAAAGAAAAGATATTATTTATTCCGGGCGCCTGGGTGGCTCAGTGGGTTGAAGCCTCTGCCTTCAGCTCAGGTCATGATCCCAGGGTCCTGGGATCAAGCCCCGCATCGGGCTCTCTGCTCAGCAGGTAGCCTGCTTCCCCCCTCTCTCTCTGCCTGCCTCTCTGCCTACTTGTGATCTCTGTCAAATAAATTAAAAAAAAAAAGATATTATTCATTTGACAGAGAAAAGAGTACAAGCAGGGGGAGAAGCAGAGGGAGAGGGAGAAGCAGACTACCTGCTGAGCTGAGAGCCCAAGACGGGCTGCATGCCAGGACCTGAGCTGAAGGTAGACGCCCAACCATCTGAGCCACCCACGCGCCCCTGGAGACACATTCTTGACATGAGGGGCTGCTGCAGGCATCTAGTGAGTAGAGATCAAGGATTCCGCTAAACATTCTGAGACGCACAGTGCAGCTCCCACAGCAAAGATTTATCTGGTCCAAAATGTTAACAGCGGTACAGTGGATGAATCTTGACCAGATGAATTGTAGAGAGTGTTGATAAACACGTTTTGTGAGGATTGAGACCTGGTTTGCTCTTAACTTCCCATTCAGGGGGAGGAGAGGAGACCAGCGAGGTAGACTGGAGGTCCCGGGAGCAAGCAAAGCACTTTTTCACGAGGATAAAGATGGTAAATGAACTGTTAAGTGCTCTTACTTTATACACCTATCATGGTTGGAATACTAATCTCTGGATCCTTAATGGGAGCTACCACGCTCATGACTGTGATAGGGGTTTTATAGAGTGATGAGGGTAAAATTCTGGCGAGAGTGGACTGCAGAGATGGCAGGAGACACAGTTTCGAAGCAAAGAGAATCCGAGAAAGGGGCAATAAGTGGTAAGGACAGTGAGTGCTGGTGTAGAGGAAGTTTACCTTTTGTATTCTTTTTAGGTGGGAAGTGCTGCAGCATTTGTCTTCTAATATGAGAAATCGCAGGGGCAGGGCAGGGCTTGATTTAGAAAGAGAATACGGAATAATTGTTTTCTACCAAAAAGTAAAAAGAGAAAAGAGTTACTAGCTTTTGATTCCCGGAATGGGTTTTATAAATGGCCATTTTCCTTAGAGCTGCCTTTCCGTGGTGCAGGAGTATTAACCGTCCCAGCCCATCCAAAATATATTTTTTATGGGCAGCCTGTTCCGAAGTGGAGCAGAAGCACCGCCCGCCCCCCGCCCCCCCCCAACACACACACTCATCTTTGCTTTGGTGAGATTGAAGAGGACGAGGTTGAGATTTCTTCCAGAGCCGGGCAGCGATGAGGCACATGCTCAGACTGCAATTCCAGTTGAAACCTGTTAACATTTGTTGTGTTTCAGGCTCTGCGATAATAGCATAACCTGGCCAGACCATAGCGCCAGTGCGTCTTGTTTGGCCCGCTCTGTGCCTGAAACAGGCAGCACATACTAGAGCCCCAGTATAGTCTTCCTCAGAAGACCAGATCTAAAGTACTTGCTATGTATTCAAGCTAGATTGTTTAATATTTTATGTAATTTTTTTAAAGATTTTTTTAAAAAGCTGTTTAGACATATTATCTATCCAAGAAAGGGAAGGGAATTTCCACTGTGCTGTGTTACCCAGTGCTTAGTTACAAACTATCCCACGGTATTGGCAGGGCTTGGTGAATACCGCTGGACGACTTGCCTGGGTCTAGAGTATTTACTTTCAAGAGAACACATGGCTCTTGAATTTCTGTATGCTTTCATCTGGGAGTATGGTTGGAGTCCGTTGCTGTCCACACGGGCCTTTCCACAGGGCTGTTGGTGCTTCTTGACAACGTGGTTGGTAGGTTTCAAGATCAAGTATTTCAGGAAACATGAACGCTCTTCAGTTTTTAAACGTCTGAGCCCCGCATTGGTCCAGTGTCATTTCTCCCATATTTTAATGGTCATTCTCAGCTTGGCCAGATTTAAAGGTCATAGGCCCCACTTCTTGATGTGTAGAATGTCAGAGAATTTGTAACTGTCTTAATCTACCATACACTTACGATCTCAGGAGGGGAACAGTGTTAGAGGAGCAGATTTTTCTTCTCCAATGTTTATTCTTCCCTGGGAATAAGTAGTAATGTACCTACTTGTAGAACACTGTAGAAGGAACTGTGTACACTTGAGTCTCTTTGCTAGTCTGATCCCCTAGCATATGGTAATAAGGTTAGTGAGATACGCTCTGCTTTGTGGAAAGGGCCTGTGGTTTTGTTTTTTTTTTTTTGCTAAAATTGTGGTAATGTAATAAAATAGTGCAACCATTTTAAAGTGTATAGTTTTCTGTACATTCAGTGTTGTTCAACCATCACAATCACCTAGAACTTCATCATCCCAAAACAAAACCTTTTAGCCGCTAAGCAGTCACTTCCCATTTCCCTCATAACCCTGGAAACTTCTAGTCTGCTTTCTGCATGGATTTTCCTATTCTGGCTATTTCATTTAAATGGAGTTATATAGTATGTGGGCTTTTGTGTCTGGCTTCCTTTTTTTTTTTTTAAAGATTTTATTTATTTATTTGACAGAGATCACAAGTAGGCAGAGAGGCAGGCCGGTGGTGGGGGGAGGCTCCCTGCTGAGCAGAGAGCCTGATGTGGGGCTCAATCCTAGGACCCTGAGATCATGACCGGACCTGAGGGCAGAGGCTTACCCACTGAGCCACCCAGGTGCCCCGTGTCTGGCTTCTTTCACTTAGTATGTGTTCCAGGTTTATTCAGGTTGTAGCATATATCAGTACTTGATTCTGTCATGGCTGGATAACGCTCCATTGGATGGAGAGACCACATTTTATGCATCTGTTGATGGACACTTTCCCCATTTGGATGTTGGCAGATAATGCTTCTAACATTGGCATATCTGTTTGCGTCTCAGTTCTTTCAGATACATACCTAGAGCACAGTTACTGGGTCGTATATAGTAGTTTTAATTTTTAACTTTTTGAGGAACTGCTTGTTTTCCACAGCAGCTGCACCATCTTTCATTCCCACAAGCAGTGCACAGGCTCCAGTTTTCTTTCTGTCCTCGCCAATATGAGTTCTTTTGTTTGTTTAAGTTACAGCCATTCTACTGGTGTGAAATGGTAACTCATTGTGGTTTTGACTTCCATACTTCCAGTGCCCTAAGGACTAATGAAGATGAGAACTTTTTTTCTTGTGCTTTTTTTTTTTTTTTTTTAAGATTTTATTTGTTTAGGAGAGAGAGAGAGCATGCATGCAAGTAGGGGGAATGGCAGGCAGAGGGAGAAGCAGGCTCCCTGCTAGCAGGGACCCCAGTGCTCTGCATCCTAGGACCCTGGGATCATGACCTGAGTCGAAGGTAGACACTTAACTGACTGAGCCATCCTGGTGTCCCTTTCTTGTGCTTTTTAAATTGGCCATTTGTGTGTTATCTTTGGAGAAATGTTTAAGTCCTTTGTCTGTCTGTCTGTATTTATTTATTATTTGAGAGAGAGAGCAAGCAGGGAGAGGGGGAGAGAGGAAGTTTTTTAATTGAGAGAAAGTGGGGGGGGCGGTGAGGGGTAGAGGGGGAGAGAGAATCTCAAGCAGACTCCCTGCTGAGTGCGGAGTGGGAGGGGCTTAATCTCAGATACATGGTTTGCAAATATTTTCCCCTTTCTGTAAGTTGTCTTTTCACTTTCTTGATAATACCTTTTGCACAGAAGTGTTTAATTTTTGATGAAGTCCAATTTGTCTTTTTTATTTTGTCTTGTTTTTCTTGCTTTTTGTGGTATATTTAAGAATCCGCTACCAAATCCAAGGGCATGAGGATATTTCTTCTCTGTTTTTCTAACAAGAATTTTATCCATTTAGCTGTTACATATGGGTCATTGACCTGCTTGAATTGGTTCTGCGGTTCTACATTTGCAAAGGAAAGACAAGAGTTCAACCCATTTCCACCCCTCTCTTTCAAGAAAAAAGAACAAGGACAAATAATGGCTCAAACAGAGCATGGTAAGTAGAGGTTGAAGTACAGCTAGTTGTAGACCATGCTTCTGGCCAACCTGAGATCTATGGTTTTCCCAGAACAGTCTTAGAAGTTCTTTATTTCTTCTTATACTTGTCTCCACTCTGCCTGCATACACTACCATTCAATGTGACCTCCATCTTCTAGTGATCAAAGTGTGATTTGTATCCTATCCAGACAGGAAGCTTACAATTTCATGTACTGTACTCATCGTGAACACCGACCCCAGTCTTGCTGCGGCTTTGTTAGAATCCAGTACCTGCGAACCAGCCCGGCAAAGGCATGTGGGTGAAATCCATGCAGAATCCGTGAAGAGGTGATCGTTCTCAACCCTGGCTTCACATCAGCATCAACTGAAGAGATTAAAAACTAAGCCCACCACAGACTAAGTGAAATTGTTCTACCTGAGTAATAAAGTCAGGCATGATTTTGTAAATCTCAACGTTAGAACCAGTGATTTAAAGGGAATGGAAATTTATTGTTCATTTAAGGCTGTGCATATGCATAACCTGGGATCTTGTTAAAATGCATATTCTTACTCAAAAAGTAACTCAGAATGGATCCAAGACCTAAATGTAAGCGTTAAAACTATGAAACTCAGAAGAAACAAGGTATAAATCTTGTTTCTACTGCCCAGTCCAACTACTTTGGACTGGGCAGTAGTTTTTCAGAGATGACACCAAAAAGGCAACCAATGAAAAATAAGTTGGACTTCAGCAAACTTTAACTTCTGTGCTTTTAAAGTTGTTCAAGTAAACAAACCCTACAGGATTGGCAGATGATGTGTTTGTTAAGAATCTAGTATCCAGGATATGTAAAGAACTCTCACAACGTAACGCTAAAAAGAGGAAAAAAAAATTTTAAAAGGCAACAAAGGATTTGAATAGACATTTCTCCAAAGATGATAAGCAAATGGCCAAATAAGCACCTGAAAAGATGTTCAACATCATTAGGGAAATGCACATGGAAACCTTAGTGAGATGTCACTTCACACTTGCTAGGGTGGCTGTAGTCACAGAGAAGTAACAAGTGTTGGGTAGATTGCTGGTGGGAATGTAAAATGGTACGTCTACTTGGAAACCAGCTCAGCAGTCTTTTCAAAGGTTAGCCACAGGAGCCCCAACTACAGAAGGAAGTGGTACAGATTCCCAGAGGTTAATCCACTAGCTGTTACTCAACCCTCTGACCTCAGAGTATACCAACTACTGCAACCTGACCCTTCACTTAAGATGGAAGAAAGCCTACCAAATTCTCACTTGAGAATGGAAATTCAAGTTAAACTCTCTGAGCTCTGCTAGTGTCTTAAAGATAAATGTGTCCTCAACTACTTCAAATCTAGGCCTGAAAGACCCTGTTGACAGTGATTTCTGCCAATTAGAGGGAAGAAAAGCAGTGCCTGTCAAGTAGGCCAGGAGCTGGCCTACTACTAGAAGCAAGGTCTCTTTGTCCTGCTGAATAATTTTGCAGAATATCTACATGGCTACCAAGACTGTGACCAAAGTCAAAAGATGAATTTTGTAATTGTGCCTAGACACAGAAAAACATGAACGTCCGTTCCACAAAAATGACCACATACCTCCCTGTTCTGAACACTTCTTGATGAATGATAGCTTTTAGCCTCGGTTCATTTCTCTCACCTTACGAAGATACCAAGTCATTCCCTACTTCCTCCACAGCTTCCTTGAATCCCCCCTTAACCCACCTACTGTGTCCAAAACATAAGTCCTTTTGTGACCTCTTACTGAAACCCCCCCATGGTTCTGGAAGTCTGTTCTCTGTTATGCAACAAGCAATAAACCCCAACTTGTATGATGAGATGTGTTTCTGTATTATTGGGGGGTGAGTAGCGGCTTCCCTTTTTAGATAATGCATACATTTTCTTTTGTGCCATAGTCCTTGCCATTCCCCAATGTCTGCTATATCCTACCATTATTGTTTTTGCTTAGGCCCTCTGGGCATTCAAATGTGCAGGTCCTACCACTGACTGTCATGGTTTTGGGACATTTCCCCCTCACTGGATCCTTAGTTGAACTATGTGTTAGATATATTCAGTATTAGGTCTTGGGTCCTCCCGAGTGATGGCCCATGAATTTACATCTTTAACCCAGAAAGTGAAATTCAGTTTCTGTAGGATCTAAGGCCACTGGGGGAAACTCCACTGGGGGGATTGAAGATTGTCTGGACATCAGCAACAGGCTGTATTTTATACCGAGATTCTGTAAGGGTTGAAAAACACCTCTAAATTAAGGCCCAGCATAACTTGTAGGCTAGATATCTAGTTGTCTACTCCTTGGTAATTGCTGGCATTCATAGTGCCCATGAAGATTTGCTCTTCGGTGATGGGAGAATAAACTTGTATGGTAGTTTCAGAAATTAAAATCTGATTGATGGTATCTTTGATTAGAGCCAGCCTGTTTTAATTTCTCCCTTCTTGAACTCCCATCCACTGAAAGATGCTTTGTTCATCAGATCAAGTCTCTAGAGAGGCCTGGCCTGACAGTCCTGGACCTTTGGAGCACCTGGTGGGGACATCCCGTAGTGGTGCCTTGCTCATGGTTACCCCGTGAATGTGTGGCAGTGTTGTGCCTAGAGCTCAGCCTCTTGCAGCTTCTGATTCCCGAGCTGGCGGACAGCAGATGTCTGAGTCAGGTCAGGCCCCCAGGCTGGGCAGGCATGGAAGCACACTGGCAGTGGTTAACAAGGAAGACCTGTTAGAGCCCAAAGACTTAAGATTCACATACTTGCCCGGGGTTCATAATCTCCTCCACAGTCGGGAAGGCAGAGGAGTGGGAGTTGGTCCTGTGACCACATTGCTTCAGACACCCAAGGGTGACAATTTTAACAAGAGCTTGCATTTGTTGTATTGGTTGTGGTCTCACCATGCGTGTACTCTCTCAGCTGCCACAACTTTACAAGGCAGGTGGTGTTTTGTGGGAAAGAAAAGCGTTGAACTTCCTCCTGGAGTGGGGGGCAAGATGGAGAATTCCTTTCAGAGTGGGTGGTTAAGTGGTATATGCAGGGTGGAGAAAAGAGAGAATCATTGGCATCTATTTTGAGCCACAGCAAACAGGTCTCACTCTCCACTTCTTCGCAGGTCATAGAGGCTGAGCAAGGGTATGGTCAGGGCTGGGTGGGGAGCTGCGGTCCACTGCCAGGGGACCCAGGCAAGAACCCATGGCTGGCTGCCTGCATGATGGTGTTCTGGAGGGCTGGGAGAGCCGTTCGCGCTTGCGGTGTTCCCCAGGGCCACCAGAGGGCAGTACTGGGGCACACCCTGGCCTCCCTGGGTCCATCTTGGGAAGATTTGAGCAGTGGTTCCCAACCCCTGGAGATTCGATGCTTCTATTTTTAACAACTATTTTCTGATGTCCCGCTTCCACCTGAAGAGAAACTGATGGCTAATAAAATTTACCCCAGCAAATAGTAAATAGGATATCTTTGCTGTAAAGGAGAAAAAGGGAAAGTAACTTGTGATAAACTAATGAGTTTCAGTATGTAACACTGAAGACATAGTTGCCCTAGACCAACACCACGGAGCAGCTGGGTGCTTGTGCCTATGGGCTGATCACTGTGAATGAAGACTTACAAGCGCAGGTTGATGTAGGGGTGTTATATTCGTGACAGAAAAGCACACCATGATTCTCTGAAATGGTAAACAACTCTAGTAAAATTAAAAAAGAATATAATTGTTCCTTTTTGGTACTCTTGGAAATTGCATGTATCGTACAACTCCAAAGACATTTTTATTTATGCATAAAATAGCTTGTGCTCTTATAAGCAGGCTGGTTCACCAGGTCCTACGGGACAGTCTAGTGGAGTGAAACTCAGTTCTTTTTTGTGAGCAATGGCCTTTGCTGAGAACTCTAGCCCATGCCAGAGGATGTGAGATGCCCTGTCCTTCCACCTCGACGTAAGCCAACTGAGAGCTGGAGCTCTGTGTCCCATAACAGGTCCGCAGACGCTGCAGAGTGCCTATGATGGTATTCAGTCTGGACTCACTGAGTACTGTGGCCTGAGTCCCTCCTCTGTGTCTGGGGTGACTATCGGCCAGCCTGAGTCTGTGGGACTGGTCAGCTTGAGGGCTTGGACCCCGAGTAGTGAGGGCTGATGTAGACTGAAGCCAGATAGCAGATGCCTCTCAAATCAGGCAGAGAGGAAAATCTGAGGTTTCATGTTTCCTTAAGCAAGGTCTGTCTACCCACAAGGGCCCTTTCACTCCCCTGGCACCCCCGGCACGTATTCTCTTTGTAGTTCCCAAGACAGGCTGCCTGCCCTGGTGGGGAAAAAATGGGTAATTGGTTCCAAAACCCACTCTCTGGGCAAGGGGAATCAGTGGCCCTGCAGAGTAGCTGCATTCCAGGACCTTGGTTAGGACAGAAGGATAAGGAAGTCTCTTTCTGGAGCCTCTGGGGGAAGGGCTGAAACCCAGGCCTCCAACCTCCCGCACAGCCTCACCCAGCCCAGCTGCCCCTGGCACACTGCTGCCCGGCGGGAAGGTTCATTTCACATTTGGGCCAGAGCAGCTCTGGCGTTCTTTCCTTATCCTAGAGTCCACTGCTGACAGCTTTTGCAGCAGAGAGGTTGGTGGCTGACCCCCGCCTGGTCTCAGGGGTCTCCATAAAATGAGTGGGGACAGTTGGGTCAGTGAGTCCCAGGCTACATCCACTGAAGTTCCACCTTTGCCATTTTTTATATCCATGAACTATATGTACTTGTTACTTATCTTGAGATGATCCAAGGAGAGAGGTTTAGAACTTGCTGGTGAGTGGTCAATTTTACACATGTTTACACGTTATACACGTTTCTACTCCTGTGACCAGTTTCCAGGGGATGCCAAGTATAGCCAAGTTTCATTTATTTGTTCAGATATAGGCATGATCAAGGATGTTCTAAATGAGGTTGTGATTTATAGCACTGATTATAGAATTCCCTCTGATCATCTGATTAGGTGACAGGAATTTGAATTTCTATTGAAGCTTTACTTTCAAAATGCCCTCCTGTCTCCTCCCCATGTGCCAGAGCACAAATGCCTAAAAATATACCCAGGCAAGTAGAGTTCAGTACACTAGGGTTTGTTCACCCCAAGAATTTAGAATACTGGTAAAAACAGTAGAACATAGATTGGGATGGGATAGAAATGTCTGCCTGATTGTTCTGGACCCCCAATTTGAAGCGATTTTCATTTTAGAGTTTCCACGATTGTAGCAATTATCTCTGAAAGATTTTTGTCCACACTGATTTGGATGAAATTTTCTAGAGCCGATGGGGGTTCCAGAGTTTCGAACTGGGACTCCAATAATTCAGGGGGCATAAAGTGTCCTTTTCTCTTGAGTAAACGCCCAGAGATGACCTCAAACGACCCACTCAGATGGACCACGAGGAGCTTCACTTCTGCTGGGTGTTTGTCCTTCCCCGTCTCATCACACTTCGGGGATACACCATCTTTTCCTCGTATTAAGATGTCTCTGTATGCTTTCTTCAGAGCCGAACAGGCTAGAACCACATGCTGTCCAGAGGCTACATCTCTGTTAAAAAAAAAAAAGGGGGGGGGGTGGGGGAGTGGGACTAAAGAATGCGGACATTTGAAATAACTGGTGCTGATTCTAGGTTGAAGACTGGTCCTACTCTACCAGTAGAAGGCATTACAAAATGGTGGTCAGGTATCAGGCAGTCCTGGCTTTAAGGTAAAATCTTCCTTCCACTAGTGAACTGAGCCGTCTTGGGCAAGGTATTTACCTCCCTGAGCATCAGTTCGTCATCTCTTAAATGGGGCCCCTTAGAGCGCCTGTCCGTAGACTTATGAGGAAGAGTTGACCAACATGCCCAGTACACAGGAAGTTCTTGGTAGGTGTCAGCTCTGCTCCTGCGAATGTAGACGTGGCCACTGCATGTGGACATGGGTGGCTGCTGGTAGGTGCCTGTGCCCCACACACCTTGGCACAGGTTTTCCACAGGTGTTCAGTGATTTGAAACTCACAACTGGCTTCTCCCCCTTCCTACTCTACAATACGCTGGGAGTCTGGTGAATTTACCAGTGCAGAGCTGGAGAAAGCAGGCGAAAAGGGGAGTATCAGACTCTCTGTGGTCAGGGGAACAAGATATAAGAAGCGTCCAGGGATATGCTAAGAAAAAACCTGAGCCAGAAATAGAGGCACTGTGACCAGGCACCACAAAGGGAAACCAGTGTGCTCCGAGACTGTCCAAGTAAGTGAGCCCCCTCTCCCACCCAGATGCTGTGTGCCCCTGTCCATGGTCAGGAGAGGCAACCATCTTCTGGCTGGGAAGGGACTCAAGTAAAGATGTGAGGGTAAAACCCTGGCTTGGGTACTTGGTAGAATGTTTGTTTTAGAACTGAGAATTCTGCAGGTGTCTGCCTTTGATCTATGGACAATGTACACTTGAGATCCAGTGGATGGAGTGCATCAGCAGCAGCGAACTTACGTACCTGGGCCGTCTGGCTCTTCCCAGAGGCCATGGTTGAGAGCTCGTTTATTCTGGGTCTGGATGTCTGATTGCTGAGGAGCATCTTAACTTTTGCTTCCATCACAGGTCAGTATATTTGATCTAGTCTACTTATGTTAAGACCCAGTTGGGTAGGAGTTCTCAAACCTTGAAACCCTAAACTCAAAGCCTATGCAAAGACAAGGTTGCCAGCTATGTCAGTGCAGTGTGAAAAAGTAAACTGAATTTTTAATTTTAAGTATATTCTATTTGCATATGGTGCAAAGGTTTTAGATTTATAAAAATATGAAATGTCATCTTTATTTTAATTAGCAATAATCGCCTCGGATAAACCTCATTGGCTACGATACTGCCACTGCGCAAAGCTCATCTTCATTTTAGAAACAAGATTTATAAGCCATTCCCTGCCTTTTCTCTATCCTCCTCCACATCCCAACCAGGATTCCCAGGGCTCAGTTCCTCAGATGGGTGGAGGGGACCTCATTTGCTCAGAGGCATGATACAGAGCAGGACGGTTTTGGACTCCCAATTCTGATGACCAATTATCTGTTCAGTTACAAATGACCCCAGGTCTTCCCTGGTTGCCACAGCTTGGAGTTGGGGTAAGAGGTGGAGACGAAGATGTGACGAGAACAGTCAGTGGTGTCGTCGGTCACCACCTTTCCAGCACTTAGATGTTTTCAAGACCATTCTGAATGCCTCCCATGCCCGTCTCTAATTCTCACGATATTCTGTGAATAGGAACTACACCCCCATTTTCAAATGAAGAAACAGACTTAAATGGAAGCCAACTGGCTGACCAAGATTCCCAGATGACAATTGCGGAGCTGTCCAGGAGGTTCGTTTCCAGAACCCAACTAAATTACACGTGGGTTCTGGCTGATTTAAATCACTGTTGGCTACTTGACAGTGCATTCCATTTCTGTGATCCTTTACCATTAGCCAGTTGTGATTTCAAGAATGTATTTTTTGCCTCTACTTTCTGATGAATTTTCTTTACTCATTGCCTTATGTGAAGGCCTGATGCTCTCTTACCTTAGTAAAATGTCATGTAAGTTGCAGAGCCATGGTATCCTGTCCTGAAATTAAAGCAGACACAAAGTGACTTCCCCAGGTATTGTTTATTTGTACAGAAACACAGTTAATCATGTTCATCAGCATTACAGCCCAGAGAAATCTTAGCGGTTTTGAGAAGTAGGCCGTGACAAGGCTGTGGGGTCAAGTCTCTGGGCAGTTAAGCACAGTAACATTAGGATGGGATTAGCGCCCTTTGAAGAAGAGACCAGGAGCTAATGGGTGCTCGCCCTCCTGTGCTGTAACCGCTCCTCTCCCCGACCTGCAAGCCAGGGAGCAGACCCTCACAAGCCCCTGACCATGCTGGCGTCCTCACCTTGTACTTCTAGCCTCTAAAACTGTGAGAACTGAATGTCTCTTGGTTAAGCCCCCAGCCTGTGATATTTTGTTACAGTGGTCCATGCTGACCAAAATTCATCTGAAACACCATCTGGGCCTGGGGCCTTTTTTGCGGGGAGGTCTCGGATTCCAGATTCAGTTTTTTTAAAGAGCATTATGTTATGTTCAGGTTTTCTATTCTTGATCCAGGACGAGATCACACATACAGTTAGATCTCCAGACCCTCCTGATTTCTTAAGCCAGATGCAGCATCGGCAAGGTCGTATTCCTCTTTGGGGGGAAAAGCGGAGTAGTCTCTGCCATCAGTCACTGCCATCCAAGCCCATGTCCCCCACAGTAATTTATATTTTTCTAAGAAATTGTCCAATTTAAGTCTTTAAATTTACAAACATCACCAGTTCAGAGCCCTCTTCTCATTCCTACTCTTAATTGTGCTTTCTTTCCACTCTTGATCAGTCTTGTTAGATTTTTATTTATTTTTATTTTTTTTAAACAGCTTATATTCCATTAATTTCAGCATCCATTTCTATTTTTTCCCTACATATTCCTTTTTGTTTATTGTTTTTCCCTACTTGAACATTTAGCTCATTACTTTCCATTCTTGTTATTTTTCTGGAAATGCTTCCAGAGGTCATAGATTTCCTTCTAAGTAATGTTTCAAAGGCATCCCATAAGTTTTGGTTGACAGCACTTTTGTTGTACATTTCTAAATAGAGAGGAGGACACAATCTAAGACTGGGAGTGTTAAAGATGGTATACAGGGACTCTTGAGTAAATGTGTGAAGCAGATGCTTCTTAGCCCTGGTGAACAGTGTGGGAGTTGGCAGTGAGGAAGGTCAGGAGAAACTGCCTTGACTAGGTGGTCAAGAACTTGAGTGACCTGCTAAGAAAGGTTGGGCTTTACTGTAAGGGTGTTAAGACTTGGAGGCATGAGCTTCAATTTTGTGTTCACATTTGTGACAAAAGGGAGTGACTGAGATTCCTTCTTCACAAAAGCAGAAATTGGAACTCGGAGATATTAGAGCAAATTCACTCAACTCTGTGAGTGGTTACTACAGATGATAGGATACATTATGAAAGTCAAACACACAGAAAGAAACTTAGGGGAAAGAGAAGAGGAAACAGCATAACCCAAATGAGAATCTCTGCCTGCTGGGTCTGACATTCAAGGTCATCTCCTTCCTGATGGGTGTCCCCTGCCCCCAGCCCAGTGCTTGGAGGTAGTGGGCACAACAAATGTTCTAGCAGAAGTTCAATCAGGACATCAAAAGGGCAGAGAAAGATTCCTGGGCCTCTGGTTTTAGTGATGTGATGGAAACATCTAGAGACATGAAGTGTCTTCTGGAAGGGGACGGTTAAAGGGAGAAGGGAGTTGGAACTCAGAGGAACAACGTAGGAGCCCAAGTAGGCCCAGCATTGCTGGGGGAGGCGGACGGAGCAGAAGGAAGGAGCGGGTGGGGAAGAGCAGTGGCCAGGACCCACTGTTTACCTGGTGCAAAAAATAAACTTGAGACCACAGAGGAAAGAACACATGTAAGGAGAATATAGACCCCCAAAAAAGGGAAAAAACTCCAAAATTCAAACTCTAAAATTTGTAGGTATTTTAAAAGATAAAGACAAGAGTGATATATTCTGTAAAAACATTTTCCAGTACTTCCCAAATTTTCTATACAGGGCAAGTGTTACATTGATAATCAGGAAAATTTTTGACAAAAACCCCCTCATCTAGCAGACTTTGAAGTCTGCATCAGTGTCCCTGCGGGCTGCTGGGACAGCATGGACCTGGCGTGGGGGGGTTGGGGGGAACACTGGCAGCTTGCAGATCCTTTATCATCATTATCACACGAATAACATCCCCTCACAGCCTGAGTGGCATATCCACTAGAGGTTCCTGTCATGATGGACGTGTTCTCTGCACCCTCTGGTGGTAGCCATGGGCCCCGTGTAGCAACTGAACACTTGGGCTGTGTAACCCCAGAACTGGGGTTTACAGTTTAGTTTATGTTCATTTACATTTAAATAGCCTGAAGGAGCCCCTGGAATATTCAGCACAGGTTCTCTTTCTTCAAACTTCAGCCCTCTGAGCATGAAACCCTCCCCAAGCCTTTCCCAGAGGAGGCAGTACCCCTGCCTCAGACTTTCCACTGGGGCCTCCTCACAGGATCCTGGTGGGGGGCGGTGGTGCAGAACTGGTTGCTAGAGGGGTCCCCAGTGCCAGCGCAGCTGTGACCCACACCTTCACTCTTAGTTGAGTTCTCCTCACGAATGTCAACCATCTGCCATTCTAGCTCTTTCTCTCCCCGGAAGGGAGAAAGTCTGAAGTCTGGCTAACCTGTACAGTTTCTCCTAAATATATTTAGTGACTCATTATGTTTCCTCCAGTAACCGATAACCTTTTCTTCCGTACAATAAATTCCTTTTCTGAACTCTTCCCATCCCCCCATCCAGACTGCCCACTTAACAAGCCTCGCGTGTGAACAGGAGGATGTTTAAAGGTCATTTGAAAACTCCATCCATTTGGGTTGCTTTACCTCGTTCTTTAACTTTTATTTGCACTCACCAAGGAGAAAACTCTGGCACGGTCACACTTACAAACTCAGTAGAAACGGTTTACGTGATGCATACATGTACGCATAGATACGTTAGCGACAACAGTAAGTTATATTTACTGAATGCTTTGAGTACTTCACTGTGCATATTTTTAGTAGTATCTCATTTAATCCTCCCAAGCACCCAATGAAATGGGTCCTCTTACATCCCTGCTTCACAGGAGGAAAAGGAGGCAGAGAGAGACTAAGCCATTGGCCAAAGGGCACACACGCTTAGTGGTAAGCTAGGTTATCTGCACTATGTCTTTATCGCTACCATAATGTCATTATTATGCTCCAGTTACTATTCTGTATCTCTTTTATGGTTCCCTCCTCCTGTCCCCTAAAGTCAAATGTCGCAAACTTAATTTTGATGGTTCAAAGTCTGAATCTTGGCCAGCTCAAGCCATCCTCCCTGAAACAGAGATAGGTGTATGCTCGGCATCCCTAGAACTAGACCTAGTGATGGTGGGGGACTCCAGTCCCTGGAGGCCGGATAAGGGGACAAGAGTGAGCTAGCTCAGTACAGCTGGGACCGAGGTCACTGAAAGTGGTAACCACAGTATTGGTCTTCGGCCAGTTCCACTCTGTTCCTGCCCTTTGAACACCCCGGCCCTCACCTCTCCCCTGAGCTACGGCGAGTTATGCCAGCGAGTCCAGTTTGCACCTGTGCTTTGGGAGGGACCCTAGGAAGTGGCCTCATGACGGTGCATAAGGAGTGAGGCGCTGTTCATTCCTGCACTTATGACTGAGTCACGGGTATCTTCTGATGTTGACTGTGCGGCCAGCCCTGGGGGTATATAATGGTCATCAGAAAGGCCACAGTTCTTGCTTTTTCAGAAGTAGAATCGAGTTGCAGAGATAAATATCAATTAAATTCTCACACTATCAAATGCCAACTTGCAGCTGGGACCCGGGCTGTGTGGGCCGTGGTGCTGTGAGAATTTATTACAGGAGGTTTTACTTCAGTAGGCCCAGGGGGACTTCCCTAAGTGGCACGGGAGCTGAGCTGTGGATAGGAACAGGGTGCATTTCAGAAGTGAGGGGACAAAAGTGCACTTCAGACAGTGAGACCAGCAGATGCAAAGGCCCTGTGGGGAGCAGCAGGGCAGCAGGAGTGACTGACAGGGGCCAGGGTGGCTCTGGTGGAGAGAGAGAGGGAGGGTACCCAAAGAGAGTGGAGTGGGGCATGTTGAGGCGTTGGGCTGTTTGGTCTTGACCCTGAGATGGATGGGACACTTCCAGAGGGCTAGATTTGAATCTGTAACGATCCTTCTGGCTTTGGGGTGGTGGTGAGGTGCTGGCGGCAGCTGGAAGGCGTGGGGAGGAGGAGGAAGGCAGAACCTCCAGAATTACCTCCTGCAGATTAAAAGCTGGCAGGCTCTGCCCAAATGGGGGCGGGGTGGGGTGACTCCTAGCTCTGTGTTCAGAGAGCATTTCAGGGCCAAAGCTGACCATGCAGGACCGCAGTTGCCTGGCTTTGGAGTGCTGTGCACAAGTCCTCTCGGGCAGGAAGTCTCCTACACCACGTGCTGGGGGAGCCCCACCTGCGGCTCCCAGCTGGAGCGTCTGGGTTGGAAACAGTCAGCAAATGTTACCTGGTCATTCAGTGGGATCCCTTTTCCCATCTTCATTCGGTTTTCCTCTGGGTGATAGTCATCTGCATCATAGAATTTCCATCCCAGCTTTAAGAACAAAGTGAAAGGGTGTAGATGACAACCACCATTACTGACACTACGGGGCAGGTGTGGAAATGGGCAGCCCGGGGACCACCCCTACTCAATTCCCCTCCCCCTGTGGTCCCCCTCCCTCCACTCCCCATCCCCGACATGGGAGCAGGGAGGCTGTCATGCCACATCCGTGTCCCTGCTCACTGGGCTGCTGCTCCTTTCATTCATCACTCTTGGTCATCACCAAGGTGTAAACCAAGATTGCTCCATTGGGTTTCACAAGCCACACCCGTGGTGAGTTTTACAAACCAGAAAGAAAGGGCCAGAAAGAAAGTGCACCGAAGGGACAGAAGCAAAGAGACAGCGCCGTGGGACTCGTCATTGGGAGGCATCAGAACAGGTTACCTCGGAGGCCAGCAGGGCGCCCACGGTTGATCTGTGGAGAGGACACAGAGGTTCAGGTGACGGCTCTTCCCAACCCCTGCATACCCCCTACCATGCAGGGTGCCCTGGGAGACAGCAGCCACCCCGCCATGTTGAAACCCAGTAATTTCATGATACTGAAGCAGGGACAGTAATGCTGTCAGGCCTAGAGTCAAGAACATGTCCATGTTCTCCAGGAATTTAAATAGTTACTGAATTACCACTAATTTTCTTTCCCAAAAAGCAATATATGAGATCTCACTAAACTCCTGAAGTTCTGAAGTTTTTTGGTCCCTGTTCTAGAGATCATTAGGTTTTGTGGGGAAAAAAGCTGACGAGAGATGAGATTTTACTGAGGGTACTGACGGAGGTCTGACAGGGGGGTTTAACCTCCCAGCACAAGGTTCAAGGAACTCATACAAGCATTACCACCTTGCCTGGGGCTTCTTAAAAACTAAAATGAAGTTTAGAATGAGAAGTCAGCCTAGGAGGGAAATGGTGTCAGTGCGATGTGTGTGGTGAGGACATGTTGTTCCCCCAGTGGGCAGCACTCAGTGCAAAGGGCTTGGGTCTCAGTACCTAACAGCTGGCTACAGTCTCCGTGCGGCCACCACCTGGCCACCTGCTTCCATACCAGTCACCTTTACCTCTACACCTGTTTTCTCACCTCCAAAATGGGGGAACTGAGCTACACGTACCCACTCACTACTCGTTTCACTCAGCCAGCACTTACTGAGCACCTGCTAGTCCCCAGGATATGAAAATAACGAAAACAAAACGAATGAAAACAAAACCCTGCTTACATTCTACCTGGATTCAAGGGTCCTGTCTCTTTTGTGAAGAAGGCCTTGAGGAGACCTTGTGTTAAAGACACATGTGTACTCCCAACTGAGACCCGCTCCCCGATGTGACCAAAGGATTGCAAAGGGCTGTAACTTCTCCCATGAGGTTCACCGTGCTGATGCTCGCACAGGGGGACACACTGCAGCCTACCAGTGACCAACTCCAGGGCCAGGGAAGCCAGAGCTGGGCATGACCGAAATGACACTGAAGCCCAAGTTAGATGAGCCAGGGATGAACATGTCAGCCACCACTCACAAGCTGAAAGAAGAGCTAACTAGACTGGGGTGTAGACGGGCAAAGAAGAGACAGAAGGAAAAGGAAAAGCCACTGTCCACTGCTCTATCCAAACCTCCTAAGCCAGAGAACGCAGGACTTGACACGGACTCAGACAAGGACACCTGGCACAGTGCTCGGCTCGGAGGAGACTGGTTGGAGGAAGGATTACAAACCAGTCTGGGACCCAGGGATCTCTAAGCGGGTTAGTCTAAATCAGGATCAAGGAGATTGAAAAGGACTGTAGGACAGTGGTGGTAGGCTGAGGCACAGATTAAAAGCAAAAGATATTCAAAAGGCCGGAACCTAAGGGTGGCTTCACGAAGGCTATTCAAACATAAAGGAAACTAACATTGCCACCTATTCACATAGCTCCGTTCATTCATTTGTTCATTCATCCATTAAGTCTGCAAATATTTCTTGAGTACCTACTACATGCCAGACATTGTTCTAGACAGAGAGGGCAATAAACAAAAAGGAAAAAGATCCCTTGCATTTAAGTAGGAGAGGGGGAGGCAATAAACATAGTGAAAAAGTAAAATTCATGCTTGACATTGTTTTAATAGTGGTTTAACTACAATCTTTCTGGTGTGAGATTTGTCCTATTGAGCCATTTTTTTCCCCTCTCATATGTAATGGCGTATAATTTAAAATCCTGCAGGGCCCTAACAAGGGCTCACAGAAGTCACCAAAGAACTCAGTGTTCTATATCCATTGATCTATATAATCATTCTCATTTTATTACTCAGTCCCTCAGCAATAGTTGACTCTGAACTTTAACCGTCAGAGGGCCCAGGGCTCAGTTCCTGGCCAGCTTCTTGATCTTCACTCACTCCCCCGGTTATCTCAACATCTTATGTCTTTAAATATATCTGTGCACCAAGAATTCCTACATTTATATCTAAAGTTCCTCTTCTGAAACTCTGGACTTGGATAGCCAATCAACCACTTGACAAACCCACTCATGTGACTGATAGGCAATTCACCACATCCCACATTGGACTGTGCTGTTTTTTCCCCCAAAACCTGCTCTGTCTACTGCTTCTCCATTAGTTAATAATAACTCCCTTCTTCTGGATACCCAATCCAAAAATCCCGAAGTCATCCTTCACACCTTTCTCCCTCACTCATACCCCACAGCCAGTCCATCGACACAACTTTCTGGTTCTACCTTCAGAATATCTCCAGCATATGACCACTTCTCCTCACCTTCATTGTTTCTCTGACCTCATCTCCCATCACTCAGCCACAATGGATTCCCTGGGAAGACACTATGAAACAAAGCCTCTGGGCCTTTGCACTTGCTATATTCTCTTTGCCTACACTGCCCTTTCCCTAGCTGGCCACCAGGCTTAGTCCTTCACTTCTTGTGAGTCTTGCCCACATACCACTGCCTCAGAGGAGCCTTCCCTCACCATCCTGCCTGCTGTTCTTTGTTCTACTTACTCTCCTTTACTTGCCCCTGGAGCACCACCACTGCCTACCACACTGTGTACATGTATTTATCCACTTCCCTGTTTCCCTCCCATACTAGGGTGTAAACTCATTGAGGGCAGGGATTTTATCTATCCTGTTCATTATATATCTGTGACACGGAGTCAGGATCAAGCTCTATAAATAGTTACTGAATGCATGAATATCATAACCATATAAATCATATGGTTTCACACACTCCCCCATCTGCTCCAATGCAGAGAGGGGTACATGAATTACCCAAGCTCACACAACCAGGCAGCAGCAGCACAATCAAGACCCGGGGCTCTCGACTTCCACTACATCACAACACAGAAGCAGTCTTACATTCAAATTCTTCAAATCATACAACAACTAGGGATTTTCAGGCTTCATGTTTTATTTTAATTTTATTCAAAGGCTCCCCAAATCATTTTACTTTCTCAAGAGATGAGGCTAAAAATGCCACAGTAATCTTAAAAACCTAAACTTTCCTACCTGGAGCAAGAGTCTTTAATATATACTTGACCACACCAGCTAGTCATGGTGCAGAAAATTCTAGAAGGGTACTACAGGTCTTTGAACTTAACGATATTCCTCTTGATTAAGATTTGTCTTTTGCCTCCTGTGGCGGACGCTGCAGTGGCTCCCTTTTCGGGTAAAGGGCACGGTTGGATTTTGATCTAATCAGGAAGCCAAAGTCTAGTTCCCAGCCCCCAAGATGGCCAGACTGGGCTGAGCAGAGAGGCTCTAGCGCACCCGGTGGTCCTCCTTGCAAACCCTTAGGGGGTTTTGGAACTCAATTAATTTACACTGACTTCCACGTAAAGCTGATAAACGCTGATCACAGCACAGAGAAAACAGACCAGAAGGTTAAATAACCTTTCTGAAATCTCATCGCACAAGTCCAGTAGCTCGCAGGAGGGAGCTGCCCCTCTGCCCAGCCTCACAAAGGTGTGTGGGAGAGTGGGACGAGGTTCGCCCCTGTGCTTTGGGCCTCACATCCTTCCACCTCGTTCTGACAAGAGGCTCCCAGACACCGGCCCTGAGGACCAACGGAGCCGCGGGCGGCGCCGCGGCAGGCGCTTCTTCACAGAGGGCTGCCTCTAGAGCCTCTCGGGGTAACGGGTCTCCGCGCCCCAGGGTGAGCAGGTTGTCGGGTGCGGAGAGAGAGCAGGTGCCCCGAGCCTCCGCTTCCTCATCTGCAAAGGGAGGCTGGAGGTTCCCCAGAACCCTGCGTACCCCCGCGGGCCCGGAACGGTGACGCCTCCGGCCTCCGCCGCGCGCGCCGCCTCCTCCAGGGCGCCCCCCGCGACCCGCCGCGACCCCCGCCCTCCCAGACCTACTTCCCCGAGCCGCTCACGCCCATCACCAGCAGCGCACCGGGCGCCGCCATGGCCGGGAGTCAGGATCCTTCCCGCTTCCCGGGCCCGTCCGCCCCGCCTTCTCCGCCACTGAGAACCGAGCGGCGGGGAGCCGGACAGCCCCGCTCCCTCCCCACACCGCGTTGCTCCGCCTCAGGCCGCGCCTTCGCCCCGCCCCACAGCGTTGCTCCGCCTCAGCCCGCGCCCCGCCCCGCCCCACAGCGTTGCTCCGCCTCAGCCCGCGCCCCGCCCCGCGCACGCGCTCCCCGCGGTTCCCTGGCAGTGGCGGGGAAGTGGAGCCAGTCGGCGGCAGGAGCAAGCAAGTCTCTACCGCGCCGCTCCACCTGCTGGTCTCCGCCTACTGTCCTCCTACCCCAGGCCCCAGCAGGGGAGCCTCGCCCTCGTCCTCCTCCACCAATGGAGGTAGCTTTTTTTTTTTTTTAACTGTAGAAAGAATAAGCAGAAAATAAATTCACACTTTCCACACCGTGCAGCATAAACATCTGTCCTTTAAAAAAAAAAAATCATTTTATTTGGTTTTCGTCATAATAAGTGTAAACATCCGTTCTTAAAATGATGCCTCCTCCAGTATAGACAGGTGGGTATGAATACTTTGTGCAATTGGGATCATGCTGTAGACAGCCTATCGTAACCTGGCGTTTTGTTACAAGAGTAGGAGGCGGACATCTTTTGGTGTCGTATATAGATTGGGCCATAGTGGCACAAGTCGTGGCTCTATGGCTCTGCTATTTAATCTGGCTTCTGTCCTCTGGTAAATTACTTAAAGAGAAGGACTATCCCTTTGAAGGGCCCATTTGCTTTAGAACAGTATGTTGATTATGTGTCATTTAAAATATTTTATTAAAAGCACCTTTAACGACATTCTGCCCAACCTCCCTTGTTACCCAAGTTCATATTACTGTGTCCTGGAAAACAATGAAGCTGACATAAATCACTTACCTAATGAGTATTTCAATTAGCCCTGCACTAACTTTGTTTTATTCCTACTTAGCTGGAGTGGGTGTTCCTGGATACGCATTTACAGATGAAGAAGTTGAGGCCTGGAGAGGAGGTGACCTTCCTGAGGTTCAGTTATGGCTGATAAAACTATCTTGAACACCTACCATCCGCAGGACTCGGAATATGAATATTACCCTCCAGATGCCTCCAGGTAGGTGGGGAACAGAGCGAGCAAATGCTGTAACTTGTGCTCTGCTTTTTGGCTTGGGGGAAAAAAAAAAGTTCACATTGCTTTCAAAGTTCAAGTCAGGACAAATAGTAGAAAATCTGCCCCCCCCCCCATGATTTCCATCCCAAGATATGTTCTAGAACCTCAAATTTGCTTTCCTAGTCAGGGTGGTGGCAGGAAGCAGCCCACTCAAGTTGGGTTGTTTGAAAAGCGTTTAACAAAGGGACTGCTTACGGAGATGCAGCTAGGGTCAGTTAAAGCATCAAGGGGAAGCATCCTGTTTCCAGTAACTGATAGGAAAAATAGCCTTAGGAAGAGTGACATAGATAGCCCTTGTTGGCCCAAAGGAGGAAACCAAGAGATAAATGACCTCCCCTCCCTTCCTCTTGCCTTCTGATCTTCTGCTAGTGACCAAACCCCACTCTCCACACCTAAGTGGAAGACAGAATTAGGGAGTCTGTTGAGCTGGCTCATGCATACCCATCTCCCAGGCATAGAGCAGGGAAGAGAGAGGTGGAAAGTTATCTGATGGGGCAAAGGAAAGATACCCCAAGCACTTCTGCTCTCAAGTCCTTAAAATAATCCTCCTGTGCTTGCTTCCAGGGTAGAACTCAGAGATGCCCCTTTGAGCTGAATTTCACCTCATTGTTGTTGTTTTGGCTTCTGGAGAATGGTCCAGAGCTTCTCACGTGTTACTAATGGGCAACCCTGAGGCTGAACACCGATCAGGTATTAGGTCCTACCTGTCTACTGCAGGAACTGCTTTATTAACTAAGGCACATGGTGCCCTGGGAACTGGAAGAGACCGTTGGTGAACGGCTTCCTGCATGTGTTACCTAGGGACCCAAGCCCAGATCACCCTCATACTGAGGACAACTCATACTGTCTAGTAAACGGTGGCTGTGGAAAAACTCCTATATGCAGCTGCCCATGACACAGGAGAAAGATACGATGGAGTAGGGAAAACTTACTCTTAATGCACACAGGCACTTCCCAGGGAAGCAAATCAGCTAATAGGATGAGAGGTTGGGCAGATATTCCCATAAAAGCTGCCTTACAAATCTGACCTATCTCATTAAGAAGAGGTGAAATATGTACCTCTTCTCTTCCAGAAGAGTCCGTGATACTGATTCAATTTTGGGAATTCAGATAGATGCATGGCAGAGGTGCTTGGGTGGCTCAGTTGGTTAAGTGTCTGTCTTCAGCTCAGGTCATGACCCCAGGGTCCTGGGGTAGAGCCCCTTGTTGGGCTCCCTGCTCAGTGGGGAGTCTGCTTCTCCCTTTCCCTCTGCCCCTTACCCTGCCATGTTCTCTCTCTTTCTCCCTCAAATAAATAAATATAATATTTAAAACAAAAAACACATAGATACATCGGAGAGCTCCACAGACCAAATCATAGCTAATCCCCTAAGTAGCCTTTTACATGCTCTGCTGGAGATAATGGCTGTGTATTTGCTTCACATCTTCATAATTAAACAGGGTCACCTGACAGGCCCAAAACAAAGTTTACACAATGACAAAATGATTTCTGTTATCTCAGTAGATGCAGTAAAAAGCATCTGACAAAATTCAGCATCTCTTCATTATCAAAATACTCCCCAAACTAGGAATACAAAATTCTCAACCCGACAAAGATCATTTATGGAGCCCCACAGCTAACATCCCACTTAGCTTTAGACTGAATGTCTCCCCTATGATGAGGAATAAGCAAAGATGGGTGCTTTCCCCACTTCCATTCAACGCTCTACCAGAGGTTGTAGTCAGCGTAGTTAGACAAGAAAAAAAGAGGCATTCAGATTGGAAAGGAATGCATAAAACTATAATTCCAGATTACATTATTTTGTAACATAGAAAATTCTAAAGAATGCACGGTGGAACTATTAAAGTTAATAAATGGGGTCAGCAAGGTCAAAGGCTGTAAGATCAACATACAAAAACCAATTGTATTTCTATATATTAGCAATAAACAATCTGAAAATGAGAGTAAAATTTATAATAACATTGAAAAGAGCAAAATAATTAGGGGAAATTTTAATAAAATAAGCATAGAACTTGTACTCTGAAAACTATAAAACATTATTTAAAAATGAAGGACCTAAATAAAGAGACAGGCAGCTCCTTTTCATGGTATGGAAGATGTAATATTTTTAAGATGGCAATACTCCCCAAATTGATTTACAAATTCAGTGCAATCTCCATCAAAATGGCTTCTTTACAGCTGGCTTCTTTACAGAAATTGACGCATCGATCCTAAAATTCTTATGGAAATTTAAATGATATAGAAACAAAATTTTTTTTTTTTAGAAACAATCTTGAAAAAGAACAAAGTTGGAGGACTCACAGTTTTCAGTTACAATACATGCTATACCTGTATATTTATAAAGAACAATGTGGTACTGGCATAAGGATACACATCCAGACAAATGGGCTAGATCTGACGGTCTAGGAATAAATCCATACATTCACGGGAAACTGATTTTCAACAAGGTTGCCAGGAAAATGCAATGTGGAAAGAATCATCTTTTCAACAGATGATGGCATGAAAACCAGATATCCGCATGAATAAGAATGAAGTTGAACCCCTACCTAAACTGTAGACAAAATTTAATCAAAATGGATCAAAGACTTAAATGTTAGAGCTAAAACTCCAAAGCTGTTAGAAGGAAACATAAGTATAAATCTTTGTGAACTTGGAATAGGCAATGATTTCTTAGATCTGACACCAAAAACACAAGACATAAAAGGAAAAAAAGTGACAAGTTAGGCTTCATCACAATTAAAAACTTTATGCTGGAAAAGGCACCATTAGGGAAGTGAAAAGACAACCCACAGAACGATGGAAAATTTTTGCAGGTCACCTATCTGATAGGGACTTGTATTTAGAATATATAAAGGAAACTACAACTTAATAATAAGACAAGTAATCCAGTGAAAAAATGAACAGGGGCACCTGGGTGGCTCAGTCAGTCAAACGTCTGCCTTCGGCTCAAATCATGATCTCAGGGTCTTGGTATCAAGTCCTGTGTTGGGCTCCCCACTCAGCAGGCAGCCTGGGTTTTCTTCTCCCTCTGTGGCTCCCCCTGCTTTTGCTCTCTTGCTCGCTTTCTCTCAAATAAATAAATAAATAAATAATATTTTAAAAAGTGGACAAAACTCTTAACAGACCTTTCTGAAGAAGATATATGAATGGGAGATAAATACATGAAAATATGTTCAACATCATTAGCCATGAAGGAAATGCAAATTAAAATGACCATAGATACCACTTCATGCCCACTAGGATGACTAGACTCAACAAGACTGACACCCTGCCCACCTCTGCTTGAATCTCAGCGTGGCTCTGGGTTTGTCACAACAGCGAGGGCCAGAAGACTTGGGTCATCTGGAAGCAGCTCTTCAGGCAAGAAAGCCCTGGCACACATGCCACTGGCCTCAGAAAGAGTGTCCAAAAGGAGGCACCTAAGAGAAGCCTGAGGGCACCGTCACACTGTATTTCCAGCACCCTCCTGGTTTCCCACAGCAACCTTCTCAAACTTTCTGGCCTCTTCTCAGATCTCAGGTTGCCCTCCACCCACAGCCTGCTTTGTAGTCCGCAGAAGACTGAATTCCATTGCCCATCTGCGGAGACAGAAGAAACCTCTGCTTCCTCCCACCCTTCCATTAAGATGTAGGTGCTGAAAGGTTTTGGTCTCAGGACACTTTCACTCTTAGAAATTAGGGAGGACTCCAAAGAACTTCTGTGTATAGGCATGATATCTATTGGTATTAACCATATTAAAGATTACCATTGAGAAATGTAAAAATATTTATTAATTTGTTTAAAAATGAAAATAATAAACCCATTACACACTAATATAAATAAACTATTTTTAAAAAATTATCTATATTTTCTAAAACTATAATTACTAATGAGAAGCGTGGCATTATTTTACATTTTTGCGAACATCTTTCATGTCTGACTTAACAGACATGAATATTTAATAGGATACCTACTTCTGCGGTTGATCAATGTTGTTCTTGTTTGGCATAAATGAAGAAAATATGGCCTCTCATGGACATGCATTAGAAATGATGAGTGTGGGGCGCCTGGGTGGCTCAGTCAGTTAAGCGTCTGCCTTCGGCTCAGGTCATGATCCCAGAGTCCTGGGATGAAGCCCTGCATTGGGCTCCCTGCTCAGCTGGAAGCCTGCTGCTCCCTCTTCCACTCTCCTTGCTTGTGTTCCCTCTCTCAGTGTCTCTCTCTGCCAAATAAATAAAATCTTAAAAAGAAAGAAAGAAAGAAAGAAATGGTGAGTGAGGGGCTCCTGGTTGGCTCAGGTGAATAACCAACTTTTGATTTCGGTTCAGGTTGTGATCTTGGGGCCCTGGGATTGAGCCCCGTGTCGGGCTCATCCCAGAGTCTGCTTGGGGACTCTCTCCCTCTCCCTGTGCCCCTCCCCCTGCTTCCTCTCTCTCTCTTAAATGGATAAATACATCTTAAAAAAATAAAATAAAAAGATGGTGGGTGGGGTGGAAGTGGGGCTATTTTACAAGTCTTTTAAGAGAGTTGCCATTTGGGGCACCTGGGTAGCTCAATGGGTTAAGCTTTTGCCTTTGGCTCAGGTCATGATCTCAGGGGCCTGGGATCGAGCCCCGCACTGGGCTCTGCTCAGCAGGGAGCCTGCTTCCCCCGCCCTCCCTCTCTGCCTGCCTCTCTGCTACTTGTGATCTCTGTCTGTCAAATAAATAAAATAAAATCTTCTTTAAAAAAAGAGAGTTGGGGGCGCCTGGGTGGCTCAGTGGGTTAAGCCGCTGCCTTCGGCTCAGGTCGTGGTCTCAGGGTCCTGGGATCGAGCCCCGCATCAGGCTCCGCCCCGCCCCACAGCGTTGCTCCGCCTCAGCCCGCGCCCCGCCCCGCCCCACAGCGTTGCTCCGCCTCAGCCCGCGCCCCGCCCCGCGCACGCGCTCCCCGCGGTTCCCTGGCAGTGGCGGGGAAGTGGAGCCAGTCGGCGGCAGGAGCAAGCAAGTCTCTACCGCGCCGCTCCACCTGCTGGTCTCCGCCTACTGTCCTCCTACCCCAGGCCCCAGCAGGGGAGCCTCGCCCTCGTCCTCCTCCACCAATGGAGGTAGCTTTTTTTTTTTTTTAACTGTAGAAAGAATAAGCAGAAAATAAATTCACACTTTCCACACCGTGCAGCATAAACATCTGTCCTTTAAAAAAAAAAAAATCATTTTATTTGGTTTTCGTCATAATAAGTGTAAACATCCGTTCTTAAAATGATGCCTCCTCCAGTATAGACAGGTGGGTATGAATACTTTGTGCAATTGGGATCATGCTGTAGACAGCCTATCGTAACCTGGCGTTTTGTTACAAGAGTAGGAGGCGGACATCTTTTGGTGTCGTATATAGATTGGGCCATAGTGGCACAAGTCGTGGCTCTATGGCTCTGCTATTTAATCTGGCTTCTGTCCTCTGGTAAATTACTTAAAGAGAAGGACTATCCCTTTGAAGGGCCCATTTGCTTTAGAACAGTATGTTGATTATGTGTCATTTAAAATATTTTATTAAAAGCACCTTTAACGACATTCTGCCCAACCTCCCTTGTTACCCAAGTTCATATTACTGTGTCCTGGAAAACAATGAAGCTGACATAAATCACTTACCTAATGAGTATTTCAATTAGCCCTGCACTAACTTTGTTTTATTCCTACTTAGCTGGAGTGGGTGTTCCTGGATACGCATTTACAGATGAAGAAGTTGAGGCCTGGAGAGGAGGTGACCTTCCTGAGGTTCAGTTATGGCTGATAAAACTATCTTGAACACCTACCATCCGCAGGACTCGGAATATGAATATTACCCTCCAGATGCCTCCAGGTAGGTGGGGAACAGAGCGAGCAAATGCTGTAACTTGTGCTCTGCTTTTTGGCTTGGGGGAAAAAAAAAAGTTCACATTGCTTTCAAAGTTCAAGTCAGGACAAATAGTAGAAAATCTGCCCCCCCCCCCCATGATTTCCATCCCAAGATATGTTCTAGAACCTCAAATTTGCTTTCCTAGTCAGGGTGGTGGCAGGAAGCAGCCCACTCAAGTTGGGTTGTTTGAAAAGCGTTTAACAAAGGGACTGCTTACGGAGATGCAGCTAGGGTCAGTTAAAGCATCAAGGGGAAGCATCCTGTTTCCAGTAACTGATAGGAAAAATAGCCTTAGGAAGAGTGACATAGATAGCCCTTGTTGGCCCAAAGGAGGAAACCAAGAGATAAATGACCTCCCCTCCCTTCCTCTTGCCTTCTGATCTTCTGCTAGTGACCAAACCCCACTCTCCACACCTAAGTGGAAGACAGAATTAGGGAGTCTGTTGAGCTGGCTCATGCATACCCATCTCCCAGGCATAGAGCAGGGAAGAGAGAGGTGGAAAGTTATCTGATGGGGCAAAGGAAAGATACCCCAAGCACTTCTGCTCTCAAGTCCTTAAAATAATCCTCCTGTGCTTGCTTCCAGGGTAGAACTCAGAGATGCCCCTTTGAGCTGAATTTCACCTCATTGTTGTTGTTTTGGCTTCTGGAGAATGGTCCAGAGCTTCTCACGTGTTACTAATGGGCAACCCTGAGGCTGAACACCGATCAGGTATTAGGTCCTACCTGTCTACTGCAGGAACTGCTTTATTAACTAAGGCACATGGTGCCCTGGGAACTGGAAGAGACCGTTGGTGAACGGCTTCCTGCATGTGTTACCTAGGGACCCAAGCCCAGATCACCCTCATACTGAGGACAACTCATACTGTCTAGTAAACGGTGGCTGTGGAAAAACTCCTATATGCAGCTGCCCATGACACAGGAGAAAGATACGATGGAGTAGGGAAAACTTACTCTTAATGCACACAGGCACTTCCCAGGGAAGCAAATCAGCTAATAGGATGAGAGGTTGGGCAGATATTCCCATAAAAGCTGCCTTACAAATCTGACCTATCTCATTAAGAAGAGGTGAAATATGTACCTCTTCTCTTCCAGAAGAGTCCGTGATACTGATTCAATTTTGGGAATTCAGATAGATGCATGGCAGAGGTGCTTGGGTGGCTCAGTTGGTTAAGTGTCTGTCTTCAGCTCAGGTCATGACCCCAGGGTCCTGGGGTAGAGCCCCTTGTTGGGCTCCCTGCTCAGTGGGGAGTCTGCTTCTCCCTTTCCCTCTGCCCCTTACCCTGCCATGTTCTCTCTCTTTCTCCCTCAAATAAATAAATATAATATTTAAAACAAAAAACACATAGATACATCGGAGAGCTCCACAGACCAAATCATAGCTAATCCCCTAAGTAGCCTTTTACATGCTCTGCTGGAGATAATGGCTGTGTATTTGCTTCACATCTTCATAATTAAACAGGGTCACCTGACAGGCCCAAAACAAAGTTTACACAATGACAAAATGATTTCTGTTATCTCAGTAGATGCAGTAAAAAGCATCTGACAAAATTCAGCATCTCTTCATTATCAAAATACTCCCCAAACTAGGAATACAAAATTCTCAACCCGACAAAGATCATTTATGGAGCCCCACAGCTAACATCCCACTTAGCTTTAGACTGAATGTCTCCCCTATGATGAGGAATAAGCAAAGATGGGTGCTTTCCCCACTTCCATTCAACGCTCTACCAGAGGTTGTAGTCAGCGTAGTTAGACAAGAAAAAAAGAGGCATTCAGATTGGAAAGGAATGCATAAAACTATAATTCCAGATTACATTATTTTGTAACATAGAAAATTCTAAAGAATGCACGGTGGAACTATTAAAGTTAATAAATGGGGTCAGCAAGGTCAAAGGCTGTAAGATCAACATACAAAAACCAATTGTATTTCTATATATTAGCAATAAACAATCTGAAAATGAGAGTAAAATTTATAATAACATTGAAAAGAGCAAAATAATTAGGGGAAATTTTAATAAAATAAGCATAGAACTTGTACTCTGAAAACTATAAAACATTATTTAAAAATGAAGGACCTAAATAAAGAGACAGGCAGCTCCTTTTCATGGTATGGAAGATGTAATATTTTTAAGATGGCAATACTCCCCAAATTGATTTACAAATTCAGTGCAATCTCCATCAAAATGGCTTCTTTACAGCTGGCTTCTTTACAGAAATTGACGCATCGATCCTAAAATTCTTATGGAAATTTAAATGATATAGAAACAAAATTTTTTTTTTTTAGAAACAATCTTGAAAAAGAACAAAGTTGGAGGACTCACAGTTTTCAGTTACAATACATGCTATACCTGTATATTTATAAAGAACAATGTGGTACTGGCATAAGGATACACATCCAGACAAATGGGCTAGATCTGACGGTCTAGGAATAAATCCATACATTCACGGGAAACTGATTTTCAACAAGGTTGCCAGGAAAATGCAATGTGGAAAGAATCATCTTTTCAACAGATGATGGCATGAAAACCAGATATCCGCATGAATAAGAATGAAGTTGAACCCCTACCTAAACTGTAGACAAAATTTAATCAAAATGGATCAAAGACTTAAATGTTAGAGCTAAAACTCCAAAGCTGTTAGAAGGAAACATAAGTATAAATCTTTGTGAACTTGGAATAGGCAATGATTTCTTAGATCTGACACCAAAAACACAAGACATAAAAGGAAAAAAAGTGACAAGTTAGGCTTCATCACAATTAAAAACTTTATGCTGGAAAAGGCACCATTAGGGAAGTGAAAAGACAACCCACAGAACGATGGAAAATTTTTGCAGGTCACCTATCTGATAGGGACTTGTATTTAGAATATATAAAGGAAACTACAACTTAATAATAAGACAAGTAATCCAGTGAAAAAATGAACAGGGGCACCTGGGTGGCTCAGTCAGTCAAACGTCTGCCTTCGGCTCAAATCATGATCTCAGGGTCTTGGTATCAAGTCCTGTGTTGGGCTCCCCACTCAGCAGGCAGCCTGGGTTTTCTTCTCCCTCTGTGGCTCCCCCTGCTTTTGCTCTCTTGCTCGCTTTCTCTCAAATAAATAAATAAATAAATAATATTTTAAAAAGTGGACAAAACTCTTAACAGACCTTTCTGAAGAAGATATATGAATGGGAGATAAATACATGAAAATATGTTCAACATCATTAGCCATGAAGGAAATGCAAATTAAAATGACCATAGATACCACTTCATGCCCACTAGGATGACTAGACTCAACAAGACTGACACCCTGCCCACCTCTGCTTGAATCTCAGCGTGGCTCTGGGTTTGTCACAACAGCGAGGGCCAGAAGACTTGGGTCATCTGGAAGCAGCTCTTCAGGCAAGAAAGCCCTGGCACACATGCCACTGGCCTCAGAAAGAGTGTCCAAAAGGAGGCACCTAAGAGAAGCCTGAGGGCACCGTCACACTGTATTTCCAGCACCCTCCTGGTTTCCCACAGCAACCTTCTCAAACTTTCTGGCCTCTTCTCAGATCTCAGGTTGCCCTCCACCCACAGCCTGCTTTGTAGTCCGCAGAAGACTGAATTCCATTGCCCATCTGCGGAGACAGAAGAAACCTCTGCTTCCTCCCACCCTTCCATTAAGATGTAGGTGCTGAAAGGTTTTGGTCTCAGGACACTTTCACTCTTAGAAATTAGGGAGGACTCCAAAGAACTTCTGTGTATAGGCATGATATCTATTGGTATTAACCATATTAAAGATTACCATTGAGAAATGTAAAAATATTTATTAATTTGTTTAAAAATGAAAATAATAAACCCATTACACACTAATATAAATAAACTATTTTTAAAAAATTATCTATATTTTCTAAAACTATAATTACTAATGAGAAGCGTGGCATTATTTTACATTTTTGCGAACATCTTTCATGTCTGACTTAACAGACATGAATATTTAATAGGATACCTACTTCTGCGGTTGATCAATGTTGTTCTTGTTTGGCATAAATGAAGAAAATATGGCCTCTCATGGACATGCATTAGAAATGATGAGTGTGGGGCGCCTGGGTGGCTCAGTCAGTTAAGCGTCTGCCTTCGGCTCAGGTCATGATCCCAGAGTCCTGGGATGAAGCCCTGCATTGGGCTCCCTGCTCAGCTGGAAGCCTGCTGCTCCCTCTTCCACTCTCCTTGCTTGTGTTCCCTCTCTCAGTGTCTCTCTCTGCCAAATAAATAAAATCTTAAAAAGAAAGAAAGAAAGAAAGAAATGGTGAGTGAGGGGCTCCTGGTTGGCTCAGGTGAATAACCAACTTTTGATTTCGGTTCAGGTTGTGATCTTGGGGCCCTGGGATTGAGCCCCGTGTCGGGCTCATCCCAGAGTCTGCTTGGGGACTCTCTCCCTCTCCCTGTGCCCCTCCCCCTGCTTCCTCTCTCTCTCTTAAATGGATAAATACATCTTAAAAAAATAAAATAAAAAGATGGTGGGTGGGGTGGAAGTGGGGCTATTTTACAAGTCTTTTAAGAGAGTTGCCATTTGGGGCACCTGGGTAGCTCAATGGGTTAAGCTTTTGCCTTTGGCTCAGGTCATGATCTCAGGGGCCTGGGATCGAGCCCCGCACTGGGCTCTGCTCAGCAGGGAGCCTGCTTCCCCCGCCCTCCCTCTCTGCCTGCCTCTCTGCTACTTGTGATCTCTGTCTGTCAAATAAATAAAATAAAATCTTCTTTAAAAAAAGAGAGTTGGGGGCGCCTGGGTGGCTCAGTGGGTTAAGCCGCTGCCTTCGGCTCAGGTCGTGGTCTCAGGGTCCTGGGATCGAGCCCCGCATCAGGCTCTCTGCTCAGCGGGGAGCCTGCTTCCTCCTCTCTCTCTGCCTGCCTCTCTGACTGCTTGTGATCTCTCTCTGTCAAATAAATTAAAAAAAAAAAAAAAATCTTAAAAAAAAAAAAAAAAAAGAGAGTTGCCCATACTCTTTGCTATATCGAAACTTGATATATAGTGGTTTCTTAAAGTCTAGTTGCAGTGTGGAATCTGAAACCATACAAATGAACTTTTTGTACTCTGTTACATTAAAATCCCTTCATCTGCCTTATACTTTGAATGGATCTTTTACCCATGCCACGATTTTGTAACATTGTGCATTGATCATTTGGAAAATGTTGATTCACTGATGAAAATGATCCAGATATTAACACACTTCACTATACAACAAATTTAAACATCACCTTTGTAATATCACCACTGATCTCATTAGAAAGTTGTGTCTTTTGGGACGCCTGGGTGGCTCAGTGGGTTAAAGCCTCTGCCTTCGACTCAGGTCGTGATCCCAGGGTCCTGGGATGGAGCCCCGAATCAGGCTCTCTGCTCAGCAGGGAGCACTGCTTCTGTTCCTCTCTCTCTGCCTGCCTCTCTGCCTACTTGTGATCTCTGTCTGTCAAATAAATAAATAGAACCTTTAAGAAAAAAAAAAAAAAGAAAGTTGTGTCTGTTAATGTCTTTGTTTATTTAGAAAAGTCATTAAATCTTGGGAAGCTGTCAAGTTCCCAAAGAATCACAGGGTTTTGGGGACCTCACTTTGAGAACTGTTTTAAGAGTTGATTATTAACTACTGATGAGGTGGTTAGCTTCTGTTCTAATTACCTTTTTTTTTTTTTAAGATTTTATTTATTTATTTGACAGGCAGAGATCACAAGTGGGGGCGGGGGGAAGCAGGCTCCCTGCTGAGCAGAGAGCCTAACTCGGGACTCCATCCCAGGACCCTGGGATCATGACGATTTACCAACTGAGCCACCCAGGCATCCCTGTAAAATTGATTTCTATCAGGCTCCAGAGTTGATTAGGCCCAGAGAAGTGATTTTGATGCAAACACAATCCGCAACAAATGTGAAGGTATTTTGTTAGCTATAAATCTGTTGTAAAGTGTTAGTATCTTTTTTTAAATTGAGATGTAATTGACATAGAACATTGTGTAAGTTTAAGGTATACATTTCCATATTACAATATGATCATCACCATAGCCTTAGCGGACACCTCTATCATGTCACATAATTGCCATCTCTTCTGTGTGGTGGGAACAATTAAGATCTTATCTCTTAGCGACTTCGAAGTTTGTAATACGGTATTGTCTGTAATCATTGCACTGTGCATGAGATCCCCAGGAATTACTTATCTCCTAGTTGCAAGTATGTACACTTACACATCTCCCTCGCTGGTTAATTTCTTTTACTATAAGACTAATGTATCGGTCCCAGAGCTAATTTATGCATTCATGATTTATGATTTAGCTCATCCTATTCTGGTTCCAAACACCTGACAAAACAAATTATTAATCAGAAGCTTCTTGGTGGGCATGGATTCGGAGTGAAAAACGTATTGAATGAGCTCAGCAGATACTTATCACAAGCCGAGAAGAGTCTAACGAGCCCTAGTTCATTACTCTGTATTGTGCGCTCTTTCCTGTGCCAGGAATGACAGACTGTGTATTTGTAGCTCTTCCTCACAGGTACACGCCCATTCGTGTCCTTCCTCCGTCTTCTATAGGCTGTGTCTTTTCCTTACTGTGTTGGAAAATTCTCTAATGTTTGTAACATAGTTTCCAATTTGTCTTTTCTTTTATTACTTTATTCATAGTATTTTCTTTTTGGCCTGGTGAAGTTCAAGATTTTATCTAATGTATATGCTGAAATTTTTTTTAAAGATTTTATTTATTTATTTGACAGACAGAGACCACAAGTAGGCAGAGAAGCAGGCAGAGAGAGAGAGGAGGAAGCAGGCTCCCCGCCAAGCAGAGAGCCCCACGCAGGGCTCCATCCCAGCACCCTGGGATCACGACCCGAGCAGAAGGCAGAGGCTTTAACCCACTGAGCCAGCCAGGCGCTCCTGAAATTCTTTTTTTGAGTGAAACTAGAAATCATGGCACTTTTATATAATATGCTGCAGTATTTTGATATTTACTTCTGTCATATCAACTAGGAATCACTTTACCAGCAGAAAAATGTTTGATGCCTATCAGAAAAGTTATGTAATTAAGAGATTAGTAAATATTTTGTTATTAGTTGATAATTTTAATCATTTACTGGTGATGCTTATTTATAGACAAGATTAGCATGTGTCCAAAGTGAAAGAAAATGTATGAAAGAAAAATACAGCCTTGAGAAAATTCTATTCATAAATTTACTTTAATTCTGTGGATTGATTTAATATGAATTGTCATTGTATGATTTTAGTTGGTCCATCTCATGGGAAATGAGTGTTTCTTGGGAACATACAGTGTAAACCTCTATGTCATAATTCTGAATTTTTACTCTGTGGGGCCTCTGATGGATATTCAGGAGACATGTGGACCCAAAATTTTCAGTTAATTAAAAAGCATATTGGTCACAAGTTTTAAAATAATAAACATAAAGCTGAATCTTTAAAAATGAATGATAATTGGAGCACCTGGATGGCTCATTCGGTTAAGTGTCTGACTCTTGATTTCAGCTCAGGTCTTGATCTTGGAGTCCTAAGTTCAGGCCCCTCCCTGGAGCCCAGAGTAGAGCCCAGTGTGGAGCTTCCTTAAAAAAATTAATGATAATGGTTTCATACTGATGGGAAGGAGTACATTGATATCTGTCACGAGGTATCTATATATACCTTGATGAAAAGCTGAAGTACTACGTTAAGTTCAACACCTTTATTGGTTTATTTCCTTAGACTTGACCTCTGTGGATTTAGTGATTCACGGTGATGAGTCAGGCTGACAGCAGGTGCTGGACACCTGTCAGATGGTGTTGGATCACACGGAAATGACGGACAGAGCTCGCTGGTTGCTGTGTTCAGAGAGTAATCCAAGCGGCATGTCACACATATGTTGCCATGGAGAAGGGTTCCTACTCCAATCTGGCTTCATTCAGTCCTGGAAAGTCATTCTTCATGTTCTACAAGCATCTGCATGTGGTGTGAAAATATGCCCAGCAACATGCCCTTGATTTTATTCTTGAACAAATGAAGAGCGAGCAAATGTGGGGAAAGAGCCAAACTTCACAATTAGTTGCTTGCACAATTGTCCCTTACTCTGCCGATCTCCTGATAGCCTTCCCCCCTCCGCCCCTGCCGCATTAAAACTTGAGCCATTTTGCACCTGAAGGAATGGGTAAGACAGTTCACTGGAGGACTAGTAAACAAGCCAATTGAAATGATAAAAACAATCCTTACTTTGCGTTATTGGCATCGTAAAATAATGTTTGTCTTTGAAAAACATGATGCCTTGCTTAATTCAGAAACAGTATAATGAAACAAAAAAATCATTTTTTGAGGCAGTTCGAGTGAAAATAGTTCCTCATCCTCAGTACAAAGTGATCTGAAAGGAAAACAAATCCAAATTCTCTGCATCCTGCATCTCTGTAAAAGGAATGTTAGGTTTGGGGCGCCTGGGTGGCTCAGTTGGTTAAGCAGTTGACTCGATTTGGGCTCAGGTCAGGATCTCAGGGTTGTGAGATCCAGCCCCGCATCACTCTGCTGGGGGTGGAGTCTGTTAAAAATTCTCTCTTTCCCTCTCCTCCCCGCCCCCAGCTTGCTCTCTCTCAAAAAAAAAAAAAAAAAAGGTTAAGTTTTCTATTCTCTGACAGAATAGTTCAAATTTTGATTGTGCTTGGGCACACCGCTTAAATTTGGGGAGCGGAGTTCCTTCACAGCATTGGTGAAGTGAAGCTGGAAGCATTTGTAAACTGTTAAGATGCTATAGACATGCCGGCAGCTTCTATTAGTTGATGCCAATTTAGAAGAAAGGTGTTCAAATATACGTCTGTTCCTCTCTTAGCTACCGTATCAGGTATTACTCTACCACAGTAATAGATACTGTTTTCATTACTATGCTACATTCCTATGTATTTTGATAGTATCTATCACTATCACTATTACACTTATCGAGAGTAAGATGCTAGTGCGGGGACAATACTCCACAATTAAACCACAAAACCTCTGAAGTGTATGTACAACTTTCTTTTCTTTTTTTAAAGATTTATTGATTTGTTTTTTTATTGGGTGTGGTGGGGAGAGAGAGAGAGGGAGCAGAGGCAGAGGGAGAAGCAGGCTCTCCGCTGAGCGAGGATCCTGCTGTAGGACTCATCCCAGGACCCTGGGCTGAAGGTAGACGCTTAACCCACTGAGCCACCCGGGCGTCCCAAGCAACTTTCTAAAAAATGTAACTATTGTGGGGCACCTGGGTGGCTCAGTCGGTTAAGCATCTGCCTTTGGCTCAGGTCATGATCCCAGCGTCCTGGGATGGAGCCATGCTTCGGGTGCCCTTCTCAGCAGGGAGTCTGCTTCTGCCTCTCCCTCTGCACCTCCCCCTGCTTGTGCTCTCTCTCTCCCTCTCAAATAAATAAATAAAATCTTTTAAAAATAGCTATGTAACTGTTGAGAGTGTAGTAGGGTGAGCATTCGGTGGCCACTGCACAGACCGGACTCCACTGACTTGGGTGCCTCGTTCTGCTTCCTCTGCAAGCTTCCTGATATGGCTGAGATTGAGAAATCTGCCAGATGGCAGTGGAAGGGGACAGAAACACAAGAGAAGAACCCACTATCCACAAAAGAAACCACTAGACAGGAGAAGCGAGCAGGTGAGTCAGAATGAGGTGGGCGCCGCCAACATGCGCTGCAACTTCCACAGGCAGTGCCTTCGTGTTTTACTGCTTTTCGTGGTTTTTAACTTTGTAATTTTGTGCAAAGAGGTTGGATCAAGTTTAAATGACTGTATCACCCCTTTACACATCAAAGAGCGGGGAACTACCGACAAGGAGCAGTGCCTGTCTCTCCCACCTGCTGGCTGGCTGGCAGGGAGGGAAAAGAGCCTGCATGTTGGTGAAGGAAGTCTGGGTGGGATGACAGTGAACTCTAGAGTGAAAACCAAGCTGGTCCAAGGTGCCGTGCAGGCTGTAAGCTGCGGTTTAATCAGTGCCGTTTTGTTGTTGTTGTTGCTCCAATGGTCTTAATTATAGGAGCACATGACTTAGACTCTGCCAATAAAAGGTTTTAAAACCTGAAAAAAAAAAAAAAGTAATAGGATGCCTGCGAAACCTGTGATTTAATATTACATTCCAAGTCTCTGCAATCTATGTAAACCAAATGGTTTGATCTTGCTTCCTTCTGAGATGACCACACTATCAAAGAGCACTTGACAGGCCTCTGGAGACCACTTACAAATGTGGACGGGATTTGCGGTCCCATGTCAGCGCCGCCGAAGCCGTCTCCACCATGGGCACAAAAAGGGAAGATCTTGACCGCCATAATTGTCAACCTGGGTTAACAAGACTTTTTACCCGCCTGCCTGTCCAGCAATTTCAACGTTTCTGGTAACTTCGGTGCATCCTCTCTCTTTTAAACAGAGTTGGATGTCTTGAGTCAGAAGTACATATCATTGTGGAGCCTGGGTGGCTCCGCGAGTTAAGTGTTTGACTCTTAATCCAGGCTCAGATCTTGATCTTACAGTCATGAGTTTAAGCCCCAAGTTAGAGCCTACTTAAAAAAAAAATCTGTAGGGTGGCTCAGTGGGTTAAGCCGCTGCCTTCGGTTCAGGTCATGATCTCAGGGTCCTGGGATCGAGTCCCGCATTGGGCTCTCTGCTCAGCAGGGAGCCTGCTTCCCTCTCTCTCTCTCTGCCTGCTTCTCTGTCTACTTGTGGTCTCTGTCAAATAAACAAATAAAATCTTTAAAAAAAATCTGTAAAAAAGAAAAAAGAAGTCTATATTATTACTGATCACCTTATGGGTGGAAGAAATTAGATGAATATCAAAGACGCTCCCAAGGTCACAGAGCAAGTGTGATTTCCATCTGAATTGAACTTGGTCTCTGTACTTGTGATGTGTGTCAAATGGAGCAAACAGTTTTTCGCTTTTCTAATTTACAGAAAACTCAGTGTATTTTATATGTTCTTTTCTGGTTGTGTCTATTGATTTCTGGCTTTTATCACATGATATTCAGACCAGACATCTGAACCACACTTACCAAGTTTTAACCTTATATAAAGCTGCAAAAAGCCAGGGCATGGGCACCAGGCACTAGAGGGGCCTGTAGGTTGGAAGGAAGCGTAAAGCACCCGTGAATTAATCAAAGTGAATGGAACATGAATCATCTGGAAGCGCTGCTGGGCCTCAGATGAACTCGAATGGTATTGACTCACTAACCTATATTCTCCTCTGCTCGCTCCATTATCTCGCTTTGATTCCGTGTTAAAGAACAGGGATCCTGATAGAAAACGCTTCCTTTAAACTTTGTGCTTCTTTAGTTGTGTGTGGGAGGTACATTGTCATGAGTGCAGTAAGAACAAGGGGGTAGATGTTGAGAGAGAAGTAGAAAGGGGAAAAAAAAATCCTGTCTGGTAAATGTGGTTCTGATTATGTATTCCAGGAGAGCAGTTACAACTGTTGGGCAATTTTACTTAGGAAGAAAGGAAACCTAAGAAGAATTATCATGCAAATCCTGAAGATTTATTGACATGGAAGCCCGGGGATTGAATTTCCTCTTCCTGTCCCAGGATCCTTGCAAATTCCTCCTCTCTCTTGCCTGAGTGGTTGGGGTGCGATGGATGGGCAGATTCCAAATGGAACCACCAGCTTCTTTCAACTTGAGATCAGGAAGCACACTGAGCAAATCTGTGACAAGTTCAGCTAGTCTTTCTTGTCTTTATTTTTTATTTATTTTTAAACATTTTATTTATTTATTTGAAAGAGAGAGAGAGAGCATGAACAGGGAGAGAGGCAGAGGGAGAGGGAGAAGCAGACTCTCCTCTGAGCAGGGAGCCCAATGTGGGGCTGGATCCCAGGACCCTGAGATCATGACCTGAGCAGACAACCAACTGAGCCACCCAGGCGCCACCCCTCTTGTCTTGACTGTAAAAGAAAAATTACACATAATTAAAAGAAGACACACAATGTAAAATTGACCATTTTAACCATTTCGAAGTGTACAGTTCAGGAGCTTAGGTACATTCACATTGTTGTGCAACCAATCTCTAGAACTTTCTATCTTTCGAAGCTGAAACTCGGTACTCATTCATCAACAACGCCCCTCCCCACCTCCCCTGGGAGCCACCATTCTACTTTCTGTCTCTGAATTTGATACCTTTCGATCCCTCATATAAGTGGAACCATACAGTATTTGTCTTTTTGTGACTGGCTTATTTATTTCACTTAGGTAATGTCCTCAGGCTTCATCGATGTGGTAGCAGGTGACCACCTTTTCAGGCTAAATAATATTCCATGGCATGGCTATATCATATTTGTTTGTCTATTCATCTGTCGCTGGACCGTTGGGTTCCTTCCACCTCTTGGCTCTTGTGAATAATGCTGCTGTAAACATGGGTGTACACATCTCTTGGAAATCCACTTTTCATTTCTTTTGCTATATACCCAGAAGTGGCATTGCTGGATAGTATGGTAGTTCAATTTTTTAATTTTTTGAGGAACCTCCGTACAGTTTTCCAAAATGGCTGCACCAGTTTAAATTCCCACCAACAGTGCATGAGGGTTTTTTCTCCATATCTTCCCCAACACTTATATCCTTCTTTTCATCCTTCTTCCCTTCCTTCCTTCCTTTTTCAATAGAATCCATCATGATGGGTATGAGGCAATGTCTCATTGTGGTTCTGGTTCGCATTTCCCAAATGATTTGTGACGTCAGGCTTCCTTTTGTATGCTTGCTGGTGGTTGTATGTCATCTTTGGAGTAATGGCTAGTCAGCCTTCACTTTGTTCGTCCATCTTTCTCCATCTGGGTGGACTGCCTCCCTCTTCCCGGTCCAACTCCTTTCTTGTTTATTTATACCCTACCTATATCCTAAAAGAGGAGTTGTGGCAGCCTCCAAAGATAGGTATAAGAAGACAAAATGAAATCGCTGAGGAAATGGGGTAAAGGGAAGCACCAGGAGGAAAAGAAGGTGACGCTAGCAGGAGAGAGAGCGCACAGGTGCATTTCGAAATCCTCTCTAGTTGCTGTGCCTGCAAGTTCCTTAGCACCCAGGACAAAGTGGGCGAAAAGAGTTTACCATAAGGTAAACCCAAACCAGCTTCTCAAAAGAGCCCAGTCTTTCCCATCGCTGTGCCTGAGAGAGGTTTTCCCACTGGGTGTTTACCTAGGGGTCGCTGAGAGATGCTGAGGCCCATATCCTTCATTCCTTCATCACAGACGGTTCAATAGCAGTTTTCACAAGGCTCTTTCCTAAACATCCCTCCAGAGCAGGCGGTGGCAGAAGACTGATCAGCTCATTCAGTCAGGCAGAGGGAGCGAATTCAAACTTTTCTGCCTGTTTGGACCCCTAATGGGTTGGGTGATGCCCACCCTCTCTTGGTGAGAGCCATCTGTTTTTACCAAGTCCATTGATTCATGCAAATCACTTCTGAAACACGCCTGACAGACCGACGAGCATGGACATAATATTTATGCGGCTGGGCGTCCTGTGACCCAATCAAGCCGACACATGAAATTGACCATCACACTCCCTCGGCTTACTGCTTCCCCAGTCTGATCCCCAGTACACTCTGTCACTGGTCCTCTTGCAACCTAATTGGCTTCTTATTACCCAGAGCAGGGGTTTCAAGCCTTTCAATCTCAAGGCACGTAGAGGAAATGAAACATTTTTATTGCACTGAAGTGTTAACTAGAGGGATTTGAGGGTGTATGCATGGGGCTTGGTGAAAAAAAATTTCTTTTTCATTATGTAATTATAATAAGAAAATAAAATCCTAGACATTTGGGAAGATATGAAATAGTTAACTTGTGTAAAACTTCCAAATAATGCCTTTTCCTTTTTTTAATTTATTGAGACACAGCTTATATACAGTATAGTGTACAGATAAATCGCATGAATTATTACACAAATCTACATCCATATATAATCGCTGTATCAACAGATAGAGATATGGAACATTCCACCATCCCAAGAGACTCTTCTGCTCTGCTTCTAACCCCTTAAGGGTTAAATGCCATTCTGACTTGTTTCATCATATATCATTTTTATCTATTTTTGAACTCCATGTACCCAGAATCATAGAATATGCACTCTGTAACTGATTTCTCTTTCACCATCACACCTTTGTGATTGATAAATGAACCTGAACTGTATTGCCTTTTCCTTGTTATGTAATATTCTATTAACATAACACAAGTCATTTAGCCATTCTGCTGCTGAGAACCATATAGGTTTTTTCAGTTTGGGGGCTATTCTAATTAAAGCTGCTGTGAATATTCTTGAATATGCCTTTGGGAGCACAGAAGGTCTCATTTCTTTGGAATACACCCAGGAGGGAACTAGATTATTTAAACTTTCTATTATTGCGTTTCTTTTGTTTTTTTGTTTGCTTGCTCACTTGTTCTATCAGTTACTAGGAGAAATTGTTAAAAACTCCAACTTTGATTGTGGATTTGTTTATCTCTCCTGGTAGTCTGTCAGGTTTTGTTTTATTTAATTTGAAGCTGTGAAGTACATACACATTTAAGATTTAAAAAAATCTTCCTGGGTGCCTGGGTCGCTCAATGGGTTAAGCCTCTGCCTTCAGCTCAGGTCATGATCCCAGGATTCTGGGATTGATTCCTGCATCGGGCTCTCTGCTCAGCAGGAAGCCTGCTTCCCACCCCCCCCGCCCCGCCCAGTCCTCTTCTCTGTTTGTCTCTCTCCCTACTTGTGATCTCTCTCTCTGTCAAATAAATAAATAAAATCTTAAAAAATTAAAAAAAAAATCTTCCTGTTGAAATTATTCTCTTATTATGAAAGTTCTCTCTTTATTCCTGATATGCCTTTTGGGATATTCACTATCCCTTCCAACAAAAACCAGCATCAATATCTAGGTTTTCTGTTTGTGTTGTTCACACATAAACTTAAAAATATTAATTAGAGAACTTATTTGTGTCAAATTTCTGTATAGTTGGGATTACATGTGTCTGCTTGTACCAGAAGAGCCAAAAATAACAGTGGATTAAATAAATTGCCATTTTATTTCTCTCATATAAGAGAAATCTGGAAGTAGGCAGTTTAGGAAAGGACGGCAGTTTCACACAGTCATCAGGGACTCAGGCTCCTGTCTCTGTTAGCAGAGGCTTCCAGACGTAAGATCACCTCATGGTCCAATATGGCTGCTTAGAGCTCTGGCCATCGTGCCTGCATTCCAGGCAGCAGGGAAGAAGAGAGTGTAAGCTCACTTCTGCTTACATTCATTGGTCAAAATTTAGATGCCTAGTCACACCCAACCTCAAAGGCTCCTGCGAACTGTGGTCACTGTTTATGGGTGTATACATAATAGTTTCCGTTACCATGTGTATTTAGCATTTCTTTCAAGACTGCTTCCTTTCTTGTTGGGTTCTTTTGGCCCTCAGGCTTTCTGTCCTGGGCCACTCATCTTGCTGTATGAAGGGACCACCTCAGTCCTCGTGGGAGGGAGAGGTCTGCGATTTGTATATAATGAGGCTGACCTGTGGCCAACTGTAGGTTTCCCGGCTCGTGCCTCCTTCACCTGTGAGAGTATCGGCTGGCCACCCCCCATCCCTCCACACACAGAGCTTATAACCAACCATAACATGGGAGGACCTGGGATGTTGTCAGGCCCCCTGAGAGGCTCCAAATGGGAAAAGAAGATCTTTTCAGGGTTCTCTTGTGGTTCTAGATTGAGAAACCCGAGACATAAACACGAGGTGACCTTGTTCCCAGGTTGCCCCTATCTTTCAGTGGCTTGCTGTGAAGTCTTGATTCATTTGATTCAGTAACAGAAGTCTCGATACGATGATAACAGCTGACCCTTACTGCAGGCTGGGCGTCTTACTTGTACTGTTATCGCCCCATTTCACACACCAGGCAACTGACGCACAGAGAAGTTAAGGAGCTTCCCGAGCTCACAGAGCCAGTAAGTGGCAGACTCCTGAGCTCCTGTCCTGAGAGAATCGCTGGTCCTCCTCCATCCTGCCTCTCGAGGAAACCTGGAAGAGTTCTGGCACAACTTTGAAAGCAAAGGGAAACTTGCTTGAAATTTTCCAAGATACTGGTTTCGAGCAACATAACTTTATAGCTTCCTTCCTAGTGTTCACCCTATCATCCCCATCGGAGGGTTTAGAGTTAGGGAGAAAGCAAAGGAGGTACTTCACGTGTCTCTCTCACCTTCCCTTTCAACAGCTCGGCCCACCCCCTCTTATTCCTCAGAGGACCTTGCTCTGGGCTCTCAGACGCTCTCGTCACCCCATAGGTGTTAGCTGACAGGCACTGAAGCCGACTCGCCCATTGGCTGGCAGTCTCTGAGATGGGCACGCCCATTGGCTGGCAATCACTGAGGTGGGCACGCCCATTGGCTGGACATCACTGAGATGGACACGCCCATTGGCTGGCAATCACCGAGGCGGCCCATGCCTAAGGAGCAGGCATCCGGCCATAGAATTGTAGGCATGGATGAAGCCTGTGCGGGTAGGCATTGTTTCTTCAGAAAGTCCCTTCTTAAATCGTTCTGAAAGAGGACTTCAACTATTTCCATTTTGACCTCAGTCTGTGCTTTCTAATTAAGTACTTCTGTCCAGTTGGTCTCTTAACTCGGGCAAATGACCCTGCGGACAAAGCATCCCCTGATGGGAACTGAGCTACCCCCTCAAGCAGCAGGGACTGCCCCGATGCCAGCAAGATTCCGCGTCATTGACCCAAGACAGTGATCCTCTGACCTTCACTGTCCTCCTGCACATACCCACTGACATGTGTCCCACATTCTGCTTAGATAAACCTACAGGTATCATCTGCACCTTGGAGACAGTCTTTGAGACACTGGTCTGCTGCTCTCCCGGTGTTGGCTTCCCTGAAATGAGCTCCTTTCTTGTTTCGCCACCACTAGTCTCTCAGCCTTTGGGTTTCGTCAGCGGTGAGTGGCCAGACCTGGTCTTTTGGGGACCCCTGGAGCAGATGCTCTTGCATCCTGGGGCTCTGGTTACAATCTCAGATCCAACTTTTCCTCTTACTTGCCCTTCTCTAGGCACATTTTTCTCTGGTTAAAAAAAAAAGAAATCTGTATTTTTCTTTACTGTATATCATAATGATAAAGCTTCAAAGTCCCTGAGTTACAAGTTATGGAATATCCAAACAACACAGCCAGAATATACCCTTTCTCACCCAGATTTCCAGGGGGAAGCTCATTTCCTTTTAGAGAGTGTACGGGCCAAGGGCAAACTGCCCCAAAATGTGCCACTTTGGCATATTGGTTATTTATTAAAGTTACTGAAGAGATACTCAGACACTCTGGCCCTCCCCCTGAGAGCAGGCAAGATCTCTCCCTGTGGAAGGTGCACCCCTGTACCAGGAGGTAAAGAGACATTCTCATCACCAGAGGTGGGAGATTCAGAGCCAGAAAGTTGGATAAACAACACCTGTTACTGTTCCCCCCACCTAAAGATTTTATTTATTTATTTGACAGAGAGAGACACAGTAAGAGAGGGAACACAAGCAGGGGGAGTGGGAGAGGGTGAAGCAGTCTTCCTGGTGAGCAGGGAGCCCGATGCAGGGCTCGATCGTAGGACTCTGGGATCATGACCTGAGCTGAAGGCAGACGCTTAATGACTGAGCCACCAGGGCCCCTTCACCTGTTACTTTTTACTAATGTACTACTCCAGCCCAAATTCTGTGTAGTTTTTTACTAATGGAAGCTCCCAAAGTTAACTTGTCTTTGTCCTGCCAGTTCCTCCCAGGTTTATTGTCTCCATGTCTAAGAAACACAACAGCTGCCTCCCTTGGTCATCTGTTTAGGTCTTAGCTGCATTATTGGACCCCCACGAACATGTAGTAAAACTTTTTTCTCCTGCTAATCTGTCTCATGTCACTTTAATTCTTAGTCCAGCTGGAAGACTTTAAGGGTAGAGAAGAATTCCTTCCTGCCCTTCAAGAGGGAAGGCTCCTTGGATCTCATGGAGGGCTCCTTCATTCAAGGGACCTCCAGCAATGGATTTCCTTAAAAAAAAGCAGATGTCCCAAGGTAGAGAGATTCCCAAACTTGCAAGGATCAGAGTGCTCTGGGGTGGGTGGGGGTGCTTGTTAAAACAGATTGTCCCACCTTTGGACTTGCTGATTCCACTGGTGTGGGGTCTGAGAATTCACAAGCCTGGCAAATTCCACGGGAGGGTGCTGTCCTGGTCCAGGGGCAGCACTGCTCTGCAGGCCGCTGCCCTCACTTCCTGAAGCCATGACTCAGCTTCCACAGGCGGCCAGGCTCAGGGCTTCAGCCAGCTGTCCCTGTTGTCTCCAGCCACACAGGCATTCCAGGGAGACCGACGGATTCCTGGAGCATGGTCCAACTTTGTGGATGTTCTATTTTACCTCTCCAGAGGGGAAGGGATGGAAAAGTGCCAGGGTGAGAATTTTCAAGTGTCTTTTTCAACATCTTGCCACTCAGCTTAAGTTACAGGAATTACAGTGCTTACTTAGCTGGCCCAGAACTTGCCTTTCTCTTTGTTTATTCATTATTAATACTGTCATAACTGGGGCTCAGGGAAGCAAGAGCACCTGCTCCAGGGGTCCCCAAAAGACCAGGTCTGGCCACTCACCGCTGTTGAACCCCAAAGGCCGAGAGACTAGTGGTGGCAAAACAAGAAAGGAATTCATTTCAGGGAGGCCAACTGTCAGGGACACCGACTGTCTCCAAAGTGCTGACAATACCTGTAGGTTTATCTAAGCAGAATGTGGGACACAGGTCGGTGGGTATGTGCAGGAGGACAGTGAAGGTCAGAGGATCACTGTCTTGGGTCAATGACGCGGAATCTTGCTGGCATCGGGGCAGTCCCTGCTGCTTGAGGGGGTAGCTCAGTTTCCATCAGGGGATGCTTTGCCCACGGGGTCATTTGCCTGAGTTAAGAGACTAGCTGGACAGAAGAAGTTAATTAGAAATCACAGACTTGAGGTCAAAACATAGGTGGGTACTTGAAGTCCTCTCTCACTATGATGTGGAGCAGTCAAAGTGTGGATCTCGTATTTTATACAATGCCCGGTTAATAATTTACTGGGATTCTGGGATGGTCTTCCAGAAGATGGTCTTCCAGGAGAGCAGCAAATCTTTGCCATTTTTGCTAGGTTAAAAAGGAAAAAAATCACACAAAGTAGAATACGTTCAGTGTAAAATATTCAACTGGTATGAGCCTCTGTAGTGCATACAATGAGTTTCCTCTCCCCTTGGTGCCTGCTGCTAAAGTCTAAAGGTGTTTCCTTTGGATTTGTCTTTGAGCACATATTCAAGGGCTAATACCTGGCTGGTTCCCAACTCTAGGGCTGCAGCAGTTACTAAAGTATTGAAATGCATCTAAGAGCTTTGATTGGTAGGCAGGCTCTGCCTGAGCAACCCCTCCCCACCAGCCCCTGCTGGAGAGCTTTGTCTTCCAGGTTTCATATGCAGGGCATGCATTTAAGTTGGAGTTTTTTGGTGAAATCAAGTCAAAGGAAATCTGGAAGGGTGGCTGGAAGCCCACAGTACCCACAGGTGGCTGAAGAACAGACTGAGAAACCGAGAGGAACCAGAAGGCTCTGGGGTCAGGAACCAGTGGAAAATTCAGGTAGCACTTAGAGAAAATGATTTCAACCCTCCTCCATCGATCTTGTCCCTTTGCTCAAGGGTCTGATCCAAAGACAAGGTGTCTGATTAGCCTAGCTTGGACCAGGTGCCCTCCCTTTGGCTCAGGTTGGACAAGGCCCTAATGAACCCATAAAGAGCTGAGTTCCCAAAAGCAAACAGGTGCTGTTTCCCTAAAAGGGGAGAAGGCATGAGGAGCAAATCAGCCAAACCCTAGCATATGGCTTAATTTTCATAATTGTTTACTTAAAAATTTATATCAAAACAGTTTTTCAAAAGATTTTATTTTTTTGGAAAGAGAGAGAGTGTGAGAGTGCGTGAGCTGGGAGAGGGAGGGAGAGAGAGTTCCAAGCTGACTGCACTGAGCACAGAGCCAGACATGGGGCTCGATCTCATGACCCCAAGATCATGATCTGAGCCGAAATCAAGAGTCAGACCTACAATTGACTTGAGACCTAAGTACTTTTTAAAAAGAGATATGAGATGGCTTACAAGAAGGAACATATGTGAACAATCAGGTGGAAAAAATCAGAAAAACCAAGATAATTAAAACAAGGAATAAAACAGTGGCAAATGTTTAATACATTTGATGTGACCAAGCATCCTTTTCTTCAAGTTCCAGGTTATAGAATTCTTGCTATCAGGATGACTTAGAGCAATTGTTAAAAGAAAGTTCTAGAAAAGCTTAATAGACTTTTTTTTCCCCCCAGGCAAGAAATACTGACATGATAACAGTATCTTTGAGAGTAGTTTGATATATAAAGGAGAGATTGCACACGGTTATTTCTGGGAAGGATTCTGGTGAAAGGCAAAGATGTCACATTAGGGTGCACTCCACTGAAAGCAATCCTGTAGAGAAGTGCTTGGAGACTTTATTCATTCATCTAATAAATGCTGATTGCCTACTTACCATATTCAGGTACTTGCTAAGTGCCGTAGCTTCTATGGGGAACAAAGCTGACATGGTCTTTGTTCTCGGTGTTGACACAAAATGCACGAACGTTTTAGAATCTCTGAGAGTAAAAATACATTTTATTGGAGTCCAAGATAGGACAGCTGCCTGGGAAACCCTTTTCACAGGGAAGAAAGTGCTCAGGAGAATGAACGGTGTTTAGAGGATTATGTACCTTTTTACATCGTCTAAAGGCTCAAAAGATTATGGATTAGGAGATAGGCAGGGAGTAGGAGCACGGATGGATATCTTAAGGACACGATGGTTTTCCTTTAGGCCACTCATTCACAGAGCAGGTATACAACGCTTGCACTGTGGGCTACAAATCGGGCTTTTGGCTTAAACAAAGTTTATGAACAAGCTTGTTGACTTAGAAATCAAGAATGGCTTCCCTCCTACCTTGGGCCTTTAGTTTTTTCTCGTGTCATTCGGGAGGCTACAGTCTAGTTTCCAATATTGTGGCCCTTAGCCACAAGTGACTATTTGAAAACTTGATTTTGTCTCACCCACACTGAAAAGTGCTGTACGTGTGAAATATACAACAAATTTTGAAGATTTAGTACATAAGTAGAATTAAAGTATCCATTAATAATATTCATATCGGTTACAAGGTCAAATGGTATTTTGAATATAGTGAGTTAAAGAAGAAGGATTAAAATTAATTTCACCTGTGGCTCCTAAAGCACTTTAACTCACACAGGTGGCTCACCTTCTGTTCCCTTGGATAGCACTGGTATAGAGAAAAAAGCAATCATCAAACTAAAAACAACAACAACAAAAGCCCACCTTGTTTCATTACGATTTATAATAAGAAGTATGTATTTGGTCTCTGTCTCTGTTTCTGACTCACAGCTCTCCGAACCTTTGGAATTTTCTAAGTGTTGAGAATGGTAAAATGTCTTCCCTCCTGTTAGTGACTTTTGGAAAGCACCACAGTCGGGGGCGAAGGGCTGGAGATGGAGTTCAGTCACCAACTGCCAGTGGCTTAATAAACTATGCTTGTGTAGTGAAGCCTCCATAAAACCGCCAAAGCACCGGGGCGGTGCTGGGAGCTGGTGTGCTTGGAGGGGGCGTGGAAGATCTGCGTCCCCTCCCCCACACGCATCTCTTCCACCTGCCGGTTCCTGAGTTAGTATCTTTTTATAAACCACTGATCTAGTAAGTAACATGTTTCTTTGAGTTCTGTCAGCTGCTCTAGCGATTTCATTGTACCCAAGGAGGAGGTCATGGGAACTTTTGGTTTAGACTTGGCCAGGGCACAGGGGATAGCTTGGGCTTCCAACTAGTATCTGAAGCCAGGCGTCGCGGGCGATCTTGTAGGACTGAGCCCTTAACTGTGCTCACCTGTGGAATCTGATGCTGTCTCCTGGTAGAGTGGGTCGGAACTGAGTTGAATGCCCGAGACCCTGCTGGAGTCCTAGAGTTGCTTGTTTTGGGTGTGGGGGCCCCGGAAACCACTTGTACTAACTTATTAATAAATAGAAATTGGGTGCAAGAGAGGTAAACTAAAGTTAGGGGCTCAAAGTTGGAGATGTTGAGAATGCGATGCCTGAAGGAGGGAGAATTAGGGCTGGGGCATTCTGGGATGCTGATGATTTTGACCTGGGGGGTGGCACGGGAGGGGGAGAAAATGGATGCATTTCAGATTCATTAAGGGGTTGAAAGAACTGGGTGATTGTTTGGATGTGGAGAACTTAAGTGAAAGAGAGGACTTCAGAATGACATCCCAGTTTCTGCTTTAAGAAACCAGGGGGGTGGGGGGCGCCTGGGTGGCTCAGTGGGTTAAGCCTCTGCCTTCGACTCGGGTCATGATCTCAGGGTCTTGGGATCGAGCCCCACATCGGACTCTCTGCTCAGCGGGGAGCCTGCTTCCTCCTCTCTGCCTGCCTCTCTGCCTACTTGTGATTTCTGTCTGTCAAATAAATAAATAAAATCTTAAAAACAACAACAACAACCAGGGTGGGTGGAGATGCCATTTATTGAGACACGAAGAGTGGAGGAGGAAGGTCGTTATGAGGAAGGTCAAGAGCTCCATCTTGACCTGTGGGGTTCCAAAGAGTCAGAAGAGAAGTCTTTTTCAAAGGAGACTGAGGAGGTGTGGCCAGAGAGGTAAGAGAAAAAAAGAGAGTCTTCAAGGGAGCTGCCAACCTTCTAAGGTGTGGACTAAGCATGCCCAGTGGATCTGGTAACACGATTTAAATTATTCTTTGAGAAAAACGATAAAAAGATATTTTCCCTTTGGAAAAACTATAACAGAAATGTGCTCCGGACTATGGGAAAATTTGAAGAAGAAGAAAAAGCTTTTGCATTTTAATATTGCTGAGAGTAAGAAAATAATAAAATAAAAACTTTGCAGAGAGTATGGCTAGAAAGGACCTGTGCTTCTCCCTCTAGTGGTAGGGGTCAGGCATGGCGGTTCTATGTTTAGGGGGACCGAGTGTGAGTAGTGTGATTAAGTTAAATCCTTAACACTGACGTTTTCCAAAGTGAAACTTAGCCAGCATATTCTTTTTTTGGGAGATGAATAGTATAAGGAAACCAAATTTTTATAAGGACAGAAAAGGCAGTAAAAATAGGAAAGAAAAATTTCACTAAAATGACTTCTCAAAAATAGAGATTTGAAAGTCACAGAATTATTTGGGCTGGAAAATAATTACTCTTGGCTCTGGAAAGGAATCCTCTAAGTCATGGCAAGTGAGGATTCTAAGTATCAGCTGAAAAGGACTTCGTGTTTAGCGGAACAATTTCAGTTTTTAAAACACGTTGCTTCGTTATGACTAAGGATGTTCATGTTCCATGTTCAAAGCTTCTTTCGTGGGCAAAGAGGCTACAGGCTTATCTCAACTGGAATTTCTCTTACAATTTGAGATTGATTTTCTGGATATGTTTGAGAAACTTTTTACTAGTTGTAGCTAATGTCAGCTCTAAATCATAAAAGGAACTTAAGTTTGAGAAAGTGGCTGGCACTATAAAATCAAATTGGGAAGCTCTCCAAAACTCTCCAATTACAGGGCCTTGAATTTAAAGCCTAGCATCTCACCAACATTTCATTTAACTATTTAACTCACCTTAAGTTTATTATCAATGACTTATAACATGAGTAAATTTTTTTGTTGTGTTTTTGTTCTTTTGGGTTAACAGGTTCCATTCTAGAAAGTTCTGTAACTCCTCCAATTTTATTGCTAGAGCACATATGTGAAAGCTGGTGATTTGGGGGTGTCCCAGTATAAGGATGCTTAATATCTTTTCTCTCCTAAAATTTTAAAATAAAAATACAACTCTTTGTTAAAATATCCAAGCTTGAACAAATGCTAAGTTCCCTAATAAAGCAAGTTTAAGGGAAAATAAGTTATGCAATATCACTGTAATTGAATTTAGGAATTGGAAATTTTCTTGACTATCCACTGGATATCCTTTCACTAAACCTGGAATGTTTCCAGTCTCAACTTTTTCTGATCAGGGTCTTATCTCTAGTCTTGATTAAGATATTTTTTTCATTTTTTAATAAAAGCTTTATTGAGCTCTAATTCACATACTATACAGTCAAAAGCATACCTTTCAATGGTTTTTCACAGAGTTGGGCAATCATCACCAGACTCAAGTTAGAACATTTTCACCACCCCAAAATGAAACCCTGTACCCATTAGAGGTCTTTTTCATTTCTCTCCAGCCCATACTGGTTATTTCATATAAATGGATTCATACAGTATGTGGTCTTTTGTGATTGGTTTCTTTCAAGATTCACGTTTCAGCACTTCTTTATTTTTGCTGCCAAATAATATCCCATTATATGAATATACTATATTTCATCTATCCATCAGCTGAGGTACACTTGGATTATTTCCACTTTTTGGCTATTTTGAATAATGCTTCTATGAACATTTGTGTATAAGTTTTTATGGGGATGTAGGCCTACTTCTGTTGGGTATTCACCTAGGAATGAAATTGCTAAATCATATTTTAAATATTTATTTAAAAATTTATCTACTTGAGAGAGAGAGAGAGAGAGAGAGAGAGAGAGTATGTGCAAACAAGTGGGAGTGGGAAAGCGGCAGAGAGAGAGGGAGTCTCAGGCAGACCTTGCTGAGTGGGGAGCCTGGCATGGGGCTGATCTCACCACCCTGAGATCATGACCTGAGCTGAAACTAAGAGTCAGATGCTTAACCAGCTCAGCCACCCAGGTGCTCCTTTTATATATTTTTAAAAAGATTTAATATTTTCGGGGTGCTTGGGTGACTCAGTTGGTTAAGCGACTGCCTTCTGCTCAGGTCATGATCCTGGAGTCCCAGGATCTAGTCCTGCATGGGGCTCCCTGCTCGACAGGGAATTGGCTTCTCCCTCTGACCCTTCCCGTCTCTTGCTCTCTCTCAAATGAATAAAAAAATTCTTAAAAAATAAAAAAAAGATTTAATATTTTTTAAACATTCAAAAAATTTTGAGTATCGACACAAGGTTTATGTTTAATCTTCGAGAAACTAATTTACTTTTTCCACTGCTGCTTGTGCTTGTGGTTCCTAATTGAAAAAGGATTTGCCTAACCTAATCTCACAAAGATTTACCTTATTTTCATTTCTAAGGGTTTTGTAGTTTCAGCTTTTGCATTTAGGTCTCTGATCTAATGATGACCATTTGGAGTTTTGCGTATGATTTGAGAAATGGGTCCATCATCATACTTTTGTATGTAGATAGCCTTTGTCCCAGCACCATTTGTTGAAAAGAAAATTCTTGCCCTCACTGAACTGTGTTGACATCCCTGTTAGAAAATCAATTGTCCATAAATGAAGGTTGGTGTGTGGACTCTGATTCTATTCCATTTTGGCTTACATATCATTTTTTTTCTTTACTATAGTCTTCATTACTGTTAATTTGTAGTTAAGTTTTGAAATTGGAAAGTGTGAGTCCTCTACCTTTGTTCTCTTTCAAGATGGTTTTGGCTATTCTAAATAATGAATTTCAGGAGACGTTTGTCAATTTCTGCAAAAAAAAAAGCAATTTGGGATTTTGATGGAGACTGTAGTAAATGTGTAGGTCAATTTGAGGACTGTTGCCATCTTAACAGTATTCTTTCTACCATCAACATGGGATAGGAGGTCTTGCTATTCACTTAGGTGAATTTCTTTCAAAAATGTTTTACGCTTTTCAGAGATTATATTCATTTCTAAAAATTTATTCCTAGGTTTCTTATTTGGTAATATTATAAATGGAGTTTTTTTTTTTTTTAATTTCAGATTGTTCATTGCTAGCATATGGAAATACAGTTGATTTATTTTTTTTATGTTCTTGTGTCCTGCAACCTTGCTGAACTTGTCCATCAGTTCTAATAGCTTTTTTGTGACTTCATTATATTTTCTCTATGTAAAATCATTTCAAAATAGAGATAGTTTTATTTCCTCCTTTCCAGTCTCAGTGCCTTTTCTTTCTTTTTCTTGCCTAATTACCTTGGCCACAATCTCCTGTACAATGTTGAATAGAATTGGTAAGAAGGAACATCCTTGTCTTGTTCTTGATCTTATAGGAAGAACACTCAGTCTTTGACCATTAACTGTGGGACTTTTTTTGTAGATAGCTTTTATCAGGCAGAGGAAGTTTCCATTTTTTTCCTAGCTTGTGCAGTATTTTTATTAAGACAAGTTGTTAGTTTGTCAAATGGTTTTTCTGCATTTTTATGCAGAATAATATCAAGATTATTATTTTGGTTTGTCCTTTATTTTTTTGATATGATACGGTACGTTGATTTTTGGCTGTAAAACCAATGTTGCCTTCTGGGATAAATCCTAGTTGGTCACAGTGACTAATCCTTTTTATATGTTGCTGGATTTGGTTTGGTAGTATTTTGTTCAGAATTTTTATGGCTATACTTGTAAGATTCTATTGGCTTATAATTTTCTTATAATATCTCTGTGGGGCTTTAGAATCAGGCCATGTAGATTAGGTTGGAAAATGTCCCCTTATCTTCTGTGTTTTTGGAAGAGTTTGTTAACTGGCAATTTTTTCCTTAAACACTTGGAAGAATTCATGAGTGAAGCCATCTGGGCCTGGGCTTTTCTTTGTGGGAAGTTTTAAAATTACTAATGCAACTTCTTTACTTGTTTTAGGTTTATTCAGATTTTCTATTTCTTCTTGAGTCAGTTTGATAGCTTGTGTCTTTCTAGGAATTTATTTCATCTAAAGTTATCTAAATTTGTTGGAATATAGTTTAATATATTTATTTACCGAGTATATCTGGACACTTGTCCACTCCCATTCTCTGGTTATAGTGACCAAGTTCTCTAGTCATACTTATACACTGTGATGCAGGCTACCTAGCTACCCTTGATTGGTCCATCTGACCAGAGATGAGCAAGAGCTATTTTCCCTCTAGTCACATAGACCAGTAACATGTAAACCTAGAAGCTCTTGGCGGCCACATTTGCCATCTCATTGCCTGAAAAAGAGAGAAAACTTTTGTTCAGTGAGAGGCATTGGTGAAGCTGACTGGAAGTGGAGGTTTGATTAGGATTAAATAAATCCCTGGTTTTTGTTCATGTTATTGAAATTGGGTTGCATCCCTTTGCAACTTTCAAATATGCAATTCCATATTACCTGAAGACACCATGCTGTACAGATCTGCCTTTTTGCTTTAGGTAATCTTAGTGTCTCTGCTACTTACAATGCATTCTGTTAAAGAGATTAACATCCTGTTTGTCAACATTCTTTCATTATTTTTATTTAAGTATAATCCTAGGACAGACTTACTTTTGTATTCTACTTTTTTCTCCAAAACAATGTATTATCTTTCCATGATGTTCACAGCCTTCAAAACTGCTATTATTACTTCAATATGGGAAAAGATAAATTTAGAAAGTATTTATCCTGAATATTTCATAAAGCAAACAGAAATGGAAAGTGCTTTCATCATCGCCAACAAAGCAAATCTCCTGTCCTGCTATATTGTCTTCTCTTGCAAAACTACATCCTGCTCAAGACGAATTTTTCTCTTACACCATTCTTGTTCCTGCACTTCTGAATGTGTCTTGCTGTCTGGTCTCATGTTCGCTTCCTGATCACTACCCCCAGTCGGGCCCTTGATGTTATGCGGCAGTCATTCTTTATTTCCTGAATGTACACACGCTCCTATTCTCCTAGGTGAGTATTTCATCCTTGGCCCTCCAGCCTCTAACATTGTCTGCCCCAGCCTCTCTGAGCTGATGACCTTGTATTTTCTTTTACAGAACAATGAGAGCCAACCAGAAGAGAATTTACAAGATTCCACCTCTCCTTATCTTCTTCCATTTGTTCCAATGTGCTCTGCCTCTCCTCCTGTTACCATGAATGAACCAAACGTGCCCTTCCTTAAGGCTGGCTCTTTCCTGGAACCAATTCTGCCCTCTCTCACCAGCTCAAGGATTTTGCACCAGCAATTCCCTGCCATCCCCATCATCTTCATCTCTTGCATCACTATTATTTTCTTTTTTTAAAAAAAGTTTTTTTCTCTCAAATAAAAAAAAAGAAAAGAAAAGAGAGAGAGAGAGCGAGAGAGAGAGCGTGAGCAAGAGATATAGGGAGGGGCAGAGGGAGCCAGAGAGAGAGAATCTTAAGCAGGCTCCATGCCCAGTGCAGAGCCTGACATGGGCTGATCTCACAACCCTGAGACCATGACCTCAGCTGAAATCAAGAGTCAGATGCTTCACCGACTGGACCACCTAGGTGCCCCCCTTATTATTTTCTTCTTTGCTGGACACTTCTCCTTAGACTGCAGATGTGTCATTCATTACTTCTTTCCTTAGCACATGTGTGCACACACACAGTCACACCTACACCCAAAAGACTTCTCTTGATCTACTTCACCCTCTACCTACGGCTCCGTTTCTTACCTTCCTTTGCAAGCAGAATGCTTTGAGTCCATTTTTTCCTAAAGTGCACTGTGAGATGCAGCATGGGCATCACCTGGGAGCTTGCTAGAAATGCAAATTCTTAGGCTCCACCTCTGATGTAATGAATAAAAATTCTGGCAGTGGGATTCGGCAATCTGTCCTTTAACAGATCTTCCATGTAATCTTGCTGCAGGTTAAGAGTTGAGAACCACTGTTTATCATATAGTTGCTGACTCCAATTCCTCTCTTCTCATTCTCTCTTAAACACAGTCCAGGCAAGTTTAGATCCTTGCATTCCACAGAAACTGCTGGGGAAAGGTCAAGAATGACTTCATTGGTAGGAGCCAAGTTTTTCATTGTCAAGGAGGAAAGTTAGAGAAGGAAGACAAGAGGGCTACAGTGATCCCTGTGGTCCTAGAATAGAGTCAGGAGACAGGGGTACGAATTTTGGGTTGGCTTAACATAACCATATGCAGATATGGATCGGTACAGAAGCCATTGTAGATACGTGTGTATTCACGGATGAGCACACATACTTATGTTTTAGCCCTGTCTGCCGAGAGCACGGAGGGGTCATGAGCACCCCAGCAGCAATGAGCACAATCAAGGTCTAGATTTTATTTCTATTACCATTCTCCAATAAAAGGAACCAGGGCTCCTTGAAGAAACAGCTGATTTTAGGGCTGGGGTGGGGAAAATAGAAGAGGAGCCAGAGCATCTTGTACCAGAAAGTAGCAAAATTCTTAAGAAAAAAGAAAGAAAGGAAGCAAGCAAGCAAGCAAAGAAAAGAAGAATTTTGTCCAGGACACCATGGATCCCTGGTTCTCTCTTTATCTCACTGGCTAATTGTCCTTCATCTCCTTTGCCAGTACTTTCTCATCTCCCTGACATCTCCCTGACATCTTGAATGTCCCAGGGTTCAGTCTTTGGACTTCGATCTAGAAATTACTCCCTGGTGATATGATCGTTTCATGGCTTTAACTGCTATCTGCAGACCCCATTCTTTTTTTTTTTTTTTTAAAGATTTTATTTATTTATTTTGACAGAGAGAAATCACAAGCAGGCAGAGAGGCAGGCAGAGAGAGGAGGAAGCAGGCTCCCTGCTGAGCAGAAAGCCCGATGCGGGGCTTGAACCCAGGACCTGGGATCATGACCTGAGCCGAAGGCAGCGGCTTAACCCACTGAGCCACCCAGGCGCCCCTGCAGACCCCATTCTTATCTCCGTGAGACCTCTTCTCTAACCCCAGACTTGTATATACAGTGTCTACATGGAATTTCAGTTTGGGGGTCAGCAGGCAGTTGAAATTCACCTTGACTAAAACTGCCTGATATCTCCCACACAAACCTGCTCTTCCTCTGGTCTTCCTTATTTTCCTGATGGTAGTTTCTTCCTTTTGGTTGCTTGGGTCAAAACTTCAGAGTCCTCTTTGACTTCTCTCTTTTTCTCTTACCTCACATTTTGTTCATTAGAAAAATTCAGCTCTGGGATGCCTGGGTGGCTCAGCTGGTTAAGCCTGCTGCCTTCAGCTCAGGTCATGATCCCAGGGTCCTGGGATCGAGTCCCACATCGGACTCCTTGCTCAGTGGGGAGCCTGCTTGTCTCTCTGCCTCTGCCTGCCACTCTGCCTGCTTGTGCTCTCTCTGTTTCTCTCCAACAAATAAATAAAATCTTTAAAAAGAAAAGAAAAGAAAAGAAAAGAAAAATTCATCTCTGCTTCCAAAATATATCCAGAATCCAGTCACTCCTGTCCATCTCCATTGCCACCCCTGAGCTCGAAATCACCATTATTATCTCTTGTCTAGATTACAGAATCAGATTTCTAATTGGTCTCCCTGATTCTTTCCTTGACTTTCTCAGTCTGTTCTCAACACATTAGCAAGTTATCCTATTAATTTTTAAGTCAGATCATGTCCCCTCTATGCTTGAAATCCTTTATTGATTTCCCAACTTGCAGAGTAAGAGTCAAAATCCTTTCAATTACCTAGACGTTTCTACATGATCTACTTATGCTACAGTGCTTCCTGACTTGTGGCCCTAAGCTTCTCCTGCTCTCTCATTCCATTCCAGCCACACAGACCTTAATCCAGGCACACAGTTGCCTCAGGATCTTTGCACTCATTGCACTTCTTGCCAAGAACACAAAGTTTGTGGTAATTTGTTTTGCAACAACAGAAAACCAATGCAAATTGCAGATAGAAAATTGCTGGGAGTCAATCATATCCTACCTCTAAGAAGATAGTTTCCTATAGTTCTGCCTAATAATTTGCACCATCCACTCCTGCTCTCAAAGCCCTAATTTCCTTTCTCTGTTTATTTTCCCACAAAGAATGTAATCACCATCAATTTTACTATTTTTCTGTTTATTTGTGATTTCTCACTATAAGTAGGCCAGACACTTTTATGTGTTTTGTTCATGTTGTATATTCCCAGTGCTTAGAGGAATGCATGGCAAATAGTAGATACTCTAAATGTTTGTAAAACATCGCATGAGTGAATGGAGGTAGGAGAAAGAAGTGGGAATTAAATCACTTTGTTGGACAAAAACCTCACCCAAAAAATCTGGTGGGCACTTAAGAAAACAACCAGCCAACCAACCAACCTGGGAGTTCTGTACCCACCTGCCCTTAAACTTTGGAGTTTCCAGAAAGCAGCATTCTAGGGAATTTTAGATTCTTTGTTGAAATGGTTTTGATTTAACATAAACAATTGAGGAAAAATTTGCATGGAATATTCTCAAGAGGATTTTACTCTCAGATGACCAGGCCAGAAAATCTGCAAGCCAAATATAGAAAATTAGAAATGGAGAGGCACCTGTGGTTCAGTCAGTTAAGTGTGGGACACTTGATCTCCTCTCAGGTCTTGATCTCTGGGTCATGAGTTCAAGCCCTGCGCTGGACTCTATGCTGGGTGTAGAGCCTGCTTAAAAAAGGAAGAAAACAAATTAGGAGTGGAAACAACAACAATCAAATGGCCACTTTCCTAACTTCCTTGATTTGAGGCTAACGGCAGGACAGAAGAAGAAAACATCACAGGCTTCTGAGGAGAGACTGGGTGCTGGATGGCACACTCTCACCTCAGCCCCCAGGACTGGGGCGGAGGTCGGGGGGAGAGCTCTTTAGATTGGTGTTCAGGAAAATCTATCTATCTAGAAAGTTCCATCTGTAAGAGGAGAGCTCTCTCTTCTAATGTTAGGTGGGGTTCTGCCACAGTCTCTCAAACATAAACATGCCTCATGAAAAAGATGGTGTGAGTCTTTAAATTTAAAAAAATGGCAGTAAATATCTGTTTGTTTCATCGACACAGTTCAGTACCTGAGCATAAGAATCTGCTTGATCTACCTTCAGAGAACCTCTGGAACATTCAGGGTAGAATGTTTTTGACTGTATCCTTCCTTTTCTAAGATTATTATCTTTGTAAAAGAAAAAAAGTGTTTAAGTGGACACCTTCAAGAAAACAAAACTGGGTCTATAATCCTACCCCTTGCTCAGATCAGCTCTTGACATTTTCCAGTACTGTGTCAAATATTATCCATATTTAGGTGCTTTAAAAAGAGTTACAATGATAGTATACATACTCTTTTGATTTTTTTTCTCACTGAGTATAATTTAAAATGAGCTTTGGTATATTTTGACATGATTTTTTTTTTTTCAGTCAGACTATTTATTGGAAATAAATAGGCTCTTCCTTATTGTCCTCTTCTGAAGTGATCACATGTGCTTTCAGTCACCCAAAGTGACCTCCGAAGCAGTAGAAAATCTCCGGTCTCTGGCATTTTCATTTTCACATCCATTTGCCACGCCTTGGTCCTGGGGGGTGAGGGGGGAGGGTTGGTGATGGGGGCAGACTGGACTTGAAGGAGCAGGAGCGGCAGGCAATGGTCTCAGCCTGCTGCTTCCTTTTCAAAAATAGCATCCTTGGTCTCCGGAATGCTTCAGCAGAATGATGGAGTAAGGAAGGCAACTGGAACAATTGTGTGCCTGATCAAATCTTATTATTAGTATTATTCCCGGGAAATGGGCTCTCTGGATTAGTGAGCTCACTCAGTGTTTACATGGGGAAAACGAAGTTAAATGTGCTTGGGGTGCATGACCTGAGAAGCAGCCAGTGCCTCCCGGGGCAGCCACAGAGCCTTAAAGAGAACAGATTTCCAACATCTGCTGCCTCTGCCTTCTGAGGTGATTATCTTCCAACTCTGGCCTGCTCTGTGACCCCACGTTGGCCAACCTGCTCCACTGTCCGGCCGCTTGGTGTTAAAAAGCAAATCGTCCTACTCTGCCCGGTTCCTGGGCTGCACCTCCTACAGTCTCCCCAACTCCCCCTTTGGTAAGCTAAGCAGAAGCTTTTAAGGAAATCTGTGTATTTTGTGCCAGCAGACAGAACTCTCTGGTGCCTGAAGTGCTAGCTCTTGAGCACAGAAAGGGGGTATGTTTCTCTCTTTTAGACATGGTCCAACATTGGCCCGTTGTGCATAGACCCGGTCATAGGAATATTTGAACAACTGAGGCAGACGAGTGATTTGTTTTCCTGAAACACAGAGGGTAAAGGGCTGTGTTTCCCGGTGTTAGGAAAACCAGCCCTCTATTCACATACCGCTCTCCGTTGGGCTTTATTAAGTTGTCAAGTTTTAGACAGTCTGGTTGTAAGAGACTTCGTCGTCTTGCAAATGTGCAAACATAAGGAGAGACAGACTGCTGGGCTGCCCCTGCTGTCTTTCCTGGGACCGTTTGGAGTTTGGCATTTACTAGGGATTTAGAAATCCTTCCCTCTTACCCTTTCCTTATACTAATGTGGAGTGAAATTGGAGAGGAATATTTAGGCAGTAAGTAAAGAAAGTTAGAGGTCTGTATAGCATTGGCAATTATTTTTTTACAAAATTGGATGAATTGCAATATTCTCAGTAAGTCAGTTAACAAACCTTGTGGTCTCCACTTTAGATGTGGCCGCTGTACTTCCAGATGCCTGCGGACTGACTCAGACAGAGACGCAACCTTGAGACTCCTGGCAAGAGCCTTTCAATATCATGACCATGAATTTATACCGGTAAAGACTAAGGAAGGGCCCGTGGTGAGGAAGGGCCCGTGGTGAGGAAGTTCTGTCCGAGGTAGGCACACTGAGTTGGCAGTGCTAGGTAGGAATATTGTCAGGAGACCAATTTTTTAAAAAAGGTTTAAAGAAAAAGACGAAATCACAGAGGGACAAACCATAAGAGATGCTTAACTCTAGGAAACAAAAAAGATTGCTGGAGGTGGGTGGGGGGATGAGGTGACTGGGGGATGGCCATCAAGGAGGGGATGTGATGTAATGAGCCCTGGGTGTCATACACATGGATGAATCACTGAACTTTACCTCTGAAACTAATAATGCACTATGTTACTTAATTGAATTTAAATAAAAATCCTAAAATATTTTTATCTGAGAGAGTGAGCACGAGCAGGGAGAGGGGCAGAGGGAAAGGGAGAAGCTGACTGCTGGCTGAGCAGGGAGTCCAATGTGGGACTCGATCCTAGAACCCTGGGATCATGACCTGAGCCAAAGGTAGATGCTTAACCTACTGAGCCACCCAGGTGCCCCAGGAGACCAATTTTAAATAAACCTATCAGAATGTATACAAGGAAACATGTTATTGTTTTGAATAGTGCCCTTCTGAAGATATGTTTTTATTCTGATAAAATAACGCTAGTGAAAGTTCTCTGAAGAATCTCAAGTGCTTTGTGCAGCGTCATGTTTGAGATGTTGACCTGTCCCCAGTGTCATTCCCCATTGCTTGTTCTTTTTTCCCTCTTTAGCAGAGAGCAGAGAAAAGCAGGCTTCCTCCTGGCTTTGCACTTCAAAAGCCCATGCCCTCTCCAGCTGGAGTGTTGGGAAGCCCAGGAGAGGTTCCTGCTGGGACCTGGCCGGGGTTGGGTCAGGGGGCCAAGAGAACACAGGGGCAGTGGAACTGGAGGGAGGCTTCACTCTCTGAGGTCCAGGAGGGGCAAGGTGCGCTTGGTTTGAGCTCCTGGCAGTCACCTGGGAACCCAGTGAGTGTGCACCTGCGGGAGCACGTTCTCTGTATGAGCTGGGGGGCTAGGCTAACCCAGCTTCTTGTGGGCAGTCTATAAAGCCTTTAATTCCATAGCCACCAGCACCTTAAACAGAGGCTGCACAGCAGGATTGTTACACCGTAAGGACAGGTCCCTTCATCATGCTCTCACTCCAGACACCAAAGGAAGTGGTGGTAGGGCTATAGGCACCCAGGGAGTGAAGGGAAAGTCCCCAAACTTATGCCGGGAAGTGTAGGGGTGGGAGCTGGGGGGACAATAGAGAAGCCCCTGAGCTGGGATCGGTTAACACAGGGTAAGGCCCTGGCTGAGTGCTAGGGCTTCTGGTTTGTGATCACAAGCCTGCTTCTAAGTTACCATGAATTCCCTGGGGGCAAGGCTGCATTGCTTCCAGTCTCAGTTTGCAGCGCATGCCTTCATTCCTTCTCAGACTTTTTTTTCAATTAAAAAAATTTTTTTTCACTTAACAAGTACTTACATACTCTTCTCTTATTCAGTGAACTTTGTGGAGCACCATTCCTAGCCCAGATCCTGCACTGGCCTCTGGGTACACACAGTCATGGCTCTGTCATCTAGAAACTTCCCAGCCCAGAGCTCCAAAGTGAGTGGTATACGTGATTGGTCTGTGAGTTCCCAGCAATCGTGATGTTCTGTCATTCTGTTCATTCTATTATTACAGCAAGTTTGATGTGATCTCTTGTCTTCCACCCCTGCACACTCACCCACCTCCCCACCCCCTGCAAAAGGAAAGAAGAAAAAGTAAAACCCTTCTTTCATAGAGCCTGTGGCTCAATGACCACAAATTCTTGCCCTGAGAGATTGTTTTCAATACTTGGAAATGGCTAAAGGGCATTTGGAGCCTCTTGTGGTGGAAGAGGCAGCTAAGGCGAGAAAAGAACCACGTCCAGGATCTTGGCAGTGGGGCGTTGGGTTCCTGTGTTTGCTTCTGCTTGATGTTACGTTGTGCATGGCTTTTGAATGCCCCCGGGGTGGTCTACCTCTGGTGTGGTTTTTGTTAAGGTTTTAAAACATCTCCCTGCAATGCAGCTTGCTGAGGGCCAGAGTCTGCTCCTCCCAGTTGCTTGTGGGTGGCCCCCATCCAGGAGGTCCTGGTGGTGGCCTGCTCCGCCTTCACTAGAGTCCATGCTATTTTGTCCTCCTTCCCTCTCCACCACCTTCCTTCAAAGAATGACAACAAATTCAAATAGTAAAGGATGACCCCTCTGAGAACCTACATGTCATAAAAGCTAATCCCTTGCCTACTCTTCTCTCCATTTATAGGTATTCTTCCAACCTTCCGGGTGAAGAAGCCTATTGAACCGTTCCTTCCATTAATACTTCTAAATATCTAGTCAGATTGTTCTGGGGTGTTCACTTGCAGATCTCACACCTTCTCTAGACCAGGAGCACTTAATTTCATCCACTCACTTGCTCCCTTAATCTCCAGTAGATGCTGGTTACCTGGCACCAGGAGATGCACTAGGCTGGGGTAGTGCGTAACACATGATCCCTGGCATGTGGAACTCACGATACTGGAGAAGGGATGGTCACATATCAGTTAATGGTGCTACAGCAGGTAAGGGCAGACAGAGAAGTAAGAGACAGAGCAGAAGCACAGGAAAAGAGGGACTGAGGTCTTCTTTGTGGTAGACTGTTCTGTTCTTTGCAAATACACACTGTTCTTCTCTGTGGCAAAGATACTCCCCTACTATTGCTTATATACATCCCTCTATTAATGTCAGGCTTGGCTGTGGGACTTCCTTTGGCCAATTCAATGATGTGAATCATTTTGAGTCAGAAGATTTAGAAGCCAGAATGTGGCCTGTCTAGCAATTATGGGCTGTTCTGTCAGTCTGGGTCCTGAAGTGGAGCTGACATGGGATGGTCATTCAGATTAAGCAAGAAATACATTGGTTAAAACTATTGAGGTTTCAGGGTCCTCGGTTAGTGCCACATACCCTAGGAAATTCTGACTGATGTACTTCTGTCTTTGTATCCCAGTGTGTGGTGCACAGTAGCTGCTCCGTAAAAGTTGTTGAATGACCGAAGCGCTGAAGGGATTAGATGGGCTTGAATGAGAGTGAGGAAAAGAGGTTCAGTGGGGTCTAGAAGGCCTTTTGTGAAGAAGTTCAGCAGAAGGTTGGCCATGAACTTTTCCAGATGAACTTGACAGGAAAGGTTCACAGTGCTTTTGTTTCTCTTTCTGTCTTCTCTTTGTTGCCTATGTCACACGCAAGCTTTGGAAGCAGATTCTGCTGATGAGCCAGAAAAGAAGTGATATTAAGAGGGTATTGGGTGGCTCACAGAACCGCTGGGGAGGGGGCAGTGGGAAAGAGAAGCAGACTTGGGGCTAGGTTTCCAGAAAGAACACCACAGAAATTCTCTGAGAAGGCAGTGTTTCCCAACTCCATTAGTAAGAGTAAAAATAAATGGCTGTGACAAAGACACTCAAAATACAACAGTTTTAAGTTCTATAGAACTTACTTCTCTTTCATGTAACAGTTCCAAGGAGAGTGGTCTAGGCTGGCGGTCATCCAGGGACCCAGAATGCTTGCAAGCCATTGTCTCATTGGGCATCATCCCTATCCATTATCCCTTACGGCATTGCTGTCCTTTGAATGATCAAAGCTGTGGCTTCCATGTCTGGGTTCTAGTCCGTGGGAAGAGGGGGGAAGCACATTCATAGTCTTGCCCAAATCTGAAAGTGGTATCCAACACTTCTGTGTTTCATTGGTAGGAAATTAAGATCCCAGGGCACCTGGGTGGCTCAGTGGGTTAAGCCTCTGCCTTTAGCTCAGGTCATGGTCTCAGGGTCCTGGGATCGAGCCCCGCATTGGGCTCTCTGCTCAGCAGGAAGCCTGCTTTCCCCGTCTCTCTGCCTGCCTCTCTGCCTACTTGTGATCTCTGTCAAATAAATAAAATCTTAAAAAAAAATTATGAACCCTTGGGGAGGGTATGTGCTGTGGTGAGTGCTGTGAATTGAGACTGATGAATCACAGACCTGTACCCTTGAAACAAATAACACATTATAGGTTAGTTAAAAAAAAAAGAAATTATGTCCCTTGCAGTTAGGTATAGACATGTGACTATAGTCTAGTGAGGTAGCCACGTGTCCAAGCAGTAGTACTGTTAGTATGTGTGTTAGTCAGCTATCCTGGCAGACTCTTCCCAGAAGTGCTACATTCATTGGTCAAATTTCACCCACATTTCATTGGTCAAAGCAAGTCACAGGAACAAGCCCAACATCGACAGGATGGGAAAAATACCGTCTACTCTACGGGACATCCTGCGAACTCCTATAGCAAAGGTGTGGATGTGTAATTCTGATACACGGGAACATGGAGAGCCAAGAACAGTAATTCAACCTATACCCTGTGAATTAAGGGAAGAATGTATTTTGATGCATAGATAGAAATCTGTGCCAAATCTAACTCTTTCATATTTTGGCATTCATAGTATTTGTATAGCATACTGAAATGAATTGGAAGGAATTTGGGGCCATTTACTGGGGACTTGGTGAAAAAATTCAGTATAAAAAAAATTCAGTATAAACTTATGGTAAGATGAAATACAAAGTATCAGGGAAGATATAATATACTGAATAACTATAAAGTATCTAAATAAAATGTTTTCAATTTTATGTGAGAAACTTGAGTTTGCTTCTGTGAGAAACTTGAGTTTGCTTCTGTGAACCTAATTATTTTATTGAGGTATAATTTATGTATGAAACTATACCCATTTAAAGTGTACAATTTGATGACTTTTGACAATGTGATAAGTGACTTTTAGGTATCAAATTTTATACCTGAAAAAACTCCTTTCAAGTTCTGTGGAGATTTTTTTATAACAACAATAATGATGGATCTCAAGTAATAGATTGAACTATATGACATTGTCAGTATGAGGTCATTCTGGACCTGCAAAAAGGGCAGTTTCCTGTGGTTCAAGCTAATACTTTATTAGACAAAGTTTGATAGTATTTCAGAATAAAATACTGAAGTATTTTATTATAAAATACTGAAGTTTTTTCTTTCAGCACATATTGATGTCAATATTGTATTCTTAGCAATTCACTAAGAACACTGGCTAAGTATCACATGTGAGCCATTTTAATTTACATTGCACCAAAGCTGGCGATTTGTTTTGAATCCGTAATACTTTACACACACACCCTTATATTTTGCACATTTTTAAATTTTAAAAACTGGCAGATATCAATTTTAACCAGATGAATGGAAATGTTAGTAAGTAAGCTATTTTATTTAAGTTAGGAATATTCTCAACAAATCTGCAAAGTGAGATTCATTTGTAAAAAATTATTATTTCAACTTAGTTTTTTATTTTTTAAAGATTTTATTTGTTTATTTGACAGAGAGAGAGAGAGAGAGATCACAAGTAGGTGGAAAGGCAGGCAGAGAGAGAGGGAGAAGCAGGCTCCCCACCAAGGAGAGAGCCCGACGTGGGGCTCGATCCCAGGACCCTGGGATCATGACCTGAGCCGAAGGCAGAGGCTTAACCCACTGAGCCACCCAGGCGCCCCTATTTCAACTCAGTTTTTAAAAAAATTATAGTTGATATACCATGTTATATTAGTTTCAGGTATCCAACACAGTGACCCAACAATTCTACACATTATGCTGTGCTTACCATGATAAATGCAGTTACTATTTGTTACCAAATAATGTTATTACAATATTACAACTATATTCCCCATGCTATACTTTTATCCCTGTGACTTTGTAACTGGAAATTTGTATCTCTTCCCCTTCACTTAATTCACCTCCCCTCCCAGCAATCAATAGTTGTTTTTTTGTATTTATGAGTCTGCTTCTTTTGTTGTTTGTTTGTTTGTTTTTAGTATTCCACATATAAGTAAAACTGTATCATATTTGTCTTTCTGTCAGACTTATTTCACTTAGTGTGATACCCTTCAGTCCCATCTATGTTGTCAAGATTGGCAAGATTTCTTTTTTATGGCTGAGAAATATTCCATTGTACGTGTATACCACATCATCTTTGTCCATTCATCGACTGATGGACACTTGGGTTGCTTCCATATCTTGGCTATTGTAAATAATACTGCAACAAACGGTGTTGGGAAAACTGGACCACTTTCTTGTACCATACACAAAAGCAAGCTCAAAATGGATTAGAGACCTATAAATCCTAAGAGAAAACATAGGCAACAATCTCTTGGACATCAGCCTTAGGAACATTTTTCTGGATACGTCTCTTCAGGCAAGGAAAACAAAAGCAAAAATAAACTATTGGAACTATATTAAACCAAAAAGCTTTTGCACAGTGAAGGAAACCAACAAAATTAAAAGGCAACCTACTTAAAGGGAGAAAATATTTATAAATGGCATACTCGGTAAGGGGTTAATATCCAAAATATATGAAGAACTCCTAAATCTTAGCATCAAAACAAATAATCCAATTAAAAAGGGCAGAAGACTGACTTACTTCACTTAGTATAATACCTTCTACTTCCATCCATGTGGTTAAATATGGCAAGATTTCATTTTTTTGATGGCTACATAATATTCTGGTGGTGTGTGTGTGTGTGTGTCACATCTTCTTTATCCTTTCATCCCTTGATGGACGTCTGGGCTCTTTCCATAGTTTGGCTCTTGTGGACATTGCTGATTTAAACATTGGGGTGCACGTGCCCTTTCAGATCACTACACTTGTATCTTTAGAGTAAATACCCAGTAATGCAATTGCTATGTTGTAGGGTAGCTCTATTTTCAACTTTTTGAGGAACCTCCATACTGTTTTTCAGGGTAGCTGCACCAGGTAGCTTTCATTCCCACCAACAGTGTAGGAAGGTTCCCCTTTCTCTGCATCCTTGCCAACATATGTCATTTCCTGACTTGTTAGTATTAGCCATTTTGACTGGTGTGAGATGGTATCAATTATCATATGATCTCACTGATAGGTGGAATTTGAGAAACAAGGCAGAGGATCATAGGGGAAGAGAGGAACAAATAAAACAAGATGAAACCAGAGAGTGAGACAAACCATAAAAGACTCCTGATCTCAGGAAACAAACTGAGGGTTGCTGGAGGAGAGGGAGGTAGGAGGGATGAGGCGGCTGGGTGATGAACATTGGGGAGGGTATGTACAACGGTGAGTGCTGGGGATTGTGTAAGACTGATGATTCACAGACCTGTACCCCTGAAACAAATAATACATTATATGTTAATAAAAATATAAAAAATTAAAAAAAAAGAAAAAAAAAAGGGCAGAGGACTTAATAGACATTTTCCCAAAGGAGACCTACAGATGGACAAAAGGTGCATGAAAAGATGCTCAACATCACTGACCATCAGGGAAATGCAAACCAAAACCGCAAGTAGCTATTCCCTCATACCAGTCAGAATGGCTGGTGTCACAGACAACTTAAGTGTTGGCGAGGATGTGGAGAAAAGGGAACCCTCATGTTTCCACTGTGGAAACAGTATGGAGGGTCCTCAGAAAAGGGCCTCTCCATCTTCCTGACATTGCAGCAAAATCGTGAGTGCACAGACACATGCAGTGCTTCCACCACACATTATTAAACACATACTTATTACCTCAATTGTTTCATCTGTAGTAGTTTTATTTGGCACTTTGCTTTTGGAACACATACTGGTCCTCCAAGCATTTCGCTTTAGGCCTTCTAATTAGTGCTCCTCCCAAGCACACTTACTCACACCTGTAGTTACAATAACTTGATAAATTTCTGCATTCGGGTGGTTTCTCCATTATATATAATGTCATCTGTCTGCTGATAGTACCATCTGATGGGGGGGAACTTTTCTGTTTCTTTGACTTTTGACCAGTTTATCTGTGGGCAGTTTCCATGCAGGCAGATGAAAAGAGGAAGTCTGCATTTGTGTGAGGCATTTTAGCTCTAGGTATTAATTTTATGACCAGTGTTCTGCTACTGTTACCAATATCCTGAAAGAACTTTGTTTTTATTTTGTATACTTGATGCTTGGAAACGATGGTATCTTTTTCTGTTTAGTATAGGAAAGGGGCTGAAGTGATGCTGTAGTTTGCTCTATTTGTTAACTTTTGCTCTACTTGTTAACTTTTGCTCTATTTGTTAACTACAAATACGACCTCTAAGCTGAGGGTGAGAAGATTGGGCAAATCCAAATTTGAGCCATTCCTTGGACATTGCTAATTAGTGGCTCAAACCCCCCCCCCCACTGCTGTGTCTTTCTTATACATCTAATAGCTTAAAATATAATTTAAAAATTTCCATAAATGTATGAAAAATAAATATTTAAATATAAAACACTCAGTGGAACTAGGGGCCTTTATGGCTTCAGAAAATCTTTTGGTCAATATACTTCTAGGTCATCATTTTTAGAAAGTTTTAAGACAAATTATGGGGGAAGAATCTGGGATGATGGTGGAATAGGAAGCACGTGTCTCCCACCTGGACAGTAATTGCAGTAGCAGAATCTGTCTGATGTAACTATTTTATTTATTTTTAATTTTTTATTAAAGATTTTATTTGTTTATTTGAGAGAGGGAGAGAGAGCACAAACCGGGGGTGAGGGATGGGTGGGCAGAAGGACAAGCAGACTCCTCACTGAGCAGTGAGCCTGACACAGGGCTCCATCTCAGGACCCTGAGATCATGACCTGAGCTGAGGGCAGATGCTTAACTGACTGAGCTGCCCAGGTGCCCTACGATGTGACTATTTTAGAATTCAGAAGTCTATTGAAGGCTTGCATTTCAGGAGACCCTTGGACAGTAAATTATAGATTGTGGTTCTTTTTGATCAATTTCAGCTCTTAGCATAGTAACAATTACCATCCACATCCCCAGCCTCATGGCAGAAGCCCTATACCTGTGGCTGAAGCTGCCTGCACACAGCTTTCAGGAGCTAGGACAGCAGTAAGGACTCCATCTTCCATATATCAGGAATCTGTGCTCTAATTGTTGATTGATGCTTCTGATCTCAGAAATACAGAAAAAGAGGGTGATTATGGTTGTACTTCCCTTCATTCTTGCAGTCTCCTCTCCCTCAGGCTGAAGTGACTTCCAGGAGACTTAAGGGACCAATGCCCTTTTCCCCCTCTCCTCATTAAAGACCAGGACATTAAAAAACAAATACCCCTATAGGGAAAATCAGAAAGTGACCATGCATGCCCAGGGAAAGGCCCAAGCTCAGAGAAGTCCTGAGAAGACCTTAAATTTATACCTCAGTTTTGTCCTGTAGAGATAGCCTAAAATTATCAAAAACAAAAAGCAAAAACCCAAACAGAAATAATAAACAAAAACTAACAAAAACTCAGCATTCCTGGTAAAGGGACATAATCTATTTCTAGAGTTACCACATTATTAGATTCAAATTTCCGTGTTAAACTACCACCACCACCACCACCCACAAGGCATTAAAGAAACTGGAAAGTATGGTCCATTAAAAGGAAGAAATCCATAGAAATTGTCCCTGAAAAAGACCTGATGGCAGATCTACAAGGCAAGGACTTTAATAACACAGTGGTCTTAAATGTACTCAAAGAACGAAAGGCACATGTGGAAAAAGTCAAGAAAACCATACATGAACAAAACAGAAATACCAATAAAGGGATAGGAAACCTAGGGAGGAAAAAAAGGAAGCCTGGAGGCAAAAGTACACAACTAAAAAAAAAAAAAATCCACTAGAGAGATTCAAAGGCAGATTTGAGCAGGCAGAAGACAGAATCAGTGAATTTGAAGATAGGACAATGGAAATTATTGAATCTGATTGAAGAAAAGGAAGCAAAGCCTATGAGACCTTTAGGAGACTGTCAAATGGATCAACACATGCATTGTGGGAACCCTAGGAGAAGAGAGAGAAAGGGGAAAAGTGAATATTTAAAGAAACAATGGCTAAAAAAACCCACCAAATTTGACAAAAGACATGAATATGAACATCCTAGAAGCTCAAGTAAGAAGAACTCAAAGAGGGGTACCTGGGTGGCTCAGTTGGTGAAGTGTCTAACTCTTGATTTCTGGCTCAGGTCAGGCTTGTGGGATTGAGCCCTACATTGGGCTCTATAGTCCATGAGGTGATCCTGTGTTTTTTTTTTTTTTTCCCTTTCATTATGTTAATGTGGTGTATTACATTGGTCAATTTTCATATGTTGAACCATCCTTGCGTTCCAGGAATAAATTCCACTTGATCATGGTGCATAATACTTTTAACATGCTGCAAATTCAGTTTCCTAATCTTTGGTTGAGGATTTTTGCATCCATGTTTGTAAGGGATATTGGTTTGTAGTTTTATTGTCATGTAATGTGTTTGTCTGCTTTTAGTAGCAGGATAGTGTTGGCTTCAGAGAATGATGTGTCCCCTCCTCTCCAATTTTTTGGAAGGGTTTGAGAAGGATCAGTATTAGTTCTTCTTTAAGTGTTTGGTAGAATTCACCAGTAAAGCCATCAAACATCAAACTCTTTGTCAAAAGATTTTGGATAACTGATCCATCTCCTTACCAGGTAAAGATCTACTCAGATTTTCTATTTCTTTGTGATTTAGCCTTGGTAGGTTTTGTTTCTGGGAATTTGTCCTTTCATCTAGGCTATCCAGTTTTTTGGGCATATAATTGTTCATGGTACTCTCTTATAATCCTTCTTACTGTAGAATTGGTAATAATGTCCTCAGTTTTGCTTTTGAGTTTAGTAATTTGAATCTCCTTTTTTTTTCTTAGTCCATCTAGCTAAAGGTTCAACAATTTTGTTGATTTTTGCAAAGAATCAACTTTGTTTCATGGATTTTCTCATGTTTTTCCATTTTCCATTTCATTTCACTCTTCTTTAATCTTTACTATTCTATTTTACTTTTGTGTTTAGCTTCTTTTTCTAGTTCTGTAATCTGCAAAATTAGTTTGTTCATTTGAGATCTTTCTTATTTTTTAATGTAAGCATTTAGAGCTGTAAGTTTCTCCCTTAACACCACTTTCACTGTGCCCCATAAGTATTGGTATGTTTTCATTTTCATTCATCTCTAAGTATTTTCTAGTTTTCCAAGTAAATTCTTATTTGATTCACTAGTTGTTATATGTAAAAAACCTTAAAGATTCCACACACACACAAAAATAAATACATTCAGCAAAGTGGCAGGATACAAAGTTAACATGCCAAAATTAGTTGCATCTCTATACACAATGAACAATCCACAATGGAAATTACAAGAACAATTCCATTTACAAAAGCATCAGAAAGTATAATATAGTTAAAAATTAACTTATGCAGAGGGGCAAAAGACTTGTGCTGAAAACTACAATTCATGCTGGATAACGAAGATATAAATCAATGAAAACACATCGCAAGTTCATGGATTGGAAGATTTGATATTGTTAAGATGTCAGTGCTGCTCAAGGCAATTTACAGATCAATTTAATTGCTATCAGAATCCCAATGATGGATTTTGCAGAAATAGAAAAACCCATTCTAAAATTCAAATAGAATCTCAAGGGACACTGAATAGCCAAAGCACTATTAAAGAGCACTACTGGAGGACCCACACTTCCTGATTTCAAAACTTGCTACAAAGCTACAATAATCCAAACAGTGTGGTACTGGCATAAAGACAGACGTAAAGACTAATAGAAGAGAGAGCCCAGAAATAAACTTACATGTGTGGTCAAATTATTTTTGACAAAGATGCCAAGACCATTCAATGGAGAAAGGACAACCCAGAAATGGACCCACAACTTTATGTCAATTAATCTTTTTTAAAAAAAAAAAAGATTTTATTTACTTATTTGGCAGAGAGAGAGAGAGAGCAAGAAAGGAAAATAAGCAGGGGAGGCAGGAGAGGGAAAAGCAGGCTGAGCAGGGAGCCCGATGCAGGGCTTGATCCCAGGACCCTGGAATCATGACTTAGCTGAAGGCAGATGCTTGACGACTGAGACATCCAGGTGCCCCTATGGTCAATTAATCTTTGACAAAGGCAGGAAAGAATATCCAATTGGAAAAAGTCTCTTCAACAAATGGTGTGGGGAAAACTGGACAACAACATATGGAAGAATGAAACTGGCTACTTTCTTCTACCATTAACAAAAATAAATTCAAAATATTTGAAAGATCTAAATGTGAGACGGGAAACCATTATAATCCTCGAAGACAATACAGGCAGCAAACTCTTGACCTCAGCTGGAACAACTTCTTACTTCAGGTATCTGGAGACAAGGGAAACAAAAGCAAAAATAAGATATTGGGACTTCATCAAGATAAAAAAACTTCTGCACAATGAAGGAAATAATCAGTAAGACTAAAAGGCAGCCTATAGAATAGTTCCAAAATCTGTAAAGAACTTAACAAAATCAGCACTCAGAAAAACCAAATAATCCAGTTAAGAAATGGGTAGAAAACATGAATAGACATTTTCTCAAAGAAGACCTCCAGATGGCTAACAGACACATGAAAAGATGCTCAACATCACTCATCATCAGGGAAATGCAAATCAAAACCATGGTGAGATACCACCTTATGCCTGTCAGAATGGTTAAAATTAACAGCACAGGAAATAACAGATGTCGGTGAGGATGTGGAGAAAGGGGAATCCTCTTACACTGTTGGTGGGAATGCCAGCTGGTGCAGCCACTCTGGAAAACAGTATGGAGGTTCCTCAAGAGGCTAAAAATAGAGCTACCCTACAACCCAGCAATTGTACTACTAGCTATTTATCTGGAGGATACAAAAATACGGATTCAAAGAGATACATATATTCCAGTGTTTATAGCAGCATTATCAACAACAGCCAAAATATGGAAAGAGCCCAAGTGCCTATCAACTGGTTAGTGGGTAAAGAAGTATGTGTACACACACACACACACACACACACACACACAACACACACACACACACAGGAATATTACTCAGCCATCAAAAAGAATGAAATCTTGCCATTTGCAATGATGTGGATGGAGCTAGAGTGTATTATGCTAAGCAAAATAAATCAGTCAGAAAAAGACAAATACCATATGGTTTCACTCCTATGTAGAATTTAAGAAACAAAACAGATGCATATAGGGAAGGGAAGTAAAAACAAGATGAAAATAGATAGGGAGGCAAACCATAAGAGATGCTGAACTCTAAGAAACAAACTGAGGGTTGCTATAGGGGAGGGGGTCAGGTCAAGGGTTAGTTGGGTGATGGGCATTAAGGGGGGCACTTGATGTAATGAGCACTGGGGTGTTAGATGCAACTGATGAATCACTAAATTCTGCCTCTGAAACTACATAAATAAAAACAACAACAAAATGCAAAACAAACAAACCCTACCCAGCTGTCCTCCAAAGTGGCTGTACCATTTTACATTCCTATCAGTGATGATTGAGACCTTCTGTTGCTCTACATCCTTGCCAGCATTTGGTATTATTAGTGTTTTGAATTTTAACTATTTTTTTTAAATGAGAGACAGTGTCCTTTATTTTTATTGATTAAAACAAACTGTGAGTATTTTTATTAATATAGAAATAGCCCAACAACTTGCCATCTGGCACATCTTAAGTATTGTTATGCAGGTTTTCCTAGGAACTGTCAAAAAATGTATGATTCCTTGATACCCTCCAGTTTTTGATCTTGATTACTCTGCCGTAAATTGGTCTCCCAAATGCTGTATGTCTGGTATAATTTCAGCATTCACATGCAGGGAGACAGTGAACAGCTTAGCTTTTCTAAAATTCTTCTGAATTTGAGCTATCTAGTAAGTGTGTAGTAGTGTCTCAATACTGTTAATTTTGCAATCCCCTAGTGATGTAATAGTGAGAATCTTTTTATATGCTAATTTGCCACCCGTATATCTTTGGTGAAGTATCTGTTTAGATCTTTGCCTATTTTAAAACTGGATTATTTGTTTTTGTTATTTTGAGTTTTAAGAGTTGTGTGTATATTTTGGGTACAAGTCCTTTGTCTACTATGTGTTTTGCAAATATTTTCTTCCAGTCTGTGTCTTGTCTTCCCATTCTTTTAATAGTGTCATTTGCAGAGTTGAAGTTTTTAATTTTAATGTTGTCCAACTTCTTGTGCTTTTGCTGTTGTATCTAACAAGTCATCACCAAAAAAAAAAAAAAAAAAAAAAAAAAAAAAAAAAAAAAAAAAAAAAAAAAACAAAAAAAAAGTTACCTAGATTTTTTCCTATGTTATCTTTGAAAAGTTCTTTTTTTTTTTTCCTAGTTTATAGGTTATTTTAAAAAAATTTTATTTTATTTTTTTTTCAGTGATCCAAAATTCATTGTTTATTGAGAAGTTTTATAGTTTTGCCTTTTACATTTAGGTCTGTGGCCCATTTTGAGTTAATTTTTATAAACAGCTTAAGGTCTGTATTTATTTATTTCTAAAGATCTTATTTATTTGAAAGAGAGAGAGCACAAGCATGATGAGAGGCAAAGGGAGAAGCAGACTCCCCACTGAACAGGGAGTCTGACATTGGGCTCGATTCTGGGACTCTGGGATTAAGACTGAACCAAAGGTAGACGTTTATCCAACTGAGCCACCCAGGTGCCCCAAGGTCTGTGTTTAGATTAATTTTTTTTTGCATGTGGATGCCCATGGTTCCAGCACATAAAAAGGTAATAATAGTAAAAATCCCAACCTTTCTATGTTGGGTTGATTTTGTTTCTTTTCTTTTTTTTTTTTTAAAGATTTTTATTTATTTATTTGTCAGAAAGAGAGAGAGAGAGAGCACAGGCAGACAGAGTGGCAGGCAGAGGCAGAGGGAGAAGCAGGCTCCCCACAGAACAAGGAGCCGGATGTAGGACTCGATCCCAGGACGCTGGGATCATGACCTGAGCCGAAGGCAGCTGCTTAACCAACTGAGCCACCCAGGCGTCCCTGATTTTGTTTCTTAAGGATTAGTTTACTGTATTGTGTATATGTCTATTTCTGGGCTTTCTATTCTGTTCCATTGATTTATTTGTCTTTTTAATTTTTTTCCACAATACCACACTGTCTTGATCACTGTAGCTTTATGTCATCCTAAAGTCAGGTAGCATCAGTCCTCCTATTTTGTTTATCTTCACTATTGTGTTGGCTATTTTGGGTCTTTTGCCTTGCCATATAAACTTTAGAAAAAGTTTGTCAGTATCCACAAAATGACTTGCCAGGATTTTGATCTGAATTGTACTGAGTCCATAGATCAAATTGGGAAGAATTGACATCTTAACAATGTTGAGCCTTCCCATCCACAAACATGGAATATCTCGCCATTTATTTAGTTCTTGGATGTCTATCTTCAATTTTGGTTTTCCCAGATAAACCTTGTACATATTTTGTTAGAGTTATACCTAGGTCTTTCTTTCTTCAATTACCAGTTTTTGATGGCTGTGAAAATGTTTAAAAATGTTTTTTCTATCAATGCACAATATTTACAACCATGGATCTCTTGTGGCAGACCACCTGTTTTCTGTTTGTGGCTCACCAAAGAGCTGTGACCCATGGCTTGTGAAGGACAGGGAGTGGCATAAGATACTATATGAGCATAAGATACACTGAGCATGAGATACTACAATCTCTCCCACTGACATGTCTTTATTAAGAATGAGACCTTGCCAGTTCTTCACTGGTATGACCAATGTTCTTATTCTTCAGGTAGACCCACCTGTCTTTACTCAAGTGTTTCTGGTTGTCTGTGACTCCAGACTCAGACTGAGGAATTTTCTGTGTGTGTGTGTGTGGGGGGGGGGGGGGTAGTCAGACTTTTTTTCACTAGACCTAGACAATTTGTCTTACAGACCAGATAGGATCTTAGTAGGATGCTCAACTATTAGCAAATCCCTTGGGTCATATCACTCTGAAGTCTACTTGGGTCCAACTGCTCATGACTTTCCTCATGTCCTTCTTGCACTGAAGGTTAAGTACAATTATTTGTCCTCTGCTAATCTAGACTCCCATCATCCCCAATAAAATCAGGGAGCTCCTTTCAACTGCCATGTCTTTCACAGCCTCTGGTCACAGGGAATAGCTACTGTGGTATTTTTCAAAGATGGCGCTGCTTCCTTCACCAGTGATTCTTTGAAAGCCTTGGTGAAGGCTCCTTCTAGAGACAAGTTGACAAGAGAGGTAAGCTGACCACATATGAAAATGCACTTCAATATTTCCTTCTCCTTGATGCTTTGGATTCTTTTCTAAACAACAATCAGGATATTTCCTCCTCATTTTCATTTAGCTGGGTCCAAGTCAGTCAATTAATTTAGACAGTACTCTGAAACCAGAGTCACTAGAAAGTACACTCACATTGACAAATTTAGGTTTAATCACACACAGCCTTTTCGATTTAAATTAATAACACCTTGCAATTCTTTCTACTCCTGGGGGTGACTTTGTAATTGGCTTCCTACGGTATGCCTAAATCTGCCTCAAGTATTAACAGTGTGAGTATTCAGAGGTGGGGGGCCAGCGGTGGGGATGAGATGGCTTCCATTTCCAAGGTATTTGCCTCAGGTGAGATCAGAACAGGGTCTTCAAACAGGGCAGGCACAGCCTCATTATATAAGGGGAGAAGCTTTGCTTCTTCTTCCAGTTGGGTTTTGGGAGCTTGAGTTACTAGGAATTATCCAGATCCCCTTTCACGGTCCCATTTCTAGTCCCAGATTCCCACTCTTTTCTCAATGATAATTACCTCTCACTCATGAAGTTGGGTGAGACGGATTAATTCAATTGACTTTGAGTTTGGTTTCCAATTGCAGCTCAATTAATGAAAAAAACTCTTTTAGCTCTGCCGTAGAAAGACTGGTTTCTAAGAGTCTTGAGCTGAGAGTTTAGGACTCTGAGTGTGCCATTGCTTTAAGTGGTCCAGGGTTTTTTGTTTTGTTTTGAGGTAATCGCTACACCCAATCTGGGGCTGGAACTCGTCTGGAGTTGCATCAAGAGCCAGTCTCATGCCCCTAAGGGTCCAGTTTTCAACTCCTCTCTTGAGCTCATTCTTTGAATTCCTCTCACTCTTCACATTTTTTTGAACATGGCTGCTTGGTTTCCCAAAGACTTGTCTTCAGTGAACACTTCAGTCCAAGTGAACATATGCGGTAACTTACCTAGTTGTTTTCCACACCTGCTGAAGGCTTCCAGATACACTAGCCGTGCTCAGCCTTCATCCCAAACCTGGTCAGATAACCAATCCCAGATTCTTCTCAATTCTTCTCATTTTCTCAAAATGCTGTTGCTTGAAGACCCAGTTTGGGTGATCTTTCTTCTGTCCTCTTTCCTACCGTCCTTGCTGGTCTCATTCAGCTTTCTTGAAATTTGAGATAACAGTTCTGGGGTATTGAGCATGAACTCTTTTGAAGCCAAAAGGTCATGATAATAAGGATGGACCAGAAGGTAGCCTCAAAAGAAAAGCTTGGACTGTGTTGGGCGGTGACTTTTCTTTGATTTCTAGGCTACCTTAGATATGTTCTTTGGGTTAGGAGAGATGATTCAATCCTAGTAGCATTTGGGGCCCATCACTGCCCCTTCATACATGCATGTGGGGCTTTACAGACTATAACCTGCCCTCCACTAGCCTTGTCTCAGTCCAGTGTCTCAGCCACCTGTGAGACAGGCAGATGTGCTCTTCTTTGAACTTCAGAAAAGAAAGGAAAAGACTTTCCCAAAGTCTCCAGGGCTGGCCAGGAGCTGGATCAAGAATCAAATCCTCATTGTCCCAGACCCTTCATGCTGCTCTCCCTGGTAGGCCCGGCCCTAATATTCACCAGCCCTGGGCAAGAGTACACATGGAGGGCCACACACTATCACCATTTTTAAAAGCAGCAATCAAGCTACTGATCGTTAAGTAAAATCTTCTTATCTTGACACATTGTCCTAATTTGGCATTCCCAGAAGCAGATACTGAGGCTGAGTTTGGCTGTAGAGTATCCGTTAGTGATCACATGAGAAGGAAGCAAGAACAGGCAGAGGGAGAAGTCCAAGTCCAGTGCAGTTGTCACCAAACCACAGTCAACCCCAGGGGGTGTCCTAGAGGACATCAAGCCCAGTAGAGTGCCCTGAGGGGACAGGGGACCTCTGGATGAGGGGGACCTGTGCAGCTGCAGCAGGAGGTGACCCCTGGGCAAAGTCCTTCCTCTAACAAATATTCCTTAATACTGCCTTGAACAAGCTGAACAGCTCAGAAAGGGCAGCAGGAGGAGAGACCTTTCTCCTCCTGCGCCTGGACATGCCTGCCCCCCCCCCATCCAACCCCTGCACACCTGCCTCCACAGACCTCCCTCAGCTGCCCCATGGGCCTATGGCTACACCACAAAGGGGTCTGATCCACCCTGGATTAGACACAGGGGCAGCAGATCCCCTATCCCCACTACCCTGGTGGTGGCAGGGAATTCTAGGGTCCCCAGTACCCAGATATTGGTCTAATACAGGACAGGACACATCGCTATGCAGGGGAGGCAGGAGCAAGGTCCCTAAAGGGGGAGGTGCAGGCTAGGGACCCTCTTGCTGAGGTCTACGGTACCACAAATCATACTGAGGTATTGGGAGTTAAAAGCGAGAAATTACTTAAGAAAGGCTCTGATGTTAAATTTTTTTTTTTTTAATGTACACGCTCCCCCCAAGGTGGGGCGCGAACTCACGACTCCGAGATCAAGTGCAATATGCTCTACTGACTGAAGCAGGCAGGCACAACTGATTTTTTTTTTTTTTTTTTTTTTTTTGGTAAGGAGATGGACTCCCAGTTAATATTAAATAAAATAAAGGCTTTAAAAAATATCCACGAGTACTAGAGATTGTTACAATTAGCCATTTCCTGGGGTAGCCATACCAGGCCCTCATGTCACTTTCGGGGGGAGGGGGTTTCGTCCTTGGTCCAAGAATCCTCTCCCGCGGTGGAATCCTCCCTGCAGGTGCAGGTCGGGCTCGCCCTCCATCCCCCATCCGCAGCCAGGTCCCTGGGGCCGAGCAGAGCAGGGCGCTGTCGGGCGCGTGGGGGAGCCGGGGCAGGGACGAGCGTGACCAGGAGCCGGAGCGATCGCGGCCGGAGAGGGAGGAGGCGGCCGGGCCCAGCCTGACGCAGCGGCGGCGACGGCGGCGAAGCAGGCCACTGCCAGGGCACCCCGGCCACCAGCGCCTGCCATCCCTCCGCCTCCTCCTCCCGCGGCTTCCCCGCGCGTGGGTGTGAGTGTGTCGCGCGCCCGCCCAGGGTCACGGGCCCGGGGCACCCTCTGCACACTAGCCCGGGCGGAGGGAGGCGCAGGAGCGCGCGCGACGGGCGGAGGCGGGGAAAGGAGCCGGAGAGGCGGAGGCGAGGGAGGGGAGCGAGGGAAGGGAGGGACCCGCCCGCCGCGCCCCAGCCGCCCGGCATGTGTGGCCGCAGGCGCCCGTCGCCGCCGCTGTCCCGGGGCTGAGCCGCACCCGGGTGTCCGGGACGGTGCGTGCGCGAGTGTGTCCGTCCGCGCGGGCGAGCGCTACGCCGGCCCCGAGCCTCCCGCTCGCTCCCCCGGGCCGCGGTGCATGTTCGCCTCTTGCCACTGTGTGCCGAGAGGCAGGAGGACCATGAAAATGATCCACTTTCGGAGCTCCAGCGTCAAATCGCTCAGCCAGGAGATGAAATGCACCATCCGGCTGCTGGACGACTCGGAGATCTCCTGCCACATACAGGTGCGGGCTGCCCCGGGCGAGGGCGCGGGGGCCTCTGCGGGTGGGCGTGCGCGGGCAGGGGCGGGAGAACCCATGCGGGGGCCTGCTAGAAAGCCAGATTTCTTTCTCCGCCCTGTGAGGCTGGGAGCCCTACCCAGGGATGGGGCGCGTTATCAGCGACGGGATCCCTTCCCAGGCTTGCAAGGTGCGCGCAAGTCTCGCCGCGCCTAGGCTGGGGGCGCGGGGCAGCTTCCTCCTGGCAGAGGCTAACCCCTTGATCCCTTCCCCCGCCAGGAAATGGGAGCTCGGGGAGCCGAGAGGGACACCTGCATGTCGCCCATTCTTCCTTCCTCCCTTCCTCCACGTGGAGAAGGGATGCACCAGCTCGGGTTCACTCATTCCTCTCTTGGCGCCCGGGCTCCAGAGGGGCCCTCAGCCCCAGGGACCCGCTTTCCCTCCTTGCCGCCCTCCTACCGATGGCCTTTACTCCGCATGGTGCGGCGGGGAAGTTTCCTGGGAGTCAGAGAGGCTGGGCAGACCTGGGCTCCAGCCTTGAGGGATGGGGCGCGCGCTGCGCGGAACTGGAGCTACCCCAAAAGGAATCATGAAGTCGTTGTGTTTCAGAGAAAGGAAAAGGGTTGTGGAGCCAGCGGGGAGGGAGCCTTGCAGGACCTGGGTCCCGGGAAGAAGCGCCCCTTGGAATATTGGTGGAATATTGCTCAAGTTGGAGAAAGCAAGAGTTCTTTGGGCGAAGGTAGCTTTCCTGGCTGCCTCATCCTTGGGTTGTAAGTGCTTTTGAGCTTGCAGGAGATGTAGCGTGAGCTACAAGGGTGTGTGTGTTTGTGTGTGTGTGTGTGTGTGTGTGTGTGTGTGTGTGTGTATTGTGCGTGTGCGCGCACGCGCACGTGCACCTTTGGTGCGCGTATATGTAGGCAGATGTGTGCCCTCTCCTTTGACCCACTGAGCACTCACAATCTGGAAGGGTTGTGTCAGGGCTCAGCACGATTAACTTCTGACTTTTAAATCTATCTGCTTATTTTTTTCTCTGGGATTTCGTCTTCTCGCCTTCCTGAGTCTGGAGGCTACAGGACTGAGCTATTTTTTAAATAGAGAGCACACTATCTAGTTGCCTTGAGAGATGAATGGGGGCAGCGTCTCTCAGCGGCAGGAATGGGTCTCTGGGCTGTGTTAACCCCACAATGAATGAATGAATGAATGAATGAAAGGTCTTTCCCATTTGTTTGGTTTGCCCATGGAAGTTTGTGACACAGAGACAGTGGCAACTAATTCGTAAGCAGAAGATTGAACAAGTTTCCAGGCAGGAACGTGGTGTCCCACCTGATGTCCCAGGAGAGTAGGAGCCCAGTGAATTTTCTGGAGGATCTTGAATTTCATTCTTAGTGAATCGGTGCTGCTAAACTTAATAATAAAGGGATTAGCAGGTTAGGCAGTTTTCTGTCCTGCCACAGGGTTGCACAGAAACATTTTGGCATGCACTGTCTTGTGATCCAGAGGTAATTGTTGGTGTACCTTGCCTTAGGTCCTGGAGTGGATGTACAGATCCTTTAACCCGAATTGAATATGTAAATAACAGAGGGACCAGCAGCAGAGGGTTAGGGATGCTGAGTTCTCCTCTGCTTTCTCAGCCCTCTGTGTGCCCAGTCCTGTCCCACTTGGAGTTGACACCACTGGGTTTTATCCCTTTCCGTACTTAGTCTTCCTTAGAATAGATAAGTTGTCCCCAAAGGGCATGTATTTGTTGTCTGGTGTCCGAGAAACAATAAATTGTAGCCAGTCTAATAATAGTTTGGCAAGTTAGCGTTTTTGCGGCCCTACTGATGCTGAAGAGGTTAAAATGCTGTGTTCAAAAATGTTGATTTTTTTGGAATTGTTTCAAACTCACATGTTTCATTTTGTGGTCCATCTTTTTGGCTCCTTCTGTCCACAAATGGTGATGATTGTTTAACCAATAAGGGGGAATTCAAAGATCCTATATTGATAATTTTGGAACTTACTTTCCTAGACTTTTCCAGACCCAGGAAGTGAAATTGTACTTCTGGGTACAGGGTCACAAACAACCTTCCATGTGTTTAACACTAGAACAAAATGGTATTTTGAAAAAAGGAACCTCTCGGAGTAACCTGTCCATGCCCTCGGGGAGCTGCCTGTTCTTTCTTCCCTGCTTGCCTTTCCCCCTCTCTTCCAGGGAATCACAAAGTTAAAGAAGTGTAAGGACCATCATCCAGTATCACACATCCTCACGCCATGACCTGCACAGAATGGGACTTATGGAATTTCCCCCACAAAACAACAGCTTTTAATTATTCTGTCTCAAATTATATAATTGACAGAGAAAACTTACAAAGAAACAACCGAGTGGCCTAGTCTCAGCTGCCTGAGATCCATTTCCAGAGGCGGTGCTGAAAGTCACTTGCTCTGTCTCTTTCCAAAGAGTTTAGGTTGTTGTCCCATCAGGTTATTAGGGTGTGAATGTTTAGGTCAGAGGAGGAGGAATTCCAAATGAACAGGGAGCAAAAGGAGAGTTTGGGGCACTGATGGAGGCCTGGGGAACGGAAGGAGTGGCTGAATATTCCCGACTGGGCTTTTCCAACTGACTCAACCTTTGAAGTCTGGATAGCGTAGAGGGACATGAGTTAATTCTAACCCCTTTATTCAGTCTTGATGCTTCAAGTAGGGTGGAATCCTAGCCACGTTCCCCACTCTATCCACTTTCTTCAGAGGCTGGCATGGTTAGTCACAGCTCCTTCTAATGAACTTGTCATTTTTAATACTGACTTTTATTGAGTAAAATGTAAACTTTTCACATTATACATTCTTTAGCAAAGCCTCGTAAACATGCTTGATATTATTGGAATTGGCTGGGAATTTTGATTTGTGTTTGAACAGAAATCTTAGTCCAGTGCTTAATACATAATAGGCATTGAATAAATACTCATAAATGTAGATTTCCTTCATAGGCTGTTAAATCCATAGGGTAGGAACATTTTGTGGTGGTGGTTGTTGTTTATTAAGGATTCCCCAATACTGAGAGTAGTACCTGGCATATAATCCTGTTCAACAAACACTTGCTGATTGAATGAGTGCTCAGTATCTAATCTAGGTCATTACTTATCATCATGAGAGTAACATGATGACATTGGTTTGGGAATCAGGAGGTACATGGTTTAATTATGTTATCAACCAGTTTTGTGACACTTAGCAAGTCAGTTGACATTTGGAGTCAATGTTTCTTTTCCTCTTTTGTAAAATAAGGGAGTTGGGTTAGATGGCTAGTTCCAATTTAATAAATCTGATTTAATTACTATGTAGACTAGTCGCATTTGAGTGAAACACTGTTAACAGAGTGGTTGGATACACATTATCCCATGATTTTCATACCTCCATTTTATTGATGATATTGTGTTATGGAGTGTGGCCTTTATTTTTTAGATGCGAGAAATAAGGGTCAGAGAGATTAAGCAATTTGGGTCATCTGGCAAGTAGGTAGGTTAGAACCCTGGTCGTCGGACTAAAATTTCAGAGTTCTTCTCAGTGGCTGTCTCTTGAGACTTGAGAGTTAGGATGTTTTGGGCTTCCTAAGAACCCCAAAGAGAGTAAGAGAGTAGCCAAGTTAAAGTGGATTAAATGATAAGTACACTAACTGTCTTACCTAATGAAAAGTCCAGAGTTTGGCCAGCTACAGGGTTGCTCGGCAGTTCTGCATGGACCCAGGCGCTTTCCATCTTCCCACACTGTTAACCTCAGCATATCTGCTATGGTGCTTAGAGTGGTCATTCTTACAAGGTAGTGGCCATATTTGTGGATGTGAGTCAGGCACCACCGTATCTACCATTGCAGAGGTGGTACTTCCGTATGCATTTCTTTTTATCACGAGGAAGATCTTTTCCAGAGGCCCCTATCAGTCTTCCCATCAGATCTTGTCCGGCGGGATTCAATCATATACCTGTGTGCTAGCTGTAGAAGAGTTTAGGAATGTGTGCTTTTGGTCCCTATGCTCTTGCCTCTCTATAGTGGGAGGAGGGCTTTGGCATTATGCAAGCAGTGGAGAAGTGTGTGTGTGTGTGTGTGTGTGTGTGTGTGTGTGTGTGTTTGTGTGTCCTTCTGTGGTGGGAGGAAGGGATAACTATTGGCTAAGCAAGCAGTAGTGTCTTTCGAATAAGTCAATTTGGGGAATGGTAACATAATTAAACCATGTATCTCCTGATTCCCAATTATGATTATTGTTAGAATAAAACTGTCAGCAAAGTTTAATAAGATGTTATCTAAGTCCTGGCTTATTATAGGCAATCTCTGTGTGATCAAATTCCAGAATGAGAAGAATTGTCGGATTGTCCTTTGTTGTTTGTGTTAAGGATCACTTCTGTTCTTACTGAGCTGGTGGGTTCTTGGTAGCTCCGAATCATCTGACATAGAGCGAGCACCTCTGGTACAGCTCTACTTGTTGAAGAAGCCCTATGACCAAGAAGTCAAGAACTTTGAACCCTGGCTTGACCACTGACTAGCCAGGTGACTTTGGACGAGTCACTTTACCAGTTTGGGTCTCAGTTTGCTCATCTGTAAAGTGGGGATAATAATGGCCTAGGCCTCATGGGGTTGTTGTAATGCTTGGTAACTGGCCCACAGTGAGAGCCAAAACAATGTTGACTGTTATCTTTCTATTATGTGAAGGTATATTCGAGATAATTCTAAATAGTGGGGAGGCTTTGGCTTAAATCTAATGTCTTGAAGTCTAAATTCCATTTTATGATGGTGCAAGACCTTGAGCAAGTCACTGGGCCCGTGTTGTTCCTCTGTAATTCCCCAGTTGCCAATCTCCACTGGGTTGTTGGGAGGATGTACATGAAATGCATCATAAATGTCAAAACATCGCTCAAATGTAGAACACCACTTTAATAGCTGGGGAAAAAAAGAGAGTAGTTTACTGTTCTTTGAGTTTCTTACCCGTTGGAACAGGTACTTGAATATCACATGCGAACGTTCATATGTGCTGAGTATCAGGCCCCATGCCAATCCAGGTGGTGAAATCCAATCGGGGTCCAGCTCACAGCCACACCTCTTCTGATAATAAGGACAATCCAACACTTTTCTCTGTCGAACTCACCTAGAATGCCATTCAGAGTCCACTGAAAATCAGACACAAAAGGAATAGCAGGGAGAAACACTTTGTTAAATACCATGGCCCAGCTCTGACGTTTTTAGGCCTGGATTACGTGGGCCAGCTCTTTGTATTAAGGATATTGTGAAAAAAAAAGTAATGTTATTTCAATGGTCTGCTAAGATCTTATCTCTTGATGTCCTCAAAGCAATGGCGAAGTGTATTGAGTGCAGAGAGAATGTAACACTGTTGGCTCCCCCTCATTTGGACAGTCTGCTGGGTGCTTGTAACTACGTCTAACAAATTCTAATTCAGACTGGCTCGAACATCGAGGACATTTACTGGCTCTTATATCCTGATGTCTTGAGTTAAGGGCTTCATTCAAGGACTCTGCTGCTTTCTGTAAGGCTTTATCCTCAGACTGGCCTTGAGATGGTTATGGTAATGTCAGTCCTCACCTTTTCATGGGACACCCTCCAGAGGCAGAGGGGAACTACTTCCAACCCAGCATTCCCACAAAAGTCCTGCAGCCATTCTGATCAGACCTAAGTCACAGGCCTGCCCCTAAACCGGTGACTCTGGTCGGTGGCTTCAAGTGAGCAGAACTTGACCCTGGGACTCAGCATGGAGTTAGGAGGTGGCTGGCATGGGAGGAGGGGTCAATGCCTAAAAATCAGGGGTCTCTTGAGAGGGAGGGTAGGGAAATGGCTGCTAGGAAGATAACCCACAATACCCACGCTAGCTGTTTGGTCTGGGTCAGTGGTTCTCAAATTGTGTTCTGGGGACCCCCAGATGTCCCTGAGATCAGCATGGGTCAGTACTTCTTCTCTTTTTATTGCTATTTTCTATTCCGTTGTGTGGATAGATCACATTTTATCAGTTCCCCAGTTGGTGAAAATTTGGGTTGTTTCCACTTTTTGTCTGTTGCAAATAACGTTGCAGTGAACATTCCTTTACAGGTTTCTGTGTGGACAATTTCTTTTGGGTTTATACCTGGGAGTGACATTACTAGATCTATGTTTAACCTTTGGAAGACTGACCGTCAAACTGTTTTCCAAAGTGGCTGTGCCATTTTACGTCTCCATCAGTAGTGCACAAGGGTGTTGATTTCTGCATATCTTTGCCAACACTTGTTGTTATTTTTCTGTTTGATTATAACAGCTCAGTGGGTGCGAAGTGGTATCTTGTCATGGTTTTGATTTTCATTTCCTTGGTGCCTCTGATTTTGAGCATCTTTTCTTGTGCCAGGGGGCCTATGTGTATCTTTTTTGGAGAATTGTCTATTTGGATCCTTTGCCCTGTTTTAAATTGGATTTTTAAATTTTTGTTATTGTTCTTTATATATTCTGAATACTTATGCAATACATGACCTGTAAATATTTTTCCTATTCTGTGGGCTGTCTCTTTACTTTCTTGGTGGTGTCAGAAATTTTAAAATTTTGGTGAAATTCACCTCCTTTTCTCTTTTGTTGCTTGTGTTTTTGATGTCGTAGCTTGGGAACTATTGCATAGTCCAGGGTCATGAATACTTATGCCTATGTTTTAACAGTTTTATAGTTTCACATTTAGGTTTTTGATTCATTATTATATTAATGTGTCATTCATATACCACAAAATTTACTATTTTAAGGTGTACATTTCAGTGGATTTTAGTATGTTCAAAAGGTTGCGCAACGATGACTACTGTATTTCCTGAAGGCTGTCATCCTCCCCCGAATAAACCTGTGCCCATTAACAGTCCAAGAGTGTTCGGTTCCAATTCCACTGTTTGAAGAGGGGAGTTCCTCTCATATACCTGACAATTCTCTGATATCACCTACACCTACAACTCCATTTTTACACTGTCTACCTGGAGATCACATCACATCCTACAGGCTCAGTCCCACGAGACTGCCTCCACTTGAGAAGCCAGTCATGAGGCTAGGTTGTCATCTAAGCTTCTGACTGACTGGCTGTAGAGTGGAGGTTCCCATGACCTCCTCCTTGAGTTTGATTAATTTGCTGGAGTGGCTCCCAGAACTCAGAGAAACATTCTCCTTACCAGATCACTAGTTTATTATAAAAGTATGTAACTCAGGGAACAGCCAGATGGAAGAGATGCATAGGGCAAGGTTGGGGGGAAGGAGGTACAGCTTCCATGCTCTCTCCAGGAGTACCAATCTCCTAGCACCTCTCTGTGCTAACGACACTCTCAACCCAGAAACTCTCCAAATCCTGTCATTTTGGGTTTTTATGGAGGCATCATTACACAGGCACAATTGGTTAAATCGTTGGCTGTTGGTGGTTGAACCCAATTTCCAGCTCCTCCCTGGAGGTCAGGGAGATGGGACTGAAAGTTCCAACCCTCTAATCACATGGTGGGTTCTCCTGGCAACCAGCCCCAGTCCACAGGAGATTTCCAAAAGTCACCTCATTAACATGACAAAAGACACATTTATTGTCCACCTCACTTAAGAAATTGCAAGGGTTTTTACGAGCTCTGTGCCAGAAAGGAGGGCAAAGACAAAATATATATTTCTTTTTTTTTTTTTTAAGATTTTATTTTTATTTATTTGTCAGAGAGAGAGGGAGAGAGAGCGAGCACAGGCAGACGGAATGGCAGGCAGAGGCAGAAGCAGGTTCCCTGACGAGCAAGGAGCCCGATGTGGGACTTGATTCCAGGACGCTGGGATCATGACCTGAGCCGAAGGCAGCTGCTTAACCAACTGAGCCACCCAGGCGTCCCACAAAATATATATTTCTTATTGTAATTCACAGTAACACACAGCTACTCCTCATCTTTGATCCAATTTGAGTTAACTTTGTATAGGGTGTAGAGTAGGGGGTCCAGCTTTAATCCTTTGCGTGTGAATATTCAGCTGTCCCAGCACCATTGTTTGGAACAACGATTATCTTCCCCATTGAATTGTCTTGTCATCCTTTTTGAGATGTTTGCTTTTCCACTCTTGTTCTCTCACAAGTGTGCAGTGGAGTTTTCCAGAGGCTATAATGATATGTGATATAGAAATGCATTAAATGCAGAAGCAGGTGTGAGAATCCACCTGTCTTCTTTTGAGCCAAACCTTAAAGATACTTGCAAAAATGTAAACAGTGCTATTTTTCTCACTCAATCAGTTATTAGTTTGCAAATACAGGTTATTTTTTATACAATATGCAATTTTTGTTAACGTGCAGTGGGTTTACTATCTTTACATGAATCAAAAACTGAATATTCAGAAGAATTCTCAGGAAATTGATATACCCAGCCCAAATAAAAATTCTACAGATCCTCTGCAGTGTGAGGGGGTTTTGAGGCCAATAAGATTAAGAATTGCAGGTTTTGGTGAATCTCAATTTACTGAATGTCTTGAAATATTAAAAAAAAAAAAAAGACCAAATAAAACAAAATAGAATTCCCAATGCATCTTGGGCCTCCAACCTGACAAGTTACAGGTATTTGAAATGATATCAACTAAATAAAAAACACCAGTGTGTACATGGAAAATGTGTATGTGCATATTTGGAATTCTTAGTAATAACCAAGTGCCTGTGTGTGGGGAGGGCCGGGGGCAGTGTTGCGCAAAGGACAGGGCCTGGCTCCATTGGAGTAAGCATTTCCTGGTTGTACTTGCTTTCCAACTAAATCTTCATCTTTCACCTCTGGCAATTAAAAGCCATGTCTTGAGACCCTCTTTTGATTGTGAAAAATGTGCAGTAACCATGCGTTAAGAGTTTAAAATGTAAACTACTTGAATGCAGTCTGTTAGTCACTTGCATTCTTAAGTTGTTCCTTCTTTTTTTAAGTAGGCATTCTGGGAAAACTTAAAGGTTGCCCGGATGGAATTACCAGAATGTGTCCTGCAGAGAATCTAATACGAGATTCATGTGCGTGAGAGATGGGCATTTGGTACATAGCACCGTTCCCTGTTAGTTCCCACTCTGTGTGATGAAGGGTTCAAATTGCTTCTGTGAAGTAGCAGAGAGCCAGACATGGAGTCTAGAGATGGGGAAAAGTGGGATTATAACCTGGAATCATTAGGGCAGGTTTTGCAACTGGGAGTTGAATTTAATTCAGACTCAAAGGAGTTGGTGTTCAGCTCTTGGGGAGTGGTGGTGTGTGTGTAACAGTTCTCGATCTCTAATATTCATGTGGATCTTCTGTGTTCTTGTTAAAATGCAAATTCTGATCCAGGAGGTCTTGAGGTGGGCCCTGGAAGTCAGCATTCTAGTAAGATTCTAGATGCTGCTTCTGGTCTGTGTACCACACTTGGAATAGTCAGGTGTTAGAGGAATTTATCTGTCTCATAATCAAATTCTTAATTTCCTTGAGTGTGGGGACTTTTTGGCCCTTATCTCCCTTAATAACCCTTCACTCAACACATTTCCCTCAGTAGATGGTCCATGAATGTTTGAGTAAGTGAATGAATGAATAAATAAAGGAACCCATCCAGGTGCATGTATCATGATAGACCGAAATACTGATTAGACACTGATCCCGGGGCTGACATGATTCCTTTTGATTCCCAGCTGCAGGCAAATCACAAGTCTGTTTTTCCAAGCAGGATTTCCTTTGATCGTCAATCTGATGAAGTTTGGAACATCTGAGAGCACGTGGGGGCCCTGGGTTAATAAGAGACTCTGTGTCCCTCTGGGCTACACTTCCCACTTTTGCTTTCCTGTATCCTGGGCTCTCAGTGGCCTTGCAGAGGAACTCTGGCAACTCCTTGACACAAACAAATCATTTTGTATAAGCCAGTAGTGCCTGGAAGCTCCCGGAGGAATAGGGGACCCAGCTGTCCTCACTTGCCGAAGGGACCCCAGGGGACAGTGACCCTGGAGGACAATGGAAAATACATTTGAGGTGTAACATAAGCTTTGAAGCTGTTTGTTTTGGTGGCTTTCCCTGAAGATTCAGGAGGGAAGGAGAGGATAACTTTAGAAAAATAAATGAAATTTATTCTAAGAGGAAAGAACAATGGCATAGATCAAGCAGTTTCCACCGCCCCCCCCCCAAATGAATTAGTGAAGTTTTTTGAAATAACATTGATAAGTATTTCAAAAATATTTCCTATATGCCAAGTACAGAGCTGGGAACTAGATAGAAATAGAAAAAATTATCAGCCTTTAAGAAGCTCCCAGTCATTTGGGGGAAGAGAGACAAGATAGTGTGGCACAAGGACAAAACCACAGCCATAGGGACAGGTATGGGGAAGTGGAGGACCAGGAGGGGGCATTTGTGTCAGACTCGGGGATCAGTAAGTATTTCTGGTATAGATGAACTTGATTAATAATTAAAGGACAAGTGGAAATAAATTCTTTAAAGGAGGAGAAAAAGGCATTTAGGCATTTCAAATAAGGTGAGCCTTTGCTTGGGATAAAACCCTGAGCATGAAACAGCATGATCAGATACAGAAATGAAATGAAGGGAGGGTCTGGGATTAAGTCCTGGGACTTTGGTTTCCGTAACAAAGGTAATGGCCATACCCCCGAAGGAGAGACAAAACTGGCCACGTAATTTTTGGGGCCCAGTGAAAAGTGAAAATATGGAACCCTTTGTTCAAAAATGAAGAATTTCAAGAAAACCAAGTGCAGGGCCCTTCTGAGCATGGGCGATTCACCCAGGAAGCTGGCCCTGAGACGATCGAATAAAGGAGAGACAGGTTGGGGGAGGTGATGGTGAGTTTCATTTTGGGCTCTTAACTTTGAGGAGCTTGTGGGACACCTGAATGGAGAAATCCCAGCTGGAAATAAGCAAGGAAAGTCAGCAGAGAGGTCTGGCATGGAGACACCGATCAGGGCATTCTTTGTGTTCATGCAAATAGTGGCAGAAGCCATGTGGGTTTGTGAATGAAACGATCAGGATGGGTCTTTTTTGTCTATCTTTCTGCTTGGAACATCCCTGTAGATCAAACCAATGGATTCTGAGCTCTGGAATTCTCTCGAAGAGTACTTGATCATTTTAACTTTGTAAGGCAACTTTGACCACAGTAGGAACTTCTCCATTTTCTTCTGCAAGTAGGCCACACAAATCAGAGTTACGGGTGGAAAAATATTTTTCTGCTCTTCATCCTCATTTCTTTGCTTGGACTATCAAATAAGAAAAGTCCCCTCTCAGCTGGAAGCGTCTGATTACAAAGCATAGGATTTGCACGCTAGGGAAGTCACCCTTTGAGACGGTGTCATGACCATTAAATAGATAATACATTTTAAAATCTTTTCAACCTTGTACATAATTAAAGTAAACATGTTGTATGAGGAGCAACTTTGCAAGTTATGTTATAATAATTGATCTTTTATTCAACATTAATTTATATGTTAGAGAGCTCTTTTAGCAAATTTTTTTTGGTACTTAGTTCCCAGGGGATTATTGTGAATTTTAATTAAAGTGAATTCAAGTTCTGTAAAACTACTCCAAGAAATAATCTATGATGAGTAATGTAATGACTTGGATCTTAGGTGTACATTAGAGTTTTTGTCTGAATATATATATCTATGTATCTTGCTAAGGTTTGAAGTATGATTATTCTGTAGCAGGGGAAAGCAATTACCATGTTAACAGATTAGGGTCTGGCTTATTATCTCTCCCTTTACAGGTGTAATTTTTGCTTTAAGACACTAGGGTGGTCAACATTGTTCAAGAAAAGATTGAACCAGGGTCTTGACATATAAACTGAAAATTCAAACACAGTATCATTTACTAATGGATTGGTAATAAAAATAAGCAGGCTTAAACTATGAGTAACTACTGAGACTTATTAATAGAAGAGGGGACAAAAGCCTATTTAATAAGTTGGCTAATGATTCCTCCTTGATGTTACTAGCTGATGTTGTTTTTTTGGGCTGGTCTGTGTATGTATTGTTGCTCATTGTTCTGAAAATAATGCTCGTCCTTGTGATCTGATCTGTATCTGTATGTAGGTGTTATCTGCAATGGTGTGATGGTGTTGGTATTTACTGCTCTTTGTTTAGTAGCATTCTTTCCCTTCCCTCATATGCCTCTTGATATCCTTGAGTAGTATGTTAATAATGTGCATTAGCTAGTTGATTCAGTTGAGATCCAGAGAGGTGATGTGATTTGCCTAAGGTCACATACTTAGCAAAATTAGGATGGGACCTGGTGTCTTGAATTTTAAGTTTGCTCCTAAACTTATACTAAATACTATTATCTTGATTTTGAATCTTCTTTGGTAGTCTAAATGATGTGATTCTTTTTCAGTGGAAACTTTTTTCTTTTTTTTGTTTAAGATTTTATTTATTAGGGAGAGAGCATGTGAGTGAGGGGAGGGGCAGAGGGAGAGGTAGAGAATATCAGGCAGATGCCATCTGAGAACAAAGCCCACCATGGGACTTGATCTCACGACCCTGAGATCATAACTTGAGCCAAAATCAAGAGTCTGCTGCTCAACCTACTGAGCTACCCAGGTGCCCCTCACTGGTAACTTTCCCAATAGCAAAGGGAAAAACCATACACTGACCAGAAAGCATATTGACACTTTAGAACTGCCATCCAAGGACACAATTTTAGTTCTTTTCTACTTTCTTTTAGTCAACATGTCATTCAGCCTATAGCTACATGAAAATTGTGACCAACTTATTATGTATTTATGCATATATTGCTGTGTAACATAATTAGATCATTGAAAGATACCTTCCCTTTCTCTTCACATGTTGGTATAGACATAGCTTATAGTTTGAAATTTCAAAGGAACTCCTAAAAATTGAAAGGGGAAAAAAAAGAGGAAGGATGATGTCAATAGAATTTTCTTTCTGTCTTTTATGGTAATTTACCTTCTAGTTTTGAAACTGACTCTGGAAGCTGAGATCTTAGCAATCCCAGACGATGGTATTTAGAGCTCTTCTGGAAACGTAGGAAAACAAAGCATTTGTTAGTTAGGCAAGAGCCATATCCTTGTCAGGCTCTCTTTGTTTTGAAAGCTGAGGTGGAATAAGAGCTCTAGAGTCGGGCGGAAGAAACACTCTCTACCACCTGGAGCCCTGTCAAGGGTAACTTCACCTCTTGGGTTCCCAAACCTCAAGGGAGAGGAACTTATGCTGAGGGCCATCATGCCACAGGGGATGATAGGGGCACCTTGAAAGGCACCTTTCATCTTCAGGTTTGGAGACATCGTTTCTCCAAGTGTAGGTGGCACCTTCTTGGTTCAGTGCTGATTAAAAGGAAAAAGAAAAGGAGAAAAAGTTGTAGAGTGGATTCAAGGGCAGCTGTGAAGTCTGAGTTTGCAACGCTAGCAGCAGTGTGGTAATTTGAGAAGAGCAAATTAGAAGAACAAAGCAGATTTTAATCATATGCCACAGAGAGGAAGGTGGTTTAGGTTTATCTCCAAATTGTACCTCCATTAGAGAAAGGGAGGCTTTTAATGCTATTATCCAATATTTATTGTTAAGGATTTCTTTCTTCTTTCTCCCCAGTGTTTCTTTAGTACACTCACTGGGTGGGGAATGCCAGCCTTTGGATTGAGCAGTGGTTAAATATAAAACTTTTTTTTTTTTTTTTGGTGTTGTGGGAAATGGAGAGAAAGAGAGAAAGAGAGACTTGGAGAGAAAAGAAGAGACAGGGAGAGACAGAGAGGGAGAGAGAGAGAAGTTGTGGGAGAGATCATTGATTTTGAGATTTAAGCTCTTTATTCTTTAGAAAACTTTGGTGTGAAGGTAAAATTGAATATTAAGAAAGCATTTCCTCCCATTTTTCCAGTCCTCGTCTGTCCATCCATCTGTTCATTCGTCTATCAACTTATCTACCCATTCAGCCACCTACCCTCCATCCAACAAGCATTTATCGAGCACCCCAATTAAGGATTGGCCTGAGTATTAGAGATACAGAGTTAGATAAAAATGTGGTCCTTTGCAGCCCAGTGGGGAAGATGCATATATAAACAGATTCAAGTTGGTACAGCTGATAGGAAGGACACCAGGATATTGTTGGAGCCCATAGACTCCAACAGGAAGGAAGGTCTGTCCTTCCTTTAATCTCTGCTTGCTCTCCTCCAAAGTTACTACCCAAAAGGATGTTCTTAGAAAAGGATCACTGATACTTCCTTACTCACATTTACTTGTGAATAAGAACATCTTTGAGAACTTTGCTCTTCATGCAGATATCTCAGCCAAAATTGTACCTTGCTGTAAAATGTGATTTCAAGAGGAGTCACAAACTCCCTTTGCTGCTTCTTACCAGATTTTCACCTGCCAAGTGTCCCCCATACAGAAATTCTGGAGTAGCCACGGGGCTCCTTCTTGCCTGAGAAGGACAGGGAAGGCTTTCTGGAGATGATGTCTCAAATGAGTTTTAAAGAAAAGGTAGGCATTGTCTGGCCAGTAAATTGGGGGAGTGCGTTCAGAAGGGGTACCGCTAGGGAAGGAAGGGCATTCTAGCAGAAGACTGAGCATAGGCAAAGGCATGGTGTTTGTGAGAAGCTAATAGAAATGCAGCATGGGGGTGCCTGGGTGGCTCAGTGGGTTAAGCCTCTGCCTTTGGCTCAGGTCATGGTCTCAGGATCCTGGGATGGAGCCCCGCGTCAGGCTCTCTGCTCAGCGGGGAGCCTGCTTCCCCCTCTCTCTCTGTGCCTGCCTCTCTGCCTACTTGTGATCTCTGTCAAATAAATAAATAAAATCTTAAAAAAGAAAAAAAGGAAATGCAGTGTGGTTTTATGTATCCACAGAGAGGTGTGTTCTATGCAATGGAAAGTCGACAGTTACCAGCACAGATGGTGTAGACAGTAGGGTGGAGAGTTGGAGTTGAGAAAACCATATGGCTACTGTTTGCTGGGCAGTGGTTGGTTGAGGCGTGGTTTGCCTGGGCCAGAATGACCTGGAGAACTGTTTGGCATCTTAGCTTTATTTCTAGAGCTGGAGGTAATGCATACTGGGTGCTTTATCACGGGCTTCGAAGGCTTCAGTGCTTCCTGAAAAGCATCACCCTGAGAAACACTGAAGTTTTCAAGTTCTTAGGGAAAGTTTTAAACTTTTATGTGTCACTGGGATGGTGATGGTTCCATGACCTTCAGTGATCCCAGTGGTAAAACAAGTCTGCCTTTCTTTCTTCTTTCCTCCCTCCCTCCCTCTCTTGTTCTCCCTCCCTCCTTCCCTCCCTTCTTTCCTTCCTTTTTAAAGATTTTGTTTATGTATTTGACAGAGAGAGACACAGCCAGAGAGGGGACATAAGGAGGGGGAGTGGGAGAGGGAGAAGCAGGCTTCTCGTTGAGCGGGAAGCAGGGAGCCCCATGTGGGGCTCGATCCCACGACCCGGGGATTATGACCTGAGCCTAAGGCAGGCGCTTAACAGCTGAGCGACCCAGGTGCCCTGCTCAAGTCTTTCTTAATTAGGGATCAGGAAACTGACAGCCTTTCCAGGGCAACTCACCCCATTAACTTGTTAGGGTAGTCCTGAGCCCAGCCAGGGAGGGCTTGATGGGAATTCTTGTGGAGGTTCCAGGAAGTGAGTGTTGAACAGAAGTGAGATGATTTGAAAAAGCCCTCCTTCTGCACTTCAGACAAGCATTGTCCAATAGAGCTTTTGTGCTGCTGAAACTGATTTCTGTCCATGCCGCCCAACTTGGTAGGCACTAGCCTTTGTGGCTGTTGAGCTCGTAAAATGTGACATATGTGCCAGAGAAACTGAACTCCAATGTTACTTCATTTTAATTCATTAAAAATCTCAATCTAGATAGCTACACATGCTTGTGGTTATTGTATTGGACGACACAGCTTAACATCTTTGCGGTGACTAACTCTGGAAGGAGAGAGGAATTGAGAGTCCAGTGTGGGGGACAATGCCTGGAAGCCTTCTTGCTTATCTCTATGTACTTCTGTGCCATTTGAACTTTTGGTAAGCCCATGTTTTGTAGCTTCATAATTTTAAAAGCATAAGACATTTGGAGCAAGATCTGTGTGCCTTTATTCTCCCAGAGGACTTAGAAAATTGGGAAGGAGTTTTGATTTTTAGTCCAAGAACTACACCCTTCTCAGGAGCGCTGGAAACCCATAGAAGAGAAGACACTCACTTACCCTAGTGAGTGACCAGCAGGGCTGGGGCCCAGAGATCCAGATCCATTTTTGTTGTTCTTTCGACTTCGAGATAAGGCCTGGTTCCTGTGAGCTCAGTCAGTGTTGCTATTTTTTCTCTGTACCTAGAAATAAGTGACATACAATGCCTTAGGTTCAAATTCCACTGTTCATTGCTGATGTATGGGAAAGAGGTTGACTTTTGCATGTTAATCTTGCTTTTCTGTTGATGCGTTCAGATTTTCTACATAAACAGTCATGTCATCTGTGAACAAAGACAGTTTTATTACTTCCTTCCCGTTTCTTTTGTTGCCTTTTTGCATTGGCAAGGACATCCTGTACCACGTTGAAAAGGAGTTGTGAGAGGGGACATCATTGCCTTGTCCCTAATCTTAGTGGGAAAACTTATGCGTTTCTCACCCTTGAGCATGATGTTAGCTCTAGGGTTTTTGGTGAAATTTTTTTATCAAGTTGAAAAAATTCCCCTCTTTTCCTAGTTTACTGAATTTTTTTTTTTTTTGTATCATGAGTGCTATTGGATATTGTCATATGCTTTTGCTGAATTTATTGATTCATGTGATTTAAAAAATTTTTTTAATTAATTTATTTATTTGACAGAGAGAGAGAGATCATAAGTAGGCAGAGAGGCAGGCAGATAGAGTGGGGGAAGTAGGCTCCCCTCTGAGCAGAGAGCCTGATGCGGGGCTCGATCCCAGGCCCCTGAGATCATGACCTGAGCTGAAGGCAGAGGCTTTACCCACTGAGCCACTCAGGTGCCCCTTAATTTTTTTTTAGCTTGTTGTGATGGATTCCATTAATTGATTTTTGAACGTCAAACCTGTCTGGTATGCCTGGGATGTGTCTCACTTGGTTGTGACGTGTAATTCTTTTTAGATTTTTAAAAAATTTTTATTTATTTATTTGACAGACAGAGATCACAAGTAGGCAGAGAGGCAGGCAGAGAGAGAGGGGGAAGCAGGATCCCCACCGAGCAGAGAGCCCTATGTGGGGTTCGATCCTAGGACCCTGAAATCATGACCCGAGCTCAACCCGCTGAGCCACCCAGGCGCCTCATGTGACTTGTAATTCTTTTTATATGTGTTGAATCATGCAGTGATTTAGAGAAAGGAAATTAACTCCTAAAACTTCTAATTATTGATAAATAAACAGTGCCTCTCAAATCAGCAGTTTTCCCTCCATCATTTATTTTGGAGATAATATATTTTATCTTTAATAATTATTGTAGAACACATAGTAAAAGTTCAAATCATACAAAAGACTACCCAGTGAAAAATAAATCCTTTTACATCTGCCCTCAGATGTACTCTTCAGAGGTTACCACTTACCACAGATTTTTTTGGTGCATCTTTCCAGAATTTTCTGTTTCCTTTCAGAAAACAGTACTGACCACCTTTTATTAAGGAGTAATGACAACCTCATGGGGCTGTAGTTTGTATGGGCCGCATGACCTGGAGAATTGTTTTCTAGGGCTACCTTGGTTACACTTCTAGAACTAGGGGTAAGATGTGGTTTTGTTTTTGTTTGTTTGCCTCAGGCTCTGTATGCTTCCAGAAATGTTGGAGCCGACTTTATGTTTCTCTAAGCTCCTTTGTTCTCTTTGGCGGTCTTGCGCGCATGCGCTGGATGGTAGAGGGTCACCTCTGGGGTTGGAGCGTCCTTACCTCTTTTTCCATCCTGTCATCTCAGTTCCCTCCTCTGTCGTGTGACTGGAATAAATGTTCTTCCCCTTCTCTGTGTGCCTCCCTGTCCTGCACACTTAGGATGTCTTCAAAGAGGACCTTTCCTCCCAAGGGCCCTGTTTAAAATTCTACTCCCTCAGTGATGTGTGAAGAACAGTCAGAGATGTTGAAAGACATCTGACGTGTGACATTCCTTCTGGAGAACAGTGACTTACTTAGATCCCAGAGGACCCCGGAGCCTGAGGGGCAAGAAGAAAGGAGGCCTGGCCTCAGGGAGGAGAGCAGAATGGGAAGAGACTTCTCAGGTAGTGTGTGAATGTGTCTTGCTGTGAAGGTTTTGGTTGGATCTATGACCCGGCTGCATCCCATGCTCAGTTTTTGGAGGGCCTAGAAAGATTTCCTGATGGATCCATTGATCAGCCAGGAAACCTTTAACAAAGCAACAGAATTTTCATGCCCCATCGTGCACACTAGCTAAGGCTTCTCTCTAAAGTGCCACTCCAAATCACATTGCTCCTGGTGACATTCGTCGTAGCACCTGTGGCTGATTATTAATTTGTTCATTGCTTTGTTCATTGCTGTGTGTGTCTGTCTTCCCCACCATACTGGCAGCTCTGCGAGTGGAGGGATGCGGCTGTATCCCAGTGTCTAGAACATGCCCACTGCCTGGGACGCTGTAGGTGCTGAGGACAAACACTGGTTAGCTAAAAGACTACGTAAGTGCACACTCTTTACCAAATCAGAAGACAGTGATCGCTGCCATTTGTTGAGCACTGGTTGTGGGCCAGCCCCCCCCGTCAAGCACCTTTTATCTTGTTTATCTTATTATTTAAAGGTTAGGAAGATGAATCACTGAGATATATACAGTCCCAAATCAACAGTACACCTGGTGGGCTGGATTTGAACCCTATTCAAGACCCCTAAGTTCAGTAAATGAAGGTATAATCCCCAGAGATGTCAACGGTGGGCAGAGACGTCAGGAAGGGGGACCTGCCCACAGCAGGAGGTTTCTGCCTTCCAGATGGGTGCCAGGGGCTCAGTAGCAGACCAGGCCCCTGCTCCTCAGGAATTTAGATGGAGACACCCCCACAGCCCACCAACATGGTCCTGTGGAGCGGGTTGACCCCTGATCAGGGTTCCAGGTAGATGTTCTGAGCAGTTCTGAATTATTTCGGTGCTGAGGCAGAAACACTTCCTGGCGTTGAACCCTAATGAGAACTGTGCATGAGATTAAAGTCAAGAGATTCAGCGGTTAGTTATTTTTCTGTTAATGAACGAGGGGAGAGAAAGCAACCCTTCAGCCATCAGCCATATGGTTCACCTTTGTTCTCAGTCTTTCCTGGCTCTCCAAGGGGCCCCACAGGACTTGTGAGTCTCTTTATTTTGGTTACGTTGTATTTAGCAAAATACCTGAGAGTCATTTTCACCATTCTGGGTGGCCATGGATGGCTCATTTCCATCCATTTTCCTACCAGGAGAGCGCCATGCGAGAGAGATCAATGGCCTAATGAGCGCCCTCATCATGGCGAACGAACTCCCTCATGGCTGGGCCGTCTCCAGGCCTCACTAGCTGTCCCGCCTCATGGGGTCTTATGCTATTTGAGGGTCACTTGAGCCTCTTGCTATGAATCTGAACAGTGCATTATATTTTGTAAAATGTTTTATATTCACTTTACTGGTCCTTTTCTCAGTAAGTCACTAAGTAGGGAAGGAAGAGAACTCAGAGGAATCCAGGCCCAACACCCCTCGTTATCCTAGAGAGTTAGTCCTGGCCAGGGTGACCTTCTTAAGAGGGACAAAGCGCATCTTTTTCTTTTTTTTTTTCCTTAATGAGGGTTAGTGCTATTCATTGTCTCTCACATCTATTTTTTTTTTAAACAGCTTCATTGAGATATAATACACATACCATACAATTTACCCATTTATTTATTTGCTTATTTAAAAAAATATTTTATTTATTTATTTTACAGAGAGAGCACGTGAGTGTGGATGAGTAGAGGGAGGGGCAGAGGGAGAGGGAGAAGCAGATTCCCTGCTGAGTGTGGAGCCCAATGCAGGGCTTGATCCCAGGACCCTGGGATCATAATCGGACCTATAGTCAGACTCTCAACCAACTAAGCCACCCAGGCGTCCTACAATTCACCCATTTAAAGTGATTACACATTTTATATGTAACTCTGTGATAGCATATATCACAGAATTGTACAGCCATCACCAGACTCAAACTTAGAACATTTCATCACCCCCCAGAAGAAACCCCAGACCTCTTAGCTGTCACTCCCTCAACCCCTGCATTTCTCCCAGCCCTAAGCAACTGCTCATCGACTCTCTGTCTCTATCATATGATTTGGGCCTGGCGTCTTTGAGTTAGCTGCACGTTTTCTGGCTTCTTTGTGTTGCAGTGTGTATCCATGCTTCGTTTCTGTTCATTGCCAAGTTGTATTCCACTGTTTGTTTACCTGTTTGTTGGTGGGTGGGCATTTGGGTCATCTCCAGGTTTTGGCTAGTATGGATAATGTTGCTAGGAAGATTGTACAAGTTTTTATGTGGACATTTGTTTTCATTTACCTCAGAGCAGCATGACTGGGTCATGTGGTGACTCTGTGTTTACCTTTTTGAGGGACTGGCAGTTAACCACAGTGACTGCGCCATTTTACATTCCCTCCTGGAAGTGTCCAAGGGTTCTGTTGACTCTACATGCTCACCAGTAACACTTGTTACTGCTGACTTTTTTTTTTTTTTTTTTCCATTGATCATTGTCATCATGTGGGTGTGAGGTGGTGAAGCGGATTTGCGGTCTGGCTTGGGTTTGTCTTTCCCTGATGGTGTCAACGAGCCTCTGGACAATACATTTTTCCTAGACTGCTAGACGTTCTGTTGGGGGTTAACCCTTGAACAGGTGAGGATAGCTTGGCTATTTCTGGAGCCCATTTCTCCTCCGGTGGCCTCACGTCCATGGGACGTCCCTCACCCTTGAGCGTCTCTACCTGGATGGCTGTTGGGTGGTGGTCTGTGACTGAGCCACCCACACCTTCCCTCAGTGAGCCACCTTCAGAGCTGGCCTTCTGCTTTATGGCCATTTTTCCTACCACACCATCCACAAGACAAATGAAAGAAGTGCAATTTGCTTTTTAAAGTCAGTTGCAGAAGTGATCCTGTCATACCTACGACGGAAGTTACAACAGTCTTGAAGGTTGCGGCATTTTGTTGAAGACCCTGTACATGAAGCCCACAGCGCAGAAGAAGGGGTGTGTTTTCTAAGAAATGAATAGGTTAGCAGAGCCAAACCCTTAGGGTATTTCATTTTTTTAAATATAATTTTTTGAAATTAAGCTCTTCATTTTGAGATGTAGATTCATACCCAGTTGTGAAAAGTATTACCGAGAGATCCCATCCTTGGAACTGTTTAATTGTGGGAGGAAATGATTTACTGAGGGACTGGAAAGTAAGTCTGGAAGAGTGCCAAGAATTCGAACTATTTCTGCGGCCATCAGTTTCCTGCTTTTCCCAGGACGAGGACCTACGACCCAACCTTCAAACGAGCTGCTCTGAGGAGGGGTTATTTGTTGACAGAGGCTATTCCACTTTGCGATTTATTTTGGCTTAAAGTGGACACACCTAATAAAACCATCTCTCCTTTCTCATCCCCGTTCTTAAGGGTCGGATGCTAATGTTGAATCTTTTCGGCTTGTTGAATCAACGGCTGCCCCTAATCCGCTGAACTTTTTTTTTTCTTTCCGCTGAACTTTTAAAGGAAATTAAGCCTTCCAAAGATCTCATTTTTAACTTAGACCTACGCACACGGGGGAAATCAAAATCCTCTCAGTGAGGCAAAGAGTATAATTGAGCTAAAGGTGATAACATTGGTCTGTGAAATACTGGTGTATCATTTGAGTGTGATGCCCTCATTAATTCGTGCATTTTTATAAAGTTACAAGTCTGTGTTAGGTACTGCTTGAGGTGCTAGGGATAGTTAGAGAACCAGACACATGGAAATCCCTCCTTCATGGAGCTTATGTTCTCTAGAATATAATTATTATATGTAATATCTTTTCTAGAACAATATCATGCTGTAAATTGTATCCCCAGGACTTAATTATCTTAAAAATGGAAGTTTGTACCTTTTGACCCCCTTCACTCATTTCTCGCACCCCCAGCTCGCCAACCATTAATCTGTGCTCTTCATCTGTGAGGTTTTGTTTTGTTTGGATCCCATGTGTAAGTGAGATCATACAGTATTTGTCATTTTCTATCTCTTATTTCACTTAGTATAGATCCATTCCTGTTGTTGTAAATGGTGGGATTTCCCTCTTTCTCATGGCTGAATTATATTCCTCTGTGTGTGTGTGTGTGTGTGTGTGTGTGTGTGTGTGTGTATGTGTGTGTGTATGTGTATACCATACCTTCTTTATTCATTTACTTGTCAATAGACACTTAGGTCATTTTCATGTCATGGCTCTTGTGAATAGTGCTGTAATGGCATAGGGTTATAAGTATCTTTTTGAGGTAGTGGATTATATGGTAGGCCCTGTGGATATCTGTGGGGGAGAACATTCCAAGCAGAAGCAACAGCCAGTGCAATGGCCCTGAGGTAGGTTTGTGACTGACCTGAGAGAACAGTAAGAGTTGATTGAACAAGTAAAAGAGTAGATGAGGTGGGAAGAGGTGGTAGGGCCCATCTGATGGGGCTTTGTAGGCCAATGTAAACTTAATATGTGTTGATTAAGAATGTTCAGAAGATTAATCACTGAACTATTTTTTTTAACAACTGAAGCATGACATGCATGCAGAGAAGTGTGCAAAATTATAAATCTACAGCATGACAGACTTTTATAAAGTGAGCACTCTTGGATGACAGCACCCAGTTCCAGAAACACAGCATGGGGACACCTCAGGAGCCCTCCTTGGGCCTCCCTCTCAGGCACTTCTCCCAGAGAGCGACTGCCATCCTGGCTTCTTACACCATAGGTTAGTCATGCTCATTGTTGAATTTCATATAATTTTCCATGAAAAGCCTTGTGCGGTCTGCACTCTGCTGTCTTCTTGCATCTGGTCCCCCCCTTATGCTTAGCATTCTGTTTTTGAGATTCCTCCTTGTTGATGCTTATAGTTAGAATTCTGTAATTGTCATTGACATATGGGAGTCAGTTGTATGAATATGATATTATTTTGTTACTTAAAAAAAGATTCTATGTATTTATTTATTTGAGAGAGAGAGGAGAGGGGCAGAAGGAGAAGGAGAGAGAGAATCTGAAGCCAACTCTGGGCTCAGCTGGTTCCTACGACCCTGAGATCATGACCTGAGCTAAAGTCAAGAGTCGGACGTTTAACCAACTGAGCCACCCAGGCGCCCGAAGTTACTTTTCCTACTGTTGTTTCCACTTTGGGCCATCACAACCTGCTTTTGTTAGCTTCAACTTTTTTTTACTTTTAAATAAATAATAAGCTCCTAAGTGTCACAGAGCCAGCCAAATAGTTAGGGGATTTTGGAATGTTTGGAAAACAGTTGCAAATGTTGGAAACGAGATAGGCCTTACCATTCCCAGATTTGTCCAGGGATGAGGTTGTTGGCTTCCTGTGGCAGCTCAAGAGGTCAGAGCCGGCCAGCAGTGCAGCTGCCCACAGGCCCAGCTGTGCAGTGGGCATTATGTCATGAGTTGGCGTGGTTTCCTTAAGCCATCACTGGGATACTCTACCTTTCCCTTTGACATTGCTCCAGCAGATGTTTGTCTGTCTGTTCCAGAGCGAGGCTCCTGTGTGGAGGGTCCGCTTCCATGGCTGTGGTCCATGGGGTCAAGGAGACCTGTGTCTTTTACACCCGTAAACCCATGATGCAGGAAAACTGTACTTTTTTAGGCCACACTCTTCCCACATCCAAGTAAGGACACAGACAGTGCAAGGTGGAATCTGCCCGGAGAAGGGAAGAGGTTTGAGAGTGTTCTTCGTGAGGTGCCCAAGCACTACTACCCTGAGCAGATCCCTTTTTGATGATTTTGAAACTGACCTTTATGGAAACGTGGTCCTTGTGCTGAAAATGCAGACCAGGTGTACTCTGCAGCTGTGGAGTCATGAGGTAGAAATCTGATCGCTTTTTTTAGGAGGAGGTTGGTGGCTCTCCCATTTCTCCCTGCCCCTTTGGGTCACCTGTCCTGTCACCTCTCTGCTCAGCCAGCGTGTGCTCCCCACCACCATCTGTGAGCCATCCTTTCAGTCAGCAACATACCTCAGCTACCCATCTGGTGGCCTCAGCCCTTGGTTCATCTTGGAACACAACCCCAACACAAATGGGGCTTCTACAGTCTCTGTGTCCTTCTTGAGAACTTCTCGATTCAGCTGGGGGGGGGGACATTCCTCCTTGTGGACTCATTCCAAACTGAGGAGGCTAAGAAGGCAAGCAGGTAGACTGAGGAAATTAGTAGGATAGAGAAAGCAAGAGAGAAGGCAGCCTTCTAAGTCGGTAATTCCTAGTGTTCTCACCTGTTTATAGATATATGCTGTATTTTCCCAATAACAAGGCTATTTCGAGACTGTACCATTGCTACTATGAGAATTGTGGTCAAATACTGCTTTCATGGTGCATTATTGTAGGAGGGGTGTTCTCCTTCCTCCATGTAGGAGAAATTTTTGTGACAGGAATAGATACCTGGCACAGAGTGGATGCGTGGAAATTGTTTGCTGAAAGAATGAGTAAGGAGAGTATGTCTTTGAATGTCTTGTAGTAACTGATGTTCTGCTATATTGGGGTCTCCTGAACCCAATATTGCTTGTTGTTTGACTATCCCAGTCTGACAACCCAACGTCTCCTAGACTTCCTGTCATTCCTTCATTCACTTGTTTATATTTATTTATCAAGTATTTACTGTGAAAGGTAGTACAAGAGGATCTTGGGAAACAGCAGTGAACAAGATAATATAAGCTCATCAGGTTTATATGTGAGAGGGGAGAGGCTGACAATAACCAAGCACTTACACAAAAATTTTTTTTGACAGATGATGATGAATTCTATGTGGAAAATAAAGTGGGTAAGGGGGATTAGGGAATGAAGTAAGGAAGAGGTAGAGTTCTTTACGGAGTGGTCTGGGAAGATCTCGCTCACCAGATAAGGTGATAATTTAAACAGGGCCTGAGGGAAGTGAGGATAGAGGCGAGTGGATACCTGGGGAAAAAAACATTCTAGGAAAATAAAAGAGGTTGAAAGATCTTGAAACTGAAGAGAGTGTGGTGTGTTTAAGGAGCACGAAGGAGTAGAGTGATCAAGAGGAGAGGCCAGGAGAGGAGTCCCCAGAGGTGATGGTGGGTCAACCCTGAAGGTCTTATAGGTCACCAGAAGTGTTGTAGAAGCCATTGGAAGGTTTTGGTAGAGGATGGCATGGTCAGACCTATGTCTTCTAAGAGGATAGTTCAGCTGCTATGTTGAAGATAGGCTCGGGGGGACAGAACAAGAGTAGAAAGACCAGTAAGGAGGCTGGTATGCGACTCCAGGTGAGAGATGTTCCCTTATGTGGCGAGAAGCTTTGAACACCCAAGGCTTCCAGAATGTTTAGTGGTCCAGAATACACTATTCTACTTTTGTGTGAATTTCAAGCCTAGGAATGAACACCATCTTGGCTTTGCAGAAAAAGAGGTGGTGAGGGCTTCCTTGGGCTGCAGCCCCCTATGCCCTTCCCCTTTGAGGGCCATCACCCAGAACACAAGTTCCACCAAAGTGGTGTGGCATCTGGGTGTCATCAGCCCTTGGTGCACCCCTGAATTTACAGTAGGACCCCAAGTATATCCTTTTCCTTCACCCTCATTCCACCAGCTGCAGAGCAGCCCCCTCCTCTAAGCAGTGAGTGAGTTTCACCCAGTGAAGTCACACAGAGCATCCATAAGCCAGGGTTCCTCCTTTCCCTTCTCGCCAAAAATAAGTTTTGGCCTTTTCTTCCTTTCTTTTTTAATTGAGATATAATTTACATATAAGATTGTGTGGATTTTAGGTATACAACATATTGAGTTGATTTGATACATTTATATATTGCCATATGATTACCACCATTTACATAGTAGTTAGCTAACAACTCTGTCACGTCATATAACTATCATTTCTTTTCTTTTCTTTTCTTTTTTTTTTGGTGAGAACATTGAAGATCTAGTCTCTTAGCGATTTTGAAGTCTATAATAGACAATATTGTTGGCTCTAGTCACTCTGTTTGGCTTAGCTCTCCAGAACTTCTACATCATCTAGTCATAAGTTTGTATCCTTAAACAGCATCCCTCCCATTCCCCACCCCTGGTCCTTGGTAACCTCCATTCTACTCTCTGTTTTTATGAGTTCAGCTTTTTTAGATTTCACATATTAGCAATATCATATCATGTCTTTTCTATGTCTGACTTATTTCATTTAGCGTGACGCCCTCAAGATCCATCCATGGTGTTACAAATGGCGGGATAGCCTCCTTTCTCATTGCTGGATAGTATCCCACTGTATATATACATATACCTTATCTTCTTTATTCTTTCGACCGTTGATGGACACTTAGGTTGTTTCCGTACCTTAGCTGTTGTGAATAATGCTGCGATAAACAAGGGAGTACAGATATCTTTCAATATCTTGTTTTCACTTTCTTTGAATATATGCCCAGAAGCTGGGTCCTATAGTAGTTCTATTTTAATTTTTTTTTAAAAGATTTTATTTACTTATTTGACAGAGAGAGATCACAAGTAGAGAGAGGCAGGCAGAGAGAGAGGGGAAGAAGCAGGCTCCCTGGTGAGCAGAGAGCCCAATGCGGGGCTCAATCCCAGGACCCTGAGATCATGACCTGAGCCGAAGGCAGAGGCTTAACCCACTGAGCCACCCAGGAGCCCCTCTATTTTAATTTTTTGAGGGACAGGCCTCCATACTGTTTTCCATAGTGATTGAGCCAATGTACATTCCCACCAAAAGTGCAGGAGGGTCCGTTTTCTCCACATCCTCGCTGACACTTGTGACCTCTTGTCTTCTTATGATAGCCATTCTACCAGGTGTGAGGTGGAGTTGGGCCGTTTCTGGCCATGACTTCGATGAAGTCAATGGTGGTGCTGCTTTCCTCAGACTTCTCTGGGTCTGGACTCACCTGGTTCGCTTTGCCGCTGGAGGCGTCTCTCCTGGGTGTCGTCCATTTCAAGCCTTACGTCGAGCTTACAGTGCTTCACTTCCGCCTTTGGATTCTGTATTGCTTCTCTGTTGCTGTGTAACACGACTACATCCTGAGCACCTTAAAGCAGCACCCTTTTCTCAGCTCTGGAGGCCAGAAGTCTGGTGGACTCATCTGGATTCTGTGCTCAGGGAATCAAAAAGCCTCAGTCAAGCTTGCGCTGGACTGGGCTTTTAGCCCCAGGCTCAGAGAAAGAATCTGTTTCCAAGGCCACTCATGTTGGCCGTAGACTCCACCGCTTGGTCCGTGTAGGACTGAAGTCCCCATTTTCTTGGCTCTTGGCTCTTGGCTGGGAGGTACTCTCAGCTTCTAGAGGTCACCCACATTCATTGTCACGTGGCCCCCTCCATCTTCAAGCTGGCAATGGTGCACCACATCCCTCTCATGCTTCGAATCTCTCTGCTCTTCGAGTCTCTTCTGCTACCAGCTGGAGAAAGCTGTCTGTATTTTAGGGCTCATGCGATTATGTTTGGCTCACCTGGGTCATCCAAGGACAGTCTCTCCATCTGGAGGTCAGCTGTGCCATGTTGCACACGGGAGTGAACTCTCCTCATATAGTTCTGGGGATTGGGCAGGACATCACTGGAAATTTAGAAATTCTGCCTACCTTGACAGATTCTTTTGCTTCAGTATAAGTAGTATTCAGGTACTTGCCTTGCCCTCATGACTGGTGTATCTTGATAGTTACTACAGAGCTTTTATTTCCGGGACTCAAGTTCTGTCTTTTTTTAGGGAGACTATTGGCATTCTGAAGCCACTCAATGCCCCAGAACCCCACCTAACAATCAGAACTCAGCGCCTAGTGTTTCTTTTGACTCTGAATGGCAGGGAACCCAGGAAATTCCAGCTTATTATGTCATTTATGTCATATATGTCATTATATGATCATTACAGCTTCTCGTTAAGGCTAACGTTTTGAGGCCCGAGATAGTCAGGGTGCTTTTGGGTTTTGATTAGAGTCTTCTGAATCATGAAGCATGAGTAACTTCTAATGTTCCTGTGAACCTGCTTATATCCATCACAGCCAATTTTCTTTCTTTCTTTCTCTTTCTTTCTTTCATTCTTTCTTTCTTTCATCTTTCTTTCTTTCTTTCTTTTAGGATTTTATTTATTTATTTATTTCTCAGAGAGAGAGAGAGAGAGAGAGAGAGCACAAGCAAGCAGAGTAGGAGGCAGAGGCAGAGAGAGAAGCAGGCTCCCTGCTGAGCAAGGAGCCTAATGCGGGACTTGATCCCAGGACCCTGGGATCATGACCAGAGCCGAAGGCAGCAGCTTAAGCAGCTGAGCCACCCAGGGATCCCCATCACAGTCAATTTTCTGATAACTTACCAAGTCTGCTGGAAGCTCCCATGAATGTGAACTCATTATCTTATAATGTGGTGTATTCTGTTCTTGGACAGGTCTTTTTATTAAAAAATTCTTGGCCCATGTTGGCTTCTTTCTGATTTTTACCCAATGACCACACCAAATGACTCTTTTGTCTTATAAATTATGGTTATTCACAGGGTGCCTGGGTGGCTCAGTCGTTAAGCGTCTGCCTTCAGCTGAGGTCATGATCCCGGGGTCCTAGGATTGAGCCCCGCATCGGGCTTCCTGCTCTGCGGAAAGCCTGCTTCTCCCTCTCCCACTCCCCCTGCTTGTGTTCCCTCTCTCCCTATGTCCCTCTCTGTCAAATAAATAAATAAATAAAATCTTAAAAAAAATTATGGTTCTTCAGACATGTGTAGAGGCAGATATCAAGTCTTGGAATATCTCTTCCCCAACTAGACTCCAGCTTTGACGAGCAAACCGGCACATAATGTTCACTTCTGGCGCTGGACACATCTAAATGTGGAGCTTCCCTGTTGTACTCACCTGCGTTTCTCTGGCTCCCAGCACATGTCATCGCCCGTAGGAGGTACAAATAAATATTTATTGACACCCTCTCCTTTGGAACTGAGGTGTCTGCCCAGTAGACATTGTTCAGTCTCGTGAGCCATCCCCAGTCTGCCTGGAAACAGTGAATGCTTTCTGTCTTAAATCCTTTCCAGGACCAGGTGCATAAATAGATAAATAAAACCAGTTAATGATTCAGGCACTTGAGAGAAGTTGCTTTCCTAAGTAACAAATTTTGGTGCTTGATTTAAATTGTCCCTCATTCAGAGCTGCAGCGAGAAAGGAGGAGATAAATCCTTTACAAGAGAAAAAAGGATCATATTAAAATTGGAATTGGTTTTCCTTCTCCTGTCTCATAAGTGCAGGGAGTCATTTAATCAGATGCCTCTCTCGATGTGGGCACTTGTTCCAGAGCTGGAAATGAACCCCCACTAACAATAAGAAATTCCTCCCAAGAAAAATAGATGTGCTTGCCTTGCTGTTGGGTACATGGCAATCACCTTATTAGAGGCAACAAATCTGGGTCTTCATGATGGGTATCTGCTGCACTATTCGAACATTACTGCTTGGTTGAAAATGCGTGGCTTTGTATAATGTAGTTATCGACACACTGGTCTCATTTTTCTATGGGAAGAATGTAGGTAATTTTATCTGCAAGAAATTGCAAATTATAGCCACTAGCTTGGGAGCTCAGCTCTATAAAACCTGAATGTATTATAATGCTCCCATGAAAGAACATTCCACATTTATAAAAATTTCAGGGTGTAGTTCTGCTCTTTGAAAAATAAATGCATACCTTATATGAACGATAAGGGGTCTTGCCTCATCCTCTTAGCACTTATCTTTCCTTTCAACAGATATTTACTGATTCCTGTGATAAGAGAAGAGGTGCAGTTTTTAAGTAGGATTTTCAAGGAAGATCTCTAGTTGTATCTTAGAAGATCTGCAGGAAAGCAATTACAGAAAATAGTCATTTGTTACCTCATAATGTTTGATAAACATCAGAATAAACTAGATTAGCTTGTTTTTGACAACTTTGATCTGGACATAACCTATTTCACACATATTACGCAAATCGGTTTTTAAAATAGAGTTAACCATGCTAAGGAGGGGATGTTGGTTGTTTAATTCTTTCTTTATTTGTTATCTTTCCCAAAAGTGTGACTAATAATTATCTGACAGATAATTACAGAGCACTGAACTCTAAGTTATAAAATGCTAAAGAGAAGCTAACTTTTATTCTGCACTCTTCTTCTGTCTTCCAAATGCATATTTTGCTGTCTCTAGATTTTGGCACGTTGTTAGAGTCTGAAGAATATATTAATTTGGTAACCTTTTTGGCCAAATGCATTGACTAAGGAATTGACTCACCCAGCGAGCCTGTACTGGGCCTTTCCTTTGTTTAGATCACAGCACTAGAGATGGAGAGAAGAAAGCACACCACAAGAAACAGCAGTCTTACCTTAAAAATTTGTTGTTGTTGTTGTGGGGAGAACATTTAAGATCTACTTTCTTAGCAACTTTGAAGTATAAAATGCAGCATTGTTAACCGTAGTCACCATTCTGTACATGAGATGCTCAGAATGTATTCCTCTTATAACTGGAAGTTTGAACCTTGGACCACCATCTTCCAATCCAGCTCCTTGGCAACCCCCAGTCTGTTTCTCTGAGTTCAGCTTTTTTAGATTCTACATATGAGTGATGTCATATAGTATTTTCTTTCTCTGGCTTATTTCACTTAGCATCATGCCCTCAAGTTTTCTCCGTGTTGACACAAATGGCAGGATTTCCTTCTTTTTTTTTTTTTTAAGATTTTATTTATTTATTTGCTAGAGAGAGACACACAGTGAGAGAGAGAACACAATTAGGGGGAGCGGGAGAGGGAGAAGCAGGCTTCCTGCCAAGCAGGGAGCCGAATGCGGGGCTCGACACCAGGACCCTGGATCATGACCTGAGCCGAACAAAGGCAGAGGCTTCATGACTGAGCCACCCAGGCACCCCAGGATTTCCTTCTTTTATATGGCTGAATAATATTCTCTCTCCCTTTATGTCACATTTTCTTTATCCACTCATCTGTTGATGGACAGTTAGGTTGTTTCCATGTCTTGTCTGTTTTGAATAATGCTGCCATTAACATGGAGTGCACATACCTCTTTGAGATAGTGATTTCATAGAGGGGAGCCTTACCTTTAATGAGTCTGTAGACTATTTGTTCTCAATGCGTGGTCTTACCCCAACATTGACATTTGTGTGTGTGTGTGTGTTTATGTGTGTGTGTGGGCACTGAGTACATGCTGACAGCCCTGGGATATGCTAGCATAGTAAATGGACATGCAGAATGATTTCAGTTAAATTAATAGACTTATTTTTTAGGGCAGTTTTATGTATACAGAAAAATTATGCGGGAAGTACAGAGCTCAGGTCTACCCTTTGTTTTCTGTCCCTGCTCTCCCCTGTTATTTTGCGTAAGTGTAGTACATTTGTAACAATTGATGAACCCATACTGACACGTTATTGTTCACTGAAGCCATAGTTGAGTTAGGGTTCACTCTTCCTGTTGTGTAGTTCTCTTGGTGTGGACCTGGGATAATGTCATAAATCCACCAGTGTCATAAAGAATAGTGTTCAAATCCTGTTTCCTGCCTACTCATTCCTCCGTTCCTCTTCCCAGACCCCTGGTAACCACTGATACTTTTACTCTTCTCTCTATAGTGTTGCCTTTTCACGGTTGTCATATAGTTGGAATCATTCATACATATGTTCTTTCACTCAGCAAAATGCATTTAAGATTTCTCCATGTCTTTTTGTGGCTTGATAGCTCATTTCTTCTTCTTCTTTTTTTTAATCACTGAACAATACTTCATTGTCTGGATGTGCTATGGTTATCTCTCCACCTGCTGAAGGACATCTTGGTTGCTCTCAAGTATAGCGATTATGAATGAAGCTTCTAGAAACAATCGTGTGCAGGTTTTTATATATGGATATGTTTTCAGCTCCCTTGAGTAACCACTAAGGAGTACCACGGCTGGATCGTAGTAAGGTTTAGGTTTGTAGAAACTGGCAAACTGTCTTCCTACCATTTCTCATTTCCACCAACAGTGAGTGAGTTCCTGTTGCTCCACACCCCCTACCAGCATCTAGTGCCTTAGGCATTTGGGTTTTCTAGCTAATGGGTTGTGGGGCGGTACCTCCTCATAGGATGATTCTGATGAAGCATGCGCGGCACGCACGCCTCACAGGTGCACTGCACAGACGGGTGGGGTAGACAGCTGCAGCATCTGCTAATGCATTCTGAGCCCTGCGTGGTTCAGAAAATAATTTTCCTCCTCCTCATCGTTACTCATGAACATAGCTGTTTTCAGTCAAGTGTCAGATAGGGCGAGTGCCCTTGGAGGCCCCCTCATCAACTCCCCTGGTCAAGGCAAGTCTTTCCTTCTATGGCACATCCTTCACACTTCCTCAGTTTGGAAGGGGTGGCCCTGTTGGGGTTTTTCTCTTACTGTCAGTGCAGTGAGTTTGCGGCTGATTTGCTCTCAGGGGAGAAGCAACTTGCTGTAAGATGTCTTCTGCTGTCATTTTGGACAGTACCTTGCCCGGGGTTTTGTTTACTTAGATAGTCCCATGGGGCTCGCTCTGTTGAGTTTGTCCTGGCGCCCCGATGAGTGTCAGTGTCAGCAACGGTCATAATCTTCAACTTCACCAGCTCTGCCTGTCTTTGGAAGACTTTTTGCCTCATGGTGTTAAAAACCAAAGACCCCGTAAGTCTACAAGGAGATTTCCATGTTAGACATAACGTGTTCACCCTGCACGCGGGCTTGATCGCCAACCTCTGTTTGAAGAGCTGACATGGCGGATCTCATGGGAAAGCCTTTCTTTGTTATGTCACGGATATTTCTCCTAAGTTCTGCTTTTCTCCGTTTTACCCCATTAATAATATTTGTGAGGAGAGGGGGCTGGGAATCTCGTCTTAGAGCTGTTTTTACATGGCAGGTGCAGGGGGAGGGATAGAGGCATCAGTCCCTGTGGAGTGGGGGATCTGCTATACCTTTTGACTTTCCCAGAACTTAATTACTAATGGCCTCCTGTCGACCAGAAGCCTTACTAAGAGCCTCAACAGCCAATTTACATATACTTTGTATGTTATATGTATCATACACTGTATTCTTACAGTAAAGTAAGCTTGAGAAAAGAAAATGTTATGAAGACAATCATAAGGAACAGAAAATACATTTACGGTATAGAACAGTATTTATCAGATAGAATCTACATGTAAGTGCTGCCACACAGATCAAACCCGTTATTCAGGGGCCAACTGGGTATGTCTCTGGTGGTCAATCTTATCAGGGTATTCTAGGCCAACTAGTTCGTACCCTGCCCAGTAAAACTTGCCTGGTGATGGAAATGTCCCACACCATCCAGGATGGGAGCCACGAGCCACATGTGCCTACTGAGCATTTGAAATGCAGCTAGTATGACTGAGGAATATATTTTTCATTTTATTTAGTTTTAATTAAATGTAACTGTAAGGAGCCCCCTGCGGCTAGCGGCTGAGGAATGTAGGGGGGGCAGCACAGAAACTGCTTGGCAAGTGGCTTATCCTTCCCTCCGCCAGAATTACAGAGATTTTACGGGAGATGTAACTAAACTCAATCTGAAAAAACTAAATCTGGAAAAAAATCCATCATGGAATTGGAGGTGACTCCTTAAAAATGCTTCTTGATTTTTCTGTGTTCAGTCGGGCCTTATATGGTTCTCAAGAAGTTTGTAAATGATGCATAGGAGGTTTGAGGAACACAACGTTCTGGTCTTGATGTTGGTGTGCCCTGTGACCCAGGACAAGGGACTAGGACATTCTGAGCTTTAGTTTCCCACATATAATGGGAACCACAGAGAGGATACACTCAAGATAACTAGCTTCCGTGGTGGATGTGATGTAGGGAGAGCCATCGAAGGCATTCCTTCTGCTCTAGAGAATTCTGATTTGGAAACTAGAGAAGTCAGGTGAGTGCCAAGTATATGAGTCTGGATTGGCTAGGTTATGCTGTGGCACCAAGTTCACCCTGGAATCTCTGGGCCTTGACACGCAAAGTCTCAGTTCTCACGCCTCCAAAATGCATTTGGGCATTTGTTCCCCATGCAGTCACTCAGGGGTCCTGGCCGTTTCCATCTTGCTCCTTCATAATTGGATCTATGCAGGAGAGAAACAGAGGACACAGGAGGGTTCCACTCCAGCTAACAAGTTAGTAAAGACCGAGAATGATACAGTCTCTTCTGTTCACACTCCCTTGACCAGCACTTGACCATGGCCCTGACTGTGGAAGGAGGTTGGGGAATATGGGGGAGCCTATGCATATTGGATGGATGGTCAATGTCTTTTCCATACCAAATGTTTTGCTCTTAACAAATTCCAACATTCTAGAATGATTTTGGAATTGTAAACTATTTCCATCAAGTCAATCAGATATAATCTGGGAGGTCGCACAGAATATTTTATTTCTGGGCTTCAGTTCCTCTTTGGAATTTGCTTGGATACCTTATTTACTTACCCGTAAAGTCAATTCTTTTTTTTTTTTTTTTTACTTTTTTAACATTTGCTTTTACAGTGCTTATTCACTTTGAGATTCTTTGGACACAGGTGCACATAAAAAAAAAGTTATGGTAACGATTTTGCTATCTAGCTGAACAATTTTAGTTCACATTTTTTGGGATATGAACGGAAACAAATGGAAAGGGTATCTTACACAATTTTTTCAAGCTTGTACTGAACTTGACCATTACTATGACATTCTTAAAGCAGCCTGTGATTTGTTTATTTTTAGTTTTGCAAAACTCAATGTACTATGGATCATGGTGAAATGCATCCTTCATTCACAACAGCCAGCTTGAAAGTGGCAAGCATTTTCCTAAATCTCCTCTCTCCCCAACTTATCATTTTTCTATCGTCTCATGGAGCTTATAGAGACATGCTTTCTGTCATTATACCCCAAATTTCCCTGCTCATGGAGATCACAAGGCAGTTGTCAAAAATGCAGAATACCCTGTTTTCAGTGGGTCTGAGACAGGGTCTAACTAAGAATGTATATTTGATAAATACTTTTTGATGGTTCTTCGCATTATTTTGGGAATGCTGCTTTATCTTTATTTTAAGGCAACCAACCAGATTTAGGAATGGGAGGTCATCAGATTTTTGTCACGAAAGTCAGATTGATGACAAAGTATTCGTTAGTGCCCTTGCCAAAGAACAGCTGACTCGTTGTGTGGGAGTTCATCAGCTTCCCAAACTTCAGTCCTCGCTCTGCCATTTCTACAACCTTTTCTTGGCTTCATACCGTTTTTACAGCTACTTACATTTTTCTTCCAATTACGTAAACCGACTTATTTAAATTGGAAATGTTATGCTGTGAAATCATAACATTAACACTAAAAGGTATTTGTGTACAACCTCAGGTTAATTCAAGTGCTCATTATGAAGCCTGCACCGTATTTGGGGCACATGAGGTAGAGTAACTCATTGTTCCGGTGTAAGAAGGTCTCTTGCTTAGGAATGTCAGCTTATGAGTTTGTTGACGGAGTTACACCATGGAAGCTTGAGACATAGAAGCGTGATTGTGAAGACTCAAGCATTTATATTTCATTGAAGCCATCAGTAGTAGCTTTAATCAAAGCAAAACATTTACACTACCACATGTTCAACTGATAATGGGTGTCACGTCACAATGCCATTTGTGAATTTAATCATTTGTGTGACCCTGTCTTTAGGTGGGTGTACCCATCTCTATGCTTATTTATGGTGATTACACATGTGAAAATACTGTTTCCAAATGGACTGGTTTATTTTTGTTTCTGGTGTAGTAAATACTAAGTTTGTCCACCATGATTTTTATTTCAGAAACGATGCTCAGTGTACATATCACTAAGTAGGTATCTGTACATCCGTGTTCAGACACTGAACATTTTCTATGTTCTGGAGATGATTCTGTGAGATAAATTTAAATGTGTGGATTGTCGGTATTTTTGGCAATTTAAAATACTAGCAATAATTCCAGCTTGACTGATAGCCACATCCTCTCGGTTTTCTTGTATTTACCACCAGTCTACACCCTCTCTTATTCATGCTCCCCACTTAGTAACCTCCTGTCTGTTAGAACAAAATTCCTTGAAAGGTATGTCCCTTCTCCAGGCTTTCTTAACCTACTTCAGTCAGCCTTTTGTCCTTTTATCATGGGCATCAGTGACTTCTACTTTATTTAATACAGTGGTCAGATCTCAGATCTCATCTTCCTTGACCGATGGACAGTTGTTGAGACAGATGGATGCTCTCTTTTCCTGGAAGCCCGTTCTCAAGTGGCTTCTCGAACTCTCTTCCCCCACCTTGATTTCCTACTTCCTCTGGGCCTCTACTTCTCAATCCCTTTGGCTGGGTCTTCCCCCTCTCCCCCCACTTTATATCAGACTCAGATAAAGACAGATAAGGACAAAGATGAATGTAGAGGGATGTTTTACAGCATAATTTCTATAAACAAACAATTGGAAGTGATAGAAGAATGGCTAAATAAATCATGAAATGTCCATATAATGGAATGTTGTGTAACTAGGAAAACAGTTTTTTTTTTTTTAAAGATTTTATTTATTTATTTGACAGAGAGAGATCACAAGTAGCAGAGAGACAGGCAGAGAGAGAGGAGGAAGCAGGCTCGCCGCTGAGCAGAGAGCCCGATGCGGGGCTTGATCCCAGGACCCCAGGACCATGACCTGAGCTAAGGCAGAGGCTTTAACCCACTGAGCCACCCAGGCACCCCTGGGAAAACAGTTTTTTAAAGAATAATGAATGATATTGGAAATGTTGTGATTTTTTTTTTTTTTAAGATTTTATTTATTTATTTGACAGACTGAGATCACAAGTAGGCAGAAAGGCAGGCATAGAGAGAGGGGGAAGCAGACTCCCTGCTGAGCAGAGAGCCCAATGCAGGGCTCAATCCCAGGACCATGAGACCATGACCTGAGCCGAAGGCAGAGGCTTAACCCACTGAGCCACCCCGGTGCCCCTGTTGGTGATCTTTTATTTATTTTTATTTTTATTTATTTATTTTTAAAATATTTTATTTATTTATTTGACAGAGAGATCACAAGTAGGCAGAGAGGCATGCAGAGTGGGGGGGGGGGAAGCAGGCCCCCGGCCAAGCAGAGAGCCCAGGACTCGATCCCAGGACCCTGGGACCATGACCTGAGCCAAAGGCAGAGGCTTTAACCCAATGAGCCACCCAGGTGCCCCCCCCCGCCCCGCCGCTGATCTTTTAAATAAAAGTAGGATACACAGCTGTGTTTATAGAATTAGGCAATTTTATAAAAGATCACATATACATAAACACACATGTACACGTACAGACACATGTGTAGCATGTATATGTGTTGACAAAAGGCAGGTATAAATACACAACAATTTTAACAAATGTTAACCATTTCCTAAAAAATTCCAAAGGAATATGTATTATTATTATAAAGAAAATAACTTTTGAAAAAGAAAGCAAAACCTGTAAAGATCTGAGAAAGACCTGCTTCCTTGAGTTGATTTCCAGGGAACAGTATGGCAAGGGGGAAACATTCCAGATCTTTTTGAATCACATCTTTTGATGTTGCCTTTTTGTTTTACATTGTCACGAATTCCAAGGATATCAAAGACATTCATGTTCTAGTGTTAGAAGAAAAATACATTTGGAAAATTTAATGTGATTTCCCAAGTCCTTTATTTTAAAATATTTTGCTCCATTTTGTTAATGCAAGTAATTGAAAAGTACTATACCATCCCCTCCCCACACTCCAGAGAATTGAGAACGATTAAATTATTTTCTCTATCTTCCCATTTTTACATTCTAATGACAATAAAAATAATAATGACCATATACAAACATATGCAACTCAAATGAAAGAGGAGTGAATCTAGTTGTTTTTTAAAAAAATCAGTATACTCCTGAAAAAGATGGAATAAGAACCATTCTGTCCTGTTTACCATGCAGTGCACAAAGAAATACATGGTGTAATTCTCACCACAGTGTAGCTGTGATTTTAATTGGTGAATGTATTAGGAAGGAAATCAGCTATGATAGGCAATTTTTAGTGGCTTAGGCAGAAACAGGCTTAATTTTCTCACAGAACTAGGATCTGGAGGTAGATGGCTGCAGGTTTATCTAGGGGCTCACAGAGGGCAGGGAATTAACGTTTCTCTGAAATTCCCTTGACTTCTTCCTCATGGTCACAACGTGGCTGTCAAAGCTGCAGGCATCACATCAGTAGTCAAGGCAGGAAGAAGAATAGGTTGCAGACCTTTCCCAGAACCCCTCCACTGTCAGCACTGTTGTCACGTGGACTTTTCTACGAGGGAGGCTAGGAAAGTGACTATTGAGTTTTCCCAGCATCTGTAGTGAAAGATGATGAAGATGGGCCTTGGGAATGGCTTTTGAATTACAGCAAAGTAAGCATAGTGCAAGAGAAGAGTTATAGGGTAATACACCTGCCTTAACTAAAGATGACAGCAGCATCACAGGAGGGAAACTGTGAGGGTTCCTAAGGATTCAGGGAGGGGCGGGACTTGAACTGAGCACGATGGGATTGGGTAAAATCTACATTTCCCAAGTCTGTTCCTTGAGATGTGCTTAGGTGTTCTATGAATAAGAGGTTGGAGAACTACTGTGCATTTTATCCCTTTCTTGTAAATTCACAAGTCACATTGGCATATTAAAAGCTTTGAAAAGTCCTGAAGTTAAAAAAACAACAACAAACCAACCTATCTAATTGTTAACTATGTGACCATGTTTAACTCAGGATTTCCCAAAACTATTTGGCCACATCGCCCTCTCCATACATTATACATCTGTTGAGCTGGTGTTTCCTGTGGCGGGTTTTGAGAAGCACTGTGTTAATTGGAAAGCAAGGATGGCAGGATCCTGTAGACCTGAGAGGGCCCAGCAGTTGGGGCCAGCACCCTCCCTACAGGCTTGCTGAGAAGAGTAACCCTGCCACCACCAACCCACCCCCAGTGCACCCTCCTGGGACTGCAAGGAGATGATTGGAATAAGAATATGGGGGAGGGGGCTGAGCTGAGAGGTTTGGGGGAGGGCAGTGTCCATGGAGATGGGGAGAGAGAGGCAGCAGGTGCTTCTCCTCCCCAGAGTCAAGGGGGGGGGGGGACTCCAGAAGGATCCCCTGGACCATTGAGGGCATCTGCAAGAAGGAAGGCTTGTTTTGTAGCCAACTTGCTGTCCCACCTCTCTGCTCCCTCAACAGAGAAGAGGAATAGAGAGGATGGAGGGGTGCTGCTCTGAGGGCAAACTTGGGCAGGGGCAACTGGGTGACTGGGTGAGTTTGAGCTAGCAACTGCCATCCACCAGGAGGGCTGCCCCAGGAGGCCAGGGACTCTGGCTAATGGGGGTTGTGGGAGAGGTGGGCACACAGCTGTTTTTTCCTGTGTCCTGGAACTGAGTGGAGGGGAGTCTGATCCCAGGGGAGCCCTTCAAAGAATGCTTTAAGTCTGAGCATTTGGAGGCCTATCCCCTGGAGGCCTCAGTGGCCAGTCACGGGGAGGGAGATAAGCATTTTCCTGCACCCTCTATGGCTCCTAGCTGCCCCTACTCTGGAGGAGCCAGGGTGGAAAGGAGGGTCGGGTATGGAAAGAACCCTTCCACTCTGTTGCTGGAGTCACTGGTTTTGACTTGAGCTGGAGACTGAACTCTTTAACTCACTAGGACTGTATAATTTTTTTATTTTTTTTTAAAGTAAGCTCCACACCATGGAGCCCAACATGGGGCTTGAACTCACGACCCTGGGATCAAGACCTGAGCTGAGATCTAGAGTTGGACACTTAACCAACTGAGCCAACCAGGTGCCCCATGACTGTATCTTAAATACCCATACGGACCTGTTCTAGTATGTGGGAGTGACTGGAAATTTAGGGAATTTCGTTAATGTTAAGGAACCTAGTAGGAAGGTAGAGTTTGATGCAACACATTTGGGGCCAATTTTTGAGAAAAAGCTCCAACCCAACCCCATGCCATGTGTGCAGCCTCGGGAGACAAGATCTCTCCATGGATTGGAGCAGGGGCTCTGTCATATCCCCTCCTTGAGGAAAGAGGACTCACCGTGCCGACGTTATCTTTCTGTTTCACTCTCTCAGGGTATCCCTTTTAGGTTCCAGTGGGAAGAGGCTTTAATCAAATCATCTTTCATTTAGGGCAGTAATTAATTTATAGCTAGATTGTCCCGGAGTGACCTAGGAGAATGACAGAACTCTTGACTTACACCTGTGTGTGGGACTTTTTTTCCTTGGGGGCCCAAAGTGTGATGCATCTATGTTTTTAAATTAAAAGTGAAGTTAAGATTTCACACATACATACAGGAGTGGACGATAACAAACACCACGCAGTACCCTCCAACTTGAGAAATAGTGCATGAACAAATACGTTAAAAAATAGTCACAAATACGCAAGTTCCCTGTAGACACCTGTCCCTCCCTGTCTCCCTTTGCCCCTCCCCAGCATCACTAGCCATCCCGAATGCGGTGTTAGAGCTGCATGCTAATTCCTGCTGAGGAGGATAACTTTTCCAGGCAACTGTATCCAGTTAAGTAGACGAGAGCTCAAAATACCACTTCCTGACTGATGTAATGCAATCACTTTCCTACCAGTGGTCGGGGTCAGAAGCTCTCCCCAAGGTGGTTTTCTTGGCTGACTTTTCCTTTTTCCATTGTGCTGTCTCCGCAAAGATTTGTATGGAAGGACAAGGGTCACTAAGGCTAAAGCTTTTTGCTGATGTGGCAGAATCTTCCAGGCAAGTGGCCCTGCTGGTTCGGCTCCTCACAGACTGGAGATGCTAGCTGGTGCCTTCTGCTGTGTGTGGCATCTCTTTCCGAGGTGCGGGGGCGAGGGGGTTTGTCACTGGCCGCATGTTCTGAGATTCATCACTCAGGCAGGGCCGAGTTCTTGCTATCGGAGGCTCCTTGGCGTACATGTGCCCCAGACCCCAGCAGGGAACATTCAAAGTCCCGGGAGTGAGGAAACCCAGCAGCACCATCTTCATGTTATCTCTAGTTACACTTGCACTTGCTTGTTTGGGGCTCAGTTTATTATCACAGCCCTTCCCCTCTTGCTCCTGGTGGAACAGTAAATGAACTAGTAAGGTTTGTTTTTTCTTTTCTTAAAAAGAATTTTTATTTATTTATTTGACAGAGAGAGAGCGCACAAGCAGGGGGAGCGGCAGGTAGAGGGAGAGGGAGAAGCAGGCTCCCTGCTGAGTCTGACGTGGGGCTCTACCCCAGGACCCTGGGATCATGACCTGAGCCAAACACAGACACTTAACTGACGGAGCCCCCCAGGTGCCCCAGTAAGGTTTCTTTTATCTCAAGTTTCTGTACTCCAGGGTAATCAAGGTAGCTAGGAGAGGGCTAAGTGAGTGCAATCATATGTCCTGAAATAGTCTAGGTATTCTACTAACAAGGGGTTTCATGGGAATATAAGGGTTAAATAAATTTCCTCTGGCCCCCTCTTTTTTTTTTTTTTTTAAGTAATGGCTGGACTTCACAGAGCCTTTGATATGCTAATGTTTATTGTGGTTCTCAGGGAGTGAAATATACACGTGGTGATGATCAAAGTCATACGACCTGGAATTTTGAAAAATGAAGCATCTCGCAAAACAATGGGGTCAGGACACACTGGGTTCTGCTGGACTGGACTTTGACTTTCCATGCACTTTTCAGTTTGTTGTACTTGCTTTCTAAATGGCTGGTATTGGCAACAACAAGGAGCTGTGCTGGTATGTGTGCACGGTGCGTGCGTGTGTGTGTGTGTGTGTGTGTGTGTGTGTGAGAGAGAGAGAGAGAGAGAGAGAGAGAAAGAGAGAGAGAGAGAGAAACAGACAGACAAACCGGATCTTTTTACAAACTTTTCAGTATGGAAATTATAGAAAGCTCATTAAAGTTTTTTTTTTTCCAAAAGGATTTTGTTTTCCTAGTATTTATGTCTCCTACCTTTTCCAAATCTCTTTTGTGCCAGATAGATTAAATGCTAATTCCATTACAGAATGTGGAATTGCAAAAGGAAGTTAGAGAAATGTCTGTTTGTTTTTCCATTGCGAGCTTTCCCAGGAGCGTTCGGCCATCTTCCGATGGACTTGGCCGCTAACAATCTAGTGTTTTTGACAGATTTGTAGTTGTTTCAGCTTCTGGGATGAGCAGAGCCCAGGGAAGTTCCTGTAATGTAATGACTGGGGGAAAAGGCACAATTAGCAGATAAAAAAGCAAGATGACAGAATATAAAAAAACAGGTTGGGCGTTTATGTATTTTAGGGTTGGAAGAATTGAAGAGCAGGAGGGCAGGAAATGTAAATTATATTTATTAGGACTGGAACAGGGTCTGGCTGCCCTTTTGTTTTTGAAATCTCAGTGCCGGGGGGGGGGGGGGGGTGTCTGACGTGGGGAGGCGGGGTGTAAGACATGAGCCCCCTTGTTTCTTTGTGTTTATTGTACTTGGTTTTTACATTCCTTTAGATTCTGATTAACAAATAATCTATCTGGGTAGATAGCTCCTGGATAGATAGCTCCCAGTTACCTTTTTAAGAGCATTTATTTAAACATTTTTAATAGTATTATTTTAACAACAGCTATTAATATCATTTTCTACGGCTACTTGAGGTTGAATCACAAATAATAACTTAAAAAGTGATGAATTCAATAGGACTGTATAGAAATTCAGTGACAAAATGTCTGAGACAGAGAGAAATATGGGCAGTCAGACCACCCAGGTGCTTTTGCTGAGTTTCGTGATGAGCTTATATTATTAGTCTATTATTCTAAGTGCTTCTCTCTCCAGTGGTCTGAAAGTATGGTGCTGAGTTCCCATAGCACAGCAACTGGAATACTTTTCTTTCCTTCCATCTCTGCTTACCTAATATGAGATCCTGTGGGTTTCTGCCATGGGTCGCAGCAAGGCCACCTGAGAGCATTGTTAAAATGGCCTGAGACCTGATAAGAGTCCTTTGTTTAAAAAATGCATATATGTCTGGGTGACTGAGCTCCCACTGAGGGGGAAACGGAAGACATCCTGATGGTTTGAAAATCAACTATTTGTTGTAGCCTACTTAATTTCTTTCCCCCACTTTCCTTGTAGAGTTTTCTTCATTATGTAATGTGGACAATGTCTGAGGTCATTTGCTTTTCATGTCCTTTAACTAATAGGTCAAACACTAAGTGAGGGTGATGCTGATGTCCAGTATCAGGTTTGGGGAATGGGAAGAAGACTTGTCAGTGAAAACGATGCCTGCCTGCAAAACCTCGCCGTCAAGTGGGTTGATCTCTGATTAGCCAGAGCGGTCCTCATGGAGATAGGGAGTTTTGAGTGTGGCAAGCAAGGGAGAGGACGATTGAAATATATCAAGAATATGAAAGTATTGCATCTAACTTTGTTTTAAAAAACAGGGTTCCCCTTTTCTATTTTTTTTTTTTTTTAATATTGTATTTATTTATTTGACAGAGAGACACAGCGAGAGAGGGAACACAAGCAGGGGGAGTGAGAGAGGGAGAAGCAGGCTTCCCACCAAGCCGGGAGCCCGATGTGGGGCTCGATCCCAGAATCCTGGGATCATGACCCGAGCCGAAGGCAGACGCCTAATGACTGAGCCACCCAGGTGCCCCTCCCCTTTTCTAAATTGTAGACATTCTGTTATGGTTTCATTGACCATTTATCTTCTTTGGTAATCCCATGTCTTAGTGCACCGTTTCAAGCAGGGGAGCATTTCCTTCACTCTTGATCAATTTCCACTTGGGTTTTGGTGGCATCCGTGACTAAATTTGCCTTTAGAGATGGTTGAGTCAATGAAGCTGTGCAAAATTAATGTTTGCTCAGGACTGATGCAGAGCGGGGCTTTTTGTGGGGCTCCAAACAACATGCTTTTATTCTTTTCTTCCTTCTTGAGCATTGCTACGTTTCTTCAGCAGCTGAGCTGAAGGGGAGCACATCGCTGAGATGTTTGTGCATCCTAAATGCCAATTATTTAGTTATATGTAAATTAGGTAACTGTAATAGACTTATAGGAATGCCTCAATGGTTAAGGGTGCTTCTTTAATTTTTTTTAAAGTGTGCGTCTTTTAAAAGGCAGCAAAAGCAGTATATATTTTAGTATAAGCAGTCTCATGACTAGTGATGCTGATAGAAAAAGATTTTATACTTAATAGATTGGGACATATATATATGTATTTATTTGAGTATAAATAAAACCATATATAGGTTTTATTTATTTGAGAAAGAGTGCAAGCACGAGTTAGGAGAGAAACAGAGGGAAGGGGAGAAGGAGAAGGGCAAGCAGACTCCCTGCTGAGCATGGAGCTGGGCATGGGGCTTGATCCTAGGACCCTGAGATCGTGACCTGATCATTACATGAGCTGAAGTCAGATGCTTAACAGCTGAGCCACGTAGGTACCCCGGAGGTCTATTTCTAATTGGCAGCAACCAACAATGGGTGAAAATTCATTGGGTATTGTTCTTGATTGGAACTTGAATGCAAATTTGTTCTGAGCTAGTCTTACCTCACTGCAATGGACAGTTAACTCATGACAAGCTCCTTGTGAAGACATTTTGGTGAAATTTTTATCACTTTGGGAATGCCGTATCCTTTCCCTTCAAACTTCAGCTCTATTTGTGTCCCAAAACCTTTGTGGTGTGTAGTTGGTCCTGAGAAGTCTCTTCGTACTCCCCTGGGGCAATTAATTGTTTTCTTCTCTATTTTCTTCTTTCTATAACTATAGAAAATAGTTTCTATTTTCTTTGCCATTCCTTTCACAAAGTAATCTTTGGTGAAATCTCTCTCCCCGACTGGACCGATTGAGGGCTCTCCCAGTACATCTGCATTTCTTAGTCTGCAGACTAGGGCTGCCAGCTGGATCGTGCTCAGTAAATATTTGTTGCATTAAATGTGTTTGTTGAGAGCCTAGCCACTACTGTGGTGTTTGAAGTTCAACTCCAGCAGCAGCCCGGAGATCTGTTTTTATATCCCACCGATGCCTTCAGAAGTCTTTCAGCAGATTGCTGAGATGAGGAAAAGTGGTTTGTATTAAAATTAAATTCCTTACAAGTAGAGAGAAATATACCACATATGGTCTTTAGCTTTCTCTTATTCTACTGAGATAGGTTTTGGGGGTGAGGAGTTGGAGGGAGGCAGTGAAGTCTTGGTTTTTAGGCAGAAGAGAAAATGCAGAAGTTCTTTTAACAGAACTCACTGGATTCATTTTGAAAGGTGGCTGTTCAGTGACCTTGCCTATGATCCATTGCTAATGGTGTTTTCCCCACAGGATTGTGACCACTGGTGTAAATTTTGCTTCCTGGTGATGATAACTTGGGTGACACCATTAATATTCCCTTCCTCACTCTGCTGAAAATGAGCAGCATGTCAGATGAGGTGAATGGCAGGCTTAGATGGGAAATCATGCTACTTGCCATGCAAACTGTGTTGCGAGGATCCCTGCTAACCAAACGCTTAGACAAAACACGCTCACAGTGGCTCTTGGGAGAATATTCATAATCAGTTTATGGCATCCTGTCGGTTCAAGATACCATTGTTAATGTGAGAGTTTACTTCAATGTTTCATGTTTTAAAACTCAGGCATAGAGCTGAATATTCAGTGATTGCTATCAAAGGACTTAGTGGGGGTGTGTGCGTATGTGTGTAAATTGTAACTTTGACTAATGTGCCTTTAAGCAAAGGCACAGAGTAAGCCACCATGATGTTTCAGGTTTTAATAAATGGCTTAGATGTAGATTCGTAGGCCGGTGGAACAAGGTGGGCCCGCCTGGAAGAGTGCGAAAGCTGAGGAGATGGGCTGAGGAAGCATCGGCCTCTGGAGGGGCAGGCATCCTGGAGTGCCATCCTTTGGGAAAGGACATTTCTCTGCTGCCTGCTGGCTGTGGAATGTACTTCCCAAGGGACCGTGGGGACCCTGATGGCCACCTTAGGCTTTTGTAAAGAGTACAGCCAGGAATATGCTTGGTGATGGTCAGCCTCGGTGAGCTCTCAGAATCCTGACATGGGCAAGGTAGGTTTTTCTAGCTCGGTTGGTCTCAGATTTCAGAATTGTGCCTTTGTGTTTGTGGAAGTAGGCATAAGATGTTATTCACTGTTGGTCAATATGATATATGCTCATTGCAAGGAGGTGATAATTCTTTGCTGTAGGATTATACATTAGTATATTAACATGTTTGATGCAGTATATGTTACATTGTATATAATATATATATAATGCATTACATATTATACAATGTATACCGTAACATATTAGAACCTGATAAAAGAGTTTTTTTCTTCCCTTAAAACATTTTTGAAGGTGTTCTAGAATCATTGGCCTCTAAGAGAATTTTGAACTCTCTTGGTTAAATTCATCTGATTTTTATAGAGAAGCAATTTCTCTCTCCGTGTGTGTGCGCACGTGTGTGCTTGCATGTACGTGTGTGTGTATCATATGGTACACTAATGCCCAAATGGGAGCTGGAACACAAGTCTTCTGACATATTCTTTGTATTACTACACACCAGCTTGTTCTTTCTTCGCCCTTTTCTGCTTGAGTCCTATCTGGGTGGTGGCACTCCCAGGTGGTGGGAAAGCCAACCCAGTGATTCAAGACATCATGTCCCATAACTTCCCTGAAATGGGGGATCAGGGTAGGATGCTCTCCATCCCCAGGGGTTCGACAGGAAAGCCAGCTCTAGATGTGAGACGTGACATCTCTCTTGCTCTGAATTTAATGACATGAAGGACCTAAATACTTCTAAATTATTTTTCTCGGATTTAATGAAATTGCTTAATGTAATTAAGTGCTCTGCAGCAGTAAAGAATGAGGCACTGTTTGCAGAGTTCCCATCTCCCAGAGATCAAAAGGGAACTGGAAAATTAGTCATGGGCTTGTTAAATTATTTATGAATTACCTTGCAGTTTAATGAGACGGATGTTAGTGTTGAAGGCAAACCAGCTGATTTTCTACATCAGATTACTGAAGGGCATTTTAACATCAGAAATGTGAACTGTAAGTACATGTAATTCTACACTCCAGGGAGCAAACAGCGTAAGTCAGGTTTGTTGTCTATGTACGATCTTCCCTGGGCCCTGAGCATAGAATTCTGATTTAGGTTCCTCTGTCTGCTCTCTCCGTGAGGATTTATTAGTGAACTCCCAGACAGAGCCAGTCGTCGATATTCGTTTCTCTGGCTGAGGCCCTAGGGACAGAATTACAGCAGTCCTTCAGCGTACATGGAAGCCAAGTCATTGACATATATTTATTTAGTTAGTATCCACAACAGTGGACTCTATTTTGCTTTAAAAAATAATGATCAGACTCTCTGTGTCCCTAGCCTTCTATGGTACAAGAGAGTGTTTTTTGTTTTTTTGTTTGTTTTGTTTTGTTTTTAAAGATTTTATTTATTTATTTGACAGAGTGAGAGATCACAAGTAGGCAGAGAGGCAGTCAGAGAGAGGAGGAAGCAGGCTCCCTGCCAAGCAGAGAGCCAGTTGTGGGGCTCGATCCCAGGCCCTGAGATCACGACCTGAGCTGAAGGCAGAGGCTTAACCCACTGAGCCACCCAGGCACCCCAAAGAGAGCGTTTTTCGTAGTTTCTTTTTTTACTAGTTTCTTTGATTTTACTAGGATGTGGAAAAATATTTCTCAAACCTGAATGATTTCCCTTTTGGTAGATTAGAGACGTTTGCTTGTCTAAGAATTGACATTTTCTACTCCTTCAAAAATTGGCAACACGTTGTAGACACCCTTGTCCACACACACACACACACACACACACACACACACACACACACACACACGACTGCCTAGTCCTTTGCCACATTTCCCCACGGCTGGGGGAATTTTATGACTCGCAGAAACTTCAGCATATATGCGTATTCTGGATTGGCGAGAACTGTCATTTAGAAACGCGCTCACACGGGTGCCTCAGACTCCATAACATCTCTTCCCACAGCTCGGGTGGAAACAGACAAGGATTGCTTGATCTAAGTAAAATCGTTCAGAAAGTTTGTAGGGATTGCTGAGGAAGTTTTATACTGATTATGATTATGATGAAGGCCTTTAAACCTATTCTGTTCAGGAATAGGCACTTCTTCTTAAACCCTGAAAATTAGAATCGACGGTAGTTCAGCAAGTGAACTTGCTGAAGGATTCAGCAAGTGGGGCAGGTAGCTCCCAGGCCCCCTGGCAGGGCTGAGCTCCCAGGAACGACTCCAAAGCACACAGCAGAACCAGACAGCTGATGGCGTTGCTGCTCCTGCCATACTCAGGCTGTGTGCCCCTGTGACAGCTCCCGCTCCAGAACAGTTCCTGCCTTGCTACCCTGTAAACGCTTACGGACATGGCTCCCGTGGCACAGGCTGGGTGGCCATGCTTGGATTCTCTGACTCAAATTGGTCTGCTGGGGGCATTTGTGCTCCTTTCTGCCTGTGTGTCTGCATGTGCCCTTCCACCTAACCATAGGACCTTTGTGCCTTCCCTCCTGATCCATCACCATCACCCTTCATTTGAGCCATAGCCCAAGATGGCTTACTTCTTTCAGGAGTCCATCTTCAACAGCTTCTGGCTTCAGGAACTTTCCTATGTCATAATGTCCTACAAAACTTTCCTTTTAAAATTAACAATTGTATATACTTAACTTATACATTGTGCTTTCATAGACCTATGCATTATGAAATGATTACTATAGTCAAGTTAATTAACGTATCCATCACCTCACACAGTTACCATTTTTTTTTTTTTTTTTGCTGTGAGAACTCTGAAGAGTTACTCTTCTAGCAACTTCTAGTGTACAACACCATATTATTAACTATAGACACTGCACTGTGCATTAGATCTCTAGAACTTATTATTCCTCCAATAACAAACTTTGTACCCCCAGCCCTTCCCCTGGCTAACCATCATTCTGCTCTCTGTTTCTATGAATTTGACTTTTTGAGATTTCATATAGAAGTGAGATCATGCAGTATTTTTCTGTGTTTAGCTTATTTTACTTAGCATCATGTCCTTCAGATTCATTTTTATTGTCAAAAATTACAAACTTTCTCCTTTTTAAGATGCGGAATCATATTCCACTGTTTGTGTATGTGTATGTATGTGTGTGTGGGGTGTGTGTGTGTGTGTGTGTGTGTGTGTATTTGTACCACAATTTATCCATTCATTAGTTAATGGACACTTAGGCTGCTTTTATATCTTGGCTGTTGTGAATAATGCTGCAATGAACATGGAAAAGCATGTGTCTTGGAAATACTCATTTCATTTCCTTCAGAGATACACCCAGAATTGGGATTTCTGGATTCTATGGTAGTTCTATTTTTAATTTTTTAATTTTAATTTTTAAATTATTTTTAAAGATTTTATTTATTTGAGAGAGAGAGAGAAGGAGCACAAGCAGGTGGAGGGACAGAGGGAGACAGAGAAGCAGGCTCCCTGTGGGGCTTGAACCCAGGACTCTGGGATCATAACCTGAGCTGCAGACAGATGCTTAACTGACTGAGACACACCCAGGCACCCCAATTTTCATTTTTTTAAAAGACTTATTTATTTGACAGAGAGAACATGCACACGCAAATAGAAGGAGGAGCAAAGGAAGAGGGAGAAGGAGAGAAATCCTCAAGCAGACTCCCTACTGAGCATGAAGCCCACTGCAGGGCTGGAACCCAGGACCCTGAGATCATGACCTGTGCCGAGTCAGACAGTTATCTGACTGAGCCCCACAGGCGTCCCTATTTTTAATTTTTTGAGGCACCCCCATACTATTTTCAGCAATGGCTCTACTGACAGTGCACGGAACATGGAGTCTGATTTCTCTCAAACGCTGGCCCTGTTTAAGAGCTTAATAGATGGTGTTAACCTCCTTTCAGACAGAGTGTAGTACCTATTGATGTCTTTAAAAGAGAAAACTCTTTGTTCGTTACTATTTTGTGAGTGGGGTGCCTGGGTGGCTCAGTTGGTTAAGCTACCGCCTTTAGCTCAGGTCATGATCCTGGCGTCCCAGGATAGAGTCCCGCATCAGGCTCCCAGCTCTGTGGGGAGTCTGCTTCTCCCTCTGCCCTTCTCCCCTTTCATGCTCTCTCTCATTCTCTCTCAAATAAATAAATAAAATCTTAAAAAAAAACAAATATTTTGTGAGTCATACAGAGCTTTTTACACAGAGTAAAAAGCTTTCTGTTGAAATCATAGCATAGAGAATCTAGCAAATAAATATCCTTTTAAGTTTTCAAACAGATGAGGTGCTACCTTCAAAAATGTACCCGGTAGAACTCGGTGTAGTGAATACTTTCCTCTTGTGCAAGCCTGGTCTGTGATGGCTGAGGCCCAGCAGCCGTCCTGGAGACGGCGACAAGCCACAAAAGATGTCCTGGCCAAGTACAAGTGATGTGCCATCTTCACCTTTTTTTTTTTTTTTTTTTTTTTTAAGATTTATTTGACAGACAGAGATCTCAACTAGGTGGAGAGGCAGACAGAGAGAAAGAGGAGGAAGCAGGCTCCCCGCTGAGCGGAGAACCCGATGTGGGGCTCGATTCCAGGACCCTGGGACCATGACCTGAGCCGAAGGCAGAGGCTTTAACCCACTGAGCCACCCAGGCACCCCCCGCATACCCCGTCTTCACTTTTGTTAGCTTTGCTTTGTAGTCTCATTTGTTAGGTTGCTCTCCTTTACTGTACTCATCAACTTATTTTATAAAGAAGCCAAAAAAGCAAAAAACACAATAACATTTCCCAAGTAAATATTAGGAGTCATAAGGGGGAATAATGACTATTAGTATTATTTTTTAAGGTTTTATTTATTTACTTGAGAGAGAGAGCAAGAAAACACAGAAGCACAAGTGGGTGGAGTGACAGAGGCAGAGGGAGAAGCAGACTCCTTGCTGATCAGGGAGCCCGATGCAGGGCTCTATCCCGGGACCCTGGGATTATGACATGGGCCAAAGGCAGATGCTTAACCACTGAGCCACCCAGGTGCTCCTTGATTTTTCCTTTAATGGTGTTATTGTAGCATTTACTTTGTCTGTGGACAGATGGCCTTCTAAACAATGATAAATTTAAAAAATCTGGAAGCAGACTTTTTCTTAAGAAAAGAGCTGTCATTTTTGATCATACCCCTAGAAAAGCCATTTTCCCCTCTTTGGTTTTTTGTTTTCCTTAAAATACCTCTAATACCTAGAATTGGATTAATCATAACCCCTAGTTCACGACACACTCATATGATTGGAACCTGCAGAGGATCCCTCTTCTTTGTTAATCTGTTTATAAGAATGTAATAAGCATCCATAAGCCTGGAACCTTAACAGTTAGGGACTTCTAACTATATGCGCCCTCTTCACATCTGTCTCCCTACTTCCCTCTACCGAGGGTACCACCATCCTGAATTCTGAGCTCATCATTCCTTTCTGTTTCTTTTTATCGAGATTCCTTGAATTTAGTTATTCTTTCTTATATGTTTTCCTATAAAGTTTAAAAAACATTTTAGTTGTTTCTCGGATTATAAAATGGTGATATTCTGCTCTGTCATCTCTTAGAACTTACCTTTTTTTCCCTTAAGGTTATGTTGTTATGGTTCAGTCATATTGTTGGTTGTTGTTTGGATTAATTTGTTTTGACTGCTGAAAAACGTTAAATTGTCTGAATAGACCACAATTTATTCATCTTCTGTGCTGTTGATAGACGCTGTGATCATTCCTAGGTTTTGTCTTCTGTTGTACTTCAACAATAATCTCTTGAAGTAGATGTGCGAGTGTGGCATTGACAGAGTGAAAATGTACCATGTTAGCAAATAATATACAGCCATTTCCCCAGAAGTTGCAAGTTTCGATGCTCGCTAGCAGTGTGTAAAAGATCTTGTGGCTCCGCATCTCTCCAACACTTAGTATTATCAGGATTTAAAACTCTGCCAGTTGAATCATTGAAAATGGTATCTCACTGTGGTCTTGATTTGCATTTCCCTAAGCACTACTGATTTTGATTAGTTTTTTTTTCCTTTTCTTTTCTTTTTCTTTTTTTTACTGGCATTCACAAACATTCAGTTTATAGCAACATTTAAATCTTTGACTTATCTGGAGTTAATTTTTTAGGTGGTATATGGTAGGGATCCAGTTTCATACTTTTTCTTATGGGGAACTAGTTTTTTGAGCTCTGTATAGTGAAAAAAATCACTCTTGTCTTTATTGACAGGACAAGCCATTTCTATCAGATATTCAAATTTCCTATGTATAAATGTCTGTTTCTGGGTTCTTCATTCTATTTCATGGCTCACTTTGTTCATTTCTGTGCTAATACCCATTATTTTCATTACTGTGGCTCCTGATAAGTTTTGATACCTCGGGGGACCTCAGTGTCTCAGTTGTTAAGTGTTTGCCTTCGGCTCAGGTCATGATCCTGGAGTCCTGGGATCGAGTCCCACATGGGGCTCCCTGCTCAGTGGGAAGTCTGCTTCTTCCTCTTCCTCTGTTGCTCTCTCTGCTCATTTTCTCTCTCTTAAATAACCAAATAAAATCTTATAAATGTAAGTTTTGATACTGATAGGGTAAGTATCTTCTCTCTGTTTTTCTTTATCATTTGTGTTCTGCCTAATCTTCGCCCTTTACTCTTCCATATAAATTTTGGAGTCATCTTATTAAGTTTCATGAAAAACCCTGTTGAAATTTTGATTAGAATTGCACTGAATCATTAATCATTTTGGGAGAAGATTGGCATATTTATAGTGGTAAGTTAATATCTCTGAATAAAGCTTTATGAATTTTCCTACAGAGATCATACCATGTTGCATTAGCTTTATTCCTGGAGACTTGCTATTCTCTTGTGCTACTGTAAATGATGTTTTTTTTTAAATTACTTTTTCTCGTTGTTCCTGTCAAATAGAAATGCAACTGGTATTTGTATATTACTTTTATATCCAGCAACTGTGCTAAAAGCTTTTCTATTATTTTTAATATATTGTCTGCAGATCCTTTTCAGTGTTCTGGGCAGACGATATCATTTGCAAAAAAAATGACAATTTTATTTCCTCATTTCCGAGTCCAGTAGCTGTTGTTACTGTTGTGTAATTTTGGTGGCTAAGACCTCCAAGACATCGTTGACTAGGAGTGATTATGGTGAGAGAAATAAAATTAGAAGAGAGAGAGGACAGGAAACAGAAAACAAATGTTTGTTAAGAGTTACAAGCTTTTTTCTCTGAAGTCACTGGGTATCTTAGGAAAATGACTTCAAAGAGCTCTTCCAACTTGGAAATTTTGTTATTCTCTTTCCCTGTCAAGGAGAACTATAGGAGCAAGTACTTATAAGTTTGTTCCTTCTTTCACTCATTCAATTATCATTCAGTGATGAGGTCATGTTCTACGATATAATGTAAGGGACCTTGGGGAGTTCAGAGGAGGATGTACCTTCCTCTGCTTGAAGGCACTTGGGGAGGCTTCACACAGACCATGATGTTTGAGCCAAGTCTTGAAGGATAATTTACCAAACCGGTGAGGCAGGATGGCAATGGGGGAATGTTTCAAGCCTTTCAAATATATGTGACAGGTGAATGGGTCTGAGGCTTAGCTTCTTTAAGGTGGATGCTTATATATTTTTTTGGGTTTAGGTCTCTTTTTTTATTGTGGTAACATATATACGATATAAAATTTACCGTTTAAGCCACTTTTTATTCTGGTAAAATAAACATAACATAAATTGCCAATTTAACATTTTTAAAGTGTACAATTCATGACATTAAGTGCATTCGTAATATTGTGTGACCATCACTGTCTATCTATCCAGAACTTTCTCATCATCCCAAACTGAAATGCTGTACCTATTAAACAATAAATCTCTATGTACCCTTCCCTTTAGCCCCTATTAATCTCTGTTTTACTTTTTGTCTCTATGAATTTGCCTATTTTAGGTACCTAGTATAAGTGGAATAATATAATATTTTTCCCTTTGTGTCTGGCTTATTTCATGTAGCAATAATGCCTTCAGAGTTCATTCATGTGGTAGCAGGTATCAGAATTTCTTTCCATTTTAAGGGTGAGTAATATTCCATTATATAAATATATCACATTTGTTTTATTCATTCATTTATCAATGTTTATTCATTCATTTATCAATGGACATTTGGGTTATTTCTACCTTTTGATTATTGTGAATACTGCTATAAACGTGGGTATATGAATAATTGCTTGAGTCCCTGCTTATAGTTCTTTTGGATATATACCTGGACGTGGAATTGCTGGGTCATATGGTAATTCTGTGCTTAATTTTTTGTGGAACCACAATGCTCTTTTCCACAGCATTCCCACCAGCAATGCACAAGGATTCCAATCTCTCCACATCCTCTCCAACCTTAGTTTTCTTTTCTTTTTTCCCCTATAATAACCATCCTAATGGGTGTAAAGTGTATATCATTGTGGTTTTGATTTGCATTTCCCAAATGATGAATTTTATGTGCTTCAGGACTCTTTTGAAGTTCTTATGAAAATTATGGCCTTTTCTGCACAGAAAAGTGCACATGTGTTCACCGTACACATTTTGCTACCAACAAAGGAGAAGCCATTGCAGACCCCCTGATGCCCATAAAGGGAAGCTTCAGGCCCAGGTTTAGAACCCTTAGTAGAGGAGGTGCACCTGGGTGGCTCAGTCTGACTCTTGATTTCAGCTCAGGTCGTGGTCTCAGGATTGTGAGAGCAAGCTCTGTGTTGGGTTTTACACTCAGTGGGGAGTTGACTTGAGGATTCTCTCTCTCCCTCTCCTTCTGTCCCTCCCCACTCTCTCTTTCTCTAAAATAAATAATCTTTTTTAAAAAAGAAAAAAAAAGAACCCTATTGGAGGAGGTTTAATATTATAGTTAGTAGCTCTCTCTAAGCCATTGCTTAGAATGGACTGCATGGTTTTGACTTGTTAAGACGTGGGAGAATTTGACAGTTATAAATTGAAATAAAAGCTCTGGACAAAGGAGCTGACATTCTTCAGGATGTAGTTTTTGGGGTGAGAGAGAGAAGATAAAGAAGGAAAGCCAGTTCTGAGTAAATGAGTAAGGCTCTGGTCCAGATGAGGAAGATTTGTCTAAACATTAGAGCAGGGCAAACATTTGGAATTTTGGGATGAACCCATGGGGGAGGTAAGAGTCTGATGGGCTTTTCTCATACTGGGAGCTCAAGTCACAGTGGGAAAGGACGAGTAATATGTGAATTCTTTTAAGGGAAGATCCAAACAAAGTCCAAGGCTTGGAATGTCTAAAATGAATGGTAATAGTGTGGACAATTGGAGTCCAGGTGGGTAGTAGCATCAAGGAAGCCTGAAAGCAGAGATGGGAATGGTAAAGAGATGGAAGCTACGAGGCCAAGAAGCTAATAACGGAGTCATGGATGCTATCTGGAAGTACTGTGGCATAGCAGAATGCTTTTTGCTCTACAGGTTCAATCAAATGTGTTGGTGTGTGAGACTGAACTTTTCTTCATCAGTAATAGAACCTTGACATGGGAAGATCTTGGTAATTGACTGGGAGAAGTTCAGTCATTGAGGAGCTTGGCAACAAAGCCTTCATGTTCCTTGGAAGTGGATCAGAATACAGTAGGGTTCAGAATGAGACCAGCAGCCAGCTGGCTCAGAGTTGAGCTGATCATCTGCTTCCTTGGGGCTCAGCGTAACCCATAACTAGAGAGAGGCTTGATACAGTCTGGGGCACACCTGGTTCAGAGGCTCCAGGTGTAGGAGTTGGAATTATCTGGGGCAGTGGTTCTCAACTTTGGCTGCACATCAGAACCATCTGAGAAGGTTTATAAATCCTTGTGGCCCAGCCAACCTCCAGACTCATTAAATCAGAATCTCTGGGAAGGGGAGGTGGGATCCAGGCATCAGTATTTATTTTCTTTCTTTCTTTCTTTCTTTCTTTCTTTCTTTCTTTCTTTCTTTCTTTCTTTCTTTTTCTTTCTTTTCTCTTTCTCTTCCCTCCTCTGTTTCCTTTCTCCTTCCTCCTTTCCTTCCTCCCTCCGTTCCTTCCTTCCTTCCTTTCTTCCTTTTTAGGTTTTATTTATTTATTTGAGAGAGGGAGGCAGAGAGAGAGATAGATAGAAAAATTACACATGGTTGGGGGTAAAGAAGCAGAGGGAGAGGGAGAAAGAATCACAGGCAGACTCCATGCTGAACACAGAGCATGAGGGAGGGCTTGATCTCATAACTTTGAGATTGAGGTCTGAGCCAAAACCAAGTCCAATACTTAACCAACTGTGCCACCCATGTGCCCCCAGGCATCAGTATTTTCTAAAAGTCTCCATTGTTGCTAAAGTGCAGCCAAAATGGGACCCTCTGATTTGAAGGCAAGCAATTAGGTAATCATTACACTTCATAGTTTTCTTTGAAAACTACTGGTTCCCCAATAATTTTGGTTGAAAACAGGCTACTGAGTCAAAATTACTTCCCTCCTCTTCCTCCACTCATTCAAGGGGAGGTTTTCTTGGCCTCGTTATCAAAAGTGTCCACACTGAGCCAGTACTTTTCAAACTTTTATGTGCATACAAATTACTTGGGGGTTGTAGATCTGGGGTGAGACTTAGAATTTGCATTTCTAACAAGCACTCAGGTGATGGTGGTGCTGCTGGACCACATTTTCAGAAGCAGGATTTTAGGCTTATGGCCACTGATCTGATTTTACCCATCACATTTATTGAAAGGTACTGTCTGCAAGACACTTTACTAGTTAGGTACTGGGGATGTGGTGGTGAACAAGAGAGAGGCAATCCCTGCCCTCAAGGATCATAAAATCTAGGAGTAGAGGCAATACACCAACTATTTCACAAGAATAACTTAAATACAGTTATGATTAGGACCCCAAAGGAAAAGTACAGGGTGCTATGAAATCATGTGATAGAGAGCCTTGATCTAGTTAGTGGAACATAATTGTGACTCATGAGGTAAAGTAAGCCCCAAGAGACCCGTGTTGTGTTCTGATGCTCATTCTGGCTGTGGGAAATCACTGACTTCTTCCTGAAGCTTCCCAGAGCACTGGCTATATTTAGTATACTGATGCTTTCTTCCTGACGCTGTACATTTTTCCCATGGTGGTTTCAGCCAACCCTTTGACTTTCGTTCACTTAATCTGCACTTCTGCCTCTCTCCTAAGCTCTGGGTTGAGGTTTCTAACTACTGGTGAACATTTCCAATTAGGAACACGTTAGCTCCTAAAATCCAACATATTTTGGGACAAACTCCTAACTCTCTTCATCAAACCCATTTCCCCACATTTCTAACATGCCACCACTATTTCTTTGGGCGAAACCCAGCATCTTCTTTTAACTGATATGGACTTGACTGTTTTTGGCTTAAGGTTTGCCATAGGATCTGAAAAGGGTATATATATTACATGTGTTTGATTCATAGGTGACCTAATGGGATAAATCACAAACTCACTGAATGCTGTTTAAATAAGTGAGACTTGGGGGAGGAGTAAAGGAATTAACATTCACTTAGCCTATGGGATTTTGTTATGTATTTTATGTACTTTAATGTATTCCATTCTTCCAGTAGTATTTTAGAAGGTATTGTTGCCTTTCATAGATAGAGAAATTGAGATCTACAGTATGTTCAGGTAACAGATAACAGCAGCATCTGAACCTAGTTCTTTCCAACTTTAAAGACCATTATGTTCTTTTACTAGGCTTCACACTTCATTCACAGAAGGTGTTCTTGACATTGTTATTATTATGAATATATATTTAAAATAAACTCTTTTAAGCATCAGTTCTGAATATTTTCCCTCAAATTTGTAAAATACAAATCAGAATGTCTTATGAAATCAGACTTAGTTACTTGAAAACAATTGTATCTAGCCTGCGGTATGTATTCAGTAAATATTTGTCCTTTTTCACAGATTCAAATACTCTTTCTTTTGGTTTTCTTCGGATTTTTCTTTTTTCTTTCCATTCACTGCTCTGGACATTTTCTACTGAACTATCATATTCCAGATCCACTAATTCTCTCTTCAGCTAGGTCTATTCTGCTGTAAATCCATCAATAGCATTCTTTTAAAAAAAAAATTATTTGTTTTTTAAATTTCTTTTCAGTGTTCCAGAATTCATTGTTTATGCACCACACCCAGTGCCCCATGCAATACGTACCCTCCATGATACCCACCACCAGGCTCACCTAACCCCCCACCCCCTGCTCCTCCAAAACCCTCAGATTGTTTCTCAGAGTCCACAGTCTCTCATGGTTCATCTCCCCCTCCAATTTCCCCCAACTCCCTTCTCTTCTCCATCTCCCCATGTCCTCTGTGTTATTTCTTATGCTCCACAAATAAGCGAAACCATATGATAATTGACTCTCTCTGCTTGACTTATTTCACTCAGCATAATCTCTTCCAGTCCTGTCCATGTTGATGCAAAAGTTGGGTATTCATCCTTTCTGGTGGAGGCATAATACTCCATAGTGTATATGGACCACATCTTCCTTATCCATTCATCCGTTGAAGGGCATCTTGGTTCTTTCCATAGTTTGGCGACTGTGGCCATTGCTGCTGTGAACATTGGGGTACAGATGGCCCTTCTTTTCACTACTGTCTTTATCTTTGGGGTAAATACCCAGTAGTGCAATTGCAGGGGTTATAGGGAAGCTCTATTTTTAATTTCTAAAGGAATCTCCGCACTGTTTTCCAAAGTGGCTGCACCAACTTGTATTCCCACCAATAGTGTAAGAGGGTTCCCCTTTCTCCACATCCTCTCCAACACACGTCATTTCCTGTCTTGCTAATTTTGGCCATTTTAACTGGTGTAAGGTGGTATCTCATTGTGATTTTGATTTGAATCTCCCTGATGGCTAATGATGATGAACATTTTTTTTTAAAGATTTTATTTATTTATTTGAGAGGCAGAGAGCACAAGTAGGCAGAGAGGCAGGCAGAGAGAGGAGGAAGCAGGCTCCCTGCTGAGCCAAGAGCCCGATGCGGGGCTCGATCCCAAGACCCTGGGATCATGACCTGAGACAAAGGCAGAGGCTTTAACCCACTGAGCCACCAAGGCACCCCGATGATGAACATTTTTTCATGTGTCTGTTAGCCATTTGTATGTCTTCATTAGAGAAGTGTCTGTTCATGCCTTCTGCCCATTTTTTGACATGATCATCTGTTTTGTGTGTGTTGAGTTTGAGGAGTTCTTTATAGATCCTGGATATCAATAGCATTCTTACTTTCTTCTGTTACAATATATTTTTCAGTTCTAGAATTTCCATCTGATTCATGTGTGTGTGTGTGTGTGTGTGTGTGTGTGTGTGTGTATACAGTTCTTTGGTGAGTGTCTGATCTTGTCATCTATTTTCTTAAATATGCTCATCAGTTCTTTTTTTAAAAAAAGATTTTATTTATTTATTTTACAGAGAGAGACAGCAAGAGAGGGAATACAAGTGGGGGGAGTGGGAATGGGGAGTGACTGAGCCACCCAGGTACCCTACCATGCTGATATTTTTATTATATTTTGTACTTAGGGCTTGCAGTTTTGAAGGGTATGATAATATATTTTGAAGTGTTTTCAATGCTACTTCTCTGCATTTGTGTTGGTGTCTCAGTAACACGTGTGCATGGGAACACATGTGATACCACAGGCCCTTTTTGGTATCTCCTGTTCTGAAAATGTCACTGAATGCAAAAATATAAGTTCTCCGAAGTCTCAACCTTTAGGAGAGGTGAGCAAATTGAAACCAAGGATTGCTAAGCTTGGCAGGAGTTTATGGCTCTGAGATTTCATCGCCATGCTGTCTTATTTGGTATAGCTACATCTAGCCCTGTTTATTTATTTCCGTTTCCTTCTCTGCCAGTGGTGCACCTAGAACCTGAAGGAGGCCTAGCTGCAATTTCTTGTGATAATTGTGAAGGAGAAGTCCTGGTCCTTTGGAGATTGGAGTTTGGCGTGAATGCTTTCCTTCAGAGGGGTGAATTTTACCATTTCTCCCCCCTCCTATTATTGTTATTTTTAGTGGGATTACAAAGAAAGCAGATGATAGGCCTTCTGTCCCTAAGAAAGTTGGAATTTAGTTGTGTGGAACCAAGTCAAAGATCTATGAAAAATTAAATATCAATAGAAAAAATTAAATAGTCACAGAAGGTAATAAAAGATGATATACTTAATGGAGAGTACAGACTCTCCTATAGAAATTTGATTAGGGGAAGGACTGGACTAGAGACATGTAGAAAGATTTCCAGACTTGAAGATTGGGGGTTCTTGAGGATTTAGAGTTAAGATGTTTGCCAGGAAGACTAGAGGCACAGAGCCTTGGGATTGAGAGGAGCAAGGCAGGCTTACAGTCTCAGGAAGTGTCATATAAGATTACTGGGAAGACCTGGGCAGAGAGGCTGAATTACCATTGTGGAGAGCCTCAAATGCCAGTTGCTGGGTTGGGTTTGGACATCCCATAAGTTAAGGGGGACATCAAAGGTCTCTGAATGGGGGAGTACAGTGATGACTGTTTTAGGGAGGTTGAACAACAGCATGCAGAATGAGTTGGAAGGGGAAATATTGTGGGCATGGAGGGTGGGCGGTTTCTCTATGATCCTACTGAGTGTGGTGAGGGTTGGTGACATGAACAGGAAAACGAAATGGCAGATTGGAGAATGCTTTTGAAAGAACACTGGTGACTGATTGACTAGGAGTAGAGACTGTTGACATTTATGCAAATGTAAATTATGTGCAGTTGAAGTAGTATAACATAAAAATATTAACAAAGGTGATTTTATGGGAAAATTTTTCAAATAACCCTAAACATTAGGGCTCCTTCTCACCTGTGTCAAATAGTCCACTCTAATGGTACAGGTTTCTATACCTTACAGAGTGGATCCATTCATACAGAAAGTGATTTTTTTTTCCAGTAAGGAATATCTGATTTTTCTGTGGATATTGCATTATAAATTTAGTGATATGTCCTCCTGAAAACAAAGAAACAAAACAAAACAGGCCCCTAATGGATGTTGTGTTGAGCCTTTACGAGGAGGAGCTGGGCTGGGCCTGGCCTCCCATGGATGGACGGTAATGGCTCACGTGAGCTGGTGTGGTGTTCCTCTGGCTGGCACTCTCCTTTTTTGGTAGCATTACCATCATTCGTGACTCCAGAATGTCTCTTCCCTCATGATGGTGTCTGGGAAAGTGCCAGTCAGCAAACACCACACCCCACAGGGTGGTTGGCTGAGCCGCTGTCTCATATGTGTCCCTGACCTTTGCTCTGGATGAACATCGCCTGAGCTGTGGGCCATGAAATGCTCTCCTGGGTATGTCAGTGTGTGTCAGAAAAGAGTTTCTTACATAATTAAGTTTGAGAAATGCTGCATATTTTCTTCACTGCCCTGAGTATTCTATGGAGATCCCAGTGCAAGTTAGCATATTTAATGGCCCTGAGAAGTTGAGCAAGAGAAGAAAATGGTTTAATGATGTTGAGCCCATTATCTCCTCTACTCTTTGACCATGGAACACCATTTTTGCATGACACTTACTAACATGCAGGTGTAGAAATCCAGGGTGGGGAAGCCATTTCTTCCTGGTGGCCCCCCTGATGGCAGCCTAGCCCCATCAGTGAATGAGCAAGTGAAGGTCTATGAAGCCCCCACTGTGTGCTGTCACTTGGCAAGGACTTTACATGTATTCTCCCACTCAAACCTCATAACAGCCCTCTGGTGCTGGTCTAAAGAGACCAAGGCTCCATGAGTGAGGACACTTGTCTAAAACTCCACAGTAGGAAATGGCAGGGCCAGAACTGGAGTCCAGATCAACCCAAGCCAAGCGAGGACCTCTTTGCTAGCTGTCCAGTGAGATTTTAGGGTCTGTCAATAAAACAGCAGCTGTCCCATCACAGAGTTTTCGTGCTTTACCACTTAGAGAAATACAAATACCTCTGCTGGTAAAATACACATCCTGGATAGTTTCAGAAGTGATTGATTTCATTTTCTGTGGTCAGAGAAGAAAAAGATGAGTCTCTAATGTTCTTTTTCAACCCTTCGCCATGGGAGAGGACCCCGAGGACAAGCACCCACTGACACTTCCCTTCTTTGGCACTAAGCCACGCAGACCCTTTGTGGACCTTGCTCATTCCACCCTTCCCTCACTTCCTTCAGTTTCCCAGAGCTGGTGCCCCGCCCACCCACCCTCACTCATCCACGGCCATGTGTTGCTGCCCTCCCGTTGGGAATACTAGTTCCAAATGGCCACAGAGGAGTGCAGACACCTCCTGAGCCTCACCATGTAAGGCCCAAACATGGACATGTAGAAATGGCACAGGGATATGCAGATAATGGCCTCTGTTTCCAGCTTCTTGACAGGTTGCAGGATTCTCTGATGGACCTAGGAACTCTGAGTTGCTCAGAATGTTTCCGTTTCTTTCTTCCTGCTTCTTTCCAGGACATGTCCCCATTTGGCCAGGAGAGCAGAAGGCCAATGCTGGGTCTGTTCTGAGTGCTTTATCGAGTGCTTTATCCCTTTATTGAGGGAGTGCTTTTTCATCCTTTCTTCTTAGGTTCGTCTTACCTGTTAAAGAGTCAGGAGGATGGTAATTTTATCCCTAAAGTTGGAGCTTTATAGGATGACATCAGATGTAGGCAGTTCTCTTCCAGCACATAGGCAGGCCCATTAAAGTTGCTCTCGACTACTGTTTGCGTCTATGTTCTCTTAGTAACAATTCATTAGTTTTAAAGACTTAGAAACTAAACAGATGGGGAAGAAGGTTCCAGCTTGTTTAAGACTCTTTCAGTTACTTTTATGGAAAGTGAGGGGAAAAAGAGAATCACCCTAAAATGCAATTCACAGGTTATCCTCAAGCCCACAACTTTTCATTCCTTGCTCATCTGCACAATTCAAGGCACTATGCATGATCTTGAACATCAAGAATCATCATATCAAATCCTAGATTAGTCTGTGTCTTCCATCCATGAATCCAGACCCTCCTGAGATGTCAAAACAGCATCTTCCTCTGGCTGAGGCATATGCTGGTGTCCCGCAGACTTGGAGAGCTGGGTTGTCACTGGCGTCTCTGATATGAAGTGCAGTAGCACAGGTTCCAGAACCTTCTTTGGGCATTTCTAGATGTGCTCTGGTGGAAGGTGAATGGCAAATAGAGCTTTGAGGCCGCTGGAATTGGGGGCTGTGGGTAGTCGAACCTCTCCTTCATTTAAAAAAAAAAAAATCTTTTAAACTTGCCGCATCATTTTTTCCTGAAAATTGAAAGTGGTTATGAGATCATAGATCCTCTCAGCCAGCCTTAATGGTTTCAACACCCTGGACCAGCTGCACTTTCAAAAGTCCAGCTGCCCAATCCTAACCCTGGAGGTCTCTGTCCTAGGAATGTCTGCTTTTACAAAGCTCCAGGGGATTCCAGTGTGTATCAGAGTTTGAGAACTGGCAGACCCTCAATGACCCATTCTGGCCTTTCTAACTCATTAGTGCTCATCCAGCTTCCCTCCCCACCCTGATCTTAGTTTTCTGAGACATCCCATGGTTGAGGAGTTACCAGCCATATGAGTTTTAATTATGTATGAGCGTGGAGCCTTTACCTGACAACCATTGGTTTCGAATTTCCATCTTGGCTTTGAATTCTCTCATCTCTCTCTTCTCCAATTTAATGTTCTTCTTCTTCTTCTTCTTCTTCTTTTTTTTTGGAAAAAAAGATACGTTTGCTCTTACTTGATTCCATGCTTTCAGTGAGGTGGCTTATGCACTTTTTTCTTTGTCAGTGACTTTGAGAATGTGCGGTTATTTGGTTGTTGGTTTCTCTTCCACCAGTGATAGCCTCATGAATAAGATATGACTCCTTTCTCTCACCAGACACTTCCCTGCCTCCCTTTACTCTAGTTTGCCTTTACTATTTTGTCCTGTGGAAATTCACATTCTCCATGACATGTATGAAATTCTTAAGACTCCTGATCCGAAGATACACTGTTCAGAGATTTTCCAAGAAGCATGCTGACTTTCTTAGTACTGGCTTTACTGGGGGCATTTTTCTTTTTCGAGAGAGAGAGTGAGAGCAGGGGGTCGGGGAGGGACAAAGGGAGAGGGAGAGAGAGAATCTCAAGCAGGTTCCATGTTCAGTGTGGAGTGTGGAGCCTGACTCGGGGCTGGATCTCACAACCCTGAGATTGTGACCCGAGCCAAAATCAAGAGTTGGACACTGAATCAATTGAAACACTCAGGCCCCCCACCAGGGGCATGTTTTGACTGAGTCTCTACTGGATTCACTTTGCCACAGTTGAGCCCTTTGAGGGTCCTGGATGGTGGTTAACCCTTGGCAGTGAACTTCTAGCCCTACCCAGCTCTCTTTGGGTAAACCGGAGTCTCAATTTTTGTCTGCCTGTCTCTGACTTAGGTGGCTCTTATTGTCTTGGTGTTGGATTGACTCCAACCAGAGCGATTCCTCATCCTTCCTCTCATCCGTATCTTGTCATATTTTAGTTTGACCTTCTTTGGATGCTCTGCTATGTAGTTGGACATGGTAGAATGGATCAGGGCGACCTGCCTGGATTAGCTTTGGTAGTGGCTGCCTCTCAGCCCTGGGCATTTCTGTGCTCATGCCTTTTATCAAGCTGGAGGGCTTGGACACAGACTTACTCGGCCAGTATGCTGTTCGGGCTTTGGGGTGCCGCTAGAAGTCAACGTCATGGAAGCTACTTGGCTGCTTGGCTGTATCATGGGCTTGGCCCTGAAGAGGAGTTTCCCTGTCCTTCTCGGCTTACCTCCCAGGTCCCTGTTGTTCCAGAACTGGAGCAAAGGTCAGCGGACTGCCGATTCTGGGGAGCCCAGGCTGTGTTTCTCCTTCCTGTTAATTACCCAAAGATTTCCACAGCCAAGTTTACTAATCCTGCTGTGGGGGAGGGCGGGAGCTATTGACCAAGCCTCACATTTCCTGAAGAATGAGGAGCAGTAGGGGTTTGTGGGGTGGGTCGTAGCTCTGGGAACTAAATCCAGCCAGACTTGACTTGTCCAGGCCCTGAGTCTGAGTCATTCCTCATGGCTAATAAAGAGAAGAAATGAATCTTTTTAGAACCTGAAGTTTGGACCAACAGTACTGACCTCCCTTGACAACCCTGTGGGTATGTGCTTCCAAAATTCTTTGGTTCTGAACTCTGCACACCCCAAAGTCCTGGACTGGTTGCTTCTCGCTATATAGTAAGCATTCATTTACTGTAATTTGAGAAAACAGCTTCAGGTGGTTGTTACTGTATTGGATGATATTCTTGGGAAAGACATAACAGAAATGACTTAAGGCATATCTTGTTTTCTTTTAGAAGTAAAGTCTGCAAAGGAGTTGTCTTGGGTCTGTCTTTAAGTTTCTTCTAGAAATGATTCAGATGATTCCAAAACTTACATTACAGTTTCTTACTGATATGATCGCAAACTTACATTGAATCTAACGGCCTTAGTGCTATACAATGTCATTTTCAGCTGGTTTCTAACAGGAGGTCTTACTGATGGTGGGCTCAGAAGTAGGTGTTTTGTTTTTGTTTTTGTTTTTCTGGCTGATGTCTTTGTTCCCACTGAATTTTTAAGATTTTTTTTTTTCCCCCTAATGGTGGCTGGAACTGAGTCTTAAGTGTGACCCACAGCCATCTGATGCTGTCTGCCGGAGGAAAGGTGAGACTTGCTTCTTAATATCCAACAGGTCCCTGCATGATTAAAAACTTCTTGTGTTTGTTCATCCTTCAGAAAACCACCAAACTGGTACTGTGATAGAAATCAGGAAATAGGATTTTGGTGGCAGTGAAATCTCTGAGTAAACAATGCAGTAGTCAAACTCGAGGAAACATTGAGTGGAGCCCTTGGGCTCCCAGACACTATAGACGAGTTGGCGGGACTCTGGAGTGCTGGGCGATCACCGGCCAACAAATCCAGCGGGTCTTGGCATGACAAAAGGAACTTTGCTTGGACGGCTTTCAAAAGGACCTGTCCATCTGTTAAAATGTAATCTGTTCAGGTATGCTTTTATTTAACATTGACTACTGTGCATTATTTTTCTGAAGCAAATTAGAAGGAGTGTGAAATTCAGGAAGATCTTTTAGAGACCTTCCAATGGGTATTTTGGAGGAGTCTTCTCATTCTGCTTAGTGGTCTTTTGAGAAACCAGGCCAGAACTCCTGTGTTACATTCTTTTTCTCTCAGAGTAAAACATCTCCAAATTCCTATAGTAAGAATAGTTCTGAAGGAGGTTTGTTTCCTGACCAAGCACAGACAACAGGGACTCAATTGCAGGGCTTCCCGTTGGGGTCAAGATGGAGATAGAATTCTAAAAATTAGCCAAGTGACATCTTTTGGTTTGGGTGACACCCGCCATTAAATCCATGACTTGTGAAAGAAGTCTCTGTATCGCCAAAGCTTTATTTCCTGATATCTTCACAATAAATAGTTTGGTGGCTTCCCAAAGGATTAACAAATTTGAGATGCTTAAGAACCTGCTGGATATTAAAATACAGGTCTTAGGGTTTCTTTATCAGATTGAGGTCTGGGAACGAGTTACCCACAGCAGGGAGAGAAAAAGGTAAACAGAGCCTTGTCTATCAGCAGTTGGAATGTGCTTTTTCTGGATTTTCAGCATCTTTTTTGGTTTTGGGTGTCTCCCATTCTTCCATTTTCAACATTTTCACAAACACTCACCATTTCTGCCTTATTTACTGAACGACTGGGCATTTTGTAGTTAATTGCCCATGTATGCCTGGTACGCATGCACAGCTGTGTGTGTAGAGAGACGTTAGAATTATTCTCAGTTGCTCCTGGGGAATCACACTTGACAATTCAACGTGACACAGTTCTGTTTTGAAATGACACACCTCCGGATGTGGTTTCGAACTCTCAATATTTGCCCATACCCACTGGTATGAGTTTCCTCTGCGATCTTTCTATCAACTGGGATACCTAAAAAGGATGGCTCTCAGAGTGGCCTGGTGGAATGCAGCCTCTGTTTAGGTAAATGCTTAGCACACAGTGTGGAAGCCTGCTATTTCCCCTGGTGACCATACTGAGATTCCTTTCTCAGAAATGCTTAGCGAGCAAACATGATAGCAGAGTCCTCGTACTTTGAGCTCCACAGGATTGCAGAACCCAGCTTTGCAGCCTTTCTGCATGAAGCAGGAATCTACAAGAATTTTTCTACCCTGTTAGTGGGTTGACTTTGTCTTCCTAAAATTCAGATGTTGATGTCCTACCTAGTACCTTATAATGACTAACTTTTACAGAGGTAAGTAAGGTAAAATATGTCATAGGTTACCTTAATCCAATATGGCTGGTGTCCTTAAAAAAAAAAAAAAGGAGATTAAGACATAGATACATACAGAAGAAAGACCTTGGGAAGATATAGGAAGATGGTGACCATCTACAAGCCAAGGAGAGAGGCCTCAGAAGAAACCAACCCTGCCAACACCCTGATCTTGGGCTTCCAGCCTCCAGAACTGAGGCAATAAATGTGGTTTAAGCCACCAGTCTATGGGATTTTATTATGTCAGCCCTGGCAACCTAATACACACCTTGATAGGTGAATTTTGTTGCTGGAAGAAGAGCGTATTGTCTTTTGGAGGTGTATGGCTCAAACTAAAATGCAAATTTGCAAAGGAATAAAATGCAGAAAAATCAAACCCATCTCTACTGGTTGTGCTGATTTGATAGACAGCAGCTCTGCTCCCTGCAGAGGTCCGATAGTAATTACAGAGAAGGCCATTAATGGCCAGGTTCACTAACAGGGTCTTGATAGCCCTGCTTGTGTGTGTGTGTCTCTCTCTCTCTCTCTCTCTCTCTTTTTTTTTAGCTCCTAAGACTGGATGCTTGCAGTCCTCTTGTTACAGGATATTGGGGAAACTGATTACTGCCTGAGTCATAGCGGTTGGGGCTGTGAATGAGAGGAGGGACTTCCAAGTGGTAACCATTTCTTATAGAAAATCCCAGCATGGTCTGAATACATGGGCCTTTTCAGGCATTTTATGATTTATCTCAAGAGCCTAAGAGTTTTTTGTTGGTTGGTTTACAGCCCATGATTAAGACTTCTTTGAATTAAAAAAAAAAGTGAGTTGAACACTGCTTCAGTTGGTTCAGGGGGAAATAGGCAATAGTTTCTAGTACTTTCTTTCCCACCTTCTGCTGACTTTAAACCTGAAAGATACGATTTCAACTTAGCCAAGGTAGCCAGCGGCCAAAGGGCAGCTTTGTGGACGGGTCCCATTGTTGGGTCCTCTATTGTCTTCATGTCATCTTTACTTATTTGACATATGTGCAGATTTACCCATCCCAAGGTGTTCAGGCACACAGAGGGTCATAAAATTACAGAACGCTGGAAAAATGAAAAGCAAAAGAAAATCAAGCAAAAAATCCTGGAGGAAGATTTGTGTGGCATCTACACTAAGGGAGGGAGAGAGAGCTGTGCTACTGAAAGGAAAGTGTATAAAAATGAAGAACGAAGAATGAAATGCCAGTTGAGCTTAACAGCGTCCCTAAGATCTGCTGGTCCTATTCTAAAGAATCTTGTTAATCTTCAATCAATTTTAATGTCCCAAGTGGAGAGGGCTTTTCAAAGGGAGTGAAAGCCCATGACACAGGAGCAGGGCGTCCGTCAGAAAGAGCTGTCCATAGTTTAACTGCCTCTCTGACACAGGTCTACTCTTTGTGAGTTCTGGTCAGATCTCTGTGTGTTTGGGAAGCTTGCGCCCACTTTCTGAGAGCCTTATCTCCCCAGAAAATGCTGGCCAGTCCTGCCTGTGAAAGAGCGAGAGGATTTCATCTCAGAGTGGACAGGCATGACAGTGACCTGTGAGATCGTCTACCTTCCACCATCTCATGTGACAGGGCAAGAGCCCGAACCCAGCTGGCTCCCCTTGAGTGACATCCCTGGCCCCTGAAACAGCAGACCCACTGGAGGATTCGGGCTTAGTTCTGGAGGCAGCTGTCTGGTCTGATGAAAATCTGGAAAGTGATGGCCGGAGGACATGAGGGCCTCCAATCCGAATGGCCGTTCCTTGCCAGCCCGGGTCCAGGAGCTATTGAATAATTCATGGTTATTGCTGTCAAGAGTTAATAATAGGAATGCTCCAATCTGAAGTTCAATCTGGCTACTCCTGGCAAGAGTCACAGTGGGAGAAAAGGTGATGACCTTGGTTGCAGGGAGTAAGGATGGGCCTCGTACTGGGTGTGTGCAGGCCAGGTGGGGCACTTGGGCAGGTGTGCTGAGGGTCAGAGAAAATGCTCAGGATGAGACAGGAGGGGGGCAGCGGAGCTGGAGACGTGGGGAGGGGAGGCTGAAGTTCTCATGGGGCCTCGTGCCCCTGTAGGATGGTATGTCTTCCCCTTGCCTTACCTGGCGGAGAGCAAAAATTCAGATGGACATTTTGGCCATCCGGGGGCAAGGGCCTGATTTCTCTCTGAGGTGGGTGGCAGGTGGGCGGTCCATCAGCTGTGAGCTCGCTTGTAAATGTTACACTGATTCTGAGGGGGTCTTTCCTGGGGGAAGGGGCAGAGCATTTTCTTTCTAGGCTGGAATGAGTTTCCTCGGCAAAAGCAAAATGACAAGTTGTTTATTTATTCGGACAGGGAGAAGTCACCCAATTGTTTATTATTACCAATATTAAATATTTCAGTGTTTAAGGTCGACATCATGAGCAGAATAGAAAAGTACTCTAAGCGAGGTGCTCGCTGACCAGGCTTCGAGTCCCTTTTCTGGTCTCCTTCTTGCTTTCGTTTCCTTTGCTATCAGAGAATCCCTAGGACAGGGTGGGGCCATTTTTATACTCTTTTCACATAACCTACCACATAGATAATATTTATGTGAGCCTGCCAACCGCCACCTAGATAGGCCAGGATAGTTCATTGAGATATTAATTAGTAAACTTGAGGTCACCTTCTCTCTGTGGGATCACTTACTCTCCTCTCTGATCGAATTAGGGAAGAAATAGAAAATACCAGAAGACTAGCTCTTCCTTTCTTCTATAAAAGGTGAGGCTCTGGAAAGAGAAATCTCTTCATGTTCCTGATGGATAGAGATGAGGGGGATGAGCCTTTGAGATCTATCAGGGAGTGAGAAGAAGGAGATGCCTAAAATTTGGGAAGTGGTTCTAGGGACTAAGGTTCTACAGGGGTGGAGTATCACAGAGGAGATGGTACCATGTGATCGCGTTGACGGTGGACCTGGGACATGGACTCCCAGTGTTGCCTAACAGTGTTGAAGCCATTGGACCTGAGATGCTGGATGGGACAATGGGCATCTTAGCCATAACCACTGAGGGCCAGCATCCTGACTGACAAAAATATAGGGGCCTCTTTGATGCTTAGATGCTTCAGAGACCCCAGGACCTTGGCATAGCCCTGGCCAGAGTAGAGGGCATGGATATGTACCAGTAACATCTGAGGTTGAAATTTCTTCCATCTCAGGGTTATGGGGAACCAGAGCCAGATGTATATGGCAAAAATAGAGAAATATATTTTTTTCATACCTGAGCTCATCTGCTAAGTAGTCATGAATAGGCTATGGTTCACCTACTGAAACTTCCTTATTCCACAAATGAAGACAGTGAAACTCAGAGCTATGTAACTTTCTGAAGTCTTTCAGCCTTTCTGGGCTGGATAGAATGATCTCTCCAATAAAGGGATTTCCTTAATAGCATTCCTAAGAGAATTATTTGAGAAATTAACGAAATATTTGGGAATACAATCTTGCCATTTTATTTATTCATTCATTCATTTATTTATTTTTAAAAGATTATTTATTTATCTGACAGAGAGAGATCACAAGTAGGCAGAGAGGCAGGCAGAGAGAGAGAGAGAGAGAGAGAAGCAGGCTCCCTGCTGAGCAGAGAGCTCAATGCGGGACTCAATCCCAGGACCCTGAGATCATGACCTGAACCGAAGGCAGCGGCTTAACCCACTGAGCCACCCAGGTGCCCCTAATCTTGCCATTTTAAATGCCTTGAAATTGCTTGAATATATAGCACAGGGCCTTTGCATATGCTACTTCTACTCCTTGGAACTCGCACTTCCAAACCTTGTTCATCCTTTAGGACTCAGTCATATGTCATCTTCTCTGGGAACCCTGATAACCCTTCCCTTCCAAGCCTGGGCTCAGTATCTCTCCTGGCATCCTGGAGTTAACCCATGTGTCAGTTTCTTATTACTGGTATAAAAATTACTACAAACAGTGGTTTCAAGTAAATTTGTTATTTTATAGTTTGGAGCTCAAAAGTTGGAAACGGGTCTTACTGAGCTAACAATCAAGGTATCAGTAGGGCTGCATTGTTTGTGGAGGTTCCAGGGGAGAATCTCTTTGCTTGCCTTTTTCAGCTTCTAGAGGTCTCCCACATTCCTTGGCTTGTGGTCCCTTCCTCCATCTTCAAATATCTTCCTGACTCTGAATATCTCTGCCTCCTTCCACATCAGTGGACCCTGTGATTACACTGGGCCCACCTGGACAACCCAGGATAAGCTCCACATCTCATGGTCATCAGACGAACAAACTTACTTCCACCTGCCACCTTAATTCTCCTTTGCCATGTAACCTGACATATCCATGAGTTCTGAGGGTAAGGATGTGGACATCACCAGGGGCCATTATGCTGCCTGTCATACCCCATCAGTGCTCTGGTCACAACATATGGCAATTGCCCCTCACTTTGGATGTCTCCTTCTTAGATTTCTAGAGCTCAGAGTCTTTGTCTGTTTCCTGTTGTCTTCCCACCAATTTGTACAGACACTTGAAACTGGAAGCTTTAAGATGATGGTGTGATCAGTGCAGTGTTATGAATAGATTTAAATTTGTTACCGACATTTAAAAATCAAGAAACTTTGCATAATAACCATGAGTCCCTTTTTTATGAGAAGCACAAAACTTGGCAACATTGGACACGTGATTACAAGGGATTCTTTGCTCTCACTTGGCTCCCATCACTCATATATGTTAACTGCCCAAGACCTGTGGGCATTTTTGCATTAGAATCCTGTCCTGTAATAGTAACCCCATACAGTTATTTTATTTTATTTTTTTTTAAAGAGATTTTATTTAGTTATTTGACAGAGAGAGAAGGATCACACGTAGGCAGAGAGGCAGGCAGAGAGAGAGGGGGAAGCAGGCTCCCCACTGAGCAGAGAGCCCGATGCAGGACTCGATCCCAGGACCCTGAGATCATGACCTGAGCCAAAGGCAGCGGCTTAACCCACTGATCCACCCAGGTGCCCCCATACAGTTATTTAATGAATGAATCAATAACTCAGTGGCTAACTTAAAACCTAAGTCATGGGATGGGTTGGACTGGGAGGGGAGCGAGAACAGAAGACGGGCCTGTGAGGGGGATCAGTTATAAGGACGGACAGAGAACATCTGGGCAGTGGAATCAAAGTGTGGTTTCAGGGGACAGCTGGGTCTTGGATGGGTCTTGGATGCAGAACCTGAGGAAGGGACTTACAAACAGCTGATTTGTTTGAGAGGCGATGCCAGGGGGTTGGAGTTGGGGGTGGGGGGACGGAGACTAAGGCCGAGAATAAGAGCCAAGATAAGGATGCTGTGTGGACTGAAGGTGTGTCTCCCCGCAGTTCCTGTGTTGGAGCCCTAACCTCCAGCATGGCTGTATATGGACATGGGGCCTTTAAGGAAGTAAGCAGGGTTAAATGAAGTCCTAAGGGTGACTGGGGCTGTGGGTGGCTCAGTGAGTTAAGCTGCTGCCTTCGGCTCAGGTCATGATCTCAGGGTCCTGGGGTCGAGCCCCGCATCGGGCTCTCTGCTCGGCGGGGAGCCTGCTTCCCTCCCCCTCTGCCTGCCTCTCTGCCTACTTGTGATCTCTCTCTCTGTGTCAAGTAAATAAATAAAATCTTTAAAAAAAATAAATAAATGAAGACCTAAGGGTGAGGCTGTGATCTGATAGGGCTTCTGTCTTTATAAGAAGAGACCCCAGAGCGCTGTCTTCTTGGAAGCGCCGGGGAAAGGCAGCCATCTGCAGGCCGTGGGGAGAGCTCTCAGCGGACACCAACACTGATGGCACCTTCATCTTGGACTTCCAGACCCTAGAACTCTGAGAACGTCCATTTCTATTGTTTAGGTCATCCCATCTGTGGTGTTTTGTTAGGGCAGCCCCAACAGACTACTACAGATGCATGGTGGAGACTGCTGCTATGGCCAGTGGGGTCTTGCTCTCGCTGAGATCTCCCGACGAGGAGGCTTCGGAATTCTCCATCTAGAGCACCTGAGGGTGGGCAGGTCTTTACCTTTGGCTTCTCCCCTGTTGGTGGAGCGTGGGCCCCAGGAGGGTTAACTCCCCCGCACTGGTGCACCGCATATTTCCACAGGCCTGGGCATCTCTCCACAGCCTCTGTAGTCTCAGGAAAGCCCCAGGGCCTGAACGGAAGAGCACAGCATGTACCCCGTGCCGTCAGCATGGAGTGAACTGGAGTCTGCATGAGACTGGGCAGAACTTAGGGGTGAGCCCCAGGGCATGTAAGTGGGGGGCGCCAGATGTGTCTGCTTATGGATACATGGAAATGCCCCGTGCTGGGGGTTAGGAGGCTCAGGATTAGGAGAGAGGGAGTGAACATGCTGGCAGGCTGACCTCCTTGGTGGGATGACAAAGGTCAGGGTCCAGGGGCCACAGCTTCAAAGGGTGTGGGGGTTAATGGCCATGCAGGCTCTTCAATGATGAATAAATGGAACGTAGATTCTCCACAGAACTCAAGTTCAGTTTTTCCCCTCGTCTCTTGCATTATTTACACGACTTTTTCTATTGCTACTTACCCAGGGAAGACATTGAACTTTTTCCTCTGTTCACTCTTTTGGGGGGCAGCTAATGAAGAGTGAAATAACTTGATGGCAGGTGGCAGCAAGGTAGCTGAGTATAACAAAATGTCGAGAATAAGAAACATTTATTGAATGAATGAATAATTAATTCATAAATGGAAATTGGTGCTTGGCCAAAGGACCATATTTCTTCCTATTTTAAGTCATCAGTTTTGTTTCTGTATTTTTTTTTCCCCTACCAAGTCCCTTGTTTCATTTAGCATCTGTTTTTTGGAGTATGGAATTTCTATATTTGAGAAAGAGGACCATTACGACTGCATTTTTCCAGCTTTATTGAGGTACACTTGACATACAACATTGTGGAAGATTAAATTTTGCAAAGTGATAATTTGACACATGTACATATTGCAAAATGTTTACACAATAAGGTCACTTAGCACTTCCTTACCTCATATAATTACCATTTTTTTGTTGTTGTACGGTGAGAGCATTAAAGCTCTCCTTTCATAGCAAATTTCAAGTGTACAACATACTATCGTCAGCTGTAATCACCATGCTGTACCTTATGTCTTTGGAACTTATTCCTCTTACAATTGAAAGTTTGTACTTTTTGTACTTTTTTGACCAACGTCACCCCATTTTCCTTACTCTTCAGCTCCTGGAAACCACTGTTCTACTCTCTGTTTCTACGAGTTTGATGTTTTTAGATTCCTCATGTAATTGAGATCATACAGTATTTGTCTGTCTGACTGATTTCACTTAGCCTGATGCCTTACGGTCATGACCGAATTTTTATTGTGGATATTTCCTGCTAATGTTTCCTTTTTTTCTGGGTTTTTGAGTTCATGAACTGTGGTCTTCTTTTCTTAATCTCCCTGCTTTTCCTTTCCGTGGATAGCATAGCTGTTGGGAATCCTCAGGACCCATCAGCCCATTGTAAGGTCTTGAGCTGTGTGAGTTCCATGTCCTATTGATTTTAATACTCCTTGAGCTTATTGATTCCAGATTTGCTCATCACTTTCATTCTTGTGATGTGATAGAACAGATACCCCTGCCTGTTGACCCCTGATGGGTCCTAGGTTACAATACTCTTGCTTAATACACATAGAAATCTCTGTTCTTTGGTTTCAGTAATTTTTGACCACCCCTAAGTTGTAGCCATGGATCTAATAACTGTATGTTAGGATGAAGGTAAGTGAAGGCCTCTGGACATACTCACTTGAGCATCTTCGACTGCGGGATCTCAAGGAGAATTCCACTTCAGTCCTCTCATTTTAATAGACGAGGAGCTGATCTGTAGGGATCAGGTGACTTGATGAAGCTCATGCAATGAGCCAGTAGCCCAGCCCTGGTTCAGAACACAGGTGACCTAACTCTAGATCCATTGTTGATCTGCAGGGTGGGCCATTCTTTTACCCTTGATTCGTCCTTCATCTACTTTTTTTTTTTTTTTTAAGATTTTATTTATTTATTTCATAGACAGAGAACACAAGTAGGCAGAGAGACAGGCGGTGGGGGGGGTGGTAAGAAGACTCCCCGCCGAGCAGAGAGCCCAATGTGGGGCTCGATCCCAGGACGCTGGGATCACGACTCAGCTGAAGGCAGAGTCTTAACCCACTGAGCCACCCAGGCACCCCTACTTATTATTTATTTATTTTTTTTAAGATTCACGTACGTGTTAGAGAGAGCGTGCACTAGCAGGGGGAGGGGCGGGGGAGAGAGTGAGAGAGAATCCTGAAGCGAACTCCCTGCTGAACGTGGAGTCTGACGTGGGACTTGATCTCACGACCCTGAGATCATGACCTGAGCTAAAGTCAGACATTCAGCTGACTGAGCCATCCAGGCACCTCTGTCCTTCTCTGTCCTTTTCACTAGTCAAGTTCAGGAAGTCATATAGCATAAGCAGATTCTCACGTATAGTATACCACTATATTTCTGAGTCATTAAACTTTAGACAGGGGCTGGGTGGTTCTTTCTGTATGAAAGCATCCTGAGTTGTTATAAAGCATATACCTGTGTCAACATTCTGAATTGGTTTAAGATGTTGAGCAGTTTTCTCATTAGGTATTTGTCTTTATTGTTCATGTGAAGGTGATATAGTCCTTTACAAAGCAGTGCCCCACCTTGAATTTTATAGACCTTCTTCTTAACAAACTCAGTGTATCATTCATTCGGCTTCTATCCCTTAGCTTATTTGTTTTGAGTTGTACTTAAGACTTTTAAAGTTGAGAATTTTTAAAGTATTTAAAACATTCATAAAATACTATTTCAAGGAGAAACCTTTTATCACCTAGTTTGGTAAACAGGACTCATAATACATTATGTCGGCAAGGGGGCAGGGAGAAAAGATGTTCTTATACACATCTGGTGGGAGTTAAATTGTGTAACCTCTATGGAGGCTACTTTTGTAATATCCGTCAAAATGTTATATATGTGTGTATATTTAATCACACACATACACGTATATGTGTGGATGTGTGCAAAACCCAGTCTGAATGAATAATCCATTTCTGGAATTTTGTATTGTGAATATTTTTGCCCCTTGTGAAATTGCACGTATCCAGGGGTATTCCGAGTAGGCACTGTTTGTTTCAAAGGATTTGAAACTTCCTCACAGTCAATGGTTGAGAGGCTAAATCAATCATGGCCCATCTAGCCAATGGATATTGCTCCATGTGCCCCAATATGAAAAAATCTCCCAAGATATTTCATTAACTGAAAACAACAAAGTGGTACTATTGGTGTTAAAACGAGAGGAACATATACTTGATTGCTTGTTTGTAAGTATCATGTCTCTGGTCGTATATGTAAGAAATGATTCTGGTTGCCACTAGGATGGCCACCCGAGGGGCTGGGGGCAAAGGCTGGAGGAGGCCTTCTTTTCGCTGTAAACTCTTTCGTATATTTTGTACCATTTAAAAATCCCAACTTCAGTCTATTTTATGGGAAGACACATATGTAAGCAATTCTAATTTGCCCAAAGTTTTTAATGATTATGGAATACACTGAACTCCTGTTATTCTTACTATGAACTCTGTGTGCTATGTATATGTACATAAATAATCATATGCAATATTTAAATTTATATTCATTTATATATCGCTTGGGTGGTGAGTCAAAAGAAAAACTTATTTTTCTATCTGCAAATTTGGTAAATTTCTGAGGTTTCTGGTGTAGTCAGGGATAGTTGCTTATCTCAACTTTATGGAAGTTTTAAAAAACATCTGTTTAAAACACATTTATGTGTATGCAACTTAAAAACATCTCAAACCACATGTTGCTTAGGGACACATAAATGTGTACTGAAAATATGAAGAAATGCACAAACAGAATAAACACTGATTCAGTGGGGTCAGTGGTGAGGGAAATTGGAGATGGAACTCAGGAGGGATGGGGGCCCGATTGTTCATCACATTTTCCTCTATGTCTTCTTGCGTGTTTCCGACATTGCAGAATAATTTAAAAATTAATTTGGGCTTCTAGTTTACTGCTGGGATATCATGGTCAGAGTTCCACGAACTTGTAAGAAGATGCAGAAACAGTGGGGAAATCGATGACCTTCATTATCCTCGTTCTCTGTTGAATGATGCGACTACGGAAAAGAGCCTAGCAGAGGGTGCACCCCACAATATGTTTATTTTTTGTTAAGATTTATTTATTTATTTTAGAGAAGGAGCACGAGTGGGGAGAGGGGCAGAGGGGGAGAGAGAGAGAGATAGAGAGAAGCAGACTCCCCGCTGGGCACAGAGCCCAACATGGGGCTACATCTCATGACCCTGAGATCATGACCTGAGCCAAAAATCAAGAGTCGGATGCTTAACCGATTAAACCACCCAGGCTCACCCCCTTTGCACAATATTTGTAAGAATGACTAAATAGGCACAAAAACTCTCTGAGCTGCTGATACGGTGTCTGATGGGTGGTGTATCATTTTCTGGTGCATCGTCTACTGTAACAGGACCCCAGGAAAAGAAGTGGACACAACTGATGATGTCCGCAACCTTTCAGATAGTTGAGAAAAAAAACAACCTTAGCAATTTTCTCAGTAACTGGAAGTAAAGATGATATATAAAGAGGTGATTAGGTCCATAATGAAATTTATTTGCCACCTCTACTCCAGGGCACGTAGTTTGAAAAAGACCTTTTTTATGTTTCATAGTAAGACTGGATGTTTTCTTTTTGTGTCCTGTTCAGTGACCCTCTTTATAAATGGAGTTGACCCTTGAAAAGCACGGGTTTAAGAGTCACAGGTCCACTTAAATGTGGATTTTTTTTTGATAAATACAGTACAGTACTGGCAATGTATGTTCTCTTCCTTACGATTTTCTTAACATTTTCTTTTCTCTAGCTTACTTTATTGTAAGAATACAGTATACATTGTACAGAACATACAAAATAGGCATTGATTAACCATTTATGTTATCAGTAAGACTTTTGCTCAACAGCAGGCTCTTAGTAGTTAAGTCTTTGGGGAGTCAAAATTTATACATGGGTCACCCGGGGGGCTCAGTTAATTAAGCATCTGCCTTCAGCTCAGGTCGTGATCCCAGGGTCCTGGGATGGAGCCCCATGTAGCTGGGGGCTCAGCGAGGAGTCTGCTTCTTCTTCTTTCTCTTACCTTCTCCTCACCCCCACCTCCCAGCTTGTGCTCTCTCTCTCTCAAATAAAAAAATAAAATCTTTTAAAAAAAAGTTATACATAGATTTTCGGTTATGCAGGATGTTGGTACTCCTAACCCCTGTGTTGTACAAGGGTCAACTGTATAGACATGGTTAGGATGGCTAATGTGGGTGTAACTCTTCAGTTCCCTGAAGCAAGGCCGTCTGTCTTGTGTGTTTGTCCAACCCCCGGAGCCAGATTGCATGGGAGTGACTAGAATGACTGGCATTTACTACTGCCCACTATCAGTGGCAGAATAACCTTTACTTCTTTGGGCAGCAGTCATCTGGTTCACATATTTGTTTAATATTTAGAGAGAGGATGAAATGAGTGTGGGAAAATAAACAGGGCTATCTTACGATAGCTGTATGTGTTAATATCAGGAGATAATAAATGAATGATGTGCTATTGTTGTCGGTTACCCCACTGTATAGAGCCAGCTGGAACAGTGCTGTCGAAAATATAGTGTAATTCACATACATAATTTAAAATTTTCTAGTAGCCACATTAAAAAAATAAAAAGAAACAGTGAAGAATTATAATCAATAATTAATTTTAATTATATATTTATGTTTAATTCAACAGAAATGTTTTCATTTCAATACAAAGTTAATGGTAAAAATTGCTGATGAGATTTGATATTCTTTTTCTTTGTACTAAGTCTTAGAAATCCTATGTGTATTTTACATCTCTGGTCGGATGCTAAATTTTCTTTTTTTTTTTTTCTTTTTTTTTTTTTTTTAAAAGTTTTTTTTTTTTTTTTTTTTAGAGGGAGAGAGGGATCAGAAGTAGGCAGAGAGGCAGGCAGAGAGAGAGGGGGAAGCAGGCTTCCTACTGAGCAGAGAGCCTGATGCGGGGCTCGATCCCAGGACCCTGAGATCATGACCTGAGCTGAAGGCAGAGGCTTAACCCACTGAGCCACCCAGGCACCCCGGATGCTAAATTTTCATCGGAAATACTCGATCTGGATTTGGATGTTAGGAAAGGTACAGTTGAAAAAGTAGATTCACATAGCCAAGTTGTTCCATACATACGTAAAGATCTTTGAGTAACTGAATTGGACATCAGTTTTTAAACTAGAATTAATTAAAGTTAAATATTTAGCTCCTCAGTCTCCTTGGCCCCATTTCAAGTGCTCAGCACAGTGCAGAGTTGGACTTTATTCATGAACTTCTAAAGACTTTTCTTCCTGATTCCGAGAATCTGTTTGTCAATATGTTTTTGAGGATATATGATAAAAGTTAGAAATATTCTTACTCTAGAGTAGATTATAAATGAATAAAGCAGAAGTATATATTGTTTGGGGTTAAATTAGTTTTCTGAGTGAGGGTGACACCTGTTTCAGTGAACCTCATTTTGAGAACTCAGACTTGACATTTGAGATTCAAGATGAATGGAACTCAGGATGATCATTCTTTCACCAGTGTATTTAAGCTCAGGTCAGAAGAAATCCAAATAGCTCTAACCCTAAAAAGTGATATATATCATTCCAGTTTTTAAAGAAAAACAGATATTACAGTTGAATGTAAAAGAGGTCATCTATGAATGATGGACTGGAACTTCAAAAAATATAGAAAATATAATAGCATGGTTTAAGTGAATTTCAGATTGGTTAACAAGGAGATGAGTGATTTAACTCCTGAACATATACTAGTAGAATTTGAAATTTTTAAAAATATTTCCAATTAAAAATTTTAAAATTTTAATTCCAGTAGAGTTAATATGCAGTGTTCTGTTAGTTTCAGGTGTACAATATAGGGATTCAGCAGTTTTATACATTACTCAGGGCTTGCGATGGTAAGTGTGCTCTTAATCCCCTTCTCCTATTTCACCCATCCTGTCAAACTAATTTTGAGTATAGATTGTTTTCCAGATTCTTGACACGTCCCAAATTATGTGTAATATAAATATGAGCAGTCTCTCGTGTCACAGTTCCAGTTAACTAGATGAGACCTGTGGGAGGAGAGCCACAGTTGTTTGTTCCCCCATCAGTATAGCTGCTGGAATGTTCTTCGAGCCCAGAGAAGTGGGGCAAGGGTCTTTTGTGCTCCGGTCTCCCCGTTACTATCTTGGAATGAAGTCTGGGGACTTGGGGCTTTCATAGGAAATAGAATTAGTTCTTCCTCTTAAACTCACACTCTGCCAAGAATTCATCGGGATCCCTGAGCTAGTTATTAATAATGTATAGACACCTTGACAGGCATTTTTATCTGTCAAAGTGAGGGGCAGGGAAGGGACCAAATCTGATTTGAGTGCTATTTTGTAGTGTCACTCCTGTGGACGACTCATTTGCCGGAGAATAATGGCTATCTCTTTTCGTCTTCCCCTGCCAACTTCCCCTTTACCCTTTTGCCTGGTTAAACCTTGAGCTGGATTTTCAGACTGCTTCCTGTAAGGAGCAGCCTGTACCACTATCACTATTTCACTGTGGCTCTGTCACCCTGATCAAAGACAGTCACCTGGGTGGGTAATCATTGTTCCCTCTTAAAATAGAGACACAATGGGAATACTCGGGATTTACATGCATGCCGTGTGCATGTGTGTGTGCACGCGGGTGTGTGTGTATGTATGTGTGCACGCATGCATGTTGGAGCAGCTGACTATCTCTTAGTACTGCTCTTAAAAGAGGTTAAAAATGATATACATCTTATAATGTGTATAATTGTTGAATCACTATGTTATACACCTGAAACTTACCTAATATTGTAGGTCAGCTGTCCTTCCGTGAAAGAAAAGCACACTTATCCATCAAAAAAAAGTTCAACTACAGTTTTTTTAAAAGATTTTATTTATTTATTTGTCAGAGAGAGAGAGAGAGACAGAGAGAGAGCACAAGCAGGAGGAGCGGCAGGCAGGGCAGAAGCAGCCTCCCTGTGGAGCAAGGAGCCCAACGTGGGACTCGATCCCAGGAATCTGGGATCGTGACTGGAGCTTAACCAACTGAGCCACCCGGGTGTGCCAACAACTACAGTTTTTGATAAATACATGAATATTATGGGAAATATGGAAACCCACTAAGAACAATACAAACTGTCTTAATCCCCAACCTCCTTTAATCTCTTAAAGCAGCCTGCTACTGTCCTTTATGAAACCGTCCTTTATGAAACCATCCTTTATGAAAAGCCCACTGAAAGGATAAGATGTGTGTTTTTTTTTTGTTTTGTTTTGTTTTGTTTTGTCTTTTTTTGTTTTTTTTGTAAAAAAGAATTGCTTGGAGCTCAGAGGACCTGTACTCAGTGCTCTTGGGCTGAGGGTATGGATTGCTTCTGTCTTGGAGGTTATCTGTATACCATGTTTCACGTTCAGGTACTGATTAAATGGGCATTCATTCGAGCCTCATTTCCTACATTTTATCCAATTGGGAAGATCACCCCCTCCGTCCTCCAATTTAAAATAGTGTCTTTTTTTAAAATTTATTTTTTTTTGAAGATTTTATTTATTTATTTGAGTGAGAGAGAGAGCATGAGAGGGGAGAGGGTCAGAGGGAGAAGCAGACCTCCTGCTGAGCAGGGAGCCCAGTGCGGGACTCGATCCTGGGACTCTAGGATCGTGACCTGAGCCGAAGGTCAGACACTGAAATAGTGTCTTTTTAAGCTGCTTTGATTTTGAACGATCTCACCAGTGTACCTGTTCAAATGTCTCCTTTGCTGGCCCTGGCCACTTGATTTCCAGCATCATATCTTTCTGGAGAGGTAGATTCTTAATTTTGTTTCTCCTGTTCCTGATGATGGACAGACGGTTTCGGCAGGGCGGTAGCAGCCGTGGCCGATTGTTTCCCAGCCTGGTGGCCACAGAGACCTGGCCCTGTCGAGTCCCTGGAGTCCCAGCCCTGCCCCTTCCCGGGGAGCTGAGAGTCTTTGTCCTAGGCTGCCATGCAGCGACCCTGCTCCTCGGAAAAGAAGGAGGAAGAACGCTGATGATATGCATTTTGCCTCTAACTGCCTTGTGGGCAATGGTCTTGGGAAGAAAACATGAGAAACAGTTGTAAAAACCGAGGGTGACAGTTGGGATCTCATTAGCTTAGTGGCTGTCACAGTGTATCTGGGAAGGAGGTTGTGGGCATGTGGCTGGCTGACTGGGTCTAAGGAGCTGAAACTACACGAGTGTGTGTGTGTGTGTGTGTGTGTGTGTGTGTGTGTGTGAGAGAGAGAGAGAGAGAGAGAGTGTGCATGTGTGCACGTGTGTCCCTGCGCACCTGGAGACGGGGCAGGTATTTCGGGCTTTGCCATGTAATTTACTTGCTTTGCTATTAAAAAATGGTCAGTTGGGTTGCATCAGGTTCGGTTATTTTTCTTCATGAGTGCTTCCGTGAATGTCTTCAAATTTCAGCTTCAGCTTTTTAGAGGGGTATTCACTGGGAAGAATAAGCATATCATGGCTTCACTTTATTTTTTAATTTTTTTTTAATTGCAGCACGAAATGCATGCTGGAAATGCCTGAGGTGTGCTGTCTGAAGCCAACAGCCCAGGTCAAGGGGACAGTATTTCCATACTCTGGAGAGATGAGGCCTTGACGTGATAGGGTTAAGAATATATTGAGTTTCTAGTCTCAAGTGTATCGCCCCTACCCTCCCTACCCCTGCTACTCCAGTTCCCAATTCCTGAATCTTCTAGAAGCTTCTGAGGTGACGCCTACCACTTCATGATCATCTGTACCGGTTTTCATTTTGAACGAAGCTGAGGGTGTGGAGAGTGTGCGGCCAGGGAGGGCAGAAGGGCATGAGCCAGGCGCAGAATTTGTGGCCTGGAGAGTCCTAGAGTGCCAGGCAGGGGCCCGTTCTGGACCCAGTTCTGACACCAGCCAGTGGGGAACTGCACTGTGTCTGGCTTTGATTTCTGAGGTCCCCCACCATAGTTTGATGGCGTTAAGCTTCTGATGGAACTGTGGCCATTCACGGAAAAACAATAAGCCCCATCACCCCAGAGTTCAGCCAGGAAGCTGATGTGATCGGGGAGCCAGACCAGATGTTTGTCTTGTAGGAGACATTGTACAGCTGGTTGCTGGCCTCATTCTGTCTTCCCCGAGGCCGTGGCCAGGCCTTTCAGCAGGCGGGATGAAAGTTTGTGGAGCCATTCACTAGTTTTATGTTAGGGTTTTAGTTTTTGATTGTTTGTTTGTTTTTTAAAAAATATTTGTACTGGGTTTTCAAAAGGGTAAGATGTGGTGAAGCATACGACTTTCTACATGGGGCTGTGGGCTGGTGGGACCTTGGTTCTGATTTGGTAGCTCTTCTACGCTGTGCCTAGTGTTAAATATTTTGAATGTGGTCCCCGGCCCCTGAGAGCATGTCATGAGACCCCTAGAACATTCCTTCAATATTTTTCTCCCTGATAGTTCTGCTGCCCACAGCAGCCCAGCAAACCTTCCCCTGGCGAACATAGTCCTGTTTCATGTAAATAAGACCCAAGGCCAGTTTGGCTCCAACAGGGCTGCGAACCGAGCAAGACCACGGGCTGCAGGAGATCCAGAAATCTCTACCAGAGGACGGATCTGCTGTCTGGGTGTGCTGTCCCTTCGCTTCTTCCACCCCTACCAGCAGAGCTGCCAGGAGATCCCAAGAAGAAACCGCTGGTCCCTGCTCACTCCACTGCTGTCCCAGTCGTGGGGAGTCTGTGCAGACCAGGTGCTTCAGAGAGTTTGGATGACTGATCATCTTAGCCAAGGGGAGTGGAAGCTTGGAAATCAAATTGAATTTCGAGCATTTTTTCCCCCTCTGTGGGCTTAGGGAGGAGACTGGAGAGTGGCTCCCGTGCCTTCATTTACTCGGGTGATTGTTTCTATTCTGAGGTTCATGCAGCTTTGGAGACTCAGCTGATGCTGACTTGCTCTCTTAGTGACCATCCCCCAAAAAGTTGCTGATGCCCCTCCTTTGCCTCCCGACCTCGCCAGGGCTACCATTTGCTTGGTATCCCCTGAGGACCCAGTGCTCTGCTGGGTTTGACTCTGTGGCCGGGGAGCGTAGCTACTTTCGGGGAGGGTGGTCATCGTGGAATCATGACTGTGGTAGGGTTTGAGGGTGGGCTATGTGAGCTGTTGCTCTCTACCTCTCATAGGCCTCTGTCTGCCAATTCCTCTGATTCTTAGCTTAAGGGCAGATGCCTTACTTGGACAGGAAGGGAGCATGAATGTGCAAATCGGGCTGGGGAAAGACAACAGGGAGTAGGGGAGACTGTGGCAGAGATGGGCATGGCCCTCATTAGATAACGATGCTGGTTTTTAGGTGTGTGATATCATGTCTCTCAGAGAAGGGTATTTAGGAATTCCTCTGGGAAGATCAGGAAGGGGTTTAGGCTGTAGGGGAAGTAACGTTGAAATTGAACTCATACACACTCAATAACCAACTCCCAGGTATTCAAACTAAAAAAAAAAAACCAACAATAGTAAAATCCAATCTGACATCTGAAGGCATTTAGCTTGGGTCCTGAGAATTTGCTATTTCCAATAGAGTTTGAGGAGAAAAAGAAACATTTATTGAGCACCGACTATGTACCAGGCTGTGTATTGGCAATTTTGTAAATATCATGTCAGTTAAGGGTCACAGCAATCCTGTGAAGTAGGTCTCTCGTCTCCAGGTCTTATATTAAGAAACTTGGGCATGGGAGAACAAGGCGTTTGGAGTCACACAGCCACAATGCAGTGGCATTAAGATTTGACTTCTGTTAACAGTCTAGAAGCTCCTACTCTGCACCATGGTGTTGCTGGTGGTCTCCACTGCCCTCTGGACTCCTCCGTTGCTGGTGGGTACCCTTGCCCTTTCTGGAGCCTGACTTGGGGATGACTCTCTGACCTCCCAAGTCTCAGGCTCTTACCTTTGCCACCATGGCACCTTGAGCTTGTGGCTGGTGTTCATCTGCCTGGCTGGGTCCTAAGTTCTGATCACCTGTTAGGTCTCCTTGGATTTGGATCCCTGTCTGCTTGGTCTATGTGTTTGCTAGGCATGAGCATGAGCCTCAGCCCACAGACCGTGACCATGACCTCAGGGCCTGGAGATCCCCTCCCGGGGCCCACGCTGCAGAGGGGGCGGCTGTCTTGTTCTCATTTCATCTGAGCAATGGTGTGCCATCTATGCGGAGGGCTCGGCAGGTGCCGGGGTGTGTGAGGCGGGAAGGTGTCATTCACTGTTCAGGGTTGCATTTTCCTTCCCTTTCACATATTCTTGATTATAAATAAATGAGAACATTTGGAATCCAGTAAACTTAACACCTCCCCCTCAAGCGCCCCAGAAATGCTCCCCTATACATGGGGCAAATGGAGAACAATTGGTGGGAAGGACAAGAAAAGACTTTCCTAATTGGCAGGTGTTTTCAGGGGTGTGGATGATGGCCGTGGTAGACTGGGATTTTTATTTTCAAGTGTGGGTTATTGTTTTGCTGGGCGATCTGTGTTTAGGGTTACCTAAAGGCAGACGGTGTGGAGTGGAGCACCGGGCTTTTGCAGAAGTCACAGTGGGATCAGACCTCCTGCCTGGGAGCTGCTCCCGGTGGGCCTGTTCCCGCTCCTGCGCTCCACTAGCCATGTTATGCCAGAAGGTAGAAAGGATCCGTCTTCTCATCTTCCTCTGCCGCTGAGTAAGCTGCGTGCCCTTGGACAGGTTCCTAACCTCTCTGAGCCACAGTTCTCCTACTTACTAATAAGGAGACTAAAGGAAGGCCCCAGAGTCATTTTGAAGATGAAATGTGATAATACCTGTAAAGCGCTCCTTGTGAACTCAGAAATGCTCTGGAGGGCTGTTTACTACAAGCACCAAGCCCCTCACCACAGGCTGCAGGCTTGAGTTTGGATGTTTGTACCAAATTATGAAGTAGGTAAAAGAGTCTTAGCTCCTGGGCGCCTGGGTGGCTCAGTTGGTTGAGCGACTGCCTTCAGCTCAGGTCATGATCCTGGAATCACAGGACTGAGTCCCACATCAGTCTCTCTGCTCAGCAGGGAGTCTGCTTCTCCCTCTGACCCTCCCCCTCTCATGCTTGCTTGCTCTCATTCTCTCTCAAATAAATAAATAAAATCTTAAAAAAAAAAAAGGAGTCTAGCTCCTTCCCACTTCCTCTCTCTCTGGTTATCAAAAAGCCCCAGAGCCCATCAGCTTGCTTGTCCCAGAAAAGCAATTTCCTCACTGTGTAAATATTCCTGATCTCCAAACATTTCCTAAATCTTTCATCAAACTCAATTATCCTTCTCCTTATGTTTTGTCTTTTCCTCAGTCCACACCTGTGCGAAGCTATGTATGATTAGACAGGGTCAGCAGAAACCTCTCTGCAGGGGTCAAGTAAACAGTGAAGCGTCCTTTCCAAGCAGATTTGCTTTCTCTCCCAAGAACAGAAGAAAGTAGTCTTGCTAAGAGAATTGATTTCAAAGGGTGAACTCTCATACATTGGGGATGAGACTTTGATGGGGAGAGGACAGTCCACTTCTGGTGCTCTTTGGGGCTTATCCTTCAGATGGCACCGCTTTGACGTGGCTGTTACTGGCCAGCGGTGTCTGGTTAATTTATATGGCATGTTTTTTGTGTGGGATTTGAGTTGGCTAACAAAGGGTAAAGTATTAAAACATCAAGAAAGATGGATAAAGTATTAAAACATTGAGAAAGGATAAAGTATTAAAACATTAAGAAAGAATACAAAGGGAGAATCAGCGTAAATGTAAACATAATGGGATGTCAGATTCATGAGAAGAAGCTGAATGCTAGTGTGTAGGCTGTATGATTTACACGGTTGTGAGGGTGGGGGGGGGCATGCATTTGCCTGTGAGCTTCCTGGCAGGCAGCTTGAGAAAGGAAACGCAGTTCAGCCATGAAAGAAAAATTCACTGGTCAGTCTGGAAGGGAAAAATTTCTCAGGGCTTAACTCCACCCCGGGGCTCAGACATTAGGAGACATAGTCAAGGGTGGCCTTAACAGCCTATGGTGAAATGGGAAGCAGGTTTCTACCTCTTGTTTCTTGGCATACAACTTCCCGAACCCGGTGTTAATGGTAGCCTGCCACTTTGGGCCAATGTAACCTAAATATACAGCTTTCTGTGGCTGTATTGACTTTGGTTTGGGACACTGAGGACTGACTTCACTTCCGTAGAGCCGAAGGATGCATGAGTTTTGAAGGAAATACTAAAGATAGCCCGTAATACTTCCTATTGTGCCTGGGAAGATTTGAAGAGGACAGGCTGTATCTTATTCTTGGCTTGAGTGTTCCAGGGCGGTCTGGCAGCCCTGAATGTCTAGGGGACTCATCAGTCATCATATTGGTGACATGGAGGCCAGACCAGACCTAAGCTTAATTGTATATAATGTATGAAGATGGTCACTTTGGTCAAGGGCAGGGGAAGATCACTGGCTTGTCAGGGGGAGCTTGGAAGATCCTGGTCCCCTGGTGGAGGTCTGACCCTAGCCATGGTCATGCTAGTGCATCTCCACACCTCCTACTGGTAAGTCTTGGTGTCCTGGGTCCACTGCGGTTACCGCAGCCTGTTCATAATGTGGAAGGAACGTCAGACTAATCAGCTCTAAATGCAGACTAGATTTTTTTTCCTTTGCATTAATTGCAGCATTCGAACATTTTTTTTAAAGTAAGCAAAAACAAAGAAATGTATTTTTAGTGAGTGAAATACCCTTGTTTATTTTGGAAACGATAAATGCGAATGTTGAAAAAAATTAAAAGGAGCCCGGTAATCTCCTTCCATGACTTTGAAAAATATTTTTTTTCTTGCTTATCAAAGAAATGCACTCTCATTAGACACAATACAAAAAAAACTTAAGAGTTATGAAAAGTCATTTGTGATTCCACTACTCAGAGGTAATCAGTTAACGATTCCTTCCATTTTGCCCTTTATTTATATCTCTTCATATATACATCTAAAGCCATATATATTTTTATGTTGATAGCATTTCTTCATAGATTAATGCGAGGATTAGCAGCAACTACCGAAGATTTGAGGTTCCAAAGGGATATTCCTGATACACCATTTGGAAAAAAGATAGTAAGGTAAAGAGTTACCAGTGGATAAAACGGGATGGATAGAGAGCGGGGGAAGGAAACTGGCCGAGTGTTGACTTGGGAGAGGGTAGCATTGGGATTTATGTTACACGCTGTGATTTCTGTTACTCTGAGAGGTAGGCTTACAGAGTCGGGATCTCAGGGATAAGAGCTCAGGCTTTGGGGCCAGTTGGATCCAAATTTGCATCTGGTTTTACTTCCTGCTAGGTTAATCTTATTTTTCTCATCAGTGAGATCCATATAAACCCTTCGTGTGGTCATTGTATGAAGATGTAATGCATGCGAAACACTTACGCCTGCCTTGTGCGGAGGCCCTCACAAAGGAGAAGCACCGGTACTATATAATTCTAAATGTGAGTCCACTGAGTCTCCGAGAGGGTCACATGCCTAAGCTCACACAGCTGCTAAGTGGTAAAGACGGGACTTGAACTCCAGTCTGTGGGGCTTTGGAGCTCATATTCTTTATCTTGTCAATGTAGGTCAATGGCTAAGAATAAAGATTATATTTATTCAATCAAGAGTCCCATATATTTCATTTCTTCCACATTAAACATCTGTAGGGATTGGGTTCTAGTGCTTAGGAGTTCATACGGGCCTTTTCCAGCAAATTCAGGACAAGTGAAGCATTTTGTTCATGGGTTGGGTGTAAATCTCCCCTTCTGTGGGGTCATCTCTAGCTGGTGGTATCTGCAGAGAAGGGTTATTATATGTGTTTGTTTTGCCTAGAAAATGGCAATGAATTTCACGTTTACGGGAGCCTACTACTATTCAGCAATGAAGCTTTTTTCCACTAGATTAGGAAACAGATGTTTTCTGGTCCATTGAAGAGTTTTAAAGGCTGGAAATTCTTAAGAGTTATTTTCCAGGGCTGTTGACCTCAATTCTTGGATTATGATTATTCTGGCTGGGCCCAGTGCTCTAGAGCTTTTAATCGGCATAAATTCTTTTGTGTATTTATCCTACTCTGCTCAAAGTGACCTTTTAAATCCTTAATTCATGGAAGCATAGTTCAGCTACAGGAACTGGCGTTATTTATTTATTTTTCTTTTTAAGTCTAAACAACTCATGTATCAGGGTCCTTGCCTCGTGAACTGCCTTGGGATCATTCTAATCAGTTCAGTCCAAATCTTTGATTTTTTTTTTAGGCGACATTTTGAAATAATAAAAACAGAATCACAACCACTAGAATTCATTGAGTACTTATTCTCTTAGTCAGGGTATATTGGGTCATGCTGCAGTGACAGAAGCACTCCCATATCTCAGTGACTTAATATGACATTTCCTGTTCATGCTGTAATGTACTATGTGGGTCTGTAGTGGGTTTCTGCCCCCAAAGTCACACAGTGACCCAGAACAATGGAGATTTCATCTTGCATGCATCTGTGGCCACCACAGTAGTGGGAAGGGAGTTTGATGAATGGAGTGAATCCTTCACTGGCTCTTTTTTAAGTTTCATTGACTCATGGAGGATGCGTGGCAAAGACCGACTTCAAAGGGAGCTGAAAAATACAATTCTGCCATGTGCCTGGAAGGAAAGGAGTACCAGGATGCATGGGGCTGCCCAATGACCCCCACACCTCCTGGGTACTAGACCTGTGTCAGGTGCCTCACACAGATCATCATATACAATTCTGCAAGGCACAGGTGCCCATTTCCATTTGGTAGATAAGAACAGTATCAGAGAGAGGTCAGGGGAATTGCCCCTGGGCACATAGGGTTGGAATTGAGATCCTGTGTGTCTGATACTAAAATTCATACATTTCCCTCCATGTGATACTGCCTTTCACCTTTTCCTCAACTGGACATTTCCCCTGGATAATAATGCTGCAAATTAATCCTCCTGTGATCCATTTTTATATCGTCTATGATTATTGAAAATTGCCCTGGGAAGCTGGGTGTGACGATTGCTGGCGGCGCTGTGAGAGTGGTCCAGCTGAGAGCTGGTCCACCACATCATGTGTACAGGGATGTGGAGAGTCCTGGGGTCACTAGAGAAGAAATGGGGGTGTTTGGGAGCAGTCAGAAACTAGACAAATACTCTCCTTGGTTACTGGGATTTAGGGACCATTGCATGACTTTCGCACTGATGTGATCTAGTTTACATTTACAAGGGAAGCTTTTGTTTGATTTATCTAAGTGAAAATTTGGTCAAAACATTTCCCTGAGCATGAGTTGGATTGCAGAATTAGAGTGCAGGTGAAGTGCTCTCCTTGACGTGATCCAGGCCAGGGGCTAGAAAGAAGCAGTCCTCATTCACAGATGCCATTTATGTATGTATTTATGTATGTATGTAGTTATATATTTTTTATTGTTATGTTAGTCACCATAAAATACTACGGATGCCTTTTAAAGGAAGTTCACACGCATCTGAGATGCAGCTCACACACCTGGGGTGGAGTTTGCAGGCATCTCCTCCCTGTATGCAGAAGCATTTTCTTCTTCGGGACAGTGGCCCTTTGTAGCTATTCCTTGCTGGGGAGGAAGTGACACCAAGGCACAGCCTAGAGGCAGGAGCAATTCCCGATGGCCTCTGAACCGTGCGACACATGCAAGGCACGGGGTGAGGAAGGCTGTTTCTGTATCTTGCCCTGGATGAGCTGGTTTGGCCCAATTCAGGCTCTGTGTGGAGAAAACCCACTCTTTTCTGAGACAAGTACATGGGACAGAGGGAAACTACCTGTGACAACTCCTGAGCACCCACGTTCGAGAACCAGTTGCAGGACTTCTTCGGTAAATACCAGTCATGATTTCCCCCAGATAGCTGGGAAGGGTTATTTCAGTAGTTTACAAAATGGAATTCCTAGGTTTTTGTCCCTTTGGGGGTAATGCTCTATGTACTCAGCCACCTCATACTTCATGGCTTTCTTTGGAAGATACGTTTTCTTTTTGGGGGAAAATCCAGTAAGGTGTTCCCTGGAGTCAGATCTTTTCCTGGTATGCTTAATAGTAATTTAGCAGAAATTTTTAGCCTTCCACTGGCACTTGCAGCCTCCCTGGGAGTCCACTTATAGCACCAGAACAGCCAGTGTGTGGGAGGCAAGGCTGAGAGTGGGGGCCGATTCTTTAAAACGAAGTGTGTTTCCCACACGTGCCCTCACATGCCCTCCCTCTTTCTCCTCTGGCTTCCTTTCGTTCCACGCTGCCTTTTGTGCTCTTGAGGATACCCCCTGCCTCATTCACGTAGCCTTGGTCTGTCCCTTCCAGTGACATGCATCTCCTTCCAAAATGGTAAGTCTGATAGGAGCTAAGTGCCCTGGAACCAAAAAGGAAAAGATGCAAGTGTGTCTTGTCTCTCTTCTTTGCATGCCATTCTGCTTCTGTGGAAGACCCAGGCTTGTGCACCTTGGTTAAATGCTGAGCCTTTGTTAGGCTGGGGAGTGGATGGTGAGGTCCGTGGAAAGAGCCGTTTGGTCTTGACTCAAGAAGGAGTTACTGTGACCTCAGTTGGTGGTGATAGACCAGAGATGACTGTGTGACCCAGATGGAGCCTTCCCAGGCTGCCTCAGATTTGGGGGATAATCTTTAAGCTCAGACTTCAGTGAGAAAGGATAGAGCAGGCATTTGTTTCCAGGACAGGAAGATGGGTGGACCAAACGGTAAAGAAAGTCTTGATGTATCATTTTTAATAAATTAGCATTATGACTCTTCCAAAAACATACACTGAGCATGAGTCACAGATCTATTTACCTCATGAATGCAACAACTAAGAGGATGGCAAAGCTGATGCATGGAAGAGTATGGGGACTTAGGTGTAGAAATTCAAGTAAACCAAATCCCAAAAGATCTGCTGAGACACAAGACGAGTGAGATACACAATGTTATATAAGGTGACAAAATCACAATCTTTGGCTCTTGGGACAAAAAATGGGTCAGAAATTGTTTGCAGTTTGTTCCTTTTCCATAAGCTAACATCTAACTTTATAGAGTCTAGCCCCCAAGGAGTGGTGTGTGTGTGTATGTGTGTGTGTGTGTGTGTATGTATAAAATATGTATATGTATATATTATATGTATATGTATATATATGTATATGTACATATGTGTATATATATATGTGTGTGTGTATATATATATTTTTAAGGAGTGGTAAATATTAGTCAAATCAAGGTATCTTCTGTAAAGCATCAGGTTTGACAGACAATGTTCTATGTGACCTGGAAAGGGTACCTGTCATCATCATGCCCTATTTCCAAATTTTAGATCATTTTTCTTGACCGTACCTATGGGACCACTGGACAGTCTTCTGATTTCTTGTTTGAGATGTATTATAACTTGTTAGCTTTTTCATGGGTATCTATGGTCTGAATGTTGTCTCTGTTTTCTCTTTCTTCCCAATGTGGTGTATTGTGACTAATTTCAGGATAGTGGCTCCTAGGAAAACCATCTGGATCAATATTCTTTTCCTGTCCAGCTCTCTTGTTTTTTTTTTTTTTTTTTTTTTTCTTGGTCCAGATTGGAAAACTTCAGTCATAGAGTAAAAATGTATGTCTTTAAATGGCACAATTATTTTGGGGAAAGTATGATTTAGAAACAAAATTGTATTTTTATCTAGGTCCAGAACAGAGTTTTAAACAAATCTTATGAAGTAACTGGCTTCAATAAAGGAAATGACTATTATATCTTTAAGTTTATTTTTTTTAATGTTTTATTTATTACAGCGAGAGAGAATGCACAAGCAGGTGGAGGGGTAGAGGAAGAGGGAAAAGCAGACTCTTCACTGAGCAGGGAGCTTGATAATAGGACTCAGTCCCAGGACCCAAGGACCCAAGGATCCTGACCTGAGCCAAAGGCAGACGCTTAACTGACTGAGCCACCCAGGCACCCATATCTTTAAGTTTATAAGCAATGTTTTTTTTAAATCCTTGAATTAAAAACTTTCAAATTATTTCTTTATTGCCTTTGGAAGCAAGGTTTTTTTGCTAATGGGTTTATGTCTTAGGCATGCACAGGCACACAACACATAGACACACATACAGTAAATCTTACTAATTTAGATTTCATCAGAGAAAGATGTGTGATTAATTCAGACACGCTAGAGTCTTATTTAGTGAAAAGCTAAATGTCGTGAAGCCCTTTGAGTCCTTTGTAATGCCTGCTGTGCAGACTGTTTTATGTGTCAGTTACTTAATCTAATTATGTTCCAGGAGCTATGATTTGACCCCCCAGTGTAATAGAACAATAAATGATCTTAATGGATTTCCACGGTCATTTCTTTCTTTTGGAAGGAACATCTTGTGGAAGATGCTGCAAAGTCAGAGTCCAAGATCCAACCTTAGAAAAGGGATTTCTGGGAATAGGGGCAGGGTAATCTGGAGTCAGAGTGGGGCTAGGAGCCATGAGTCAAAAAATAAGACCTAACTCTGTATTGTCTACAAGATACATATAAAGACACATTTAGATTTAAAGTAAATGAATGGAGAAGGATGGACCATGCCCAAATGACTACTACTAAAAAAAAAAAATGTGGGAGTAGCTATATTAATTGCAGACAGAGCTGACTTCGGAGCAAGGAAATAGAGATAGACAGTGGCGTTACATGATAAAGAGGTCACTTGCTCTAAGATTTAAGAGTCCTCAACATGTATGTACTTAACAACTTGAGCATCAAAGTACATGAACCAAAACTGATAAAACCACAAGGAGAGGGGTGCCTGGATGGTTTAGTCGGTTAAGTATCAAGAGTAAGTATCAAGACTCTTGATATTGGCTCAGGTCATAATCTCAGGGTCATGAACTCGAGCCCCACATGGGCTCTGTGCTCAGTGTGTTGTCTGCTGGAGATTCTCTCCCTCTCCCTTCCCCTCTTTTCCTCCCCTCTGCTTATGAACACTTTCTCTCTCTAAAATAAAGAAAATGTAAACAAACAAACAAAAAAAAGACACAAGGAGAAATAGATGAACCCACTATTATGGTTGGAGACTTCAATACCCCTCTCTCAGAAGTGGGACTATAAGTAAAAGGAGTTAGTGTGGTATGGAGCTGCCAGGAAAACATTGGTGCTCTTGGAATCCCCAGACATGTGCATGTACACAGTGCTTTTTTCTTAATAATTAGTTTGTGGGGATGTAACTTTTATTTCAAGCCAGGTTCTAGGTTCTAGGGATTTGGATGTGGTACAGTCTGGTCCAATTTCTCCACACTGTGGTCTGAGGACCATACTAGGGTCATGGGGGCACAGGATTGTTAAAAATGTATAGATTCCTGGCTATGACCTCCAATTTACTAAATTGGAATCTGGGGTTGGGTGAGGGAATCACCATTTTAAACAACCCCCACCTGCCAGGTAATTCTCATAATTTGGAGAACCACTGAAATGGATAGTGTATTACTTCTGCCTCACCCCTCAACCCTTGTCCCAAATAAAAACAAAACAGATGATGGGGCGCCTGGGTGGCTCAGTGGGTTAAAGCCTCTGCTTTCGGCTCGGGTCAGATCCCAGGGTCCTGGGATCGGGCCCCGCATAGGGCTCCCTGCTCAGCAGGGATCCTGCTTTCCTTCCTCTCTCTCTGCCTGCCTCTCTGCCTACTTGTGATCTCCGTCTGTCAAATAAATAAAAAAACAAACAAACAAACAAACAAAAAAACAGATGAAACATTGTTTCATTGAAATCATCTTGACTTCTTGTTAAGGCACAAGAATTCAGTTAAACTTGGGGCGCCTGGGTGGCTCAGTGGGTTAAAGCCTCTGCCTTCGGCTCAGGTCATGGTCTCAGGGTCCTGGGATGGAGCCCCACATCGGGCTCTCTGCTCAGCGGAGAGCCTGCTTCCCTTCCGCTCTCTCTCTGCCTGCCTCTCTGCCTACTTGTGATCTCTGTCTGTCAAATAACTAAATAAAATCTTAAAAAAAAAAAAAAGAATTCAGTTAAACTCATTCATACCAAGGAGTAAATGCCTAAGAGACTTCCAGAGGGTGTTTGAGGTGTAGGGAAGGGTTTTGTTATCCAGGGTGACTCACCAGTGAGGCCTGGCATTCAGGGAAAGCTTTTTGATCGGGAGCCATGAGCATTCCCCACTGGCCTCCTGGGTTGCAGTGGCTTCAGATCCACTTTTGAGAGACACCAACTTTCTGTACTTGGATACTTGATTTCAAAAAATTCTCGTTTCCAAACTAGGTTGGACAAGAGGATTCCCTGCATGTGCCTGGATATTTGAGTTCAGTAGGCTCTGGGCACATGTCGACTGAGAAGAAATAAAATGGAAGTCTGTGTGTGATGCTCATGCCATGTCCTGAGAACCAGGCACGTTTATACCTCACATGTGTATTCCAGTCTTTTCTGTCATTCCACATGCACGCGTGTGTGTATGTGCACTTACATACATGTGTTTCTAATATATATTGAATGTGCCAATATGGTCATATTCTACAAGTACATCAACACAGCGAGAAAAAACAATCATTGGTGTGATACTCCAATTTCTACAGAACTGAGGCTCTGAATGAGGAACACTACATAAGGGATTCAGATGTTAGCACCTTTTTTCCTTAAGATTTTATTTATTTATTTGAGAGAGACAGCATACATGCGCAGGAGAGGGGAAGACTCCCCGCTGAACAGGGAGCTGGACGTGTGGCTTGAACCCAGGACCCTGGGATCATAACCTGAGCCAAAGGCAGATACTTAACCGACTGAGCCACCCAGATGCCCCTCAGATGTTTAGCATTTTATGTTAATTACAGTTTCCTTTTTAAAGAAAAGGTCATAAATCACTGATCCTGGTGCAACACTTTACCCCCTCACCCCCACCCCTTGTTCTACATTGGAAACCATGTGAATCCCTGAGCTTTAAGTCTAAGACATTGGGAGAGAATTGTTCATAAACATGGCTTGTGTCTGCTTTGGTATGAACTAGTTTGCTTTTAGAAGCTCGTTAAAATGACTTAATGATCCAGAACCCCCACTGCCACACAGCCCGTTAAGCATGAAAGGATGGTGGAGTTGTAGCTTATGAAACCCCTGCCCTGTGATAGGTAGGGTGCCAAGTGCTTCATGCGCACCATCTCATTTAATTGGGGTCATTTGCCTCAATTCACAGCTGACAAAACTGAGGCTCAGAGAGCCATGTGGCTTGTCCCAGGTGACACAGCCAGGAAGGGCCAGGGCCAGGGCCAGGTTGGGAACTGAAGTCCCTTTGTGTCTAACAGCACTGCCTGGGACAACAAGTCAAATTCCCCTTTTTCTGGCCAGTTGTGCGACATCTTAAAAGTGACCTTGAACTCCGCCTGAGACTCAGGTGGTCAAGGGTCCAGTAATCCAGGCATGGAACACCCTAGCCAGGAGAGGTGTTCCCTTTTTAGTTTGGGGTGCATCTGATACTTGTGAAAGCAAATTGCTTAAGCCTGTGGCCATGAGGAAAGAAGTTTATAAAATGTTCCATCTCCCTTCAGTCCAGGAGCCTCAAACTGTGTCCCCTGCCTGTCTACAGAGGAGGCAGGAAAGGGGAATTTGCAGAGCTGAGCGAGATGGTACGGTTTTGTACTCCTGCCCTTTAAGGAGTGTTGCTGTGAGGGAGACAAGAAAGGAAGAAGACATAGTTCTGGGAGAAGGCCTAATTCCTCTTCTTTTCCTATGGTCCCTCCCAGACTCTGGCTTCCACCATTATTGCTGAACAAACAATTTTATGATGTGGTTCAAGGTCACTTCCACCCATGTCCTTGCTAATATAATACACCAAACAAGCTCTCATTGGCCTTCTCACCATCCCTAGTTTTTTTTTTTTTTTTTTTTTAATGAAGAAACAGTTTAAGAATGAAAATGATTCTAAGTGCTTTCCTATTGCACTTGAACTTGTATTGCATGTCCACTAATATCCCTTTTTTTTTTTTTAAGATTTTTTTATTTATTCATTTGACAGATAGAGATCACAAGTAGGTAGAGAGACAGGCAGAGAGAGAGGAGGAAGCAGGCTCCCCGCTGAGCAGAGAGCCCGATGTGGGGCTCAACCCCAGGACCCTGGGATCATGACCTGAGCCGAAGGCAGAGGCTTTAACCCACTGAGCCACCCAGGCGCCCCCACTAATATCCCTTTTATATTGTACTCACAACCAAGTATTTTGGCAGGTTTTGGGTTTGTTTTAAAAGCAGAGCCTGCTGGGCTCGGACTTCCCGGAAAGTTCCAGAGGGCCTGGAGCCGTGAGTGGCATTTTCTGTAGTGCGGCGGTGGTGTTCACCGTGATTCATACAGAAGACCCTGGAATGTGGGTGGGCTGTGGGTTGGCGCGGCCGTGTGCGGAGGCGGCCGTGCGCAGGGCGCACAGTCACATTCCTCCGGGGCCATGGGGCGAGCGCGGTGGCGGCTTGCCATCTGGCAGGGCGCTCTGCTCTTCTCCGGGGAGCGGATTCCTGGATTCCTTGGCGCAGGGAAACACAAGGATGCAGGCCGATACTGCCCCCGGCCGAGCAGCAAGGCCAGAGCTGTAGAAGCAATTTCGGGAGGAGGTGGCAGGGCTTCTGAACGGCTCGTCATCCCGGGAGGAGGCCAGGCGTCCAGAGGGTGGGAGCCCCGGGAAGTCTTGTGAAATGCCGTGTGTCGAGTCCTACCCTGCTGGGTGTACTCCGCTGCCCCCGGACTGTGTTCGGGGCACGGAACTGGGGGTGTTCAGTGCCTAGTGAGGATTGTCAGTGTCTAGAGCTGCCCCAGGGTCTCTCTGAAGAGTCTCGGGGTTTCTCTGAAGCAGGCAGAGCCCCATGTTAACCGAGTGGCTTCTCCCTTCCGAGCGCGGGGCCTGCAGCTGGCAAGCGGGCATGTTTATGACTCAGTGATTTTTTTTTTTTTTTTTTTTTTTTTTTGATAAGAGCTCATTCCTGAAAGGCAGATGGAAACTTCCGATTAGAACTCAGGCCAGGTCATGGGGTGAGATCCTGGAGAAATGATGCGAAACGAAGGTACAAAACTGGGAAAGCCAACATAATAAGGGAACGGGGAGATGGCAGAAATAAAAATGGGCTTTAGAATCAACGAATCACAGAAAAAGGAAGGCCAAGGCAAGCAACACTTTTGACATCTTTACAAATTCCGCCGAAGGTGCTACTCCTTGGAACTAAAATAGCAGGGATGACAAATGTCTAACCTCAGTGTTAAACACACACACACACACATACACACACACACCCAAACCACAAAGCTGTTTAAGATTATAACCTGTGAAACGCAAAGTGAAAAGTTAAAAATAGAAGAGAAAGAAAGAACAGAATAAGGAAGGAAAGGATTAAAAACCACGTAAGATAAATTCAAGCTTTGGAATTTAATTAAGTTCATCCTAGGATTTTTAAGAAAACGAAGGTGATGGAGAGCAGAACAAGTCATCCTAATTCATAATCCTGGAAATGGACTCAGATAAATTATTCACAGGGGAATAATAAACATTTGGAAGCACACATGGTGTGAGTTTCACTTTGCAAAATAAGAAATATATTATGCCAATGTCACAATCATTTATGGCTGGAACTCTTGTTCGATGAGGGAAGTAGGACATCTAAAGTGGATAGTGACATGAAACACCCTGCTCTCGGACAGTCCCAACAAGTGACAAATGCACATGTGCTTCTTCAGTGGGTTCATGAGGAGCCCATGGATCCCATCTACAAGGACATGCTGCTCATGAACTTGCTGGGCATACTTTGTGGGACCGAGGGTCTCCAATGGCAATTTTATATAAATGACAATAAAACCACAATGCTCAAATTCCTAGGTAGTGGTGCCAATGAGCTAATTAGAGTAGAGAGCATAGCCTGGCCAATGGGGCCACCATGTATGATTCTCCTCCAGCTCATTGCCATTCTTTTTTTTTTTAATCATTTTTTAATTTATCTTCAGCATAACAGTATTCATTGTTTTTGTACCACACCCAGTGCTCCATGCAATCCGTGCCCTCTCTAATACCTACCACCTGGTTCCCCCAACCTCCCACCCCCCCCCACCTCTTCAAACCCTTCAGATTGTTTTTCAGAGTCCATAGTCTCTCATTGTTCACCTCCCCTTCCAATTTCCCCCAACTGCCTTCTCCTAACTCCCCATGTCTTCCATGCTATTTGTTATGCTCCACAAATAAGTAAAACCATATGATAATTGACTCTCTCTCTGCTTGACTTATTTCACTCAGCATAATCTCTTCCAGTCCCGTCCATGTTGCTACAAAAGTTGGGTATTCATCCTTTCTGATGGAGGCATAATACTCCATAGTGTATATGGACCACATCTTCCTTATCCATTCGTCCGTTGAAGGGCATCTTGGTTCTCTCCACAGTTTGGCGACCGTCGCCCTTGCTGCTCTAAACATTGGGGTACAGATGGCCCTTCTTTTCACTACATCTGTATCTTTGGGGTAAATACCCAGTAGTGCAATTGCAGGGTCATAGGGAAGTTCTATTTTTAATTTCTTGGGGAATCTCCACACTGTTCTCCAAAGAGGCTGCACCAACTTGCATTCCCACCAACAGTGTAAGAGGGTTCCCCTTTCTCCACATCCCCTCCAGCACATGTTGTTTCCTGTCTTGCTAATTTTGGCCATTCTAACTGGTGTAAGGTGATATCTCAATGTGGTTTTAATTTGAATCTCCCTGATGGCTAGTGATGATGAACATTTTTTCATGTGTCTGATAGCCATTTGTATGTCTTCATTGGAGAAGTGTCTGTTCATATCTTCTGCCCATTTTTTGATATGATTATCTGTTTTGTGTGTGTTGAGTTTGAGGAGTTCTTTATAGATCCTGGATATCAATCTTTTGTCTGTACTGTCATTTGCAAATATCTTTTCCCATTCTGTGGGTTGCCTCTTTGTTTTGTTGACTGTTTCCTTTGCTGTGCAGAAGCTTTTGATTTTGATGAAGCTTGCAGCCTTCCTGTTGAGATCAGGAACACGACAAGGATGCCCACTCTCACCACTCTTGTTCAACATAGTATTAGAAGTCCTAGCAGCAGCAATCAGACAACAAAGAGAAATAAAAGGTATCCAAATTGGCAATGAAGAAGTCAAACTCTCTCTCTTCGCAGATGACATGATTCTTTATATGGAAAACCCAAAAGACTCCACCCCCAAACTACTAGAACTCATACAGCAATTCAGTAACATGGCAGGGTACAAAGGCAATGTACAGAAATCAGTGGCTTTCTTATACACTAACAATGAAAATACAGAAAGGGAAATTAGAGAATCGATTCCATTTACTGTAGCACCAAGAACCATAAGATACCTGGGAATAAACCTAACCAAAGAGGTAAAGGATCTGTACTCGAGGAACTACAGAACACTCATGAAAGAAATTGAAGAAGACACAAAAAGATGGAAGACCATTCCATGCTCTTGGATCGGAAGAATAAACATTGTTAAAATGTCTATACTGCCTAGAGCAATCTATACTTTTAATGCCATTCCAATCAAAATTCCACCAGTATTCTTCAAAGAGCTGGAGCAAATAATCCAAAAATTTGTATGGAACCAGAAGAGACCCCGAATCGCTAAGGAAATGTTGAAAAACAAAAATACAACTGGGGGCATCACGTTACCTGATTTCAAGCTTTACTACAAAGCTGTGATCACCAAGACAGCATGGTACTGGCATAAAAACAGACACATAGACCAGTGGAACAGAGTAGAGAGCCCAGATGTGGACCCTCAACTCTATGGTCAGTTAATCTTCGACAAAACAGGAAAAAATATACAGTGGAAAAAAGACAGTCTCTTCAATAAATGGTGCTGGGAAAACTGGGCAGCTATATGTAGAAGAATGAAACTTGACCATTCTCTTACACCGTACACAAAGATAAACTCAAAATGGATAAAAGACTTCAATGTGAGACGGGAATCCATCAGAATCCTAGAGGAGAACATAGGCAGTAATCTCTTCGATATCAGCCACAGCAACTGCTTTCAAGATATGTCTCCAAAGGCAAAGGAAACAAAAGCCAAAATAAACTTTTGGGACTTCATCAAAATCAAAAGTTCATCGCCATTCTTGTCATCAACTCGGTGCTAAGCGAGCATTACCTGATCAAGCGAGTTTTCAAGAGAGGACAGCTTTTCAGATTTTAGAAGATGTCTTCTAATTTTTGAGTATGAACTTTTAGACATCAGAGATGTGGATACTGGGGCACCAGTGTGCTAGCTCTACTTTAAATTTTATTATTATTTAAAAAAAATTTTCAGTTGAAGTCTAATTAACATATAATGTTATATGAGTTTTAATTGTACAACATATTGATTAAACAGTTCTGTATATTATTCAGTGCTTACTGTGATAAGTATAGTCACTCTGTCACCATACAGTGTTATTTTTTACTGACTGTTTTCCCTATGCTGTGCTGTTCATCTCTCTAACTTACTTATTTTTTAAGTGGAAATTTGTACCTCTTGACTTTCTCTCACCCATCTCCCCTCTGGCGACCACCAATTTGTTCTCTATATTTGTGGGTCTACTTTTTGGTTTCTTTGTTTTGTTTTTTAGATTCCACATATACGTGAAAACACATGATATTTATCTTTCTTAGTCTGACTTATTTCACTTGACGTTATACTCCCTTGGCTCATCCATGTTGTTGCAAATGGCAAGTTCTCATTCTTTTTTATGGCAAGTAATATTCTGTTTTATATATATATATACATATGTGTATATATGTATATATATTGCTGCTGTAAACATAGGGGTGCATATATCTTTTTGAATTAGTGTTTTTGTTTTCTTTGTGTAAATACCTACTAGTGGGATTATTGAATCATAGGTATTTCTATTTTTAACTTTTTTTTTTTTAAGATTTTTTTATTTATTTGACAGACAGAGATCACAAATAGGCAGAGAGAGAGGAGGAAGCAGGCTCGCTGCTGAGCAGAAAGCCCAATGTGGGGCTCAATCCCAGGACCCTGAGATCATGACCTGAGCCAAAAGCAGAAGCTTAACCCACTGAGCAACCCAGGCACCCCTATTTTTAACTTTTTGAGGACCCTCCATACTGTTTTCTACAGTGGCTGCATCAGTTTGCGTTCCCACCAACAGTGCACAAGGCTTCCTCTTTCTCCATATTCTTGCCAACACCTGTTGTTTCTTATCTTTTTGATTCCAGCCATTGTAATAGGTGTGAGGTAATATCTCATTGTGGTTTTGATCTGCATTTCCATGATGATTAGAGATGTTGAGCATCTTTTCATGTGTCTGTTAGACATCTGTATGTCTTCTTTGGAAAAATGTCTATTCATTTAATCAGATTGTTTGCTGTGTGTGTGTGTGTAGGTGTGTGTTATATTTTGGGTTCTAACCCCTCATCAGGTATATCATTTGGAAAAATCTTTTCCCATTCAATAGGTTGTCTTTTCCTTTTGTTGATGATTTTCTTTGCTGTGCAAAAGCTTTTTATTTTGGTGAAGTCATAGTAGTTTTTCTTGCCTGAGGAGATATATTTAGAAAAATGTTGCTATGGCTAATGTCAAAAAAATTACTGCCTATGTTTTCTTTTAGGAGTTTTATGGTTTCGGGTCTCATATTTAGGTCTTTAATCCATTTGAGTTTATTTCTGTGTGTAGTATAAAAAAGTTGTCTCGTCTCATTCTTTTGCATGTAGCTGTTCAGTTTTTCTAGCATCATTTATTAAAAAGACTGTCTTCTCCCCATTGTGTATTCTTGTGTGTTTTTGTCAAAGATTAATTGACCATATAAATGTGGGTATATTTCTGGGCTCTTATTCTGTTCTATTGACCTATGCCTCTGTTTTTGTGCCAGTACCATACTGTTTTGATTACTATAGCTTTGTAGTATATCTTGAAATTTAGGATTGTGGTACCTGTTTTGTTCTTCTATTTCAAGATTGCTTTGGCTATTCGAGGTCTTTTGTGGTCTTATACAAATGTTAGTATTATTCTAGTCCTGTGAAAAAATCCTACTGGTATTTTGATAGGGGTTGCTTTGAATCTGTAGATTGATTTGGGTAGTATGGACATTTTAACAATATTGGGTATTCCAATCCATGAGCATGGAGTATCTTTTCATTTGTTTGGATCATCTTTAATTTTTTTTCACCACTGCTTTAGAGTTTCCAGAATACAGTTCTTTCACTTTCTTGGTAAAGTTTATTGCTAGGTAATTAATTAATTAATTAATTGGTGAAGTTGTAAGTGGGATTGTTTGCAATTAAGCAAATTAATTAATTAATTAAGAAATTAATCTCTTTCTGTGACTTCATTATTAGTGTATAGAAATGCAACAGATTTCTGTATTTCTGTATTAATTTGTGTCCACAACTTTGCTGAATTCATTTATTGGTTCTAATAGTTTTTTTTAAGTGAAATCTTTAGGGTTTTCTGCATATGTTGTCATATCATCTGCCAATAATAGCAGTCATACTTCTTTACCAGTTTGGATGTGTTTTATTTATTTATTTATTTTTTTGGGTGTGATTGCTGCTGACTTTAAACTTTAAAGACAATAACAGGCAAATATTTCCTGACTCCTTGGTGTGCAAAAATAGAATTAAAAAAAAATCAAGCAATTTTGTGAAAGTAAAAGGAGTTTTTCTTTTCTTATGGTCATAAGTTTGTAATTTTAAGAACTTGAACGGACATGTGAAGAGACTGTGTGTCCCTGTCAGTCTGCTAATTACTCTTTAACTCTGAGCATTAGTCAGTTAGATCTTTGGCAGGTGCAGTGGGCTGCAGAGGGAGGGAATAGTGGCAGAAATACGGCTGTATTTAGGAAGATTTCTTTGCCCTGGTTTGTAGGATAAGGAGGAGGGATGAGGTAGAGGAGCAGGGAGATTAATCAGGCAAGACACTCTTGAAATTTCTACTCAACTCTTGTTGAGACCCAGAGTAAGGGTAAAGTAACTTCAGTGCGACGAGGAAGAGCTTGATGAAAGCATTATGGTTGTACAGAATAAGACTGGATTTAGTAAGTGATGGGAAAACAGAGGAGCTCATGGTGGTTGCAGTCTCAAGTCTAAGAAACTGGCAAATGGTGTCCAGGAGAGGCAGCTGGTAAGTAGTGGAGTTCTGAAAGATCAGGGTGGTGAGTTTGGCTTGGGATCTGTTGATCTACAGATGAGACATCAAGTCTGGATATAGAGCTTGAGCATCATCTGCTTTTCTGCAGAGAGGGAGCTAGGGGATTGGTGAGTTCCCTAAGCTACTGACAGACAGAGGTAAGAGACAAAGACCAAGGTCCAGAAAAAAGAATTGGGAGCTCAGTGGAACCCAAGAGAGGAAAGAATTTTAAGAAGTGGAGGACTGATGAGCTCACACTTGGTAACAGGCATCATATACATGTTCTCTCTGAAGCCTCATGAGGACCCGGGAAGAGACGTGGTTGTCCAGAGTTGTAGGTGAGGAATTGGGGAAAAGTAATTAGAGACTGGAAGTGGGATAGTGGCCCAGGCTGGGCTCAGTCAAGAAGGTGGGTAGTAAAGGGAGTGAGGGAGAGCTTAGTGGTGAGTGCGTATCAGAGCAAAGGATGTCGTGGGGAACATGTTTGTCACCAGAGGGGAACAATCAAAGGGAGTGGGAAATACTAAAGATGAAAGCTGGAGTTGGGATAAATAGTTGATGGGGCTGAGTTGAAAAGCAGGGGCATAGATGGGGTCAAGAGAAATCTTCAGGGTGACAGGAACCTGAGAGGAAGCTCTCTAGGGACAGAGCGCCTCAGCCCTGAGCAGTGGTGGGACATCACAGAAGGAGAGCTACAGATTTGACGGGAGCTCTGGAAGCTGATGGCCAATTATGAATTACTCTGAAGAGAAGTATTATCTGTTTATTTTCTTTTAATCTGAACATTTTGTGTGTATCATTCATGTTAATTCTCCTGAATTATAGATAATTCAACACAAATAAATACAGACTAGATTAAGTAGGGATGACTTCAGTCAGGTTTCATTTTTTTTTTTTTTCCCCTTCAAGGAGACCATACTATTATTAGTTGCTGGCATATGAGTTGGGGTTTTTTTTTTGTTTGCTTGTTTTTGTTTTTGTTTTTTGTGTTTAGTTTCAGTGAAGAATAGGGCCACATATCAAGAGCAACATTGCAGGGATTAATTTGTTATTGTGCTTATATTAAGATCAAGGTAATAGGTTTAACACATACTGTTGTGGCTGAGATTTTTGTGAAAAAAAAAAAATATGGTGAAAGAAAACTTTGGTTTTGGACTTTAGGGAACAAACTGAGCTGCAGCTTTTCCCAGTGATGTGATGTTAGTCTAAAGGATCCCTTTTATTTTTTCCAACTATAAGATATTCATACCTTACAATGTTTTTATAATAATTAGAAATATATGAAAAACATCGAGTACTTGTCTTAATAAGTAATGGAAACAGTAATAAGTCACTAAATGAACTGAGGACTGAAGATTTTTATTTATTTTTATGTGATGTTTGTGTTTATATTTGTATATAAACTTACTTTTCCATTCTCTTGTTGATGAATATTTGAATTGTTTCCAGCTTTGTTCTATTACAAACTACTGTAAATATTCTTACACATATTTCCTAGTGCACATGTAGTAGACTCTCTCTAGGCTTTCTCAGGCTGCCCACTTTCATCTCTGCTAGGTAAATTCCAAATCATTTTCTTTTTTTTTTTTTTTAAGATTTCATTTATTTATTTGACAGATAGAAAGAGAGCACAAGTAGGCGGAGTGGCAGAGAGAGGGAGAAGCAGGGTCTCCACTGAGTAGGGAGCCTGATGTGGGGCTCGATTCCAGGACCCTGGGATCATGACCTGAGCTGAAGGCAGCCGCTTAACCGACTGAGCCACCTAGGCGCCCTGCCAAATCATTTTCTGAAGTGATTATGCTCATTTACAGCCCTGCCATCAGTGTAGGAGAGTTTCTGGTTGCTCTGAATCCCACCAACCCTCAGAAATGTCAAATTTTAAAATGTTTGCCTTTCGCATGGCGAAGAAAAGGTGTCTTGTTTTTAAATTAGTATTTCTCTGATTACTGATCAGTTGAACATCTTTTCACATGTTTGCTGGCCTTATGAGTTTTCTTTTCTGTAAAATACCTATTCATGCTTTTTGCCCATTTTTTCCCCCTGGACTTATCTTTTTAAAAGGCGTAAAGGCACTGAATAGGATGGGTATATTATACACACACACACACACACACACACACACACACACACCCCATATATATACATGAGACAAAGTTCAGGAATCAATTTATACTAACATCAATTGACACTTTTATTTTATCTGGCGTAAAAGTCAAGTTTATTGCCTATACCTAATAGGTTCCTGTGAAACAGGTGTTTGAATGATGAGTATTGAATGAATCAAATATGGGGAGAAAAACAAGCCTGCCATTAAAGATGTACAGTAAACACTTTAAGAGTGATACTGTGTGACCTGAACAGCCCCTCTAGATAGCTCCTTCAGCACCCTCCAAGCTCCTGGGTTATTGTGACTGAGAGGAAGGTGCTGCCTCTGTGTGGTAGAAGTCCCGTGTTCTCCATACCCTGCCCCCAGGGAGGCCCAGGCTTCCTGATTTGTGGAATCTCCTTGGTACTCTAAACCCATAGTCCTCAGGCCACTCCCATGGGATTCAGATTCCTTAGTGTGCAACTGAGGCCTGGGAATTGGAAATTTGAACACATAGCCCAGGCAATTGCCATTTCTACGTGACTTTGGGAAATCCTGCTCAAGCCCCATTTCCAGAACTGAGATCCAGTGGTGAAAACTCTTTGAGTGCTTTTCCTTTTACTTCTTTCTGGCACAAAGCTAGCTGGAAAGCCATGTAATTAGGGGAAAACAAATAGTTCTAGAAAGAAATTTTCTTGGTTTCACATAACCAGCTAAGCTCTCCTCTCCAAGTGCTCAAGCTTGTGCCAGATGACTCTTGGCTCCATCCAACCTCAGCCAGCCCTGGGCCATCTTACCTCCTTTGTGTCCCTAGTGGCAGGTACAGTGGATGGGTCACATAATTTTCTCCATGGTCCCTAAGCCTGTCTCTTCCACACTGCTGCCAGGCCAGTATTTTAATTGTTCCCCACATCACGGGCTCTTAGGCCTCTTGGCTAAGACTTAGCTGGGTTGTGGAGTCACAAAGCTCTGCCTGGTGTGGGTTCATCCCTCCTCTGTAGCACTTTCTTTCACCACCTCTTGCCTTCATTTCTTCTGTGCTTAGGCATGTTGATCTCTACAGTTTGGGAATGTGGGACCATCTCCCTCCCACCAGTCATTTTGCTTCTGCTTTTTCCTGAGTCTTAGCTCTCCCCTCCTACTCTCTCTCTCTCTGCCTAACTCATCCTTATCCTTCAAGACAATGTTTCTCAGACTTGAATGGGCACCCAAATAATCTTGGGGATCTTGCAGAAATGCAGAGTCAGATTTAGTTGGTCCGGGGTGGGGCCCCGAGGATCTGCATTCCTAGCAAGCTCCCAGGTGCTGCAGGATGTTGCCAAGTCTGGGGACCACACTTTGAGTCATAAGACACTAAAACTCAGCTGAGGCATTAACTGCTTCTTCCTGAGTTGTAACTGCCCCTCCTTTGTGCTCTCAGCACCTGGGCCAATCTCTGCCATGCTTCTCACACTGTAGTAGAATAACTGTCTTGTCTGTCTCTAAGTTTCTTGGGGGTGGCAATTATGCCCTGTATATTTTTATTTATATGCAGTGCCCAGCATACAGGAGATGCTTAACAAAGACCTGTTAAACAAACTAACGATTCCAATAATCCAGACAGATATTTGCATTTCGCTGTTTGTGGCTGTTTCCCCATTGAGGCCAATGACTCTTTGCATTTCCAGATGGTGTCCTGTGGCCTGAAGGTTTGGCTCTGCTTTCTATAATGCAACAGACCTTCCCAAAGGAGGAGCAGAGGAGTGGGTGGCCAGCTTTGGCATTGGAAGATTTCAACTTTTTTGTGTCCAATTTAGGTCAAGATTAGTGGGTTTAAAATTAGCCTGGATTTTGTATTTCCTTTGGATGGTTCAACTCATGCTTGTGAGCACAATGTACACATCTCTTATGGAGTAAGTGTCTCGGATTAATAGCCTCTTCCCCTTCTAACGCCATTCTTCACAAAGGTGCCAGAATGGGCTTTCTGAAATGCAAATTTGAGTTATGCCACTCTTGGTGGTTCTGTCTCCCTTCTTTTTTTTTTTTTTTTTTTAAAGATTTTATTTATTTGACAGAGAGGGCAAGAGGGCACAAGCAGGGGGAAGCAACAGAGAGAGAGGGAGAAGCAGGCTCCCTGCTTGGCTCAGTCCCAGGACATGACCTGAATCCCAGGTTCATGACCTGACCTGAAGCCAGACACTTAACTGACTGAACCACCCCGGTGTCCCTCCTTCTCCCTTCTTGAAAAAGTCCAAATCTCCCATCATGGCTCCTGAATAGAGTGCCCAGGATGGTCCACATTTATTCCTGTTGTCTTTGAATGCTCCCTTTCATTCTCAAAAGTGTTGCATTTAGGCAGATGACTGATGACTGCCTTACTCCTGGGACCCTTTGCTAACTGACTCTGGCCTCTCTCCCCATGGCCACTTGTCGGATTCCAGGCTTCTAATTCTTACAAAGGGGATCTTGCAAACAGTTCACTCTTGCATTTAGTATGGACAGTTATTGTGTAAACTAGAGTATATGTGTATTTTGATATATAATTCTATACATTCTCTAAAACCCAGCAAGCTCAAATAATGAACACAATGATTTCTATTTCTCCTCAACACTTCTGGTAGAAATCTTTTTTTTTAAAGATTAAAAAAAATTATTTATTTGACAGAAAGAGAGAGCACAAGTAGGCAGAGAAGCAGGCAGTAGGAGGGGGAAGCAGGCTCCCCGCTGAGCAGAGAGCCTAATGAGGGACTTGATCCCAGGACCCTGAAATCATGACCCCAGCCAAAGGCACAGGCTTAACCCACTGAGCCACCCAGGCGCCCCTAGCAGAAATCTCTTAATGATCATATTAATCCTTTAATGGACTGCTGGGTGAGGCATTCTACTTGTGGGTAAGGAGTAGGTAAGGAGTAGGTAGAGTAGGTAAGGAGTAGGTAGTAGGCTGCCAGTCTATAATAGTTATTTTGCTTAAATGGTATAATCACTCTCTTTTCATCTATTCATAAACTTGTTTTTCAGTGCTGGTTGGAACAGTAGCTCAGGACGATGGTTAGAGTGTCAGTTGCAAAGCCAGAGAGAACTGGGGTGAGCCCCAGACACTTTCTTAAATCCTCTGAGAGTTAGTGTTCACACCTGTAAAAATGAATATAATAAGACCTACTTTGTGTAGGTAGTTATGATGACTAATGTGGAAATGTTGAGTTATGCATACCATGGGTAAGACTTTCTCCTTATTTTCTAAGACAAAACCAACTGAGTTATTTCTGTTTGGAAACAGTGGCAGTGCTACAAATACATTATTTGATATTACTTGTGGCACTATGTTTTTCTATTGTGATGCAGTGTTCTGGTTTTCACTTGGGAGAGCTTCTTTCTTCCCCTTCTGTTACTGTAAATATATTTTACTAAGGCCACCACATTGAATCCCTGCCCACATGCCTGACTGGTCCTCTTTGACTTGCCACTGTGTCCAAGGTGTAAAAGGACTGCTCTTATCTTCTGAAAACAGAGCTGCTTCAGTTATATCAGGCCAGGTTTTTTAAAGGAAATCTCTACCGGAGATAGTGGGAATGAAGCAAAGATAGAGAGTCAGTGCTCTGGACATTTTTGCTGTGTAAAAGAAATTAACAAGTTATGTGTTGTCTAATGTTTTGTAGAACTGCAACTTAGACACAAAAAGTGCTCTCCATATTAGAGTTGGAAGAACATTTGCCATTTAGCCTAAGGGCAGCATTTAACAGAGTTGCTTTGAGTCTTCTCTAACCTCTCAGTGTGGTCCATGGACTGGGACCATGAACATCACCCAGGGCTTGTTAGAAATGTAATCACAGGCCTTTCCCAGACCTACTCAACTAGAAGCTTCATTTTAATAAGATCTTCATGAAATTCCAATTTACATTAAAGAACCTTTGCTCTTGGCCAGCTATGTCCAATAGAACTTTCTATGGTGATGGCCATCTACTGTGTTTGTGTTATCTAATATGGTTGACACTACTGTGTGGCTGAGAACTTGAACTAGGGCTAGTACAACCAAGGAACTAAGGTTTAAATGGCAGTTTATTTTAATTAACTGTAATTTAGACATAATTAGTCACAAGTGTTTTGTAGCTACAAACTGGGCGGTGCAACAAAAGATTCTATCAGGTTTTGGTTAAAGGATTCCTCATGGTGGTAATGTCAGCCCCCATTACTGCCAGGAGATGGTCCTTGCATGGTCAAGGGGTACCACTGAATATTCTGCGGCCCTTGTCCATGTCTGTGTTTCTATGCATAGTCCCTGGAAAGAGCCTAAGAGCCTAAACATTGCTGATAAACTTGGGTCTCTTGACTTCTTCTCCAGAGGCTCAGAATTGTTAGTCAGTCTCAGAACTGCATGGGGGGAGAAAACCTTGACAACCAAAAACATGCACCAAACCAACACAACACTTGGAAAGCTACACTTTTCTAATTGAGTTATTTCTATTATTTCACAAATCCCTGAAGATCAGAAGACATATTTCTCTATTTTGCTTCATCTACAAGGTATCTGGCTTATAAAATATAAGTCGATGCTTTCTCTTGGTTTTATTTCTCCTTTAATATTACTGTTTCTTCCTAGGGAACTCTAGTTCAAATTATTTTAGTTATGGTCCCTGGAAGGGTCTTGAGATGCTTCTGTTTCTATATCTTGGCTCAAGCATACCTTCTCTGCCCTCCCGACCTGAGCCCTGCTCAGGTGAGGGCATCTACTGCGTAAACATCCCGTTTTACTGTCGTGAGTTAAGCAGGTTCTGTACCTTTAAGACTTTTCTTGTTTTCTGCTTCCTCTGTGCTGATCATCTCTAACTATTATTCCAAACTTAAATTATTTGCATCACATTTGGCAATTTGAAACCCTTCCAGCTGCTCCCTGGTGATACATGGTTAAGCAAGGATGTGAACATCTGTTCTGGCTGTAGTAGCCGTCATATTTCACCAAATGGAGTTCTGTGACCGTCTGACCTCCTTCACTCCTCCCATGTGACCCTAGGGTTCTGTGGAGGTGAGGAAAATCAAAGAGCCATTTGGTAAATAAAAATGAAGCTTGGTGCGATGGCAAAGAACTTTTATTCAAAAATGGAAATATTATTATTATTATTTTTAAAGATTTTATTTATTTATTTGACAGACAGAGATCACAAGTAGGCAGAGAGGCAGGCAGAGAGAGAGGAGGAAGCAGGCTCCCTGCTGAGCAGAGAGCCAGATGCGGGGCTTGATCCCAGGACTCCGGGATCATGACCTGAGCCGAAGGCAGAGGCTTTAACCCACTGAGCCACCCAGGCGCCCCATAAAATGGAAACATTATTGACAAATGTACATTCGCTTACATCTCAGAAATATTTTGTCATGAGGTATAGAGGAGCTTGTCTCTCCTTATATCCGTTTTTGTCCCTAAATATTCCTTGACTGATCAGGAAGTGACCACCTAGACCCTGGGAGCGGGCAGGGATTGGTGTGATCATCTCATTGTTTGGAGGAGTGAGGTTTTTCCCTCGGAGTAACAGAAAAGCCAGATTAGGAAAACTTGGGTCTCTTGACTTATACGTCTATAAATGGGCCTCGGGGGATCCATGAACCCCTAAAATGGTAGCAAAGTTTTGTGTCTATGTGTGGTGTTAGGACAGAGAATCCAAAGGGTTTATTAGCGTCTCAAAAGGTTGCATTCTTGCGTCTTGCTATCCTTGTCCTTTTGAATTCTTCTGATTTGGTGATTGCTTTGACTTTCAACTTTTCAGATTTAGGATGAGGCATACAGGACACTTGCTAGATCATGATGATAAACAGCAAAGTTAGCCTCACATACCAATCTGCCGATGGTGATTACTGGCTTCAAGGAGGAGAGAGCAAGGGTATTTAGCCTATTCAGGTGAATCCCATCACCGTAATGACTATCACCTGTCATCTTACTGATGTGGCAGTGGCAGGGCATCCCTAATATTTGGAGTTTAGCTCTTTGAGTGGTTTACAGATTTTGGAGCCTGACAAATTATGCTTGGGGCTACGATCTGCGACTTCCTGACCGTGTGACCTTTAGCAAATGATTCATTTCTTCTGCGTGTCCGCTTTCTCAGATTAAAAATACAGGGATCAGTCCCTGCCTTGTGGGGCTGTGATGAGGATTCAGTGCAAGGAGGCGTAGAGGGTGCTGAGCGCACAGCAGACCTTGCACAAATGATAACCATTCCCATGACTGTCTGCTCATCGTTTCAGAGCTGCTGGGGGAGCACCTGTGTCTTTCTGGATCCAAAGACACCATTTAGGTTTCTCACTGTCATAAGCAGAGGGGTGGGTGGCTAAGGAAACAGAATTCCTGGGAAAGCTCACTGCCGAACTGCTGTGGGAATGGTTCAGGAATATTTGTATTTGTTCATTTGGAGAATGCAGATGGCAGGAGTATAATGGTCTTTGCTTATCATGTCTGATCTGTGAAGACAAGTGGTCCACTTTCCACTCTTCAGCCTTTGAGGGAATTCAGAGTGATATGCTGGATTATTCTTTTCTTCACTGGCTTTCCCACTCTCTGTCCCCGTCCATGAAATAACTCCCATCTGTCTTGTGGAATTCCATTTCCTGCAGTAGAGTTTACAGGAAAATAGAGCATATGATCTTATAGGAAGCTAAGTGCTGGCTGGACATATCATTTTGGGAAGAGTCATTAAGACATTGTGCTTTTGGCAAGCACGGGTCTGTCCTAAAGAGAGGAATAGGAGAAGGATATGAATTTCTATTTTAGGCCACAGATGAATCTTCACATTAAGGAACCACACAGTTTCTAGTTCATGGTCCATCTTAGGTTATTTTGTGGCATAGTTCAACTCACTTCCTCTCATTTCTGAAAGAAAGATGTCTCGAAGAGTTGGTGTTAAAGATAGATGAACATTTGCTTTAAAATAACAAAAATAATCATAAAACAAATTCAGGTGAGAGAGTTAAGTTGGCTGACGTAAGTACTTAGAAATAAGGTGAACACAGAATATGAACCATACCTCTCAGATCCTTCCTGTCCTGCTCCCTACCCATACCCACATAGCATGTGCTCACACACACACGCACACACACAGAGCCACTCATGATCATAAAACCTGTGACAACTTCTCTTGTATATATCATGCTTCTGAGCCTGGGGACCCATCATAATGCCTGATAAAACTACTTGTTAAAGATACTTTCTTCTAAGTCTTCTCCATTCCCAAATTAAAAAGAAGAAATTAAAGTGAAATCAGCTGTAGGCTTTATTTAAAAGCAACACATATTTCAGAAATCAGGTTCTCTAGAAATGGAAAACCTCCAATTCAGAATAAAAATTAGCACTGGCTACGTATCTTGCTGCTGTCAGAAATCTTAATGTACCCCCAAGAATATTGAACTGATCGATCTCTTAGGAAATACTTACACGTTTAGATTTAGGTGTTTTTAGTCAATATTCAGTGACTTCCCTCGACAGAGCAGCACTCACTGGCAAAGAACAATTTCAATGGGCAGGGTTTCTATCTCACCTGGGAAGAGTTTCTTTCTTAATCACCACCCCTAGAGTTACTCTCTTTCCTCTCTGTGTAACATCTGGGGGACTCACTCTGATGACTTCATTGCTGGTGTTTCTACGGTCCCTGACCCCATCTCTCTTGTCTGGAGTCCCTCTGCAGCTTGCTCCTCCATATTTTTTGGCCTCATCCACTCTTCCATCCCTATCCTTACTGGATCCTGTGGTATTAAATTCCATCATAGCCAACATCACGCTCAAAGTATGGTCCCAGAGTAGTAGCCTCAGCCTCACTTGGTATAGTAGGCAGAATAATAGCCTCCCAAAGAGAGGTCTGCATCCTAATTCCTAGAACCTGTGAGTTTGTGAAATTCTGTGACAGTGGGGAATTAAGGGGGCATGTGACCTTAGGTTACTTAGCGGCTGACTTCAAGATAGGGAGTGTCTTGGATTAGCCAGGTGTTTCCAGTGTAATCATGAGGGTCTTTAAATGTGGCGAAGGGAAGCAGAATGGTCAGTCTTGTGGTGATACTATGTGAGAAAGACTTGCCCAGACCTTGCTGGCTTTGAAGATGAAAGAGGGGGCCCATGGGCCAAGAAATACAGGAGTATTCTTGAGGCTGGAGGAAGCAAGAAACTGGATTCTCCCCTAGAGCCTCTAGGAAGGAAGGTAGCCCTACAGAAACCTTGATTTTTTTTTTTTTTTTTTTTGGTCCAGTGAGATGCATTTTGGACTTAAAGTTCTGAATTCCAGAACTATAAGGTAATAAACTTGTGTTATAAATTGCCACATTAAAGTTGTGTAAAAACTAATATACCTGGGAACTTAGGAGTGAAAATTCTAGAATACCCTCCACTCCAGTTCTACTGTATCTGAAGCTCTGGGGTTGGGGCCCAGGAAGCTGTGTTCTAACAAGCTGTCTAAGCAGCTCGAATGCACAGTAGGTTTGAGAATCTCTGCCTTAGAGTATCTGTTTTTCCGTTGAGAGAATCATTAATGGAGGCCACTTGAATGGAGGAGGCTTCTGAGGGATGCGTGGAGCTCTTTACGGGTGGAAAGGAGCTTCCTCCTTGAAACCCAGGCAAGAAAGGGTATATTCAGGCTGCGTTTGTGTATCCTATTTGTTGTGTATTACAGGAGCTTTGAAGCTTCTATCCTCATTCTATCTCCATATCAATGATGAAAAATATAGATTCTATTGAGCATTGTTGACACATAACATTAGATTAGTTTTAGGGGTGCAACATACTGATTTGGTAACTGTATGTATCTTGAAACGATCACTGCAGTTCACCACATCTGCCTTTAAATTCTTCCTCTTTCCACTTAATTAAACAGAAGAGTTTCTTTCTCTCTCTGCCTATGCTTTTGTAACAGGCTTGTCTAATAATATCCCATTGCTCTGGTCTCTTTGATATTGGGCCTCCCCATCTCTGTTGGCTCTTATCCCTTAGCCTTGTGAATATCCTGTCTTTCTTATTTTAAATATCCTTCCCCTCCCTTCCAGTCTCTCCCCATTCTCTAGCTATTTTGCTGTCACTCACTCCTTCCTTTTTTTGTCAAGCTCGCTGAAAACTTAGTCGTCCCTTATTGTCTCCGTTGTCTTCTGCCTGCCTTCTGCCCAAGTCTCATTATAACTGCTGTGGGAAGAAATGGTCACCAGGTCTTTAACTGCCAAATGTAATGCATGCTTTCAGCCTTATTTTATGTCTTTGCAATGTGGACACTATGACTTTTCTTGGAATTTTCTTCACGCTACTCTTTTGTTTTTCTGTCTTCTTTGACTTCTTCAGCATACCCCTTAAATGTTGGTGTTCTTCAGGCCATCCTACAGCACACTCTTAGAACCAAACAAAAATGTATGTACTTTCTTTGCAATGCTTTATTCACTCCATGGTTTTAACTGCCTGGCTCCCCAGTCTGTGTCTCCATTCGAAACATCCTCTCTGAGCTTCACACCTGTATACTTAAATACTTAAATGTCTCATAGGTATCTTGTCTTGGATATCTGTAGGTACTTTCAGCTAATGGGTTCAAAGTTAAACTCCCTGTCACTCTCTCTAAACCTACAAAATAAAAATATAGGATCAGATGAGTAGTCTTCAAGCTGTGGGTTGTGGCCTGTTAGTGAGTTTGGGAAATAATTTAGAGGGTTGTAGTCAGCATTAAAACAAAGAAGCAAGCAAACAAAAGATACACAGATGAGTTTATATTCCATTAGCCTACATTTTTAAAAGCTGTTTTGTATCTTGTTTTACTTATAGCATCTAGAATGGTGCTTGGCACATGTACCAACTCTGAATTTGCTGAAGGAATGAATGTGTACTCCGTTGTGGTGTAAAACATATATCCCATTATGGGTTATTGTCAAAAAATTTGAAAGCTGTTGGACCAGAGGAGTTTTAATGTCCTTTTCAACTCGAAAATTATAAAATGATTGCATTTTTCTTTCAGTGCTCAGTTGTTTGATTTTTTTTTTTTTTTAAACCAGTGGCCAAGCGCTATGCAGAACTGTTATTTCCACTTGTGTTCTAAACATTAGAGAGGCTCCAGCAGTGAGAGGAGTGGTATTTGGTGAATGTGATCAGGAAGATGCTTTGGGCTAGATGAACAGTGTAGTCAGATGGCTGTCTGTGGATTCACTATTGAGTGGATTGGCTTAGAACACTGGTGATGTGAAACAAGATTGCAGACCAGCTGACTGACCAGCTTCTCAAAGAAAGATTTTAGGGGCACCTGGGTGGCTCAGTGGGTTAAAGCCTCTGCCTTCGGCCCGGGTCGTGATCCCGGGGTCCTGGGATCAAGCCCAGCGTCCGGCTCTCTGCTCAGCGGGAAGCCTGCTTCCTCCTCTCTCTCTGCCTACCTCTCTGCCTACTTGTGATCTCTGTCTGTCAAATAAATAAATAAAATCTTAAAAATATATACCTTTAAAAAAAAAAGTTTTAGAGACCTCCATTAGTTTCCTTAACTTATCACAGTGGACTTTTTTTTTTTTTTTTTTTTTTTAAAGATTTTTATCTGTTTATTTGAGAGAGCAAGAGTATGAGTATCAGTGGGGGCCCGGGAGGGGCGAGGGAGACGTAGATGCCCTGCTGAGCAGGGAGCCTGATGCAGGGCTCCAACCCAGGACCATGAGATCATGACCTGATCTAATGGCAGATGTTTAACCCACTGAGCCACCCAGGTGCCCCCCACAAGTGGACTTTTATTACAAGAGTAGTTAGCGTGAATGGTAGACTTAGGCTGAGTGCTACCAAAAGAGAATTCAAAGAAATGATGTCACATTCAGATGCTTATTTAACATGCATTTAGCCTACTCGGTGCCAAATGCTGTGTGAGACCTTGAGGATGCAGGCTGGACAAGACCCGATCCTTGCTCACTTGAACCTTCGTTCTAATGGAGGAGACAACAGACCTAGACACGGATAAATCTGCAAGGTCATTTCTGGTTCAGAGGCGCCTTCCGCGTGGAACAGCTTGGTTTTTGCTTTGCACAACAATACAGAGGTTTAGAATAGGAAGCAAGTGAGCAACGTCCCAGATCACCTTGCAGGCTGAAGCTTATGAAACTGAGAAATGCTTCTTGATGGACACTTTTAAAGCCTTTTAAGAAAATCGATGTAGACAACATCTTGGGTCCTGCACTAATGGAAACTGTGGTTGAGAACAGAGTTGGAGTAAGTGACGAAGAGAAGAGAATGGATTTTTCGGGGTGGGATGAGGCAGCTCAGCAGGTGTGTTGTGAGGTAGGGGAGACCAGGGAAAAGCTGGAAAGTTCTTACAAGCTGTTCGAACTAAGAGGTACGTGTAGAAGAGAAGACTCACTTTGTATCTCTGTGGGATAATAACTTCCCCAAGTGCCCAGATGCTAGCTATGAAATGAGAAAGAGAAGTTAGTGCCCTTATTTCCAAGGATGTCTAATTCACTTGTAGACAGAAGGCAGCTCTGTGTCCAGTCAATAGAAAACAAACCATGCAAGGCATTATCTTGGTGGGGTGAAAACCACTACCCTTTTTCCCCTCTTCCGTCATCTTCACAAATAGGTCACCAAAGAATCTTTTTTTTTTTTTTTTTTTCTCTTCTGTTTCAAGAGTGTAGTTTTACTGTTGCTATTTGCTCATTATTTATTCCCTATTTTAAAAGTGATTCCGGGCAGCTTCCAGTGCAGGGCTGGTTCTCTTCCATTCCCTGCAGAGCCATTCTTGGCCTCCTCTGCCCCAGAGGGCTGACCTGATCAATGACACTGATGCAAGAGCTGCTTTGTCCTTTTTGGCTTCCAGTAGGGTATGATCAATGGAGGCCCCAGACTGGAGGCCACATGGATGAGAGCGTGAGGACTGGGTATCATTTCCCTGGCTCCTCCCAGGAGGTAGGGTGTGAGGTGGGCTCAGGCTATTCGTGTTTCTAGATCCATGATCACTGCGTCTTCTGAGGCTGTTCTGCAGCTGGACGCTCTCCACTGGGTCCCAGTACTTGTCTCCTTTATCCATTTACAGCTGGTGTGTGTCTGTGTGTGTGTCTGTGTTGGCGGTTAACAGTTTTGTTGCTCCTTACCTGGTTCCTACACTACCTCCAGTGTTGCCCTTCCATCCAACTCACACTTTTTTTTTTTAAGATTTTATTTATTTGACAGAGACACAGCGAGAGAGGGAACACAAGCAAGGGGAGTGGGAGAGGGAGAAGCAGGCTTCCGGCTGAGCAGGAAGCCCGATGTGGGGTTTGATCCCAGGACCCTGGGACCATGACCTGAGCTGAAGGCAGACACCTAATGACTGAGCCACCCAGGTGCCCCCAAATCACTTTAAAAAAAAATTATTTATTTATTTGAGAAAGAGAGAGCACAAGCAGGGGGAGAGGCAGAGGCAGAGGGAGAAGCAGACTCCCTGCTGAGCAGGACCCCCCCCCCCCACCATGTGGGGGCTTGATCATAGGACCCTGGGATCATGACCTGAGCCAAAGGTAGGCTCTTAACTGACTGAGCCACCCAGGTGCCCCCAATTCACACTCTTATAATCTGTTTCTTTGGAAAGGAAAACTTACTGAAATATTCTAAATTGTGCCATATGTTTCCTGTTGGGATTTTGGCAAATAGGAATATCAAAACAAAACAGATACATGCCATTAAACAAATTGAAAGGCCCAGGGACCCAGAACTAGGAATAGAGATAGCCATGACCTTTGTATGCCTATTTGTGTGTATTGGCCAAATAGGTATCTTCTTTTGGGAAACACCCTTTCAAGTCTGTTGCCCTTCTAGAATTGGGTTGTCTTGTTTACTTGCAGGAGTGTCTTAAAGATACATTCTAGACAAGTCTTGGGTCACATGTAAATATTGCAGACATCTCTCCTAAGCCTGTGGCTTGCCTTTGTATTATCTTATTGATGTCCTTTGTCTCACAGACATTCTCCATTCTAACAAAGCCCATTTTATCATTGTTTTTATTATGTGCTTAGTGCTTCTAGCATACTGCTTATGAAATCTCTGCCTACTCCCAAGATCATGACAGTAGTGTCTTATTTTCTTCTGGAAGCTTTGTTTTTCATTTCACATTTGTGTCTATGATCCATCTTGGATTGATTTTTTTTTTAATGGCTTTATTGAGGTATAATTTACATACCATTAAATTTACTCATTTTAAGAGTACAATGACTTTGTAAGTTTACTTAAAGTTGTGCAACCATCTCCACAATCAAATTTTAGAACATTTTCATCACCCAGGAAAGAAACCTCGTGCCCATTAGCAGTCACTCCACCTTCTCATGCCCAGCCCCAGGCAACCACTGATCCACTTTCTGTCTTAATAGATTTGCCTTTCAGGGGTGTGTGTGTGTGTGTGTGTGTGTGTGTGTGTGTGTGTGGTAGTTATTTTTTTAAAAGATTTTATTTATTTACTTGACAGAGATCACAAGTAGGCAGAGAGGCAGGCAGAGGGAGAGAGGGGGAAGTAGGCTCCCCGCGGAGCAGAGAGCCCGATTTGGGGCTTGATCCCAGGACCCTGGGACCATGACCCGAGCTGAAGGCAGAGGCTTTAACCCACGGAGCCACCCAGGCACCCCTGTGATGGATAGTTATTAAGCACAAACCTCAACTCCAAGTTTTCTGGAAGCCAGAGCAAAGAGGGAATCCCCATTCCTTGCATGGTCTTCTTGGCTGGCTCCGACGAGCACTACATTTCTATCTCTTCAGGAGGAATTATTTGTATCCTCTTATAAAAGGCACTGGGTAGTGGATAATCTCTTTGGCTGCATTCTGGCAGAGGCTCTAAGATCTTGAATAGTTATTTCTCTTGCCATTCTCTAAGCATCAAGGAATTCTCTCTCACCCAGCTGACCTGAGTGCAGGCACGTCTGAGAGAAGCTGCGGAAATGTTGATGCCTATGGGTTTCTGATCTAAATGAAAGCTCCTGGAGAACCGAAGGAAGCTAACGAATGGGCAGGCAGTATTATTCTGGTAGATGCCACATGTCTGAAGCAGACTTTTGGCCAGGGCAGATCATAGTCATTGAAAAATGTTTTTCTTAGTTTTATTAAAGTATGATTAACAAAAATTGCATATATTTAAAGTGTGCACTGTGCTGTTTTGATACACATATACAGTATTAACACATCCATCACTTCAGAGGGTGTGTGTGTGTGTGTCAGGAACACTTAATATCTATTCAGCAAGTTTCTAGTATACAACAGTCTTATTAACTATAGTCACCACGTTGTATATTAGGTGTCCAGAAGTTAGTCCTCTTGTAACTAGAAGTTTGTACCCTTTGACCTACATCTCCTCCTTGTCCCCGGCCCCTGACAACACCATTCTGCTCTTTGTTTCTGTGCCTTCAACTCTTGGCTGTGTTGTTTATGAACTAGAATCCATGTGATGTGTGTAGCTACCAGATATGCAGGCGAGAAATAATGTAGAATAGTGAGCTTCTGTGAGATGGTTTTGTCTACAACTGCTTACTTCTCACCTGGGCTATTAAATTAAGAGACTCTGCATTGTAACCCCAAGCCACCCCTCCTACCACGTCTCCACTCACCTAACAAAAGGCAGCCTTGTTTTACACAGGGATGTGTCAGAGGAGTGGTGTGGACTTCTAAGGACTTCCTCCCCTCCTCCCTTCCCTCCCTAAGGAACTGGCAGGTAATACTCTAAGAAGTCATTGTTAGCTTGAATTGGGAGTTGCTCATTTGGTGCGGATTGGGGCCTGCCTGCTCAGTCCTACAGGACCTGGCCGTCTTCACCTCTCTGACCTCCTCTACCCCTGGCCCTTTGTTAGCTCTGTTCCAGCTTCCATTCAAACTCCCTGGTGCTCTTCTGACCCATCCCGATGCTCTAGCCCTAACCCCTTCACCCTGTGTTTTCTGGGATGCGTTTCCTTCATTCATTTCCAAATGCCCTCACGTCCTTCAAGTCTTTGCTCAAATGTCAGCCAGTCAACGAGGACTATACTCTGACCTTCTTATTTAAAACTGCAGCCTGTCTCCCCTCCCCACTCCCCGCACTGCTGGGAAATTTCTGGATAAAGGGATGGCGTGCTGGAATGGAAGAAACATAGGCTTTGGAACTAAATCAAACTGGAGCTTGAAATTGAGCAATTGGAACTTGGGGGGTTCCCCAAGTACTTCTCAGGGTTTCAGTGTCCTGAGATGTTATGGGCGGTGCCTCTCAGTGTTGTTGCTAGTGGGCTGGTGTGTAGGTGAAGCCCCCAGCCCAGGGCTTGCGCAGAGCGGGTCTCAGTAACAGGCCTTCTTGATCTTTCTTTAGCCACTTCCTCCCTGCATAGGAAGGGATTCCAGGAAGTCCGTTCCAGAGGAGAATTAATACATTTTTCACAGGGCAAACACGCTAGCCTTGAGAAGTTGAATCTCTAATACCTTAACTGAAATTATGGTTAGCCTCATCTTACCTACTCCAAAATGACTTTGTTAAAAGAGGAAATGGCCTGAAGCCTTTAGGCCCAGATGGGAATTGACTGTTTTAATAAGCCAGGCCTCTGACAGGCAGGTGATGTAACAGCCCTAGAGGAAGGTGAGAAGATGATTTTTCACTCTTGACCCACATCTCCTGAGGCATCCCAGGGAGGAGCTGTGTCATTAAGAATCATGTTCCAGAAACCCCTGGAGGGTCAGCGACAGGTACCATTTACCTCTGGGACACGGGAATATGTGATTCCAGTTACTAAGCAACTTGCCCTTCTGGGCTGCCCTGGCCTCGTTATTCTGGCCTATGGTAAAGGGAAGCAAAGCCGTCGGGAGAAGCGGGGAAACCCTAAATTCTCTATTTGTGAAAGGGAAGATCCTGGTGAAAAGAAAAAAGAAAATAAGACCCAGGGCTGTTGTGTCTCTTGTGTGGTAGAACAAGATGAGGAGAAGAGTCTCTGATACCTATACCTTAATTTTCTACTCTCGCTTTTACACTGAGGCCAGTGAATACTCAGGAAAACAGAGACTGGTTGGTCTGGGAAAGGAAGAGCTTCCTGAAAAATAAGTGTTCCCAGAGCGTACACACTGTTGGAAGATCGGGAACTTAGGATGGAAGAGCAGAAGCTTTCGAGAGATGCAGAAGGGGGTTTGTGTTGGGTCCAACCTGTACTTGTTTAAGCCTTTGTGTTCCCATCTGTAGATTGGGGATGAAAGCAGTGCTGTCTACAGAAGTGATTGAGAGGATTGGAGAAGTTATACATGTAAGTGGCTTAGCACAGTGCCACGAAAAATGTGTGCTCTTGGGGCACCTGGGTGGCTCCGTTGGTTCAGCGTCTGCCTTCGGCTCAGGTCATGATCATGGTCATGGTGGAGAGCCTGCTTCTCCCTCTCTCTCTGCTTGCTGCTCCCCCTGCTTGTGCTCTCTCTCTCTCTCTGTCAAATAAAATCTTTAAACATGTGTGTTCTGACTGAGAAACAAGATGCTTTGTCACTGTATACACTTCATACAAGTATATACACTGCAGCCAATTTTCTCTGCATCGTCTCACATTCTTCTACACAAGTTCTTACCTTTTTCTGAGCGAACATGGGAAGAAGCAGGTAGAGGTTTGCTGATGGAGAGGTTTCCACCCGCCCCCTCCATCCCCCGGAGGAGGGCCCCAGTTGGGTGACGGGGCAGAAAGCCATAGTCAGAGAGCAAGTAGCAACTTACTAAATGGTGTCCAATGGCACGAAATACTAGAAAGGAAGGTACAAGCTGAGGGCAGCAAGAGAGGGGCAGCTGATCTCCTTTTCGAATTGGTAACGTTTGATGTCAAATCGGGGGAGGGGGTGGGCATGCCTTTCCACATGCCTAACTTCTTGTCCCGGTTTGGCTCTTGCCTGGAAAGCAGCCCCTTGTGTCCTTTAGTGGCTTTTGGGCTCAGGTTTCCACCTCTATGGGAGCCACTTTCTGGGATCCTGGCAAAGGGGGAATCAACCTTCAGGCCTGCAGACCCATCACCTTGGCACTCCCACATGTGCTGCTGACCCACGCGGAACTGCTTATTGAGTGGGACATGTAATTCACCACCGGGTTCTTGGAGCTGCCTCGGGAGACTTTCAGGACAATGGATCGGGCATTGTGTTGGTTCTAGCTGAATCCTGCCTCATCCTTCTCTTCTCTTTCCCACCATGGGATGGAAAATCCATCTCCAAACTAAGCTCTGGATCTTTCTCTGTCTTCTCAGCCCTTGAATGGTTGAGCTTTGAATTCCTGTACTACTTTGTGGATTGTGCCTGAGGGCATCTGTTGGTAGTTGAACTCTGCTCAGGTAATCATGACGAGAGGAGATAATCAGAGGGCTCAGTTTTGAAGGACAGAATGCATCTTCACTGAAGAGTCAGGTTGGGAGAAAGAAAATTTGGGGTCTAATTCCAAGTATCATCCCCAAACCCAAACTGGAAGAGAGCTGGCAATTTTGTTTGGCATCAAAATTAGGGTGCTTGATGGCCACCTCCCAACCTGCTGGCATGGTTGGAAGTTTCTCATTAGTCTTGTGTGGAGTTCCCCTGCTTGGGGAGGCATGTTCATTATTGGCTATAATGTCCATATCCATTTGTCCCTCAGACTTGGTAGATATTCTTAGGACATGGCAACCTTGTGAGTCCAGAAAATCACATGCTTATGATTGTGTTTCTCTAGATACATGGTACCTTTCCTTCCTGATCTCTTTCTGCCAACACAGACCATTTCCGGGGGCAAGTCAAGGTCCACAGAGATTTCTCCTTCTTTTTTAATCCAGAAAAAGTCTCTTTTTGCCCTGTGATAGATTAAAGATAGACATAAATTTTTTGCTGCTCCTCCCATTGAGAAGGAAAGTCTAATTGCCCTTGAGTTTAGACTTGCCTTAAAGACTTGCTTGTAACCAGCAGGATGTGGTAAAAGGCTCATTGCATGAAGGTAACTTCTGTCTGGGCCCTTGAGGAATGTTCCTCCTGGGGGAAGCAACTACTAATTAAGAAGTCTGGCTTCCTTGAGCTGGTCATGCTGTGAGGAAGTCCAAGCTAGCCACATGGAGAAGCTGTGTGGAAGAAAGAGAGGTAGGAGCGTGGGAAAGGGAGGGAGGGTGGGCAGGTGGCAGGACACTGAGGGAGAGAGGTAGAAAGGGACTTCACAAGCCCCAACTGTTCCAGCCACAGGCCACCATCTGACTGCCACAGTGTAAGGGACCCTGGCAAGACCAATCCAGCTGAGCTCCTCAATACACAGAACCATGAGAGATAATATTAAAATTGTTGTTTTAAGCCCCTGTGTTTTAGAACGGTTTGTTATGCAGGAACAGATAACTGGTACACTCCTATTCTGTTCAGGTCAGTGGGTTTAAAGATTTGAAAATAGATCTAGGAGGCCTTGTCAACTATTAATTTCCATTCTGTCACATACATCTTCTGAGCTTAGAGACTGCAGAGACTTCTACCGCCTAACGGGGTGGGGAGGGGGAGATGTCTGAGTAAGGGGAAGAAAATTAGAGGTTAAAAAATTCCCTAAATAGCTCCAAACTTTCACTAATACCTGCTCTGATTTTAACTCCTATTAGGATATAATTCCATTGTTGCAATCTTGGCTACTTTTAGCATATTTGTTTGGCATCGTGAACTTGGTAGGTAAAAGCAGCATTTCATTATGGCTTGATATTTTGAGCCATTTAACCTGTAAAAGTTATTCTGTGAGGCCCAAGGAAGAATTTGAAGATGAGTAAGTTAGGCTTTTGAAAAGTACTAAAAGTAGAGTTGAATGTAGGACTACATGAGCACGTTGAGGACTAGGGAGCATTTCATCAGTTTCCAGAGGAGGACAGAGGTATGTCCCTGAGGCTGGGAGAGTCCATGAGGGCTGTGATGGAGAGCAGGTCCTGCAGCAGATTCTCTGGTATGAGCAGGGGGACACATCCGTAACAGGATTTGGGTAGGTGGAGGGGAGGGCTTTGCTCATGCATGGGAATGGCATGAGTGAATCCATGGTAGTAAAGCACTTTGCAGAGTATCTGAGTGATAAAATGAACTGGAGGAAAACATGGAAAAATAAAGAACAACAACAACAACAAAACCCTTAGCTGCTTGAATAGTATGACTTTTGTTTCTGAATTCTCCTGTTCTCTTTGGTGAAGTGTGCCCTTACTAATATCCACTGATTATCACACAGATAACCCTTTGACATCTTGTTCATAGTCCTGTGCCCAGGGAAGTAACTTTTAGAGATGTAGCTTATAGCTTGGAGGAGCAGTGCTCACGGGTTGAAAGATGTCTTCTGATCTGGGAGGGTTATCACCAGGACCTTTCCTTGGCTGGCAGAAGGAAAGCTACATCCTCTTCCTTTATGGATCTTTACAGTCCCTTGTTCCCTGTGGGGGTTTTCTTTCCTCCCAGGGGGCCTAGGTAGAATCTTTGGGGGTACTGGTCATCCTCGCTTCTACAAAAACCTATGTATATACACTCTTCCGTGGAGCACAGGACCCAGAGTAAGGCTTCCAGACCCGTCTTCCAAGACCCTTCAGTTCATCATGAAAAACTCCCTAGTTCTCGTGGCATCTGATTTTCATCTTTCTCCTCTTCCAATTTTTAGATGTGGGGATGGTGAAGAAAGCTTAGGAGGCTCCTCTTAGAGCTGGAAGCTGGCAGGTGACAGGCGGAGGGAAGTAGAGGGAAGCAGGGAAAGTTATGGTTCAGCGATTCGAGGCAGAAGAGGCCAAGAAAGGCTATGTTCTGTGCTCGAGGAAGGCTAACCTTGCATGCGATTTCTGATTCCTAATGCTGGCTGCCTTGCAGAAGCATTATAGCCAACTTCTCATTCGATATCAGCCACAGCAACTGCTTTCAAGATATGTCTCCAAAGGCAAAGGAAACAAAAGCCAAAATAAACTTTTGGGACTTCATCAAAATCAAAAGTTCATCGCCATTCTTGTCATCAACTCGGTGCTAAGCGAGCATTACCTGATCAAGCGAGTTTTCAAGAGAGGACAGCTTTTCAGATTTTAGAAGATGTCTTCTAATTTTTGAGTATGAACTTTTAGACATCAGAGATGTGGATACTGGGGCACCAGTGTGCTAGCTCTACTTTAAATTTTATTATTATTTAAAAAAAATTTTCAGTTGAAGTCTAATTAACATATAATGTTATATGAGTTTTAATTGTACAACATATTGATTAAACAGTTCTGTATATTATTCAGTGCTTACTGTGATAAGTATAGTCACTCTGTCACCATACAGTGTTATTTTTTACTGACTGTTTTCCCTATGCTGTGCTGTTCATCTCTCTAACTTACTTATTTTTTAAGTGGAAATTTGTACCTCTTGACTTTCTCTCACCCATCTCCCCTCTGGCGACCACCAATTTGTTCTCTATATTTGTGGGTCTACTTTTTGGTTTCTTTGTTTTGTTTTTTAGATTCCACATATATGTGAAAACACATGATATTTATCTTTCTTAGTCTGACTTATTTCACTTAACGTTATACTCCCTTGGCTCATCCATGTTGTTGCAAATGGCAAGTTCTCATTCTTTTTTATGGCAAGTAATATTCTGTTTTATATATATATACATATGTGTATATATGTATATATATTGCTGCTGTAAACATAGGGGTGCATATATCTTTTTGAATTAGTGTTTTTGTTTTCTTTGTGTAAATACCTACTAGTGGGATTATTGAATCATAGGTATTTCTATTTTTAACTTTTTTTTTTTTAAGATTTTTTTATTTATTTGACAGACAGAGATCACAAATAGGCAGAGAGAGAGGAGGAAGCAGGCTCGCTGCTGAGCAGAAAGCCCAATGTGGGGCTCAATCCCAGGACCCTGAGATCATGACCTGAGCCAAAAGCAGAAGCTTAACCCACTGAGCAACCCAGGCACCCCTATTTTTAACTTTTTGAGGACCCTCCATACTGTTTTCTACAGTGGCTGCATCAGTTTGCGTTCCCACCAACAGTGCACAAGGCTTCCTCTTTCTCCATATTCTTGCCAACACCTGTTGTTTCTTATCTTTTTGATTCCAGCCATTGTAATAGGTGTGAGGTAATATCTCATTGTGGTTTTGATCTGCATTTCCATGATGATTAGAGATGTTGAGCATCTTTTCATGTGTCTGTTAGACATCTGTATGTCTTCTTTGGAAAAATGTCTATTCATTTAATCAGATTGTTTGCTGTGTGTGTGTGTGTAGGTGTGTGTTATATTTTGGGTTCTAACCCCTCATCAGGTATATCATTTGGAAAAATCTTTTCCCATTCAATAGGTTGTCTTTTCCTTTTGTTGATGATTTTCTTTGCTGTGCAAAAGCTTTTTATTTTGGTGAAGTCATAGTAGTTTTTCTTGCCTGAGGAGATATATTTAGAAAAATGTTGCTATGGCTAATGTCAAAAAAATTACTGCCTATGTTTTCTTTTAGGAGTTTTATGGTTTCGGGTCTCATATTTAGGTCTTTAATCCATTTGAGTTTATTTCTGTGTGTAGTATAAAAAAGTTGTCTCGTCTCATTCTTTTGCATGTAGCTGTTCAGTTTTTCTAGCATCATTTATTAAAAAGACTGTCTTCTCCCCATTGTGTATTCTTGTGTGTTTTTGTCAAAGATTAATTGACCATATAAATGTGGGTATATTTCTGGGCTCTTATTCTGTTCTATTGACCTATGCCTCTGTTTTTGTGCCAGTACCATACTGTTTTGATTACTATAGCTTTGTAGTATATCTTGAAATTTAGGATTGTGGTACCTGTTTTGTTCTTCTATTTCAAGATTGCTTTGGCTATTCGAGGTCTTTTGTGGTCTTATACAAATGTTAGTATTATTCTAGTCCTGTGAAAAAATCCTACTGGTATTTTGATAGGGGTTGCTTTGAATCTGTAGATTGATTTGGGTAGTATGGACATTTTAACAATATTGGGTATTCCAATCCATGAGCATGGAGTATCTTTTCATTTGTTTGGATCATCTTTAATTTTTTTTCACCACTGCTTTAGAGTTTCCAGAATACAGTTCTTTCACTTTCTTGGTAAAGTTTATTGCTAGGTAATTAATTAATTAATTAATTGGTGAAGTTGTAAGTGGGATTGTTTGCAATTAAGCAAATTAATTAATTAATTAAGAAATTAATCTCTTTCTGTGACTTCATTATTAGTGTATAGAAATGCAACAGATTTCTGTATTTCTGTATTAATTTGTGTCCACAACTTTGCTGAATTCATTTATTGGTTCTAATAGTTTTTTTTAAGTGAAATCTTTAGGGTTTTCTGCATATGTTGTCATATCATCTGCCAATAATAGCAGTCATACTTCTTTACCAGTTTGGATGTGTTTTATTTATTTATTTATTTTTTTGGGTGTGATTGCTGCTGACTTTAAACTTTAAAGACAATAACAGGCAAATATTTCCTGACTCCTTGGTGTGCAAAAATAGAATTAAAAAAAAATCAAGCAATTTTGTGAAAGTAAAAGGAGTTTTTCTTTTCTTATGGTCATAAGTTTGTAATTTTAAGAACTTGAACGGACATGTGAAGAGACTGTGTGTCCCTGTCAGTCTGCTAATTACTCTTTAACTCTGAGCATTAGTCAGTTAGATCTTTGGCAGGTGCAGTGGGCTGCAGAGGGAGGGAATAGTGGCAGAAATACGGCTGTATTTAGGAAGATTTCTTTGCCCTGGTTTGTAGGATAAGGAGGAGGGATGAGGTAGAGGAGCAGGGAGATTAATCAGGCAAGACACTCTTGAAATTTCTACTCAACTCTTGTTGAGACCCAGAGTAAGGGTAAAGTAACTTCAGTGCGACGAGGAAGAGCTTGATGAAAGCATTATGGTTGTACAGAATAAGACTGGATTTAGTAAGTGATGGGAAAACAGAGGAGCTCATGGTGGTTGCAGTCTCAAGTCTAAGAAACTGGCAAATGGTGTCCAGGAGAGGCAGCTGGTAAGTAGTGGAGTTCTGAAAGATCAGGGTGGTGAGTTTGGCTTGGGATCTGTTGATCTACAGATGAGACATCAAGTCTGGATATAGAGCTTGAGCATCATCTGCTTTTCTGCAGAGAGGGAGCTAGGGGATTGGTGAGTTCCCTAAGCTACTGACAGACAGAGGTAAGAGACAAAGACCAAGGTCCAGAAAAAAGAATTGGGAGCTCAGTGGAACCCAAGAGAGGAAAGAATTTTAAGAAGTGGAGGACTGATGAGCTCACACTTGGTAACAGGCATCATATACATGTTCTCTCTGAAGCCTCATGAGGACCCGGGAAGAGACGTGGTTGTCCAGAGTTGTAGGTGAGGAATTGGGGAAAAGTAATTAGAGACTGGAAGTGGGATAGTGGCCCAGGCTGGGCTCAGTCAAGAAGGTGGGTAGTAAAGGGAGTGAGGGAGAGCTTAGTGGTGAGTGCGTATCAGAGCAAAGGATGTCGTGGGGAACATGTTTGTCACCAGAGGGGAACAATCAAAGGGAGTGGGAAATACTAAAGATGAAAGCTGGAGTTGGGATAAATAGTTGATGGGGCTGAGTTGAAAAGCAGGGGCATAGATGGGGTCAAGAGAAATCTTCAGGGTGACAGGAACCTGAGAGGAAGCTCTCTAGGGACAGAGCGCCTCAGCCCTGAGCAGTGGTGGGACATCACAGAAGGAGAGCTACAGATTTGACGGGAGCTCTGGAAGCTGATGGCCAATTATGAATTACTCTGAAGAGAAGTATTATCTGTTTATTTTCTTTTAATCTGAACATTTTGTGTGTATCATTCATGTTAATTCTCCTGAATTATAGATAATTCAACACAAATAAATACAGACTAGATTAAGTAGGGATGACTTCAGTCAGGTTTCATTTTTTTTTTTTTTCCCCTTCAAGGAGACCATACTATTATTAGTTGCTGGCATATGAGTTGGGGTTTTTTTTTTTGTTTGCTTGTTTTTGTTTTTGTTTTTTGTGTTTAGTTTCAGTGAAGAATAGGGCCACATATCAAGAGCAACATTGCAGGGATTAATTTGTTATTGTGCTTATATTAAGATCAAGGTAATAGGTTTAACACATACTGTTGTGGCTGAGATTTTTGTGAAAAAAAAAAAATATGGTGAAAGAAAACTTTGGTTTTGGACTTTAGGGAACAAACTGAGCTGCAGCTTTTCCCAGTGATGTGATGTTAGTCTAAAGGATCCCTTTTATTTTTTCCAACTATAAGATATTCATACCTTACAATGTTTTTATAATAATTAGAAATATATGAAAAACATCGAGTACTTGTCTTAATAAGTAATGGAAACAGTAATAAGTCACTAAATGAACTGAGGACTGAAGATTTTTATTTATTTTTATGTGATGTTTGTGTTTATATTTGTATATAAACTTACTTTTCCATTCTCTTGTTGATGAATATTTGAATTGTTTCCAGCTTTGTTCTATTACAAACTACTGTAAATATTCTTACACATATTTCCTAGTGCACATGTAGTAGACTCTCTCTAGGCTTTCTCAGGCTGCCCACTTTCATCTCTGCTAGGTAAATTCCAAATCATTTTCTTTTTTTTTTTTTTTAAGATTTCATTTATTTATTTGACAGATAGAAAGAGAGCACAAGTAGGCGGAGTGGCAGAGAGAGGGAGAAGCAGGGTCTCCACTGAGTAGGGAGCCTGATGTGGGGCTCGATTCCAGGACCCTGGGATCATGACCTGAGCTGAAGGCAGCCGCTTAACCGACTGAGCCACCTAGGCGCCCTGCCAAATCATTTTCTGAAGTGATTATGCTCATTTACAGCCCTGCCATCAGTGTAGGAGAGTTTCTGGTTGCTCTGAATCCCACCAACCCTCAGAAATGTCAAATTTTAAAATGTTTGCCTTTCGCATGGCGAAGAAAAGGTGTCTTGTTTTTAAATTAGTATTTCTCTGATTACTGATCAGTTGAACATCTTTTCACATGTTTGCTGGCCTTATGAGTTTTCTTTTCTGTAAAATACCTATTCATGCTTTTTGCCCATTTTTTCCCCCTGGACTTATCTTTTTAAAAGGCGTAAAGGCACTGAATAGGATGGGTATATTATACACACACACACACACACACACACACACACACACACCCCATATATATACATGAGACAAAGTTCAGGAATCAATTTATACTAACATCAATTGACACTTTTATTTTATCTGGCGTAAAAGTCAAGTTTATTGCCTATACCTAATAGGTTCCTGTGAAACAGGTGTTTGAATGATGAGTATTGAATGAATCAAATATGGGGAGAAAAACAAGCCTGCCATTAAAGATGTACAGTAAACACTTTAAGAGTGATACTGTGTGACCTGAACAGCCCCTCTAGATAGCTCCTTCAGCACCCTCCAAGCTCCTGGGTTATTGTGACTGAGAGGAAGGTGCTGCCTCTGTGTGGTAGAAGTCCCGTGTTCTCCATACCCTGCCCCCAGGGAGGCCCAGGCTTCCTGATTTGTGGAATCTCCTTGGTACTCTAAACCCATAGTCCTCAGGCCACTCCCATGGGATTCAGATTCCTTAGTGTGCAACTGAGGCCTGGGAATTGGAAATTTGAACACATAGCCCAGGCAATTGCCATTTCTACGTGACTTTGGGAAATCCTGCTCAAGCCCCATTTCCAGAACTGAGATCCAGTGGTGAAAACTCTTTGAGTGCTTTTCCTTTTACTTCTTTCTGGCACAAAGCTAGCTGGAAAGCCATGTAATTAGGGGAAAACAAATAGTTCTAGAAAGAAATTTTCTTGGTTTCACATAACCAGCTAAGCTCTCCTCTCCAAGTGCTCAAGCTTGTGCCAGATGACTCTTGGCTCCATCCAACCTCAGCCAGCCCTGGGCCATCTTACCTCCTTTGTGTCCCTAGTGGCAGGTACAGTGGATGGGTCACATAATTTTCTCCATGGTCCCTAAGCCTGTCTCTTCCACACTGCTGCCAGGCCAGTATTTTAATTGTTCCCCACATCACGGGCTCTTAGGCCTCTTGGCTAAGACTTAGCTGGGTTGTGGAGTCACAAAGCTCTGCCTGGTGTGGGTTCATCCCTCCTCTGTAGCACTTTCTTTCACCACCTCTTGCCTTCATTTCTTCTGTGCTTAGGCATGTTGATCTCTACAGTTTGGGAATGTGGGACCATCTCCCTCCCACCAGTCATTTTGCTTCTGCTTTTTCCTGAGTCTTAGCTCTCCCCTCCTACTCTCTCTCTCTCTGCCTAACTCATCCTTATCCTTCAAGACAATGTTTCTCAGACTTGAATGGGCACCCAAATAATCTTGGGGATCTTGCAGAAATGCAGAGTCAGATTTAGTTGGTCCGGGGTGGGGCCCCGAGGATCTGCATTCCTAGCAAGCTCCCAGGTGCTGCAGGATGTTGCCAAGTCTGGGGACCACACTTTGAGTCATAAGACACTAAAACTCAGCTGAGGCATTAACTGCTTCTTCCTGAGTTGTAACTGCCCCTCCTTTGTGCTCTCAGCACCTGGGCCAATCTCTGCCATGCTTCTCACACTGTAGTAGAATAACTGTCTTGTCTGTCTCTAAGTTTCTTGGGGGTGGCAATTATGCCCTGTATATTTTTATTTATATGCAGTGCCCAGCATACAGGAGATGCTTAACAAAGACCTGTTAAACAAACTAACGATTCCAATAATCCAGACAGATATTTGCATTTCGCTGTTTGTGGCTGTTTCCCCATTGAGGCCAATGACTCTTTGCATTTCCAGATGGTGTCCTGTGGCCTGAAGGTTTGGCTCTGCTTTCTATAATGCAACAGACCTTCCCAAAGGAGGAGCAGAGGAGTGGGTGGCCAGCTTTGGCATTGGAAGATTTCAACTTTTTTGTGTCCAATTTAGGTCAAGATTAGTGGGTTTAAAATTAGCCTGGATTTTGTATTTCCTTTGGATGGTTCAACTCATGCTTGTGAGCACAATGTACACATCTCTTATGGAGTAAGTGTCTCGGATTAATAGCCTCTTCCCCTTCTAACGCCATTCTTCACAAAGGTGCCAGAATGGGCTTTCTGAAATGCAAATTTGAGTTATGCCACTCTTGGTGGTTCTGTCTCCCTTCTTTTTTTTTTTTTTTTTTTAAAGATTTTATTTATTTGACAGAGAGGGCAAGAGGGCACAAGCAGGGGGAAGCAACAGAGAGAGAGGGAGAAGCAGGCTCCCTGCTTGGCTCAGTCCCAGGACATGACCTGAATCCCAGGTTCATGACCTGACCTGAAGCCAGACACTTAACTGACTGAACCACCCCGGTGTCCCTCCTTCTCCCTTCTTGAAAAAGTCCAAATCTCCCATCATGGCTCCTGAATAGAGTGCCCAGGATGGTCCACATTTATTCCTGTTGTCTTTGAATGCTCCCTTTCATTCTCAAAAGTGTTGCATTTAGGCAGATGACTGATGACTGCCTTACTCCTGGGACCCTTTGCTAACTGACTCTGGCCTCTCTCCCCATGGCCACTTGTCGGATTCCAGGCTTCTAATTCTTACAAAGGGGATCTTGCAAACAGTTCACTCTTGCATTTAGTATGGACAGTTATTGTGTAAACTAGAGTATATGTGTATTTTGATATATAATTCTATACATTCTCTAAAACCCAGCAAGCTCAAATAATGAACACAATGATTTCTATTTCTCCTCAACACTTCTGGTAGAAATCTTTTTTTTTAAAGATTAAAAAAAATTATTTATTTGACAGAAAGAGAGAGCACAAGTAGGCAGAGAAGCAGGCAGTAGGAGGGGGAAGCAGGCTCCCCGCTGAGCAGAGAGCCTAATGAGGGACTTGATCCCAGGACCCTGAAATCATGACCCCAGCCAAAGGCACAGGCTTAACCCACTGAGCCACCCAGGCGCCCCTAGCAGAAATCTCTTAATGATCATATTAATCCTTTAATGGACTGCTGGGTGAGGCATTCTACTTGTGGGTAAGGAGTAGGTAAGGAGTAGGTAGAGTAGGTAAGGAGTAGGTAGTAGGCTGCCAGTCTATAATAGTTATTTTGCTTAAATGGTATAATCACTCTCTTTTCATCTATTCATAAACTTGTTTTTCAGTGCTGGTTGGAACAGTAGCTCAGGACGATGGTTAGAGTGTCAGTTGCAAAGCCAGAGAGAACTGGGGTGAGCCCCAGACACTTTCTTAAATCCTCTGAGAGTTAGTGTTCACACCTGTAAAAATGAATATAATAAGACCTACTTTGTGTAGGTAGTTATGATGACTAATGTGGAAATGTTGAGTTATGCATACCATGGGTAAGACTTTCTCCTTATTTTCTAAGACAAAACCAACTGAGTTATTTCTGTTTGGAAACAGTGGCAGTGCTACAAATACATTATTTGATATTACTTGTGGCACTATGTTTTTCTATTGTGATGCAGTGTTCTGGTTTTCACTTGGGAGAGCTTCTTTCTTCCCCTTCTGTTACTGTAAATATATTTTACTAAGGCCACCACATTGAATCCCTGCCCACATGCCTGACTGGTCCTCTTTGACTTGCCACTGTGTCCAAGGTGTAAAAGGACTGCTCTTATCTTCTGAAAACAGAGCTGCTTCAGTTATATCAGGCCAGGTTTTTTAAAGGAAATCTCTACCGGAGATAGTGGGAATGAAGCAAAGATAGAGAGTCAGTGCTCTGGACATTTTTGCTGTGTAAAAGAAATTAACAAGTTATGTGTTGTCTAATGTTTTGTAGAACTGCAACTTAGACACAAAAAGTGCTCTCCATATTAGAGTTGGAAGAACATTTGCCATTTAGCCTAAGGGCAGCATTTAACAGAGTTGCTTTGAGTCTTCTCTAACCTCTCAGTGTGGTCCATGGACTGGGACCATGAACATCACCCAGGGCTTGTTAGAAATGTAATCACAGGCCTTTCCCAGACCTACTCAACTAGAAGCTTCATTTTAATAAGATCTTCATGAAATTCCAATTTACATTAAAGAACCTTTGCTCTTGGCCAGCTATGTCCAATAGAACTTTCTATGGTGATGGCCATCTACTGTGTTTGTGTTATCTAATATGGTTGACACTACTGTGTGGCTGAGAACTTGAACTAGGGCTAGTACAACCAAGGAACTAAGGTTTAAATGGCAGTTTATTTTAATTAACTGTAATTTAGACATAATTAGTCACAAGTGTTTTGTAGCTACAAACTGGGCGGTGCAACAAAAGATTCTATCAGGTTTTGGTTAAAGGATTCCTCATGGTGGTAATGTCAGCCCCCATTACTGCCAGGAGATGGTCCTTGCATGGTCAAGGGGTACCACTGAATATTCTGCGGCCCTTGTCCATGTCTGTGTTTCTATGCATAGTCCCTGGAAAGAGCCTAAGAGCCTAAACATTGCTGATAAACTTGGGTCTCTTGACTTCTTCTCCAGAGGCTCAGAATTGTTAGTCAGTCTCAGAACTGCATGGGGGGAGAAAACCTTGACAACCAAAAACATGCACCAAACCAACACAACACTTGGAAAGCTACACTTTTCTAATTGAGTTATTTCTATTATTTCACAAATCCCTGAAGATCAGAAGACATATTTCTCTATTTTGCTTCATCTACAAGGTATCTGGCTTATAAAATATAAGTCGATGCTTTCTCTTGGTTTTATTTCTCCTTTAATATTACTGTTTCTTCCTAGGGAACTCTAGTTCAAATTATTTTAGTTATGGTCCCTGGAAGGGTCTTGAGATGCTTCTGTTTCTATATCTTGGCTCAAGCATACCTTCTCTGCCCTCCCGACCTGAGCCCTGCTCAGGTGAGGGCATCTACTGCGTAAACATCCCGTTTTACTGTCGTGAGTTAAGCAGGTTCTGTACCTTTAAGACTTTTCTTGTTTTCTGCTTCCTCTGTGCTGATCATCTCTAACTATTATTCCAAACTTAAATTATTTGCATCACATTTGGCAATTTGAAACCCTTCCAGCTGCTCCCTGGTGATACATGGTTAAGCAAGGATGTGAACATCTGTTCTGGCTGTAGTAGCCGTCATATTTCACCAAATGGAGTTCTGTGACCGTCTGACCTCCTTCACTCCTCCCATGTGACCCTAGGGTTCTGTGGAGGTGAGGAAAATCAAAGAGCCATTTGGTAAATAAAAATGAAGCTTGGTGCGATGGCAAAGAACTTTTATTCAAAAATGGAAATATTATTATTATTATTTTTAAAGATTTTATTTATTTATTTGACAGACAGAGATCACAAGTAGGCAGAGAGGCAGGCAGAGAGAGAGGAGGAAGCAGGCTCCCTGCTGAGCAGAGAGCCAGATGCGGGGCTTGATCCCAGGACTCCGGGATCATGACCTGAGCCGAAGGCAGAGGCTTTAACCCACTGAGCCACCCAGGCGCCCCATAAAATGGAAACATTATTGACAAATGTACATTCGCTTACATCTCAGAAATATTTTGTCATGAGGTATAGAGGAGCTTGTCTCTCCTTATATCCGTTTTTGTCCCTAAATATTCCTTGACTGATCAGGAAGTGACCACCTAGACCCTGGGAGCGGGCAGGGATTGGTGTGATCATCTCATTGTTTGGAGGAGTGAGGTTTTTCCCTCGGAGTAACAGAAAAGCCAGATTAGGAAAACTTGGGTCTCTTGACTTATACGTCTATAAATGGGCCTCGGGGGATCCATGAACCCCTAAAATGGTAGCAAAGTTTTGTGTCTATGTGTGGTGTTAGGACAGAGAATCCAAAGGGTTTATTAGCGTCTCAAAAGGTTGCATTCTTGCGTCTTGCTATCCTTGTCCTTTTGAATTCTTCTGATTTGGTGATTGCTTTGACTTTCAACTTTTCAGATTTAGGATGAGGCATACAGGACACTTGCTAGATCATGATGATAAACAGCAAAGTTAGCCTCACATACCAATCTGCCGATGGTGATTACTGGCTTCAAGGAGGAGAGAGCAAGGGTATTTAGCCTATTCAGGTGAATCCCATCACCGTAATGACTATCACCTGTCATCTTACTGATGTGGCAGTGGCAGGGCATCCCTAATATTTGGAGTTTAGCTCTTTGAGTGGTTTACAGATTTTGGAGCCTGACAAATTATGCTTGGGGCTACGATCTGCGACTTCCTGACCGTGTGACCTTTAGCAAATGATTCATTTCTTCTGCGTGTCCGCTTTCTCAGATTAAAAATACAGGGATCAGTCCCTGCCTTGTGGGGCTGTGATGAGGATTCAGTGCAAGGAGGCGTAGAGGGTGCTGAGCGCACAGCAGACCTTGCACAAATGATAACCATTCCCATGACTGTCTGCTCATCGTTTCAGAGCTGCTGGGGGAGCACCTGTGTCTTTCTGGATCCAAAGACACCATTTAGGTTTCTCACTGTCATAAGCAGAGGGGTGGGTGGCTAAGGAAACAGAATTCCTGGGAAAGCTCACTGCCGAACTGCTGTGGGAATGGTTCAGGAATATTTGTATTTGTTCATTTGGAGAATGCAGATGGCAGGAGTATAATGGTCTTTGCTTATCATGTCTGATCTGTGAAGACAAGTGGTCCACTTTCCACTCTTCAGCCTTTGAGGGAATTCAGAGTGATATGCTGGATTATTCTTTTCTTCACTGGCTTTCCCACTCTCTGTCCCCGTCCATGAAATAACTCCCATCTGTCTTGTGGAATTCCATTTCCTGCAGTAGAGTTTACAGGAAAATAGAGCATATGATCTTATAGGAAGCTAAGTGCTGGCTGGACATATCATTTTGGGAAGAGTCATTAAGACATTGTGCTTTTGGCAAGCACGGGTCTGTCCTAAAGAGAGGAATAGGAGAAGGATATGAATTTCTATTTTAGGCCACAGATGAATCTTCACATTAAGGAACCACACAGTTTCTAGTTCATGGTCCATCTTAGGTTATTTTGTGGCATAGTTCAACTCACTTCCTCTCATTTCTGAAAGAAAGATGTCTCGAAGAGTTGGTGTTAAAGATAGATGAACATTTGCTTTAAAATAACAAAAATAATCATAAAACAAATTCAGGTGAGAGAGTTAAGTTGGCTGACGTAAGTACTTAGAAATAAGGTGAACACAGAATATGAACCATACCTCTCAGATCCTTCCTGTCCTGCTCCCTACCCATACCCACATAGCATGTGCTCACACACACACGCACACACACAGAGCCACTCATGATCATAAAACCTGTGACAACTTCTCTTGTATATATCATGCTTCTGAGCCTGGGGACCCATCATAATGCCTGATAAAACTACTTGTTAAAGATACTTTCTTCTAAGTCTTCTCCATTCCCAAATTAAAAAGAAGAAATTAAAGTGAAATCAGCTGTAGGCTTTATTTAAAAGCAACACATATTTCAGAAATCAGGTTCTCTAGAAATGGAAAACCTCCAATTCAGAATAAAAATTAGCACTGGCTACGTATCTTGCTGCTGTCAGAAATCTTAATGTACCCCCAAGAATATTGAACTGATCGATCTCTTAGGAAATACTTACACGTTTAGATTTAGGTGTTTTTAGTCAATATTCAGTGACTTCCCTCGACAGAGCAGCACTCACTGGCAAAGAACAATTTCAATGGGCAGGGTTTCTATCTCACCTGGGAAGAGTTTCTTTCTTAATCACCACCCCTAGAGTTACTCTCTTTCCTCTCTGTGTAACATCTGGGGGACTCACTCTGATGACTTCATTGCTGGTGTTTCTACGGTCCCTGACCCCATCTCTCTTGTCTGGAGTCCCTCTGCAGCTTGCTCCTCCATATTTTTTGGCCTCATCCACTCTTCCATCCCTATCCTTACTGGATCCTGTGGTATTAAATTCCATCATAGCCAACATCACGCTCAAAGTATGGTCCCAGAGTAGTAGCCTCAGCCTCACTTGGTATAGTAGGCAGAATAATAGCCTCCCAAAGAGAGGTCTGCATCCTAATTCCTAGAACCTGTGAGTTTGTGAAATTCTGTGACAGTGGGGAATTAAGGGGGCATGTGACCTTAGGTTACTTAGCGGCTGACTTCAAGATAGGGAGTGTCTTGGATTAGCCAGGTGTTTCCAGTGTAATCATGAGGGTCTTTAAATGTGGCGAAGGGAAGCAGAATGGTCAGTCTTGTGGTGATACTATGTGAGAAAGACTTGCCCAGACCTTGCTGGCTTTGAAGATGAAAGAGGGGGCCCATGGGCCAAGAAATACAGGAGTATTCTTGAGGCTGGAGGAAGCAAGAAACTGGATTCTCCCCTAGAGCCTCTAGGAAGGAAGGTAGCCCTACAGAAACCTTGATTTTTTTTTTTTTTTTTTTTGGTCCAGTGAGATGCATTTTGGACTTAAAGTTCTGAATTCCAGAACTATAAGGTAATAAACTTGTGTTATAAATTGCCACATTAAAGTTGTGTAAAAACTAATATACCTGGGAACTTAGGAGTGAAAATTCTAGAATACCCTCCACTCCAGTTCTACTGTATCTGAAGCTCTGGGGTTGGGGCCCAGGAAGCTGTGTTCTAACAAGCTGTCTAAGCAGCTCGAATGCACAGTAGGTTTGAGAATCTCTGCCTTAGAGTATCTGTTTTTCCGTTGAGAGAATCATTAATGGAGGCCACTTGAATGGAGGAGGCTTCTGAGGGATGCGTGGAGCTCTTTACGGGTGGAAAGGAGCTTCCTCCTTGAAACCCAGGCAAGAAAGGGTATATTCAGGCTGCGTTTGTGTATCCTATTTGTTGTGTATTACAGGAGCTTTGAAGCTTCTATCCTCATTCTATCTCCATATCAATGATGAAAAATATAGATTCTATTGAGCATTGTTGACACATAACATTAGATTAGTTTTAGGGGTGCAACATACTGATTTGGTAACTGTATGTATCTTGAAACGATCACTGCAGTTCACCACATCTGCCTTTAAATTCTTCCTCTTTCCACTTAATTAAACAGAAGAGTTTCTTTCTCTCTCTGCCTATGCTTTTGTAACAGGCTTGTCTAATAATATCCCATTGCTCTGGTCTCTTTGATATTGGGCCTCCCCATCTCTGTTGGCTCTTATCCCTTAGCCTTGTGAATATCCTGTCTTTCTTATTTTAAATATCCTTCCCCTCCCTTCCAGTCTCTCCCCATTCTCTAGCTATTTTGCTGTCACTCACTCCTTCCTTTTTTTGTCAAGCTCGCTGAAAACTTAGTCGTCCCTTATTGTCTCCGTTGTCTTCTGCCTGCCTTCTGCCCAAGTCTCATTATAACTGCTGTGGGAAGAAATGGTCACCAGGTCTTTAACTGCCAAATGTAATGCATGCTTTCAGCCTTATTTTATGTCTTTGCAATGTGGACACTATGACTTTTCTTGGAATTTTCTTCACGCTACTCTTTTGTTTTTCTGTCTTCTTTGACTTCTTCAGCATACCCCTTAAATGTTGGTGTTCTTCAGGCCATCCTACAGCACACTCTTAGAACCAAACAAAAATGTATGTACTTTCTTTGCAATGCTTTATTCACTCCATGGTTTTAACTGCCTGGCTCCCCAGTCTGTGTCTCCATTCGAAACATCCTCTCTGAGCTTCACACCTGTATACTTAAATACTTAAATGTCTCATAGGTATCTTGTCTTGGATATCTGTAGGTACTTTCAGCTAATGGGTTCAAAGTTAAACTCCCTGTCACTCTCTCTAAACCTACAAAATAAAAATATAGGATCAGATGAGTAGTCTTCAAGCTGTGGGTTGTGGCCTGTTAGTGAGTTTGGGAAATAATTTAGAGGGTTGTAGTCAGCATTAAAACAAAGAAGCAAGCAAACAAAAGATACACAGATGAGTTTATATTCCATTAGCCTACATTTTTAAAAGCTGTTTTGTATCTTGTTTTACTTATAGCATCTAGAATGGTGCTTGGCACATGTACCAACTCTGAATTTGCTGAAGGAATGAATGTGTACTCCGTTGTGGTGTAAAACATATATCCCATTATGGGTTATTGTCAAAAAATTTGAAAGCTGTTGGACCAGAGGAGTTTTAATGTCCTTTTCAACTCGAAAATTATAAAATGATTGCATTTTTCTTTCAGTGCTCAGTTGTTTGATTTTTTTTTTTTTTAAACCAGTGGCCAAGCGCTATGCAGAACTGTTATTTCCACTTGTGTTCTAAACATTAGAGAGGCTCCAGCAGTGAGAGGAGTGGTATTTGGTGAATGTGATCAGGAAGATGCTTTGGGCTAGATGAACAGTGTAGTCAGATGGCTGTCTGTGGATTCACTATTGAGTGGATTGGCTTAGAACACTGGTGATGTGAAACAAGATTGCAGACCAGCTGACTGACCAGCTTCTCAAAGAAAGATTTTAGGGGCACCTGGGTGGCTCAGTGGGTTAAAGCCTCTGCCTTCGGCCCGGGTCGTGATCCCGGGGTCCTGGGATCAAGCCCAGCGTCCGGCTCTCTGCTCAGCGGGAAGCCTGCTTCCTCCTCTCTCTCTGCCTACCTCTCTGCCTACTTGTGATCTCTGTCTGTCAAATAAATAAATAAAATCTTAAAAATATATACCTTTAAAAAAAAAAGTTTTAGAGACCTCCATTAGTTTCCTTAACTTATCACAGTGGACTTTTTTTTTTTTTTTTTTTTTTTAAAGATTTTTATCTGTTTATTTGAGAGAGCAAGAGTATGAGTATCAGTGGGGGCCCGGGAGGGGCGAGGGAGACGTAGATGCCCTGCTGAGCAGGGAGCCTGATGCAGGGCTCCAACCCAGGACCATGAGATCATGACCTGATCTAATGGCAGATGTTTAACCCACTGAGCCACCCAGGTGCCCCCCACAAGTGGACTTTTATTACAAGAGTAGTTAGCGTGAATGGTAGACTTAGGCTGAGTGCTACCAAAAGAGAATTCAAAGAAATGATGTCACATTCAGATGCTTATTTAACATGCATTTAGCCTACTCGGTGCCAAATGCTGTGTGAGACCTTGAGGATGCAGGCTGGACAAGACCCGATCCTTGCTCACTTGAACCTTCGTTCTAATGGAGGAGACAACAGACCTAGACACGGATAAATCTGCAAGGTCATTTCTGGTTCAGAGGCGCCTTCCGCGTGGAACAGCTTGGTTTTTGCTTTGCACAACAATACAGAGGTTTAGAATAGGAAGCAAGTGAGCAACGTCCCAGATCACCTTGCAGGCTGAAGCTTATGAAACTGAGAAATGCTTCTTGATGGACACTTTTAAAGCCTTTTAAGAAAATCGATGTAGACAACATCTTGGGTCCTGCACTAATGGAAACTGTGGTTGAGAACAGAGTTGGAGTAAGTGACGAAGAGAAGAGAATGGATTTTTCGGGGTGGGATGAGGCAGCTCAGCAGGTGTGTTGTGAGGTAGGGGAGACCAGGGAAAAGCTGGAAAGTTCTTACAAGCTGTTCGAACTAAGAGGTACGTGTAGAAGAGAAGACTCACTTTGTATCTCTGTGGGATAATAACTTCCCCAAGTGCCCAGATGCTAGCTATGAAATGAGAAAGAGAAGTTAGTGCCCTTATTTCCAAGGATGTCTAATTCACTTGTAGACAGAAGGCAGCTCTGTGTCCAGTCAATAGAAAACAAACCATGCAAGGCATTATCTTGGTGGGGTGAAAACCACTACCCTTTTTCCCCTCTTCCGTCATCTTCACAAATAGGTCACCAAAGAATCTTTTTTTTTTTTTTTTTTTCTCTTCTGTTTCAAGAGTGTAGTTTTACTGTTGCTATTTGCTCATTATTTATTCCCTATTTTAAAAGTGATTCCGGGCAGCTTCCAGTGCAGGGCTGGTTCTCTTCCATTCCCTGCAGAGCCATTCTTGGCCTCCTCTGCCCCAGAGGGCTGACCTGATCAATGACACTGATGCAAGAGCTGCTTTGTCCTTTTTGGCTTCCAGTAGGGTATGATCAATGGAGGCCCCAGACTGGAGGCCACATGGATGAGAGCGTGAGGACTGGGTATCATTTCCCTGGCTCCTCCCAGGAGGTAGGGTGTGAGGTGGGCTCAGGCTATTCGTGTTTCTAGATCCATGATCACTGCGTCTTCTGAGGCTGTTCTGCAGCTGGACGCTCTCCACTGGGTCCCAGTACTTGTCTCCTTTATCCATTTACAGCTGGTGTGTGTCTGTGTGTGTGTCTGTGTTGGCGGTTAACAGTTTTGTTGCTCCTTACCTGGTTCCTACACTACCTCCAGTGTTGCCCTTCCATCCAACTCACACTTTTTTTTTTTAAGATTTTATTTATTTGACAGAGACACAGCGAGAGAGGGAACACAAGCAAGGGGAGTGGGAGAGGGAGAAGCAGGCTTCCGGCTGAGCAGGAAGCCCGATGTGGGGTTTGATCCCAGGACCCTGGGACCATGACCTGAGCTGAAGGCAGACACCTAATGACTGAGCCACCCAGGTGCCCCCAAATCACTTTAAAAAAAAATTATTTATTTATTTGAGAAAGAGAGAGCACAAGCAGGGGGAGAGGCAGAGGCAGAGGGAGAAGCAGACTCCCTGCTGAGCAGGACCCCCCCCCCCCACCATGTGGGGGCTTGATCATAGGACCCTGGGATCATGACCTGAGCCAAAGGTAGGCTCTTAACTGACTGAGCCACCCAGGTGCCCCCAATTCACACTCTTATAATCTGTTTCTTTGGAAAGGAAAACTTACTGAAATATTCTAAATTGTGCCATATGTTTCCTGTTGGGATTTTGGCAAATAGGAATATCAAAACAAAACAGATACATGCCATTAAACAAATTGAAAGGCCCAGGGACCCAGAACTAGGAATAGAGATAGCCATGACCTTTGTATGCCTATTTGTGTGTATTGGCCAAATAGGTATCTTCTTTTGGGAAACACCCTTTCAAGTCTGTTGCCCTTCTAGAATTGGGTTGTCTTGTTTACTTGCAGGAGTGTCTTAAAGATACATTCTAGACAAGTCTTGGGTCACATGTAAATATTGCAGACATCTCTCCTAAGCCTGTGGCTTGCCTTTGTATTATCTTATTGATGTCCTTTGTCTCACAGACATTCTCCATTCTAACAAAGCCCATTTTATCATTGTTTTTATTATGTGCTTAGTGCTTCTAGCATACTGCTTATGAAATCTCTGCCTACTCCCAAGATCATGACAGTAGTGTCTTATTTTCTTCTGGAAGCTTTGTTTTTCATTTCACATTTGTGTCTATGATCCATCTTGGATTGATTTTTTTTTTTAATGGCTTTATTGAGGTATAATTTACATACCATTAAATTTACTCATTTTAAGAGTACAATGACTTTGTAAGTTTACTTAAAGTTGTGCAACCATCTCCACAATCAAATTTTAGAACATTTTCATCACCCAGGAAAGAAACCTCGTGCCCATTAGCAGTCACTCCACCTTCTCATGCCCAGCCCCAGGCAACCACTGATCCACTTTCTGTCTTAATAGATTTGCCTTTCAGGGGTGTGTGTGTGTGTGTGTGTGTGTGTGTGTGTGTGGTAGTTATTTTTTTAAAAGATTTTATTTATTTACTTGACAGAGATCACAAGTAGGCAGAGAGGCAGGCAGAGGGAGAGAGGGGGAAGTAGGCTCCCCGCGGAGCAGAGAGCCCGATTTGGGGCTTGATCCCAGGACCCTGGGACCATGACCCGAGCTGAAGGCAGAGGCTTTAACCCACGGAGCCACCCAGGCACCCCTGTGATGGATAGTTATTAAGCACAAACCTCAACTCCAAGTTTTCTGGAAGCCAGAGCAAAGAGGGAATCCCCATTCCTTGCATGGTCTTCTTGGCTGGCTCCGGCGAGCACTACATTTCTATCTCTTCAGGAGGAATTATTTGTATCCTCTTATAAAAGGCACTGGGTAGTGGATAATCTCTTTGGCTGCATTCTGGCAGAGGCTCTAAGATCTTGAATAGTTATTTCTCTTGCCATTCTCTAAGCATCAAGGAATTCTCTCTCACCCAGCTGACCTGAGTGCAGGCACGTCTGAGAGAAGCTGCGGAAATGTTGATGCCTATGGGTTTCTGATCTAAATGAAAGCTCCTGGAGAACCGAAGGAAGCTAACGAATGGGCAGGCAGTATTATTCTGGTAGATGCCACATGTCTGAAGCAGACTTTTGGCCAGGGCAGATCATAGTCATTGAAAAATGTTTTTCTTAGTTTTATTAAAGTATGATTAACAAAAATTGCATATATTTAAAGTGTGCACTGTGCTGTTTTGATACACATATACAGTATTAACACATCCATCACTTCAGAGGGTGTGTGTGTGTGTGTCAGGAACACTTAATATCTATTCAGCAAGTTTCTAGTATACAACAGTCTTATTAACTATAGTCACCACGTTGTATATTAGGTGTCCAGAAGTTAGTCCTCTTGTAACTAGAAGTTTGTACCCTTTGACCTACATCTCCTCCTTGTCCCCGGCCCCTGACAACACCATTCTGCTCTTTGTTTCTGTGCCTTCAACTCTTGGCTGTGTTGTTTATGAACTAGAATCCATGTGATGTGTGTAGCTACCAGATATGCAGGCGAGAAATAATGTAGAATAGTGAGCTTCTGTGAGATGGTTTTGTCTACAACTGCTTACTTCTCACCTGGGCTATTAAATTAAGAGACTCTGCATTGTAACCCCAAGCCACCCCTCCTACCACGTCTCCACTCACCTAACAAAAGGCAGCCTTGTTTTACACAGGGATGTGTCAGAGGAGTGGTGTGGACTTCTAAGGACTTCCTCCCCTCCTCCCTTCCCTCCCTAAGGAACTGGCAGGTAATACTCTAAGAAGTCATTGTTAGCTTGAATTGGGAGTTGCTCATTTGGTGCGGATTGGGGCCTGCCTGCTCAGTCCTACAGGACCTGGCCGTCTTCACCTCTCTGACCTCCTCTACCCCTGGCCCTTTGTTAGCTCTGTTCCAGCTTCCATTCAAACTCCCTGGTGCTCTTCTGACCCATCCCGATGCTCTAGCCCTAACCCCTTCACCCTGTGTTTTCTGGGATGCGTTTCCTTCATTCATTTCCAAATGCCCTCACGTCCTTCAAGTCTTTGCTCAAATGTCAGCCAGTCAACGAGGACTATACTCTGACCTTCTTATTTAAAACTGCAGCCTGTCTCCCCTCCCCACTCCCCGCACTGCTGGGAAATTTCTGGATAAAGGGATGGCGTGCTGGAATGGAAGAAACATAGGCTTTGGAACTAAATCAAACTGGAGCTTGAAATTGAGCAATTGGAACTTGGGGGGTTCCCCAAGTACTTCTCAGGGTTTCAGTGTCCTGAGATGTTATGGGCGGTGCCTCTCAGTGTTGTTGCTAGTGGGCTGGTGTGTAGGTGAAGCCCCCAGCCCAGGGCTTGCGCAGAGCGGGTCTCAGTAACAGGCCTTCTTGATCTTTCTTTAGCCACTTCCTCCCTGCATAGGAAGGGATTCCAGGAAGTCCGTTCCAGAGGAGAATTAATACATTTTTCACAGGGCAAACACGCTAGCCTTGAGAAGTTGAATCTCTAATACCTTAACTGAAATTATGGTTAGCCTCATCTTACCTACTCCAAAATGACTTTGTTAAAAGAGGAAATGGCCTGAAGCCTTTAGGCCCAGATGGGAATTGACTGTTTTAATAAGCCAGGCCTCTGACAGGCAGGTGATGTAACAGCCCTAGAGGAAGGTGAGAAGATGATTTTTCACTCTTGACCCACATCTCCTGAGGCATCCCAGGGAGGAGCTGTGTCATTAAGAATCATGTTCCAGAAACCCCTGGAGGGTCAGCGACAGGTACCATTTACCTCTGGGACACGGGAATATGTGATTCCAGTTACTAAGCAACTTGCCCTTCTGGGCTGCCCTGGCCTCGTTATTCTGGCCTATGGTAAAGGGAAGCAAAGCCGTCGGGAGAAGCGGGGAAACCCTAAATTCTCTATTTGTGAAAGGGAAGATCCTGGTGAAAAGAAAAAAGAAAATAAGACCCAGGGCTGTTGTGTCTCTTGTGTGGTAGAACAAGATGAGGAGAAGAGTCTCTGATACCTATACCTTAATTTTCTACTCTCGCTTTTACACTGAGGCCAGTGAATACTCAGGAAAACAGAGACTGGTTGGTCTGGGAAAGGAAGAGCTTCCTGAAAAATAAGTGTTCCCAGAGCGTACACACTGTTGGAAGATCGGGAACTTAGGATGGAAGAGCAGAAGCTTTCGAGAGATGCAGAAGGGGGTTTGTGTTGGGTCCAACCTGTACTTGTTTAAGCCTTTGTGTTCCCATCTGTAGATTGGGGATGAAAGCAGTGCTGTCTACAGAAGTGATTGAGAGGATTGGAGAAGTTATACATGTAAGTGGCTTAGCACAGTGCCACGAAAAATGTGTGCTCTTGGGGCACCTGGGTGGCTCCGTTGGTTCAGCGTCTGCCTTCGGCTCAGGTCATGATCATGGTCATGGTGGAGAGCCTGCTTCTCCCTCTCTCTCTGCTTGCTGCTCCCCCTGCTTGTGCTCTCTCTCTCTCTCTGTCAAATAAAATCTTTAAACATGTGTGTTCTGACTGAGAAACAAGATGCTTTGTCACTGTATACACTTCATACAAGTATATACACTGCAGCCAATTTTCTCTGCATCGTCTCACATTCTTCTACACAAGTTCTTACCTTTTTCTGAGCGAACATGGGAAGAAGCAGGTAGAGGTTTGCTGATGGAGAGGTTTCCACCCGCCCCCTCCATCCCCCGGAGGAGGGCCCCAGTTGGGTGACGGGGCAGAAAGCCATAGTCAGAGAGCAAGTAGCAACTTACTAAATGGTGTCCAATGGCACGAAATACTAGAAAGGAAGGTACAAGCTGAGGGCAGCAAGAGAGGGGCAGCTGATCTCCTTTTCGAATTGGTAACGTTTGATGTCAAATCGGGGGAGGGGGTGGGCATGCCTTTCCACATGCCTAACTTCTTGTCCCGGTTTGGCTCTTGCCTGGAAAGCAGCCCCTTGTGTCCTTTAGTGGCTTTTGGGCTCAGGTTTCCACCTCTATGGGAGCCACTTTCTGGGATCCTGGCAAAGGGGGAATCAACCTTCAGGCCTGCAGACCCATCACCTTGGCACTCCCACATGTGCTGCTGACCCACGCGGAACTGCTTATTGAGTGGGACATGTAATTCACCACCGGGTTCTTGGAGCTGCCTCGGGAGACTTTCAGGACAATGGATCGGGCATTGTGTTGGTTCTAGCTGAATCCTGCCTCATCCTTCTCTTCTCTTTCCCACCATGGGATGGAAAATCCATCTCCAAACTAAGCTCTGGATCTTTCTCTGTCTTGCTCAGCCCTTGAATGGTTGAGCTTTGAATTCCTGTACTACTTTGTGGATTGTGCCTGAGGGCATCTGTTGGTAGTTGAACTCTGCTCAGGTAATCATGACGAGAGGAGATAATCAGAGGGCTCAGTTTTGAAGGACAGAATGCATCTTCACTGAAGAGTCAGGTTGTGAGAAAGAAAATTTGGGGTCTAATTCCAAGTATCATCCCCAAACCCAAACTGGAAGAGAGCTGGCAATTTTGTTTGGCATCAAAATTAGGGTGCTTGATGGCCACCTCCCAACCTGCTGGCATGGTTGGAAGTTTCTCATTAGTCTTGTGTGGAGTTCCCCTGCTTGGGGAGGCATGTTCATTATTGGCTATAATGTCCATATCCATTTGTCCCTCAGACTTGGTAGATATTCTTAGGACATGGCAACCTTGTGAGTCCAGAAAATCACATGCTTATGATTGTGTTTCTCTAGATACATGGTACCTTTCCTTCCTGATCTCTTTCTGCCAACACAGACCATTTCCGGGGGCAAGTCAAGGTCCACAGAGATTTCTCCTTCTTTTTTAATCCAGAAAAAGTCTCTTTTTGCCCTGTGATAGATTAAAGATAGACATAAATTTTTTGCTGCTCCTCCCATTGAGAAGGAAAGTCTAATTGCCCTTGAGTTTAGACTTGCCTTAAAGACTTGCTTGTAACCAGCAGGATGTGGTAAAAGGCTCATTGCATGAAGGTAACTTCTGTCTGGGCCCTTGAGGAATGTTCCTCCTGGGGGAAGCAACTACTAATTAAGAAGTCTGGCTTCCTTGAGCTGGTCATGCTGTGAGGAAGTCCAAGCTAGCCACATGGAGAAGCTGTGTGGAAGAAAGAGAGGTAGGAGCGTGGGAAAGGGAGGGAGGGTGGGCAGGTGGCAGGACACTGAGGGAGAGAGGTAGAAAGGGACTTCACAAGCCCCAACTGTTCCAGCCACAGGCCACCATCTGACTGCCACAGTGTAAGGGACCCTGGCAAGACCAATCCAGCTGAGCTCCTCAATACACAGAACCATGAGAGATAATATTAAAATTGTTGTTTTAAGCCCCTGTGTTTTAGAACGGTTTGTTATGCAGGAACAGATAACTGGTACACTCCTATTCTGTTCAGGTCAGTGGGTTTAAAGATTTGAAAATAGATCTAGGAGGCCTTGTCAACTATTAATTTCCATTCTGTCACATACATCTTCTGAGCTTAGAGACTGCAGAGACTTCTACCGCCTAACGGGGTGGGGAGGGGGAGATGTCTGAGTAAGGGGAAGAAAATTAGAGGTTAAAAAATTCCCTAAATAGCTCCAAACTTTCACTAATACCTGCTCTGATTTTAACTCCTATTAGGATATAATTCCATTGTTGCAATCTTGGCTACTTTTAGCATATTTGTTTGGCATCGTGAACTTGGTAGGTAAAAGCAGCATTTCATTATGGCTTGATATTTTGAGCCATTTAACCTGTAAAAGTTATTCTGTGAGGCCCAAGGAAGAATTTGAAGATGAGTAAGTTAGGCTTTTGAAAAGTACTAAAAGTAGAGTTGAATGTAGGACTACATGAGCACGTTGAGGACTAGGGAGCATTTCATCAGTTTCCAGAGGAGGACAGAGGTATGTCCCTGAGGCTGGGAGAGTCCATGAGGGCTGTGATGGAGAGCAGGTCCTGCAGCAGATTCTCTGGTATGAGCAGGGGGACACATCCGTAACAGGATTTGGGTAGGTGGAGGGGAGGGCTTTGCTCATGCATGGGAATGGCATGAGTGAATCCATGGTAGTAAAGCACTTTGCAGAGTATCTGAGTGATAAAATGAACTGGAGGAAAACATGGAAAAATAAAGAACAACAACAACAACAAAACCCTTAGCTGCTTGAATAGTATGACTTTTGTTTCTGAATTCTCCTGTTCTCTTTGGTGAAGTGTGCCCTTACTAATATCCACTGATTATCACACAGATAACCCTTTGACATCTTGTTCATAGTCCTGTGCCCAGGGAAGTAACTTTTAGAGATGTAGCTTATAGCTTGGAGGAGCAGTGCTCACGGGTTGAAAGATGTCTTCTGATCTGGGAGGGTTATCACCAGGACCTTTCCTTGGCTGGCAGAAGGAAAGCTACATCCTCTTCCTTTATGGATCTTTACAGTCCCTTGTTCCCTGTGGGGGTTTTCTTTCCTCCCAGGGGGCCTAGGTAGAATCTTTGGGGGTACTGGTCATCCTCGCTTCTACAAAAACCTATGTATATACACTCTTCCGTGGAGCACAGGACCCAGAGTAAGGCTTCCAGACCCGTCTTCCAAGACCCTTCAGTTCATCATGAAAAACTCCCTAGTTCTCGTGGCATCTGATTTTCATCTTTCTCCTCTTCCAATTTTTAGATGTGGGGATGGTGAAGAAAGCTTAGGAGGCTCCTCTTAGAGCTGGAAGCTGGCAGGTGACAGGCGGAGGGAAGTAGAGGGAAGCAGGGAAAGTTATGGTTCAGCGATTCGAGGCAGAAGAGGCCAAGAAAGGCTATGTTCTGTGCTCGAGGAAGGCTAACCTTGCATGCGATTTCTGATTCCTAATGCTGGCTGCCTTGCAGAAGCATTATAGCCAACTTCTCAGTGTGTGTGTGTGTGTGTGTGTGTGTGTGTGTGTGTGTGTGTGTGTGTGTTGGGGGGGTATGGAATGGAATGTGGTAGAATTGCTGCAAGAGATAAGAAATTGGCTGTGTAAAATGAAACGTAAGTTACTGTCTGATTTAATCTATGACTGAGCAAAATTGGCAGAATTTTCCAGGACTGTAAGAGCCAGTCTTGCAGCCCTGTCCCACTTTCAACAAACTCGTCAAGGTAAACGTCTCCCTCAGCTCTGGTCCCACCCTCATGGCAGGCGTTGGCTTGAAGGGGTGATGGACGCTTTCCACATCCTCTCCCCTTATCCCAGAACTGCCCCTTCTTCATCTCTTCGCACTTTCAGCACCCCCCCCACCCAACTCCAAACTGTGTTTGGATGCAAATGAATCTCCATGAATGCTAGCTAAGGCAGAGCAGCCCTCTGAGAGAAGGCAGTGTGGAAATCCAGAAATGGTGGTGCTCAGGTCTGAGATGGACACTTACCATCATTTGGGCCAGCCCACCATGGCACACCTGGGTTTCCAGAGGCCCAGAAAGGCTGCTCGCTGGCTCAGGGCCATTGGTTGGTAGAAGCAGGGAACTCTAGGCCTGTACCAGATTTCAAAAATTGGAAGCATCTTCATGATACCCAGCCTCTTGCTTCTTTCTGGGTGAAAAGGAGATGGGACTTCTGGAACAGGATAATAACTGGTATTCTGCTTTGTGAGTCTTCAGGATACTTCTAGCCATTGGCCTGTGGGAGGATAGTCTGCATGTTTACCCTCAGAGAGTAAACCAGAGATTAAACCTTAATGATTAAAAGTGATTGAAAAAAATACAGTACACTAAAAATGAAGCAAGATGGGATCGGGAGGGAGAGAACCCATAAGAGACTCTTATTCTCACAAAACAAACTGAGGGTTGCTGGGGGCAGGGGGGTAGGGAGAGGGTGGTTGGGTTATGGACATTGGGAAAGGTATGTGCTAAAAAATGAAAAATTAATAAAATACATTACACTGATAACCAACCTAGAGGTTGTTTAAAAAAAAAAAAACAAACTGGAAAATGCAAATAGGCACAAAGAAAAACTAAAAGTAACTCATCTCCCACAGATAATCACCATCAACATTTAGCCTTCAAGTCTCTATTCTTTTTGTCTGTTTATGTAAATGTGTACATAAATATGCACACATATGTAAAAATAAGAATTTTATCAAAATCATTCCCCCCCATTTTTTTTAAAAGATTTTATTTATTTGACAGATGGAGATCACAAGTAGGCAGAGAGAGAGGAGGAAGCAGGCCCCCCACTGACCAGAGAGCCCGATGCAGCACTCCATCCCAGGACCCTGGGATCATGACCAGAGCCGAAGGCAGAGGCTTTAACCCACTGAGCCACCCAGGCGCCCCATCCCCATTTTTATGTTGTGTCTTGAATAACTTCACATGCTTTCTTAAGAGTGAATCCCCGAAGCGGGGTTCTCACTTCTCTGCTCCATTTTGAGCGAGTGTTTGAGCACATTCTTATGTGTTGAGAATGGGGCCTTCAGGCTCTGTGCCATGCACTGCTAAACAATGGACCAAAATGTTCTTTGACTATGAAGTGCTGGTAGATTGCATTTTTTTTTTCCTTAGGAAGCCCCTGTCTGCTGCAGAGAGTAGGGGAAAAAGGCAGAAGAGAATTAAAGATGAAAGCTGGTTTGTAATAGATGACAATGGCTGTTAAAATCCACATCAATCATTCTGTGTATTTTTAGTTTCATAAAAAGCAAGGCATCCCTAACTTGGGTTGCTGTGTAGTCAGAAGAGATGTAAATAGAACCGAGATGTTTTTCCTCCTTTGTGACTAATCACTTGAAGAAAGGGGGAGTATGATAGTTGGGGAACCCAGCCTACGCTTTCTAGTCTCTAAATATTTGTGATAAGTGATTCTGGGGTGTAAGTGTGTGTGTGTACACATGCACATGTGCATAGGAATCCCCCATTCTGGGGTGTGTGCGTGTGTGTGTGTGTGTGTACGTACGTACATGTGCACGCATGCATAGGATCCCCACAGCACACAGAGTGTTGTTTCGGGGGCTGTGTGGGCTACAGACCAGCTAATGGGCCGACTGCTGTTAGGAGAATCTTAGAACAACGCTGTTGAAGTGAGGCATCAGGCTTTCACAAAGTAGAAATTCCAGAGCCATGCTGGGTGGTTCTTTTGCCAGAATAAGGAGTAGAATTTGAGAGGGAAAAAATGCAGCTTGGAAGAATTAGGAATGGAGGTGGGTGGAAATCCTACATTTCTAGAAGGTCATCCACCCAAATAAAGCTGCTGCTAGGGTTCGGGGAAGGGGTGAATGGCATGATCTCTGCGCAGTTCTTAGTGGGAGTCCTCCCTTATAGTTGGCGCTCAGTGACTTGCAGCTGTTAGGCCTGTTACGATTGTAACCTTGGCCATCCTATTTCTCACACTAAATTATAATTTCCTGCAGGGTGGCCGTGTCCCGACAGGTATGCCAACATAGTAGAAGACCTTCTGGGACTAACCTGTTGTCCAGTGGGATCTCCTCTTTCAATGCCCAGCCTTCTTAACTTTATGAGAGTGTTTCTTGGGCAAGACATCTGGGTGGCTCAGTTGGCTAACATTTGCCTTCAGCTCCAGTCATGATCCCAGGGTCCTATGATCCCGTCGAGCCCTATGCTGGGCTCCCTGCTCTGCGGGGAGTCTGCATCTCCCTCTGCGTTCCCCCTGCTCATGCTTTCTTACTCTCTCACTCCCGCTCTCTCAAGTAAATAAAATCTGAGGAGGAAAAAGGTGTTGCTTGGGCAAGTATGATCCAAGAGGACAGTGATTGGCTTTGGGCCATCGCAGAGAGCTCCTTCAAAACCACCTTGCCTCTGTAGTTCTAAGTCCACATGAGTGTTCAAGCCATCCTTCTGTCTTGGCCTTCTTAGTTTCTTTTTCCTTCCTCTCTCCTGAAGCAGAGGATTTCTTGCTGCAAATAAGGCTAACTAACCTACCTCTTAATAGGGAAGAACTAGGAGGTGGGACATAGTTGTGGGTTTGGCATTGGGGAGGGACTTTTTTGGGGTAAGAGTTTTCACAGCACCTGGAGGGTACATTAAAATTTGGGGAGGCTGAGGGTGTTTAGAGAAATGTTGTGGGTTCAACCTTGGGTGCTCTGAAATGTTCCTGGGAAACTAACTATGAAGAATTGAATTGCTTTTACATACTTTTGCTGTTGACCTACTCGTCACTGAATGTTTCTGAGCTGTGCAGACTGAGCTGTGTGGGCTCCCGTAGATCTATTAGGACTACAGGTATACAATCTCCTCTTAAATGCGTCTTCTGCCCTTGTTTAGCTTTCTTTTCTTATTGGTCTAGGTTGAAGGGATTCTTCCCCCCTCCCTGAGCAAGCTTAGCTAACTGTGCAAGTGGCTTGGAATTTCTCATAACCTTTCAATAATTCTTGTTTGGCTGCCTTACCTCACCATCTTAGATGGGCTGAGAACTGCTCCATCAGACTATTCTCAGAAACTGGGAGGTCCTTCTTCTTAAGGCTCTTGACAGGTAGAACTATGAAGGAATTCTATTTTTAATGGGACCTAAGTTGTTTTTTGTTATTTTGTTTGTAACTCTTGAGCTCAGTGTAGACATCTATATGCAATTTCAGGAGAAATTCTCTTATGAAGCTCTTGAGTTCATTAAGAATTTCATGAAGAGGGGTGCCTGAGTGGTTCAGTGGGTTGAGCCTCTGCCTTTGGCTTAGATCATGATCTCAGGGTCCTGGGGTCGAGCCCCACATTGGGCTCTCTGCTCAGCAGGGAGCCTGCTTCCTCCTCTCTCTGCCTGCCTCTCTGCCTACTTGTGATCTCTGTGTCAAATAAATAAGTACAATTAAAAAAAATGAATATCATGAAGAGAAAATGATCTCTGTTTTCCCTGTATATGAATGGAAACTCCTAATTGACTATTGACATATTTTTCTTGGTGCTCAGTATTCTCAATTTTTAAAAATATGGTCAGCAGGTGATTTCAGTTAGATCACAGACTCCAAACTCACTGAATTGTTGTAATAGAAATGCCCAGGTATGGGACACCTGGGTGGCTCAGTGGGTTAAAGCCTCTACTTTTGGCTCAGGTCATGATCCCAGGGTCCTGGGATGGAGCCCCACATCGGGCTCTCTGCTCAGTGGGGAGCCTGCTTCCCCCTTTCTCTCTGCCTGCCTCTCTGCCTACTTGTGATCTCTTTCTGTCAAATAAATAAATAAAATCTTAAAAAAAAAAAGAAATGCCTAGGTAAATTGATGAGGATTATAAAGTGGGTGGCATTACTATTGCTTTAGGTGAGTGTTTTAAAAATACTTGGTGGGGGTGGGGGTGGGGATGGGGGCAGCAAATCTGACATATTATTCTAATTAAGCCAAGTGTTGGACTAACCCTCCTATGATAGGTATAGGAATTTTCACATTCTTTTTCTCATCCTTTATGGGCACATGGTGGAATTTCATATCCTTATCTTCTTTGAAGTCAGGCAAGATTTTAAACTTGCATTGGCTAATGAGCTGAAGTGCCATATGTTTAAAAGCTAGTGTGGGATTTACCACATTCCCTTCCCACTGCTGTGGTGATAGTTGGAACTGCTGTCAAGATGAAGCCTCCATCATTCTGAATTCCTAAGCTAGGATGAGAAAAGCTCTCCCCTGCCAATCAGCGTTGGCTACATAGCATAGGTGAGAAATAAACCCATGTGCTGTTAACCCACTGACATGTTGGAATTCTTTGTTACTGCAGCTTAACCAATCCTATCCTCACTGATACATCTTGACTTCCAAATCTTGATTTTAAATTTCAGCTTTGGATCTGTGAATTGATCTGTGAATTTTGAATTTGTTAAAATTCCAGAAGTATTTTAACCTCTCAGAGGCTCTGTTTTCTCATTTTTGAAATGGGTTTTGAGCAGATTCTTTCTACAGTACCCTCCATCGCCAACATTCTGTGATTCTGCCATTTTAAATAGGAAATTTAGTGCTGCTCCTTGTGAATAATTCTAGTCTTCTCTTTTTGGATTATGAGATGCTAGAGTTCAAACTTGAATTTTGCCATTTTCTTGCTGTGTGATTTTGAGCAAGTTGCTCAACCATTCTTAAGCTTTATATTCCTCTCCTAGAAAATGGAAACACAGCTAGCTCTTAGAGTTCTTGTGGATTAAATCAGATGAATAGTTGAAGTAATTAAAAAAAAACAAACAAACATGGTCCACAGTTGCCAGGAAATAAGGAGGCTTTAAGCAAATGCCTGCCAATTCCCGTCTGAGAAGAGGAGATGGTTCTAGCACCTCCTATTCCCTGAGGAGCTCAGGGAGACTGCAGGGCCCCCTGAGGGCTTGGACTATCTATTTCACAACAGTTTTTAGAGAAATAAATGTTGTAGGTCCTAGGCTAGAGTAAGGAGAAAAGGCAGATATTAAATGAAGATGTATTTAAATTCTGGAAGTATTGATTAATGTAGACAGTTTGCTTATGAAAGTACTGTGTATAGAATCTTGTCTTAGCTACCCAGGTGAGAGATCACTTAAATGTATTTTCCCCCTTTGAATATTAAATAATAAAAGAAATTTTTGTTTCCACTTTTATTTTGGATACTTACAACATTTTCTTGAGTTTATTTTCTTGGTCCATCTCCTGAGTTGCAATTTTTTTTTCTTTTTTTTAAGAGTGAGAGAATGAGGTTTGGGGAGGGAGGGAGAGAGGGAGGGAGTGAGAAAAGAAGGGAGGGAAAGGGGGAAAGAGGGAGAGAGGAAGTCTTAAGCAGGCTCCACACCCAGCACAGGGCCTGACATGAGGCTTGATTTCACAATCCTGAGATCATGACATGAGCCAAAATCAAGAATTGGATGTTTAACCAGCTGAGCCACCAAGGTGCCCCATGTTTATATCCTCTGAGGTGTTTTGGTTTCTTTTTCTTCCTTACTTTTAAATTAATGTGTTTGAACATTTTATGTTCATAGAAAAACTGAACAGAACATTCAGTTCCCATCTACTCTTTCTACCAACCCCCACTCTCCTATGTTATTTACATCTCACATTAGTGCAGTACATTTGTTACAACTGATGAACAAATATTAATGCATTATTATTAACTAAAGTTCACAACTTATATTAGAGTTTTACTTTATGTTGTATAGTTTTGACAAATGTGTCACATATCTACCATTAATGTATCATACAGAATAGTTTCACTGCCTTAAAAATCCTTTGTACTTCACCTATTCATCTCTCCCCCACTCCCAAAACCTTAGCAACCACTGCTCTTTTTTTAACTATCTCTGTACTATTCCCTTTTCCAGAATGCTATATATAATGTATACAGTATGTAGTCTTTTCACACTGTTCACAAAGTGCGAACACTTTTCACACTTTGCACACTTCTTTCACTTAGCCATATGCATTTAAATATTCTTCCTTTCTTTTCATGGCTCAATAGCTAATTTCCTTTTATCCCTGAATAATATCTCATGTATGAATGTTCCACTTTGTTTATTCATTCACTTACTGAAGAACATCTTGGTTACTTCCAGTTTTTGGCAATCATGAATAAAACTGCTGTAAATGTTTGTGTGCAAGTTTCTGTGTGGACATAAGTTTTTGATTCATTTGGATAAATAACCTAGGACACAGTTGCTGGAGTGAGCCTGTGTTTAGTTTTGCAAGACACTGTCAAACTCTCTTCCAAAGTGGCTCTCTTCCATTTTGCTTTCCACCAGCAATGAATGAGAATTCCTGTTGCTTCACATCCTTGTCAGCATTTGGTGTTGTCAGAGTTCTGGATTTTAGCCATACAGTAGGTATGTGGTGGTATCTCATTGTTTTAATTTGCAGTTTCCTAATGACCTATGATGTGGAGCATCTTTTAATATGCTTATTTGCCATCCATATATCTTCTTTGGTAAAGTGTCTGTTAAAATTGTCCACTTTTAAATTGGGTTGTTTTTATCTTACTGTCATATCTTAAGAGTTCTTTGGATACAAGTCTATTGTCAAATGTGTATTTTGCAAATATTTTCTCCAAGTCTGTGGCTTGTCTATTTCTCTTAACAGTTGCTTTGAAGAGCAGAGATTATAAATTCTAATGAACTTCAGCTTATCAGTTTTTTTTTCCCTTATGGTTTGGTGTTGTATCCAAAGAGTCATCACCAAACCCAGGTCACCTAAGTTTTGTCCTATGATGTCTTCTAGAAGTATTATGGTTTTGTGGTTTACATTTAGGTCTATGATCTATTTTGAGTTAATTTTTGTGAAGGGTATAATACCTATGTCTAGATGATGATGATGATGATTTGGCATCTAGTGGCTATCTAGTTGTTCCAGCACTAATTGTTGGAAAAAAATATCTTTTTTCCATTGATGTGGCTTTGCTTTTTTTGTCAAAGGTCAGTTGTAAGTATATTTGTGTGGGTATGTTTGGGGGCTCCTTATTCTGTTCTTTTGCTCTATTTGTATATTCTTTTGCCAGTACCACACTGTTAATTACTGTAACTTTATATTAAGTCTTGGAAGTTGAGTACTGTCAGTCTTCTGATTTTGTTCTTCATCAACATTGTGTTGGCTATTCTGGATCTTTTTCTTTTCCATCTAAACATTAGAGTCAGATTGTTTATATAAATTAACTTAGATTTTGATTGGCTTGCATTGAATCTGTAGTTAAAGTTGGAAAGAACTGGCATCTTAACAATATTGAATCTTCCTATTCATGAACATGGGATATCTCTTTATTTAGTCTTTATTTCATTCATCACAATTTTATAGTTTTTTCTCACCTAGATTTGTACATACTTGTTATTTGTACTTAAGGGTTTCATTTCACTAATGTAAATGGTGGTGTTAATTTCAACTCTCAGTTGTTCTTGCTGATTATATGAGAAGACTATTCACTTTTGTATCTTAGCTTTGTATCCTGCAACCTTCCTGTAATCACTTATTAGTTCCAGGAAATTTGTTGTTGATTCTTTGGGTTTTCTACATAAACTATCATGTAATCTTCAAATAAAGAATTTTTTTTTCTTCTTCCCTCTCTGTATGCCTCCCCACCTCTTAATGCATTTGCTAGAACTTTCAGTATGCTATTGAATAGAAATGGTGAGAGGGAGCATCCTTGTCTTGTTATTGATCTTAGGAGGAAAGCATCTATTTTCTCTCCATTACCCATGATAAGTGTAAGGTTTTGTAGACATTATCAAGTTGATGTTACCTGGTATTTCTTCTTAACTGTTTGAAAACTTGGGTATAATAACAAAATCAAGCAGACCTGGGTTTAAATATTGACTATGCTATTTTTTAGCTGCATTGACCTTCAGTAAGTTGACCTTCTCTGAGCCTTGGTTTTTGTACCATGAAGGTGGGGCAGAGGGGGCAAGATTTCATTGACATTGTAGAAAGGAATAGAGTTGAAAGACCAAAATTATTCTGAAGTGGCTTGTCTTTAGGAATTGGCTCTGTCAAGGACACTAAACCCCAAAATGGGAAAAAGAAAGTGTGGTGGTGGGGAAATGTTTTGAGCTTTGAGAAATGGCAGAAATTTCTAAGAGCTGAAACATCAAGTGTGATTCCTCAAGCACTGGATGGATCTGTGTGTCAGTCGAAAGAGAAATGACCCTATGACTGAGTATAGGCACATAGCCCATCCTTCAGAATGGAAGTTGTGGAACACAGGGGAAGTAACAGAAGCAAAAAATCACCCCAAAGAAAAGCAAAGAGAAGGAAACTTACCAAGCCCAGGGCATCCTGTCAGTGTATTCGACTGTGACTCTCCTTTAGAAGACACATTCAGAACCCAGACAATAAAATGCGCAACCTATTCAGGCTGCTGCTTTTTTTCATGGATGTACTATTTCTTTGTTTTTCTTCCTTAGGGCTTCTTAAAATTTCCCCAGCCTTGATACTACTACTAAGCCTCTAGCTGTGAGGATGGCGGTATATTTTCTCAGGAAGTCGGGGCCACCAGGGGCTTGAGATCAGCAGTTGGATTTTGACTCTCTACGGATGAGCCTCATTGGGCTAGGTGGCCACTTGTGTTTACCTTTTATTTTTATTTATTTATTTTTAAAGATTTTATTTATTTGAGAGAAAGAGGGAGAGTTAGAGAGAGCATGAGAGGGGAGAAGGTCAGAGGGAGAAGCAGACTCCTCATGGAGCCTGGAGCCTGATGTGGGACTCCACCTTGGAACTCTGGGATCATGACCTGAGCCGAAGGCAGTTGCTTAACCAAGTGAGCCACCCAGGCACCCTTGCCTTTTATTTTTGCAGCGAGATTCTCCCTTTCAGGAAACTTTTGACTCTCTCCCTGCCTCCCTGCCATGAATGTCTGGCTTCGGTAATTTTGTTATTTTCTAGATTTCAGGTCACTGCTACAGTCCTAACCATGCCCTCCCCTCCCCCAACTTATTATTTATTGTGCACAGAAATCCCTTTAATCAGTCTAACCTGTATTTTCATTTATCTTAGCCATAATATACAGTTACTATATAGCAGATGTATATTCAGAATTAGATACTTCAGCTTCCTAAAACCTTGGTTTTACCTTTTATACAACTGAAAATATTTGAATAATATGAATCATCCTTTTTAACTGAAGTACAGTTGACACATAGTATTACATATTGACACACAATAGTAGTTTCAAGTGTACACCATAGTGATTCAACAAGTTTATATATTGTGTTGTCCTCACCACAAATGTAGCTACCATCTGTCACTATACAACACTACTAAAATACCATTGACTGTATTCCCCATGCTGTGCCTTTTATCACTGTGACTTACAGGTTTTCAGCTATGAAATGAGTTTCTTCCAATCCCTGTCAGCCATTTTGCCCATCCTTCCATTCATCCCTCTCCTCTGGGAAATTTCAGTTTCTCTATATTTATGACTTATGGGGCTGTTTCTGCTTTTTATTTGTTTTGTTTTTTTTTAGATTCCACATCTAAGTGAAATTGTGATATTTTTCTGACTTACTTCACCTCGTTTCACTTAGCATAATACCTTCTAGCTTCATCCATGTTGTTGCAGATGGCAAGATCTCATTTTTTATGGCTTGTGTGTGTTTGTGTGTATGTGTATGTGTATGTGTTCGACGTCTTCTTGATCTATGTGTAGAAGAATGAAACTCGACCATTCTCTTACACGTACACAAAGATAGCCTCAAAATGGATAAAAGACCTCAACATGAGGCAGGAATCTATCAACATCCTAGAGGAGAACATAGGCAGTAACCTCTTCGACATCAGCTACAGCAACTTCTTTCCAGATATGTCTCCAAAGGCAAAGGAAACAAAAGTGAAAATGAACTTTTGGGACTTCATCAAGATCAAAAACTTCTGCACAGCAAAGGAAACAGTCAAAAAAACAAAGAGGCAACCCACAGAATGGGAAAAGATATTCACAAATGAGACTACAGACAAAGGGCTGATATCCAAAATCCATAAAGAACTCCTTAAACTCAACACACACAAAACAGATAATCATGTCAAAAAATGGGCAGAAGACATGAACAGACACTTCTCCAATGAAAAACATACAAATGGCTAACAGACACATGAAAAAATGTTTATCATCATTAGCCATCAGGGAGATTCAAATCAAAACCACATTGAGATATACCTTACACCAGTTAGAATGGCCAAAATTAATAAGACTGTAAAAAACGTGTGTGGAGAGGATGTGGAGAAAGGGGAACCCTTTTACGCTGTTGGTGGGAATGCAAGTGTGTGCAGCCACTTTGGAAAACAATGTGGAGATTCCTTAAGAAATTGAAAAAGAGCTACCCTATGACCCTGCAATTGCACTACTGAGTATTTACTCCAAAGATACAGATGTAATGAAAAGAAGATGCCTCTGCACTCCAATATTCATAACAGCAATGGCCATAGTCACCAAACTGTGGAAAGAACCAAGATGCCCTTCAACAGACAAATGGATAAAGAAGATATGGTCCATATATACAATGGAATATTATGCCTCCATCAGAAAGGATGAATACCCAACTTTTGTATCAACATGGATGGGACTGGAAGAGATTATGCTGAGTGAAATAAGTCAAGCAGAGAGAGTCAATTATATGGTTTCACTTACTTGTGGAACATAAGGAATAACATGGAGGATCCATTCATCTATTGATAGACACTTGAGTTTCTTCCATATCTTGACTGTTGTAAAGCTGCAATAAACAGGGATGCATGTATCCTTTTGAATTACTGTTTTCATTTTCTTTGGATAAATACCCAGTGGTGGAATTACTGGGTCCTGTGGTATTTTTATTTTTAATTTTTGAGGACCTTTCACAGTAGCTCCATCAATTTACATTCCCACCAAGAGTGCACTAGAGTTCCACTTTCTCACATCCTCACAAACGTATGTTACTTCTTTTTGCTTCTAGCCATTCTGACAGGTGTGAGATGATATCTCATTGTGGTTTTGGTTTGCGTTTTCCAGATAATGAGTCATTTTGAGCATCTTTTCATCTGTTGGCAACATGGTCTGTTATAAGTCTCTGGAAAAATGTTTATTCTGGTCCTCTGCTCATTTTTTAAAAAAGATTTATTTATTAGAGGAGGGGAGAGAGAGAGAGAATAAGCAGGGGGGAGGGGCAGAGGGAAAGGGAAAAGCAGGCTCCCCATTGAGAGGGAGCCTGACATGTGGCTCAATCCCAGGACCCCAGGATCATGACCTGAGCTGAAGGCAAGTGTTTAACTGACTGAGCCATCCAGGTGCCCCCAAAGCATTTTATTTTGGTGTAGCCCCAGTAGTTTATTTTTGTTTCTCTTGCCTTAAGAGACCTATCTAGAAAAAGGTTGCTATGGCCAATGTCAGAGATTACTACCTATGTTTTCTTCTGGGACTTTTATGGTTTCAGGTCTCACATTTAGGTCTGCAATCCATTGAATTTATTTTGTATATGGTATAAGAAAGGGGCCCAGTTTCATTCTTTTGCATATAGCTGTCTGGTTTTCCCAGCATGATTTTCCCTATCAAATCAGAACAACTTTTAGTAGGTTCATTTATGAGGGGTCCCTCTGTTCTTGTCAGTCTTTATATTTCTCCTTATTTAAACAGCTTTAATATTACTTCTTTCCTCATGGTCTTAGGATAATGCTATTTTTCTGAATGAATGTCCCAGCCAAATGTCAAATACCAGTTACTGCCTGCAATGGGAAAGAATGATTAACAAAGTAAGACTTGCTATTTAAACTCCAATTGTAAAAGTGAACAAGAAATGTTCTGTGTTGGCTAAATCTTTGGTGCCTTCCATAACAAAATGTACACATTTATGTAGATATCCTTAAAGTTTTTTAACAGAGATATAAATGGAGCATATAAAAAGTTATTCACTTGAGAGAGAGGGAGACCAAGTAGGAGAAGCAGAGGGAAAGGGACAAGCAGACTCTGCACTGAGTACAGAACCCAATCTGGGGCTTCAGACCACACTCTCAAGGTCATGACCTGAGCTGAAACGAAGAGTTGGATACCCAACCTACTGAGCCACCCAGACACCCCAGTCCACAATATCTCTTAAATTACCTCATGCTTGTCCTTCATATTAGAAGCAGAACTATTTAGTTCACCAGTTTCTCATTATTGTTCTGTTTATCTGCCAAGGAAAAATCAATGGATTGAGGACCTTAATTCACAAAAGAAATGCAACTTCTGGGTAGAAGACCTACTCTTGGCAGCAAAAGCATTCTGTTTGCTTTTCAGGGACTTCTAATTGTCTAGAAGCCCCTTTGAAATTTCTAGGTATCCAGAAGGGAATTGAACTCTCCCTTCCCTGTAGAAGAATCAGGAGAGATTGACAAGTTCTACTATTTCCCAACTGTATATCTGCATAGGCTGCCCCTTTCAGAAGCAGCTTATATGAACATAGGATGTTGAGCAACAAGGACCTTTAAACAAAAGTCTCAAACCCTTAGTTACCAGAAATCAAGGTCTGGTAGTCCCACTTCTGTTTATCATAGGGGATTCCTGGGGGGTATACTGCTTGCCCCAGAATGAACCATTTCCAGTGTCTTGGGTATGTGTTTTAGATTTTTTTTTTTAAAAGATTTTCTTTAATTATTCACGAGAGACAGAGAATGGGGGGAGGCAGTGGCAGAGAGAGAAGCCGGCTTCCCATGAAGCAGGGAGCCCAATGCGGGATTTGATCCCAGAATTCTGGGATCACCACCTGAGCCAAAGGCAGACACCCAACTGGCTAAGCCATCCAGGCACCCTGTGTTTCTGATTCTTGTAGATGTTGTCTGCTGCCCCCATCTCAGTGATCCTCCCTAAAGTCTCTGGTCTGTGTTGGACCAAAGGGTCCTAGGACATCAGTGGCCTTAGGGAGCAGTTCAAGCTGTGTCCACTGAGGGCTTTTTCTGGCTGTGAGGATGCTCCCAAGCATTTTCAAGGAAAATTCCAGGAATACTTGGAAAGCCTCTAATTTGCCTCCGATGAAAGTTGTAATCTTAGATTTTTCTAGGGGTCAGGGAACCGTGGGAAATGGAAGATGTGGAAGACCCTGGGGTAGGTGGGAGTGTGGTAGACCGCAAGGTTCACTCTCCATGGAAAGGGGAGCTGATACTGAGCTTCAGCTAACCTTCATGTTCCAGTTTCCAGATCCTCCAGCTTTTCTGAGCAGGCTCTCAATTTAAAGATACAGAACCACTATGTTGGTCAAATAGAACCTGGTAGATGGACTCAGCTCCTTGGTTCATTAGTTGATAATCTCTGTGATTGTGTTTCCCGCTGGGCCTATCGATTCCCCTTCTTTGAGTGAAAAATTTTCAGCAGAAAAACCAGTTTGCACTAGTTGAAACAACAAGGAATTTTATTGGCTGACCTGGAAGTTCACACATAAAGTGAGCATCATGTTTGGTCCTCTGGAGCCACAGACTCCATCTCCCTGTGAATACTTTTGTTCTGCCCTGTGTTGGGTTCATCCTCAGGGTGGTTTTAATATGGCTGCAGTAATTCCAGGCCTCACACCTTTGTATAACAACAACCAGAGAGAAAGAGAAGGTCTCTTTCTGAAGTTCTCTCAGGAGAGCAAGAGAGCCATTCAAGAAACCCCAGTTGCTCCTCATGTCCCATTGGCCTAAACTGGGTCACATGTCCTCTTCGTGAACCAATCAGATAGGAAGGGTAGGATTCCCCTTACACTTGTCAAGCTAGAGGGGGCGGGGGGAGTTATATTTCCCTGAGCTTCAAGGACTTTGCATGTACTTTGGTGCATGTGTGTGTATGAATGTGTGCCTACCTGAACAAAATCTGGATTTTATGAGGAAAGACAGAGGGGTGTATGGATGCTGGACAATTAACCAATGAAATCTACAATGTGGTTTATATTTTATAAAACTGCCTTTTTCCAGGCCTCGTGTTGTGTAGATAACCCGATGCCCTATTCTGTCTGTGTCTAAATTCTAGTAACTGGGAAATGGGTTGCTACCCCTGTATTCTTATATTGTTCTATGTCCACGTAGAGAATGGTGGCTAATAGGCAAACTGAGTTCCTACAATATCTTAGGCATAGGTGGTGGCCCTGGGTTTGACATCCTTACCAACCAACTTAACATTTCTGGATTGATTTTAAAAAATCTGTAACAAATGGGGAGAATATTAGCTACTTCAGTATGTTGTCAGGATTTTATTTTTATTTTTTATTTTTATTTTTTATTTTTTATTTTAAGAGAGAGAGCATGAGAGAGAGCATGAGAGGAGAGAGGTCAGTGGGAGAAGCAGACTCCCTGCTGAGCAGGGAGCCCGATGTGGGACTCGATCCCGGGACTCCAGAATCATGACCTGAGCTGAAGGCAGTTGCCTAACCGAGCCACCCAGGCGCCCCCTTATTTTTATTTTTTTAAGATTTTATTTATTTATTTGACAGAGATCACAAGTAGGCAGAGAGGCAGGCAGAGAGAGGAAGGGAAGCAGGCTCCCTGCTGAGCAGAAAGCCCCATGAGGGGCTCGATCCCAGGATCCTGGGATCATGACCTGAGCTGAAGGCAGAGGCTTTAACCCACTGAGCCTCCCAGGTGCCCCCGTTGTCAGGATTTTAATTACAAAGCTTGTAACCTAGTCCTTGGTGTATGATAAGTGTCCCATGAGTGGTAATCACCACGAGGTTTATACTTTAATTCGAGCTCTTAAACTTGATTTGTAGTAATACTTTAAGTAGTTTTGGATTGGTACTCTTTTCCTCCTCACTTAACCAGTATCTGAAAGATAGTGAAATGTCTTGGCTTAGAAGTTTAGGAAATAGGAATTGAAATCTGCCATGCTTTTTCACTGAAGACAAGCCATGGCTGATTTAGCCAGTTGAGTTCTCTTGCTCTTTTTTAAGCACAAATAGTTTGTTGTGTTTACTTCAGTGGAACTAGGGAGTCGAATTAATGCATCGTCAGCAATTAGTTGTAAGAAGAGTTGAGCAACATAATTGATTTCTTTGTCTCTTTGTTCACTTTTTCTTCCCCAGAGGCCAGTTCTGGGAGGCAAATACTGTTCCTCTCACCTTCTGTGTATCTAAAAGGATCTGTAAAATTGGATACAAAGATTTAAGAATCAGATTATTCTTAATATTATTGGTAATGACCTCTTAAGAGGGTATGTGCTTTGCAGTTTGCAGAATGCTTTCACATTTTATAAACTGGAGTTTTAAGATCTGTGAGATTATAAATTGTGTTTTGCTCATTATCTCAAATCCGTGTCCCAGTGTCTTGCAAAATAGATATTTAACAAATATACGAATGAGCCTCAAACCTACCGCTTAATTTCTGAAAGTTACCGTTATTTCTATTTTACACTAGAAGACATGAAGTATCAGATTTCATTACTTGCCTAAAGGTCACCCGATTGTTAAATGGTGGAAGCAGAATTCTAACATAATGGACTCTTTCTTTCCAGTACGTACTTTAGGATGGGGAGGAGAGATGGGTTTTTTGAAAAGTAGGCTAGATTATGATTAACCAAGTAGGTTCCTTTCCAACTCATGGGAGAGGGTCCTGAGAGAATGTGGGATTATTGTAAGAAATTCAGGGATATGCACACACACCAAGAATTATCAGAAAATGGGCAGAGAAGGTGGAGAGAGGACCCAGTTCCCTTTACACAGTTGAGGCTCTTGGAGTAAAGAAATCCCCAAAGCACCGAGGATCTGGTGGTGGTTTAGGTCTGAGCATCTCAAACTCTTGATGCTGAGAGACCAGTACTAGATTTTGTTTCCTCAATCTCTTTTGGACCAATATGTGCTTAAAAAAAAAAACAAAAAACAAAAAACCAAAAACCAACCAACAAACAAACCCCACTTCCCAAACACACACAGTGAAAATAGAATACCCTTAATTTCCCACAATTGTTTCACGGAAGACCAGTAACAAAGAGTTTACATTCCCTCGCAGTCTATAGACCATACCTTGACTAGCATTGGTTTGGATTTTTTTTTTTTTTTAATAACCAAACTATGACTTTATTTGGATTTCAGCAGTTTTGGTTTGTTTGTTTTTTTTTTTTTTGCTTTTTTAAAAAAGATATATATATATATTTTTTTTTTTAATTTTTTTTCAGCGTAACAGTGTTCATTGTTTTTTGCACCACACCCAGTGTTCCATGCAATCCGTGCCCTCTCCAATACCCACCACCTGGTTCCAACCTCCTACCCCCCACCCCTTCAAAAACCCTCAGACTGTTTTTCAGAGTCCATAGTCTCTCATGGTTCACCTCCCCTTCCAATTTCCCTCAACTCCCTTCTCCTCTCTAACTCCCCTTGTCCTCCATGCTATTTGTTATGCTCCACAAATAAGTGAAACCATATGATAATTGACTCTCTCTGCTTGACTTATTTCACTCAGCATAATCTCTTCCAGTCCCATCCATGTTGCTACAAAAGTTGGGTACTCATCCTTTCTGATTTGGTTTGGATTTTTAATGTAGTAAAAAAAAATCTACAGTTGTAAAGAATTGTATTCATGATATTTTAGTACAGTATTTGTAAATCCATCCAGCAAAACACAATTTATCATCTCACAGATCTTAAAACTCCGGTTTATAAAATATGCTCTAGGTGGTGAGAACCCACAGTATTGGGACATAAGTTTAAACGTGTGGTGAACACCTTCACTGTTCAAGGCTGTCAGTGCATTTCTGAGACCTATTGTATAACCTTATTTAGAGACCACATCCGAAGTCTATCCTTAAGGCACTTTCTTAAGGCACAGATCACATGCTTATGTCCTAATGTCATTCCTACGTGCTATTTTTATGATAAAATATGACTTAGGTAATAGCTCTAAAGAACTTATATTAGCTGTTTGAATCCTCCTCCCTTGTTTAGTCAGTATTGAAAAGGACAACTGCTGTCTTGGGGGAGAAACAAAAATTTGACATTAAAAAATGAAGTCCTTATTCTTGAAATCTTTGAAAACTACTTTCCCACATAGACCTTGAAGTCTTTGGTAAAAGTTGGCTAATTCCACTGTGCGTGGACTCTCCATCTTCCCGGGGACTTGTGTCTTCCAAAGGCTGTCTGTTCCTAGACCGCAGGTTTTCCATGAGAAAAAGCAATGCCTCATTTACTCATTTGATAACCTCCAGCGTGCCAGGCAGGGTGGTGAACAGTGACGTCTACTCAGAAAGCTCAGGAGGAAGCAATAGAGGATTTGAGTAGTTCCACAGAGTTCTACGAGTGGGAGTTGGGAGCAGAGCCAGTATTCACCGCAGGGCCCTCTTCTGCCTTGAGGTGTGTGGAACTGGCAGCTGGACCCCCTCACACACCTGACCCTGAATGAGCTCTTCTGACCCTTGGGCCCAGGCCCAGGTGGTCTTTTATTTAGCACAAGAACTGGGCTTCATGCACAGAAATGATAATAATGGGAAGCTAAATGCCTTAAGAATGTGGTTCAGATTTCCAGGCAGAGCAGAGTGTAACGTGAGGCTCTAGGCTGGCTTTCTTGGCATGAAGCAGCGACACAGAGCAGCTCAAGATGATGAGGCTGGCTGGCAGCCTCTAGATGCAAGGGCAGTTTTTGTTCTCGAGATTGGAAAACACTTTCATTTTTGTAAGTTGAGACATAGACCATTCTCCATGGAGAAAATGGTCCCCCCCCCCGCCCCCGTGACATCTGCGGGTAAGTATAGTTGTTGCACTTCTCACCCATGGGGGATTTTCCGCTAGGCCCACACATCTCAAAATGAATGAACATGTGAAAAACCAGGGCATCTTACTGAAAGGCACATTAGGTTCTGTTAGTCTGGAGCTGGGCCCAAGATTCTGTGTTGGCAACGGGCTCGCTCCTGGGTGATGCTGAGGCCACTGCTAGGCAGTATTGTGTCTGTGGGGAGCGCTTCCAGGAGCAGGGGCCTGGTGGCCTGGAAGCATGGAAAGTGGCCTCACCTGCTTTTGTGGAAGGCATCAATTTCTAGTTCAGCTCCACTTGTGTATTCCACTCAACACAATGTCTACAGTGGCATTTCCTTTTCACAAGGGTCTTACTCAGTATGAGAGTATGTATTGGTTGATGAGTTGAATCATTTAAAAAAAAATCTTTGTTGTGCTTCTAAGTACATCTTCAGGGCAAAATTCTGGCTGTCAGGCACAATCAAGTTCTGCTCAATCCCACATCATTACAGAGCGCTGCTTTGACCCACATGTCTTGTGGGTCTTGCATATGGTGGGGGCAGTCCACCGTAGTAAGTCCTAATGCAGAGAGCTTGGTAATCCAATCACAGAATGACAGACTCGCACGCTATGTTCAGTGATTTGATTCTTCATCAGCCTCTTAACTGTGGATGCATTACAGAGTGAATCCATAAAAGGAACTAAATCCATTGATTATATTGTGGGCATTAGATCCAGCTGTCATGAGATACAGCTTGTCATTTGAGCTTCCAGGTTTAAAAACAATTAGAGAAATCAAAAAATTCCATTTCGATGCTTTGTCCCTTTTGAGCTACATTAGATGGTTTCTCTTAGAAATGAAGGAAAGGCTCAAAGATTATTCAGAATTAAACTCCATGTGATTTCAGGAGAATTGGGGCTTCATATAACAGTATGTGCTCATAGGTCCCTGTCCTTTATTCAGTGCAGTGCCTCCCAGACCAGTGAGTGGCTTTTTCATCAACTTTCTGAGCTGATGTTAGTAGTTTCTAATGAAAAGATAGTCATGTAACAAAGATCAACCTCCTCTTCCAAGATTATTTTTAGTGGATTGGAGGAGTGGCTCACTTAATATCTCTAGTTTCTTCATTTATTTTTATAGGTCACATTCCACCCCTAAAATATTCCATGGGTCTGTCAGCAACTTTGATTGAAGCAGAAATTAATCTTATCAGATATCTTGATGAGGGCTTGGAGAGTCCTTGCTATTAACGGGGTTTTGTGGTAATGGTATTCATCTTCGTCAGATTTGGCTGACAAATCTCTCACTTACAGAATTAGAAGGAAAAGTAACCAACTCATTTTGCCCATGTGAAACAGCTGGAGAGTTTGCCTGAGGTCACCTGGGCCTGTCCCAGTCTGTCCTCCCCCTCACCTCACCATCTCCCATGTCCCTTATGGATGTGATGCATTGGCTTTGAGGCCCAAAGCAGCAGGGTTTCTACCTTGCCCAGTGGGAGGCAGGGTGTTCTGCCTAACGTCATTCACTGTAGTCCCATAGCATCCAGACTGGGCCTTCTAGCAAAGTTGCAGTGTACTCACTGCATCTCTGGGGAGACAAAGTTGTGTGGTAGGAGCCCAGATTCTATAGCTTGGTGGCCTGGGCCAAGTGCTGCCTTGCTCTCTATACAGCTTGTGTGACTTTGGTGGGCTACCGAGCCTCTCAGTGCTTCTGTTTCTTTAGATGTAAAATGGGGACCTTCTTCATAGGATCTTTATGAAGATGGAACGAGCGAACACATACCGACTTATGACAAACATTCAGGTGCACTGTATGTGGAATTGTGTATGGGTTTGTGAACTGTGGGTCTCCACTAGGTACTGAGTTGTTAAACCAGTGCTCTGAGTCATAAATAGCTTTTGAAAAATTAAATGGTCCATAACAGAATAAAATAGAACACATTAGAGTACATTGCATCTATGCGGGGTATTGTTTGGTGTCTCTTTGGCTCTCTTTTTAGTGTTCCTTTGGCTCTGTGTGTGTGTGTGTGTGTGTGTGTGTGTGTGTGTGTGTATGATGGTTCACAGGGTAAAAATGTATTTTTCACCGTGGATTGTAATTAAGAGTTTAGAAGTCCCTGCTTGAGGGACTGGAGTGAGCTAATCCATTTTTCTAAGTGCAGACCTATGGGGTGAATGAGACACATTTTAGACATGAATGTACAACAGAGCTCTGGCTGAAACTTAAATGTGCTTCTTTTGCAGAGGGAGACCAAAGGGCAGTTTCTTATTGACCACATCTGCAACTACTACAGCTTGCTGGAGAAGGACTATTTTGGCATTCGTTATGTGGACCCAGAGAAGCAGCGGGTAAGAGCCACTCTCTGTCTAGACCCATTTGGGGGAGTAACTCGTGCTGTGGGTGACCAAAGAGGTTCCTCTCAGAGCACTCATGATGTATTCTTGTTCTCATGGTCATTGACCACTTGAAACTGGCTGGCCCGGGGTGTGTGTGTATGTTGTATGTGTTTGTGTGTAAATGTTGGCACTGTTTCCACTGGACTGGGTAGGGTAGGAGAAAGGAAAACTTACCTTAGACTTTTCCAGAAAGCTGCTCCCACCCAGTTCCTGTGTCTTTGAGAAGATTTGACAAACAGACAAACAGTGACTACATAAAATCTCATTGTGGAGAAAATCCACCTCTCACTATAAAAAGCTATTGGTAGAAAAGGGAATGGGAGAGACTGCTTAATGGGTACAAAGTTTTCTTCTCTAGTGAAGAAGATGCTTGGAACTTGATGTAAGTGGTGCTTATGACATTGTGAATGTCCTAAATACTATTGTATACTTTAAAATGGTTAATTTTATGTTATGTGAATTTCATTTCAATTAAGAAAAAGCTCTTGGCAGATGAAAGGTTAAGATAGTTTGAAAGCTGCTATTTGAACATCAATAAATTTGACAGCCCCTGTTATATCCTTGTTCCTGGATATGCCTGCCCTTGTTGTATCTGTTGATTTTTGTAAGAGTGAGCAGGGGAATCTTGCCTTTTGATTTGGGTACTGTACCAACATATATATATATATATATATATATATATATATATATTATTCATGACATATGTTGGATTCAGTGATCTATGTCCTTCACATCCAAAAGGTCCTAGGGATCTTCATCCCAGCTCGCACCACCTGGGGTCTCCCATCCCTGCAACCTAGCTGTGGGTCCCAGCTATGGATTAGGAGGCCCTATACCTGATCTGATCTCTGCTTTTTAGCCTTCCTCACTGACAAACAGAGCAGTGTGTGTGTGAAAGGGTCAGCTGAGTGTGGTCTGGGATTAGGGGACAAGTCTACTCTACCTTATTTAATTTTCCCTCCTCCTGTTGGTGTTCCTGGTCATCTTTACTCCCCTCTTCCCTCTCCACAGTCCCACTTGGTTCTTAGTTTCATATTATTGATCCAGTACAATGAGGAGAGGCTTACAGAGTGTATTCTTATAAAGGAGCAGGCTGTTTAAGGAAAAGATTAGATTTTGTTCTGAAACATGGGGAATCATACTTAGATTTTAGAGTCCAATAGGATCTAATCTTTAAACACATACAATGCAGTGGCTCAGAAAGGGATTTCACTTTCCTATAGCACTTGCAGGAACTCTGTAATGGGGCAAACATTTACCTGAGTGAGAAGAAGGTAGCAGGATACTAGTAAGGCTGTAGGACTGACATGAGATCACAGAGGGGATTTGTGTGACATTTTCTGTTAACAGTGGTTCCCAGACCTGGCCCTGTAACAAGATTACCTTAGGGGTGTACTAACAATGCTGAGTGTGGACCCTCTTCTGGACCTCCTGACACAGAATCCTTGGGGCTAGGACCAGGAACATGTATTTTAGCACATCCTGATTCTACTTTTGATGCAGCCATCCCAGCTCTGGTCTTCAGACTGGTGTTGGGGACCATGGCATAAAGATATTCATAAACATAGCTTTTTGTGGCTACCCTTTTGTGGAAAGAGAAACAGATTCAAAGATATTGTTACTTGCCCAAGGTCTCACAACTAGTAAGTGATGGAGGGAGTATTGAGTTCCCTGTGCATCCAACAGACTCTGTAGATTATATTAGTCATCTACCCATCACTGAATATAGATTCTTTTTGTGCGAAATCCCATCCTAAACTCTAGCAACTTTCAGAAGTAATTCTAGCTACCGTTAGTTGAACATCTATCATATGCCAGGAATTTTACTGTCATGGTCTCTAGTCTTCCCTACAACACTGTAAGGAAGGGGAGATCTGAGGTACATGGTATCAGTGGCTTGTCTAAGGCTACATGGCTAGTAAATAATGGTGGAAGGATGGTATTAGAACCCACATTCTTTCCACCCATCTCCCAAGTGAAAATGTGAAACATAACCTATACCAGGGATTTGTAGACCTTTTCTGTAAAGGACCAGATAGAAAATATTTTCACTTTTTGACCCATACAACCTCTGTCATAATTTTTAAATTATTTTATTCTAGTGGAAAGCAGATGTAGACAATACCTAAATTAATGGATGTAGTTGTGTTCTAATAAAACTTTTTTCCATAAAAATCTTCTATAAATAGGCATTTAGCCATAGTTTGCTGACCCTTAGCCTAGATAATATCTGGAAACCACTTATGCATAAGTTGTTTTCATTTTTCTTGATTCATTGGGGAGATACTGGATAAGCGATTAAAGGAAGTCTTTAGAACTGGAATCAGATGTTGGTATGAACTCATCTTATTTCAAAAAATATATACATAGACACAGAAATATAGATGTGCGTGTGCATGTGGGCTAGTATGCATATGTGCATAGTTCCAAGGTCCGTTTTCTGAGATGGCCTAAAAGCAATCACACCACAGTAGGAATGAGCACACCTACCCCTAGATCTTGGTTTCTAAATATCATTTTCTAATAAAAGGAACAATGGCTCCTTTGAAACATGTCTGGGCATGTCTAGGGCAGAGTCAGGAACCTCACAAGATGAGCCTGGAGCATGTTGTGGTGCCAGAAAGTAAGGAACTGCTCAAAAGATAAAACGTCCCTAGAATGGCACAGAACCAACCTGAAAAAAACTGCCAGTGGCCCAAACTGGAATATTAGAGAGACAAAAAAGCAATAACAATAGTATTGGATTATAATCCATAAAGTAAAATATCCATGAGTCATATGGACGTAAGTATATGAATAAATAAATAAAAGGGGAGAAGAAATAGCTCTTCCTTACAGGCAAATTCCAGTCAATAAGTGTAGAAGGAATGAGAGAATATCACAATGATTGTTGTGATAGAGGATTCATAGATGAATACTAAAGTTAGTGGGCAGAAATTTGAGGAGAAACAAGATACCTGTATAGTCTCAAAGTACTTCTCCCTCCTGCCCCTCTGATATCTTTTGATTACAAAGGGCAAAAGACTAACCTCATAGTGGAGAAATCTGGCAGGCACCCCTTTAATCAAGCCATCAAGGTTATCATCACCAGGGAGAAGACATTCCAACGTCACGTACTTCCTGATTATCCTGCACTGAGGAGGGCACATTGTCGCAGTGGTATTCTTCCCAGTAATGCATAACTTCATTCAAATCTTGTGGAAATATAAGAAAGCCTGAAGCAAGAACATTCTCCAAAACAACTTACCTATATTCTTCAAAAGTATTGAGGTCATGAAAGGCAAGGAAAGACTGTGTAACTCTCAACTAAGGCCTTGGGGGATTCTGGATTGGATTCTGGAACAGAGAAAAGTCTGGCACTGGGAAAACTGGTGAACTCCAGTTTAAGTCTGTAATTCAGTTAATAGCATTGTGTTGGTGTTAGTTTCTTAATCTCAATAATTGTACACTGGCTATGGAAGATGCTAACATTAGGGGAGGAGGGTGGTTATATTATATTTGTACCTTTTTCATATGTCTAGAATTACTTTTTTTTTAAAAAGATTTTATTTATTTATTTGACAGAGATCACAAGTAGGCAGAGAAGCAGGCAGAGAGAGAGAGGAAGGGAAGCAGGCTCCCTGCTGAGCAGAGAGCCCGATGTGGGGCTCGATCCCAGGACCCTGGGATCATGATCTGAGCCGAAGGCAGAGGCTTAACCCACTGAGCCACCCAGGCGCCCCATAGAATTACTTTTTTAAGTGAAAAAGAAGTGTTTAGGTTGATGTGCTTCATTGTTCTTTATATTTTGACTTGGGTGAGCTTCATTTTTAGTGTCCGGATTTGGGTAATAGATTAGTGGAAAAAATGGGGACCACATTCAAAACAAAACTGTCTTATCTGATGTATCCACTAAATTGCTTACAGGGTTGCTTGGATCATTGTTTTCCACCCTGCATCATAGCCTTTTCTAGACTTTTGATTCTGAGGATTCAGTGGGAACATAGCTTCCACTTGGGTTGCTGAGTAGTTGCTACACGAAACCACATGGACTTTGCACTCAGAAAGATGTATATTAAATCCCACCTCTGCTGCTCAGTAAGCTGTGTGACCTTGAGCCTTTCCAAGTCTCCGATGGTTAAAACAGATTACAACACCTACCAGTAGGGTTGATGTGGGAATTCAAGATAAAGTTTAACAAATGGTATCTACTGAGTACATGGATATACTATTTTTATTGTGATTCTTATAATTATTGTGCATTGGGTCGGTCTAGGTGAGGCAGTCATATGAAGAAATAAAACCATGGTTAGGAAGTCTAAAATCTAGAAATGTTCAAAACTTCTTTCAAAGACAGGATGGCCATTAATACGTTCTTTGGGGAGACAAGTGTGAGCCTTGGATAATTAGAAAAATGAGCTTAGAGGCACAAAGACAGGCTGATACAGGAATTTTAAGGAGAGATGAATTGACCAGCATTGGTGGTTTTACCAGATCACGTACTTTTTCTCCATGCAAACTAAAACCAATGAATTATTTGGATAGAAGGCTAATCAACAGAAAATTAAGTTAGTTAGAAAAGCTGAAGTGGAACTTACCTTTGCTGTGGGAGTTGGTGGTTTGCCTACAACTCTTCACAACTTGATTTACAATAAACCATTGTGGAATATTAAATATTTAGCACTATTACATTTGGAACACCATATGTTTGACAAGATGTCTCATGCCCCATATGCTCTGAGAGTGATGAGGACTGAGTCAGTAAATGATGTCTATCTTTTGCTATTTTAATGGCAAGGGCTGAGAATTTCCATTAGTTTTAAAATTTGATGTAGGGAGGGGCAGAGTGAACACTACTCAGTAAAAATCCCCTTGAGTTTCTACCATATTCTTCTGAAGAACTCATATAATCATAGTGCTCGAGATTAAGGAAAGGGTGGGTGCTATTTCTCTTATTTTTACCTAAAGAGAAAGCTGGGACTATAAGTTTAGACATCTTAGAAGGAATAATTCCAGAAGGTAAAGGTAGTACTTGGCTGAAATCCAGGTCTTTTTTTCTTTCATGTAACATATTCCTTCCGCTGCTTCTCAGGTGTTTGGGGTAACTTCTCTTTGGGAAGATGAAGTTTTGGAATAATGAGTTAGATTTCATAATTCTGTTTATTTTTAAAAGTTTATTTTTAGTAATTTCTACCCAATGCGGGGATTGAACTCACAACCCTGAGACGGAGAGCACTGTGTTCTTCTAACTGAGCCAGGCAGGCACCCCTTCTAATGCTGTTTTCTATGGCTATGGTTTAGGATGTCCATTGTCCTGGATTTCCCTTCTTCTGCATTTTCCCCTTTCCAAAACCCAGCTAGAGGGAAGTCTCCCCCAGTGCCTTAGAAAGTGAGGAGGTAATCTCCCCACCCGCAAACCTCCAACCAGCCCAGTTAGAGGAGGAATTTCCCCAGGACTAGATGGTAAGTGTTGGTTTACAGTCTGCAGGCAGATGGGACCCAGTGCTTTTGATTTTAACTTCCCTATTTCTAAGCATCTGTTTAACCCACCTACATCAGTATCATTGACTTTTCTAATTTAAGGACCATTCTGACTCCTACCCAGAGACAAATTCACTTTGGAAATGAACCCCTCTGGGACTGTCTTCTCTAACACCCTTGAGTTTGGGCATTGTATGTCATGTGGCCACTGGACCACTTTCTGATGGGATGACCTGGAAAATCAGAAATGCAAGGACATGCTGAACCCTGATGCCTCCTTCCCCCAGATAGAATTATAGCCCTGGGGTTTTTATGTCAATAGCCAGAAAGAACTAGTGAACCTATCAGTAAGTTTTATTAATAATGGGAAAAGACCTTTTCTGTGTTAGAGCAGTTTGCTTTTTCTAGAAGTACCTTTGTGGAGAAAATGGAATGGCATAAAAAAAAAAATCACAATGATTTTAGGTTTCACTCTGGGGCTGGTGCCAGGAAGCCAGACAGCATTATGTCCCACCAGCTGCTCCTGCCTTTGAAAGGCTGCTTCCTGCTTCTGGGGACAATTGCTTCACAGATGCTTATACCTAAGATCAAGAGTGGTACCTAAGATTTAGGGCAGTCCTGCACTGAGGAGAAGGATTGTACTGCTGTAGGTCACTGGTCATGAATTTGTCTGCTTAAAGAGCCCACTTACGTTTTTAAAATCTCAGGGGTATTAAAAATCATCCATGCCTGTTTGGGGAGGAGGTATGGACAAGTAACTTGGCTTTATGGGAAAGGACTTAGAGTACTCAGCTTACAAGGAACACAGCAGTATCTCAACGGCTTGAAAATTGGACATTTTGTGGTTCAATTGTGACCCAAGGTATTAACTTGACAGATTTGGGGACATTGTCACATTCCTTCGGCAGAAAGCAGAACTTGGCGTTTAACTAAAATGACTGCTCCTAACTGACTCTGTCTACACCTGATGTCCTTTCCTAGGAAGGGATGGGGATGCCTGAAAATGACAGGTTGCAATCTGTAAGTCACTTAGGTAACTGGGATGTCCTAATTTTAGTGGAGGGAGGAGCAGGCACATGATGTGGTTATCTTGTTTGGGCCAACAGGCAGACATAGGAGTAAGTGTGGTGAAAAATGACATTTTATCCTTATTTGAGTTAGGGAAAAAGCAGGAGGCTATCCAGGGTAAGGCAGTCTTCCTCAGTGGTGGGAAGCTCCTGGGCTTGGTTCAGATGAGGGAAGGAATGAATTAGGTTGATAAGGTTTAAGTTCCATCATTAGAGAAGCACTCACTGGAGGCTTCCAGCAGGCCAGGACATCAGACATCAGCATGTTTGGAAGTTTCAGATAGCTCTAGAGACAAGCTGAGAAGAAGTCTAGAATGTAAAGATGATGTATAACTTGGAGACATAAAAGCAATATTGGTAAGGACTGACAGTTGGAGCATATATTTCATGGATGCTCAAACAAACGTCATTTAAGGTTCAATTGTAATTGTTCTATCCATGGAGAGTAATAATGAGTATCTTAGTTGACTTAGGCTGCTATAAGAAAACACCTGTTTATGTAGGACACTTCATTCTCACAGTTCTACAGGCTGGAATGTTCAAGTTCAAGATGCTGACAGATTTGGTGCCTGATGAGAACTCTTCCTGGCTTGCAGAGGGTTGCCTTCTCCCTGTGTCCACATGTGGTTGGGGAGAGAGCGTATGGGTGCTCTGGGCTCTCTTCCTCCTCTTATAAGGACACTAATCCCATCATGGGTTTCTACCCTCATGACTTGTTCTAAACCTTATTATCTTCAAAGGTCCCACTTTAGATACTGTCACATTGAGGGCAGGGCTTCAGCATGTGAATTTGGTGGGGGTAGGGGACAAACATTCAGTTCATAATAAGGAATAAGGGATCTAGCTATCTATTGCTGTAGAACCAGTCTTCTCAAACTCTTGGGGGGTGTCAATGAACACAATTTTATTATATGCCAGGATTTTTTGGGTCTGATATTCGAGCTGGGCTCAGCGAGGTGAATCTTATGTTCCACTTGGTGTTGACTGGGCTCCCTCACTGGTGTTCAGCTGGGAGAGGGGGCTGGTCTGTTCTGGAGGGGGCTGCAGCAGGTCCTAGTTGTTTTCATTCATATGCCTGGAACCTTGACGGAGATGACTGCAAGGTGGGTCTTGGGGGCCCCCCTCGCTCTGCATGTGGATTCAGGGCCTTTCCACATGGCTTGTCCAACTGGGTGTTTGGGGTGCAGGGCCTCTTTGGGCTCCAAGTACAGGTGGAACCACTTACCAAATAAACTGTACAGGGAGGGTTTTGGGGAGAAGAGGTAAGTGTTGGATATGTTGAGTTTGGGATACCTATGAGATGTTGAGATAGAGATGTTTCATCTATGGTTGGGAATACGGATCTGAAGCTTAATGAAGAGGTTTAGACCACAGAGGGAAATTTTGGAGCCCATGAGGTTTTCACTACCATAAAGCCCTGAGCATAGCCTGCAGAGCTGAGGGAAATAAGAGGAGACTCTGAAGCCCAAAGAATATCCATTTTTTAAAAGGATGTCCAGAAGGAGAAACTAGCACAGGAGACCCACCAGGAACATATAGAACAGAAAGAAAAGAATGAGGCCCAGAGACCTTCTGGAAGCAAGGGTAGCTGTAGACTTAATATAAGGAGAATGGGCTACAGTGTCAAACCTCAAGAAGGACGGAGTATGGAGGACATTATTGCTCAGGTGCTAAGAGCTCTGATGCCAAGAAGATCAGTTTAAATCCTGGCCCTGCATCTTGCTGGTTATATGACCTTAGGCAGCCTCCTTAACCTCAAATACTTTATCTGTAAAATGGGGACACTAATAATAATAATAATACCTGTGCCATAGGGTTGTTATTTAAGTGCATTAGTCCAGATTCTCTACATGTAATGGATCTGTTCTCCATGCTTTAAAGAGTTTGAAAGGTTCGAGCTTCTGGCAACTAGAAGATCTCTGACCTTAGAATAGTTTGGTGAACATGTGAAATTTCTACGGCTTGACAACAAGCAGTACATAGTGGTAAATCCCATTGTAACAAGCTTGAAGGAATTTCATCCTTTCCTCTGTAATTGCATTTTGGTGTCTCATTGTACTTTAAAATAAACAGCTTGTAATATTTTTACAACCTCTATTGCATTTTCAGATTACTACTGTTTTTATCCTTAAGTGTATGTTAAGGATTCCTTGGATGTAGAGCAGGGGTTGGCACACAGGTGTCAGGAGAACCCCCATTTGTTTAGTAAATAACATTTATGGGGACACAGCTATTTCTATTCCTTTATGTGTTTTCCCTGGCTGCTTTTGCATTCCAGTGGCAGAGCTGAGTAGTCCTGACAGACCATATGGGCCACAAAACCTAAAATATTTATACTGTCTGGTCCTTTACAGGAAAAAAAAAAAAAATGGTGCTTATGCTTTCTCAGGCTTCCTGCTTCCTGTTTCCATCTCTGTTTCTTAGGTGTTTCTTCTCCCAGCTGTTACTTCTATTTTGCTTATCCCCAGGAGCCCAGAACTCAGGAGCAGTTATGGTTGAAGAAATAAAAACATTACTCTGGAATAGTGAAGGTTTTCTTGCATGGGTTGACTGCCAGAAGGACTAGAACTTGTGAGTGGGCCTGGCCTATAGATACTTCTGTCCCTGTTGCCATTGTGCTCTAGATTTCACTGAAACTGGAGTGAAAACCATTGGTTATTGGTAGCTAACTAGCTGGGCCCTAGATGTAACTGGCCGACCCAGAGCACTTAGATTGCATTCATTTGGATGGCTTTTTTTTTTTTTTTTTCCTTCTCTTTCCTCTTGCAGGGGCCAGAGGGTCTAAACATGGCATAAATTGGCTAGATAATGCAGGGAGACTGAGTTACTCTGGGGCTTTGTCCAGGTGAGAGGTGAGAATCCGGCCATCTTTTCAGGTCTAGGATGGGAATTGGTCAGACTGTGGATCTGGTTACTTCTGAGGGGAGAAAGCATCTCCTGTTTGGGAGATGTATTCATTGTTTAAAGCCCCATTTGTTATTTCACACATTTCTTTGGGCCATAGATTATTCTGGTTTAGGGCACCAAGGGTTTTGAGAAAGATACCGGAGATATGTAATTTATTTTGTAATGATAGCCTCAATCCATTTCAATAGAAGCCCAACATTGGAAGATAACCAAGTATGTTATATTGTTTACTTTGGGGAGGGTTTTGTTGTTGTTGTTTTGTTTTTTGTTTTATTTCCTGGCTCAGCAGCTGCCAAATTAAAAATCAATCAACTTAGCCACAAATCACCACTTCACACACCACCTACCTCCCCGCCACCAACAAGCCAAAATTCAAAAGTGCAAAAGAAATGCACCATTTCTATGATGGGGCAGAGAAAAAGTATAGCTGGGCCTAGCAAAATTTAAAAAGAACCAATTGTTGGCAATGTTCTCCTACTTCAGGTTCATACAATGTGGAATGTGAGAGCTGAAGGAATCTTAGGGGTCCTGGAATCCTTCCCACCCTCAAGACCCCAGAGAAGGGAATCAGGGCTTAGAGGGCTTAGCCAGTGCTCTGCTTTTCACCCTCTTTGTGAGGCTTCATTCAACTTCTCTTTTTTGCTTCAAGCTCCTATCAATCGAAGTAAATTTGTTCTGAGAAGTGGCTTTGAAATGGTCAGGCTACGTTGTCCAGACTGAAAGCCCTTTTAAATTGGGACCTCTCAGAGGGGGATATGCAGGTTACTGGGGTTCCAGTCCGAGGCAGAAGGAATAAAGCCTCCAAGGGAAGGATTTTATTTTATTTTATTTTTTTAACTTTTAATAGTCATTTTATTTATTTATTTATTTTTAAAATTTCTTTTCAGTGTAACAGTATTCATTGTTTTTGCACCACACCCAGTGCTCCATGCAATACGTGCCCTAATACCCACCACCTTGTTCCCCCAACCTCCCACCCCCCACCCCTTCAAGACCCTCTGGTTGTTTTTCAGAGTCCATAGTCTCTCATGGTTCACCTCCCCTTCCAATTTCCCTCAACTCCCTTCTCCTCTCCATCTCCCCATGTCCTCCATGCTATTTGTTATGATCCACAAATAAGTGAAACCATATGATAATTGACTCTCTCTGCTTGACTTATTTCACTCAGCATAATCTCTTCTAGTCCCATTTGTGTTGCTACAAAAGTTGGGTATTCATCCTTTCTGATGGAGGCATAATACCCCATAGTGTATATGGACTACATCTTCCTTATCCATTCGTCTGTTGAAGGGCATCTTGGTTCTTTCCACAGTTTGGCAACCGTCGCCCTTGCTGCTCTAAACATTGGGGTACAGATGGCCCTTCTTTTCACTACATCTGTATTTTTGGGGTAAATACTCAGTAGTGCAATTGCAGGGTCATAGGGAAGCTCTATTTTTAATTTCTTGAGGAATCTCCACACTGTTCTCCAAAGTGGCTGCACCAACTTGCATTCCCACCAACAGTGTAAGAGGGTTCCCCTTTCTCCACATCCTCTCCAACACACGTTGTTTCCTGTCTTGCTAATTTTGGCCATTCTAACTGGTGTAAGGTGGTATCTCAATGTGGTTTTAATTTGAATCTCCAAGGGAAGGATTTTAAATTCAACGGATGGAGGACAGTTTTTGGTGGGGACTTAGGGAGGCTGTCTTGGCTCTGGTACCCAGAAGTGGATTTGGAGATAAAAATTCCAGGTTTATTAGGACATGGTTCCAGGAAAAAGGCTTTCAGGAACTTGGAGGCATTGGGACAGGGAAAGGAAGGAGGTCTCACAAGCGTGTGACGTTGAGCAAAGTCGTACAGAGAGTAACTTGGGCTGAAAGCCACAGAGGATTTTTGGAAGAGTGTAGGTCATGGCTTAGAGTTGTCCTGGCCAAGGGGCGAGGGAGCAGAGGTATTTATCCTCCCACACCCGGACTTCTTAACCTGATAATTCAGAGGTGAGTTGGGGGAGGCTCATTCTCCATTCTGCATTGGATTCTAGTGACCTGACGCAGCCTTCCTAAAAATGATTAAGCTGCTCTATATGGGGAAGAGGGATCAGAGAGGAATTGGGCAGAGCCCTGACAGTATGTCCACAGATGCCTTCCTGAAAACTTCAGATGGTGCTGAGGAATGCCTTCTCTAGTTCATCTTATGTCCTAAGCTCATTAGGTAGAATCAATCATTGAATCTTAGCTTCTTTAGTCTTCGGAATTCTTATTCTAAATGAAAGTTGAGGAAATGCCATTTTCAGCTATAGTAAACCAGCCTCAAATTCAGATATTTGGTTGGCAGTCTTTTCTTTCTACCTCTCTTAGGGAATTTCAGTTTCCAGTAAGGAAACAGACTTAAAAAAACAAAAAACAAAAAACAAGCTAGCATACATTCCAAGTAGCAATTGAAAGGAAAATAGCAATGCAGTCAATGTTCTGAGCCTCCTATCTAATTACCAAGCACACAGCCTCATGGTTGTTTCTTTCTCACAGGAGTGTGATCCATCTGTACATATAGTAACAGCAGGAGTTGTTGGTGTCGTCCACACTTGAATTCATTGCCCAACTCACAACCCTAAAGGAAGGAGGAAAAAAGGGAGGAGGTTTACCTTTCATGTGGAGCAGAAGGCAGATGGGATGGGAGTGTGAGAGGAAGAGAGGGACGGAGGTTGGCTCACAAAGAGGGGCCATTGCATCACCTTGGGAGTGTCTGAGTGAATGCAAAGAAGATGGGAACAGCTGGTGTTTACTGAGCTTTAACTAGGCTCTAAGCTCTGTTCTAAGGATGACTTTAATCCATTAACCTACTTAAACCCCACACTGATGCTCTAAGAGGGGAAACAGAGGAAGCAACACGCTGGAGGTCCCATCACTAGTATGTGGCAGAACCGGGACTGGAATGCAGGACTCCTGGCTCCTGTGTTGGACTGCAGTGCCAAAGCTGGGGGCTTAGCTGGACTTGGCATTGCCTGTTGTGTAGGAAATTCTTCGTCTTGAGTCTAAATTACATAAAAGTCCACCTTTATCCTCTGAGTAGACTTAGCTTCCTTTTTTAAAAAAATGACTTTTAATTATTAGTGTAATGCTTGAATACATGTAAAAAGTATAAATTAAAATATCACAGATAAAACAGGGTTTCCTTTGAGCAGCACCCCTAAATTCCTGTTTTCTCCATGTTATGTGTTTATTGACTATCATTTCAGATCTATAAAAATACATTTAGATGCCTATTATGTATTCTTTGAAAATATAGGGTAGTGGTTTGTACTTTTTACTTAAAGAAAACACATTAATTATAAGATATGCTAGCTCAGAGGTTCCCAAACTCTGTGATGTATGGCTCTCTTGGTGTCTTAGTAATTATTTCATGATGCCTTAGGTCAAAAGTAATGATTTCATGGTGCCCTATCTAATAGGAGGGACAACAAATTTAGTATTTATATCCTAACAACTTAGCGGCCATTTAAAACACGGCCTACCTGAAAATAGTATTTCCAGTTCATTCTTAACTGCAGTTACCTGGGAATGGGAGGTGTGCACCTGCTGGGTGGCTCACGGCTTCTCAGACTCTGGGACCAGATCAGATACTGCCGTACTCATGGCCTTGCACACCTCTTTTCACGTGATACTTGCTTTTCATCACAGCAACCGCTAAAAACCCAGTGTTGCAAAAAGTATGACATCAAAAGGAATCTAGCATGATCTAATGTTAGAGCTGGGAACTTCCTTGAGCTTACAGTTTGCACAGTGGGTGTCTGATAGATGTCTGATATGGCTCTTTTCCCTGGAGTGCTTCAGTGCATGATTTGGGAACTGTGACCATAGTTACAAATTTTGCAGTTCACTTTTTTCATCACACCGTGTGTTCTAGAGATCTAACCATGTTACCCGTCAAGATCTACCTCCTATAGTACACTGAAGAATCCTCTAGCATATGAACAGATGATAGATTATTTAGCACTTTCCTGATGATGACCATTAATAGTCTAATGTTTTATAACCATATATATATATATATAATATAACATATATATAATAACATAACCATATATATGGTATATATATAATATATAACATAACCATATATATGGTATATATATAATATATAACATAACCATATATATGTTATAATATATAACATAACCATATAACATATATAATCTAATCTTGCAGTGAGAATTCTTGTTGTGTTCCTCCATGTTCACGTGGGTAATTTGGGCAATAAGAGAATTGTTGGGTCATAGGCCAGTCAGGGTTTTAAATTTTAATAACTGCTCACAAACTGAGCTTGATGCTCTCTGAAGAAATGATTTATTATAATCCCTTGAAACAAGATTCATGCTGCCTTATTTTTCTTAGGGCTCTATACCCCATGACTATCCCACAGCAGAAGAATAGTTGTCCTGGTGGAAAAGTATGTAGTGGTCACACTGTAGACGGAGGTGATTCAGATAAATAAGGTTTGAGAGGCAAGGGTAGGGTGTGAATAGGCCAAGAGGAGGAGGAAGGTCAGAACCCATCAGAAACTGCGGGGTGTATCTCGTAGGACAACGAGGAAGCCATTCATTAAGACAAAATAACTTATTTAGGGCGCAGATGGCAAATACCTTGCAGACATACCTTTCATGTTCCCTGCCCCTCCATGGCAAACCTGGCCAATCTCCATCACGGCACTCATTCTCACTGAGACTTGGATCCTTCTTCACACCCCTGGGAGATTGCCACCAACTAACTGGTATGGGTGTATAAAATGAAATGTACCTGTCCTCCCCGGAGGCAGAAAGGGGGGAGGAAAGGCAGGTTGAAGTTAGGCAGAGAAAGGTTAAGGAGTTCAAAGGATGCCAAGCAAGGAGAATTCGGAAAATGCATTTCAGACTTTGTTGGCCAAATGACTAGTGATTCTCTGCTGTGAGACAGTAGCGGTAGGTAGGTAGGTAGCAGGTAGGTAGACAGTAGCAGTAGGTCTTTGTCTTCTTGCCTTAGTTCTAAATTATCCTATTAATTGCTAGAAAAGTAATTTGATCATCAGAGGTCCCATCTATTATTCTCCTCCATGGGATATGGTCTACTAATTAAACTACTTATTAAGTGACAACAGCATCAGCAAACAAGCATTTATTGTTATTTTTCACATGCCATGCACGGTTTAAGTGTCTCATGTTTATTAATTTTTTAATTAACTTCTAAAATCCTTGCAGCAACCATGCAGAGTAGGTACTATCGCTATGCCCATATGACAGTTGCAGAAATTGAGAGCAAGGTTAAACCTTTTGTACATGCTTATACAGCCAGTAAGTGGCCCAATCAATAGGTTTTTCCACTGTTCAATGATAGCTGTGTAAATGCCAGACATAGCTTCTGACTAGGAGATAACCAAAAGTAGAATGATGGTTTCCAAGGGCCTGGAGAAAGGGGCCTGCAGAGTGACTGTTTATTAGGGCTAGAATTTCAATTTTATAGGGTCAAAGTGTGCTGGAGATGAATGGGAGTGATGGTGGCACACCATTATGAATGCATTTGTTTATTTATTTTTTTTAATTTTTTTTATGAATGCATTTAATACCACTGAACTGTACATTTAAAAAGGGTTAGGATGGTGAATTTGATGTGCATGTTACCACAACTAAAAAATGAAAAAAAAGGAGAAAAACCAGGTTCTCAAAATGAACAGACCTAATTTCAATCAGAAGCAAAGAAACTTGCCATGCTCATTCATGCAATATAGCAGAGGTAAACATGTGATTTTCTGTCCAACTCGTCCTGGGGTTGACATCGCGAAAAGACCCCTATTCTTTTTTTTTTTTTTTTTAAGATTTTATTTATTTATTTGACAGACAGGGAACACAGGTAGGCAGAGAGAGAGGAGGAAGCAGGCTTTCTGCGGAGCAGACAGCCCGATGCGGGGCTCTATCCCAGGACCCTGGGATTGTGACCTGAGCTGAAGGCAGAGGCTTTAACCTAAAGAGCCACCCAGGCGCCCAAGACTCCTATTCTTGTTTTGGAAGACTGCAGAGATCTGACACCCTGGGCTGGAAACTCGTGATTTGACCACTCATTTTTTTTCAGCTCCTGGGGAAAGAAGGAATGTTAGTTGAGAGCAATAGGTTTTAGAGCAGACTCATCTGTGGCGAGTCCCCATGACCAAGGTGAAGGGCCTGTGTTGTGGAATCCCACCGTGTACTGGTACCACCACTTAAACTCTGGGGGACCATAGGGTGGTTGTCTAATGTCCTGAACCTCCTGGTTTCTCCTCTGTAAATGGGGCAGTAGTGATGGCCTGGGGAAATGCTTAAGAAGGCATTTAGGAAGCACTCAGCATAGGCCAGCTCTTTCTTAGGCTTTATGGTTATGCATTTATACCAAATGGCAGGGGCGTTACAGAACTCTTTGAGACATAACTGGATGACACAAATGGGGTGTAAGCCTCAATAGATGGTAAGCATCCTCCTTTCCTCTCTAGTATTGAGTGTGAGAGGTGCCCGGAAAGTGAGGGCTCTCCGACCTCCTGATGGATACCAGTGGTGCTCCTAGTAGCTTTCTAAATTGCAAGTGTGTAGAACAATGCTTCCTGACATGCCCTAAGTGGCTCCAGGGACATCATAGTTAGGGATTGCAAAAGCTGCCTGGCTCTCAACAAGTTGAAGTGACTGCCACACAAGGTATGGAGCGAGCTGGCTGCTGGGATCAGCATGTATCTTCTTAAAATGTCTGTCCCTAACACCATTCTGAGCTACCCAGGTCTCTGGGCTTCTTTGCTTTGGGATAGAGCCGGTTTTTCTTCTGGATAATCTCAGGCCTCCGAAGTAAGGTATTTATCACTTGCTCCCCCCCCCCTACCATGAAGAAAGAATTGCTTCTGTTTGATGGGGCTAATGCTGGCTTGACCGAACAGGGGCTACCTGGCAGGGGAATCAGGTGCTGAAGCTGTCTTGGACTGTGACTCTTTGAGGTCATGGATGTCTAAGTCTTTAGCCATCTGCGGCTTGCCCAGAGCAATGGAGCTCCATCACCTGGGGTCCATTAGAGCCACAAGAATATCCTGTTCAAGAGTATGTTCTGTCCCTAGTTCTTCTCTCTTAGTAGGACTCAAAATACTCCTCAAAGTGTTAATTCTCTGTAATTTATGCCCTTGCCTTTTGTATTTTCATTATGGAATTGTTTGTGTTGATCTTCAGAAGGTGGAACCTTGAGGAAATATCTACAGGAACCAAGACTGTACTTCGGGAAAAGACTATATTAAATTTCTCTTAGGTATTAAGTATGCATCGTATGGTTCAGCCATTTGACCCATAATCTCTGCTTTTTTTTCTCCCTAGCACTGGCTTGAACCTAACAAGTCCATCTCCAAGCAAATGAAATGTAAGTGTCAATCTTTGGTTTCACTTTTGTTATGAAGTGTCCAAAGATAGGTTCTGTTTCTCTACAAAATTTCTCCTCCTGGGGAAGAAATGGCTGGAGTTGAAGATCTGTGGGTGGGGGCTTCTCTCTCCCATTGGGTGCTATGTGACTTCTCTTCTTTGCTGGCCTTCACCTTCCCTGTAGTCACTCTTGCCATCACCTTACCTTCATAGTTCATATTCGAACAGGAACATTGGACTTAGATGATTAAGTATCTGTTAAACATAACCATCAGCTTTCTGGTTCCTTTGGATTGTGGGGGTTGCTAGTAAGCATTTCAGGGTGGGAGGTGCAGTCTTGTGGGGATGAGAAAAGCAGGTGTATTTTGAAACTAAATTCTTGCCACTAACTTTACTGAAGATTGGTTTATTCTTTTCTGTTCTTCAAACTCCCTACAATAATTTCTTTCCCCTGAGTAATTGTTTTCAAGCCCTCGTGCTCTGAACTGCCTTTTTTTTTTTTTAATTGATGACTTTTTTAATTGGGAAACTTCTTTCTAGAATATCTGGCCATCCACTTTGGCCATTGTGAGGAGGGTGTTGACTAAGTCCTGGATGGCATGGTGTTTTTTCTTGGTCATCCATGCTAGGCTGTAGTCAGCCTGCTTTTATTTATGATTTGGAGGAGGGCTTCTGAAATGTACTTCAGAAATTCATTGTCTGCCCTGAAACCCATTTATCCCTCCATGTGAACTTTCCCAGGGCTCTGAAATGTAGGCGATAAATCAGTTTCTCATCGGAAATCAGTTTAGCGCATATTATGTCACTTATCATTATTCAAGGGATTCTTTCCTTTTTCAAATATAAAGAAATTATTCTGGGCAGGGCTTTTAAGTGGGAGAAGAAAGAAACTGAACGTGGATGGCAAACTAGCAACCAATACATCTATTCCTTAACCCTCCTTTTTCTCCCTCCTGTTACCAACCCACTCATCTTTCCTTCCCTTTGTCCCTTCTCATTTCTGTTCCTTCCCTCCCCCATCTCTGTGGAACAAACTCTGTCTGATCAGTGCAGGAAAGAGAGCCAGGTTGTTCTGGGGAAGGCTGATGCCCATGGCTGCTGGGAGCTGTGGCTGTTGCAGGAAGCTGACAGGAAAGTTGTATGAGGTGAAAACAGGATCAGCAGTGTGCTTGCAACATCCCAACAGGTCAGTCTATTGGGGTACAGCTGGAATAGATTTGGAACAAGCATCCAAGAAGAAATAGGAGGACAGAGGTATCAAGAAGCTCTATACAGAATGAGATGAGGGATAATAAGAATGAATTAGTGTGTCTGAAAAAAAAAAGTGGCTGGGGCATCTGGGTGGCTAACTTGATTAAGTGTCTGACTCTTGATTTCTGCCCAGGTCATGATCTTAAGGTCCTGGGATGGAGCCCATGTGGGGCTTCTTACTCAGTGGGGAATCTGTTTGAGATTCTCTCCCTCTACCTTTGCCTCTCTCCGAGTGTGCGTGTGCGCTCTCTCTCTCTCTCTCTCTCTCTCTGATAAATGAAAAAATTCTTTAAAAATTACTGATGCTTAGCTTTTATCCCTTAGCTACTAAGTTTTGATATTTTTGTTTATGTGTTTTAAAATGTTTAGACAATTTTCCAGTAAACGATTCTTTGACTTTGATTCTTAAATGCATGCAATATTTTCCTTAGGCTACACACATTAGACTGTGGACTCTGATAAACAAAGGGAGGGTTTTAGAAGGGAGGGAGTGGAGGGATGGATGGCCCTGGTGGTGGGTATTAAGGAGGGCATGTATTCCATAGAACACTGGGTGTGGTGTATAAACAATGAATCTTGGAACACTGAAAAAATAAAATTTAAAAAAATCTGAATTGTTAGCAACATGTAGTGAAGTATTTAGAATTAAATAGCATGATATCTGAAATTTCTTTTACAGGACTCTAGCATATATAAAAATGTAAGGGATGAGGATAAATCGAGAAAGTTTGGCAGCAAGTTTAATAATTACTGACTCTAAGTAATGGGAACATATGATTCATTATATTATTTTGTGTATGCTGTAATATACAGCACTAAAAATTTTAGTAAATTCTTTTACAAAAATATATAAATATAAATAAAAAATGTAAATCTCTAAAGTCAGATGTCTTTCAACACTAGTAGAAGAAACAACTTTTTAAAAAATTTTTATTTTATTTTTTCAGTGTTCCAAGATTCATTGTTTATGCACCATACCCAGTGCCCCATGTAATACGTGCCCTCCTTACTACCCACCACCAGGCTCACCCCTCCCCCCCCCCCCCTCCCCTCCCAAAACCTCAGTTTGTTTCCCTGAGTCCACAGTCTTTTATGGTTCTTCTCTCCCTCTGATTTCTCCATCTCACTTCTCTCCTTTTCCCAATCTCCTCCAGGTATTCCTTATGGTCCTCAAGTGAGTGAAACCATATGATAATTGACTCTCTCTGCTTGACTTATTTCACTAGCATAATCTCCTCCAGTCCCATCCATGTTGATATGAAAGTTGGGTAGTCATCTTTTCTGATGGAGGCCTAATACTCCATTGTATATATGGACCGTATCTTCTTTATCCATTCGTCTGTTGAAGGGCATCTTGGTTCTTTCCACAGTTTGGTGACTGTGGCCATTGCTGTTATGAACATTGGGTTACAGAACGCCCTTCTTTTCACTACATCTGTGTCTTGGGGTAAATACTCAGTGGTACAATTGCAGGGTCATAGGGTAGCTCTATTTTTAATTTCTTAAGGAATCTCCACACTCTTGTCCAAAGTGGCTGCACCAACTTGCATTCCCACCAATAGTGGAAGAGGGTTCCCCTGTCTGCACTTCCTTTCCAACACTTGTTGTTTACTGTCTTGTTGATTTTGGCCATTCTAACTGGTGTAAGGTGGTTTTGATTTGAATCTCCCTGGTGGCTAATGATGATGAACATTTTTTCATGTGTCTCTTAGCCATTTGTATGTAGAAGAAACAACTTTTAATTTGTAAAAATTGGCTGCTTAAGAACTTTGTCTCCATGCTAAGTAAATCTGAACAACCAATTGAAAATTTATAATGTTTGGTAAAATTGTTTTAAGGATTGACATTTGATTTCTGGCCAGTGTCAGTCTAATAACAAATGAAATCTGAATCAGGAAAGAAGAACTCTGTGAAATTCAATTTTGAAACCAGACCAGGTGACTCACTGATTCTAGGAATTGGTAAAGATCTTATCCATCACCCAGTCTGATGTTGTATTTTTGAGGACATTACTAAATAAGAAATCGTTTGATCTTGTCATGATCACAAACCTAATTTTGTTGTTAATGTTGGTGTCTTTTAGTATAAAGAATTTCTGTATTATTATGTATACCCTGGGAAAATGAATTTTATCATAGATGCAAAAAAATTTTAAATGAGGACTTGTATATTATTAACCAGAGAAACTGGGTTCAACTCCTGGGACTCATCCATGAATCTATCAAAAGGATCTGGTTGCAGAACTTCAGGCAACTTTCTTCTTGGGTATGTGTATAACTTTGATCCTTTGATTGTCTTTGGGTAGGCAATGAGGGCAAAATATCTTGGAGGAATGGTTTGATGTCAGACTTTCAGGTTCTTTGACCTGACCCTTTTAAGATCTCTTTGACTACAGGTGTTCTCAGGAATGGTATTTTCCAGAGTTGACTGAAGGTCAGCTGCCCTGGGTTAACAAAATTTCTACAAAGACATTATTATCTTATTAGGATTTTTTTTTTAAGATCTTATTTATTTATTTGACAGAAATCACAAGTAGGCAGAGAGGCAGGCAGAGAGAGAGAAGGGGAAGCAGCCTCCCCGCTGAGCAAGGAGCCCAATGCGGGGCTCGATCCCAGGTCCCTGGGATCATGACTTGAGCCAAAGGCAGAGGCTTTAACCCACTGAGCCACTCAGGAGCCCTTCTTATTAGGATTTTTAAAGATAGTTCCTTTTAATTTTACTTGTTATTTAAAGATTTTCCCTTTTTAATAAGATATAATTGGCATGTAACATTGTGTAAGTTTAAGATACGTAACCTAATGATTTAATATATGTATATATTGCAAAATGATTACAGTAAGGTTAGTTAACATCCATTACCTCACATGACAATCAAACCTCATGTATTAAAACAAGCTTAAGATAATGTCCATGATTTTCCTTAGTTCAGAAGAATTTAAAATGAAAACCCAAACTATTTCCTTTCTCTTCCCCCCTAGATCTCCAACCCATTCCAAAGAAATAACTGTTAACAGTATTTTATATATCCTTCTGGGATTTTTTAATTAACATATAATGTGTGAATGCCCACCTTCTGGGAATTCTCATGTATATATAGATTCCCCAATCACACATATGACTTTTTATAAACCGAAATGAGATCAATCTCTATATACTATTTTTCACCTTATTAATAGTTTTAGAGATTTTTTAAATATCAGTGACTGACTTCATTTTATTTATTTTTAAAGTTTTATTATTTTTTAAAAGATTTTATTTTTTTACTTACTTGAGAAAGAGAGTGAGTGAGAGAGAGCAAGTGCTGGGGAGGAGTAGAGGGAGAAGGAGAAACTCCCCACTGAGTGGGGAGCCTGACATGGGGCTAGATCCTGAAACTCCATGATCATGACCTGAGCCAAAAGGCAGACTCCCCACTGACTAAGCCACCCAGGCACCCTGACTGACTTCATTTTAAAAATAGCTTTCTGATATTTATGTGAATATATAACAGACATCAAAATATTTTCTAGTAATTTGTAGTTATGCATTATGCTGCAATAAACATGCGTGTATGTACTTTCTTGCATGTTTGCAAATCCATCTTTACTAGAAAATTCTTTTAGAAATTAAATTGCCGGATCAAAAGGTATTATGTTTTCTTAGTGATAAATATCCATTTAAAGACCTTATAGTAATTTACCCCAATAATGTTATGTGACTGTTTCCTCCAAATCTTGTTGAAAATAGGTAGAATCAAACTTATTTTTATGGTGGCTTAAAATGTATTAAGGGAGAGAAATATTTGAGAGAATAATTAATTAGACAGTTACTTAATTGGGTATACATTCTATTTTTAAAAAGATTTTATTTAGAGAGTGCAGGTGAGTGGGGGGGGAGGGGCAGAGGGAGAGGGAAAGAGAGCATCTCAAGCAGACTCTATGCTGAGCATGGAGCCCAGTGTCAGGACTTGATCTCATTACCTCGAGATCATAACCTGAGCCAAAATCAAGAGTCAAAAGTTCAGTCGACTGAACCACTCAGGCACCTCTGAGTATACATTCTAAAGCTGAAAAATTTCTTAAACCAAAGTCTTATTTCTCCTCTGAACTTAAATTTTAGTTTTTAAATGAACACAGGGTGAATTTGATGTATAGTTCTATAAATGTGTGGAGGTTTGTATAACCTCCAGTTATACAAATCAGGGTAGTGAATAAGTCCTTCACCCACAAACCTCCCTTGTGTTCCCTTTTGTAGTCATGTATCCCCACCCCTAGCAACCCCTGATTTGTTCTGTGAGTATAGTTTGTGTCCTTTGAGAATGTCCTATAGATGGAATGATATAGAAAGTACTCTTTTGAGACTGATTTTTTAAATCAGCCTTAGTAACTCTGAGGTTCAGCTGAGCTGCTATGTTTATCAATACATAATAAAGAAAATTATTAAATAATGAAAGTTGGTCTTTGAAAATATCAAGAAAGTGGTGAATCTCTAGCAAGACTGATAAAGAAAAAAGAAAACACAAATTACCAATGTCAGGAATGAAAGAGGCTATCACTACAGACCCCACAGAACAACTGTAGGTATGTAAGTTTGACAGTTTAGACGAAATGGACTCATTTCTCAAAAACCATGAATTACCAAACTCACCCAATATGAAATACATTACTTGAGTAGTTTGTGATTATCAAAGAAAATAGGTTAAACTTGCAGGTAAGAAAACCTCTACTCCATTTGCTCTCACTCTGTTACTGTAGAACCGAGTTTGCTTTAAGTAGGAATTTCTCCTGGAGCTTTCCCTGTCCATGGTGATGCCCTCCCAGTGTCTCTGAGTTCTGTCCAGGGGATACCAGAGGAAAAAACGTGGAGAACCCAACATCAGTTCAGTGGTCTTGTGAATTACTGTCCTTTCCCACTCTGCCTATTTACTTTCCAAAGTCCTTGAATTGCTGCACACATTCTGTCTAGGTTTTATAGCTGCATTCAGTGGGAGAGGTGGAATACTTCCTGAAGTTAGCTAGTCAATACTTCCTGGAATTGGAAAATTCAAATCAAACTTTTTATCTTTCCTTGTCAACTAGATCACAATGCAGATGGGCTATATGATTTGGGCAGTGTTGAGGGGGGAATATCTTCCTCATTCTCCTATTTCATCATTGCATGTCTGTAGGCAAAAATGTGGACTGAGCTTTGATCTTTTCCTCTTTGGAGTGTTCAGATGATAGGTTGTCTGCAAACAAAGGTGCTAAATGAATTACATATTTTGGATATTTGATTTTCAGAGTCTTTGTTTGCCATGTGGGAGTAGTGAGTATTCTTTCTTATAACCTATAGCTTTTAGTCTTGTTCCCATAACTGTGGAATGTAGCCTATTGTGCCTACATGAAGTGCCATACATCAGAAGAACAAAAATTTCATGTCTTGCAGGGTCTGTGTAACCACACAAACTATATTAGCATAAGAGGTTTAAAAAAGTTACACATTATGACTCAGATATGCATAAATGTGACATTATTTCCCCATGACTGAATTCAGTTTTCCGTGAGCTTCTTTCCTCTGGGGGCAAAAAGTTCAATCTTGCCACTTCAGGGTAACTCAAGATCTGCCAGTTTAGAATTTGATCTCTTTCAGGAAATTACTCAGTGAATTCATTGTTTAAATGTGATCACTTGAAAGTGCATGCTTCTATATTGGGGTATTTTTCCCACACCAAGAGCTTCTCCTCCTTCTCCATTCCCAGAATGGCCTCAGGAGGCAGGGGTTGCTTGCGAACCATCATGGCAGCAATGGTGACATCTCTCTCATGCCTGGTCCTCTGTGTCTTCCCCTGGCTGGTCTTAGATGACTTGGCTTTTGGTTGCTGACATCTTTCCCCACTCTGTCCTCTCTGGATGTCACCCCCACTTGGCCTTTCAGGGTGGACTGGCACGTGCTGCTGAGACCTCTGCTCCTGGTCCTGGTCTTGCCCCACAGTTCTTCAGCCTGTGGCCCCTGGTTGTCCCCATTCCAGCTGTCTTTAACTTGTTGGCTCTCATTGCTTCTGTATTTACCACTCGGACAGGTAGACACTCAACCTCTTCTGTGCCCTGCTTCAGTCTTGGGAAAACTTCTGTACCTTATGTAAGGCTCCTTCTCTATTTAGACACAATGTGGGGACATTTCTTTGTGTTCTCCAAAGTCCTAATAGAGCACTTTCCTGAACTATTCCAAGATTTCTCTGTTTAGCCAAGCTGGAGTACTGAGGGCTGCTGATGCCTTCTCATAGCTGCAGATAGTATTTTAAAAGTGGTTGTGTCCTCTCTGGGTCTCTCCAAGCTCTCTACTTGCCTTCCTTCCCCACCCCTGACCTACAGTTAATAATGGCTTTTATCCTTGGGTGCAAGATTAATATCCTAAAACAATCCTTATACACAAGAAGCAACTATTTCTGGAAGGTGATGGGAGAAAGGGCTATTACCTACAATAGCAATAACAAATAAAAACAAATTTCTCAAATATAACAAGAAATGTGCAAAAAATTTATAAATAAAACTATTAAATTTCACTATGGAGTTACTATAGAGTAGATTAAAAAAGGGAGTTCAATAAGTGAAGACTTTTTTTTTTTTTAAACATTTTATTTATTTATTTGAGAGAAGAGAGAGACAGTGAGAGAGAGCATGAGCGAGGAGAAGGTCAGAGGGAGAAGCAGACTCCCCGTGGAACTGGGAGCCCGATGCGGGACTCGATCCCGGGACTCCAGGATCATGACCTGAGCCAAAGGCAGTCGCTTAACTAACTGAGCCACCCAGGCGCCCCAAGTGGAGACTTCTTATGTTTCCATTTAATATTGTTAAATTCAATTCTTTGCGAGTTAATATATACATTCAAATAATTTTCAAATCAAAACATCAGTGAGATTCTTTATGGCATCTTACAAAATGAGTCTAAGGCTCATTTGCAAAAAAAAAAAAAAAAAAAAATGCTCCAGAATTACCAGTAGGTATGTGAAAAAGAACAATGATAGGGTAGGGTCCTCGTTTTATTAGGTAGCAAATCAAGTCATATGAGCTATAATAATGGAGTCCTCATGATGGACACATATAGTAATTAAGATACACACAGGAATAGGAAAAGAAACAGAACACAAAGCACCCCCACCTCCAATTGACTCATTATTTGTGAGAATATGGGTTATGGTAAAGATTGTATTTCATGTCAGAGATAGAAAGATTAAAGTCATGATCTTTTGTATTGCCTTTTCACTTGGAAAAAGAAAAAGAAAAAGCTAAAGACCTACCTCACAGCATATATGTGGTTAATTCCAGATGATTTCAAAAGCCCAATATATTTAATAATCTATAGACGTTTTAGGTACAAATTTAGGACTATTTTTTATAATTATGGAATCAAACAAGGCTTCCTAAGGAAAATATAAACAGAAGTAACAAAGCAAAATACATACTTATGCAAAAATTGAACTCAGGTACCAGACTATTTGGTGTGCTCACTGCACAGAGTAGATTTTCAGTCAATATTTGTTGAATGAATGAGTATAAAACAAATTATAAATAAATTAAAATACAAACATCATAAATAATGGAAGAACATTTGGCAAATATGTAACAAGTATTAAATATGCAGAATGTATAAAGTGTGATGGTATAAACCCAAGGCTAAACAACTCAATAAAAAATGTGAAAAGACCCATAGAAGGAATAAAACTAAATGTCCAGTAAACTCATAAACAGATGCTCAATATCATTAGTGACAAGGAAAACGTAAATTAAAACAAGGTGTTTTTATTACACTGAGAAAATGGTTAATGTTGATACTATCCCGTTAATGAGGATGAGAGCAACACCGCTGGTGGGGGTGGCACGTAAATTGGTAAAGCCATTTGGGAGGGAAATTTGACCATATCGTTCTAAATTAAAAATGCCTGTGTCCGTTCACATGCTAAGGACAGGCGGTCTGTGCTGGGTGTAATAAGTGAAGAATGGTAATGCAAGGATGATAATTTAACCTTTGGATTCTTTTTAGTTCTTGCATTTTTGTTGAAGTGCTTAGAAAAGTAGCTGGAAGGTAATATAAAAGTTGTATTTAAATGATTTGATTACATTTCTGTTGAATTGGAATTGAAATTCTCTCTGAAGTTATCAGCCATTGCTCATTTGGATTTATCTTAATTAGTTTTAACTTTTTTCCATGTAGGATAACCTACTTTAGATATGAGATTCTCGACTTTTAATTTTGCACTGTGCAACGATATGCTCCATGAGTTAGTTTAGAATGATTTAACAATATTCAACATCAGAATTTATGAGACTAAGGGGTGAATTCAGAGAAAGTGTCTAGGATACTTAAAGTGTACATCAGAAGTATTAGTTTAGATGTGTTTTTTTTTTAAAGATTTTATTTATTTATTTGACAGAGATCACAAGTAGGCAGAGAGGCAGGCAGAGAGAGAGGAAGGGAAGCAGGCTCCCTGCTGAGCAGAGAGCCCGATTCCGGACTTGATCCCAGCATCCTGGGATCATGACCTGTGCCGAAGGTAGTTGCTTAACCAACTGATCCAACCAGGCGCCCTAGGAAAAAAAAGCTTTATGTCAAAATTGAAAAAGAGAAGGAGAGGGAAGGTAGGGAAGAGAGGAAGGGAGAAATCAAAGTGCATTATGCATTAATAACGGGCTATGAAAATACAGAGCTAGATGAAAGAAGACCCACTTGCTGAGAGGTTCTCTGCTCAGTCCTGGCTGGTACCTGATTAGCCCAGCAGGGTAGTTAAGATCACCTTCTTGCTCTACTTATCAGACACTGCTGCTGCCAAGCACCCTGAAGGGACAGGGGTGTTTAAAGACGGCTTCTGCATGCAAATCAGGGCGGAGAGGACCGCCCGCTTCTGCATAATACAAGGTGCAACTCAGCCGCGGAGCGCACTGAGTCAAGTTGCTGGCTGGCGTCTGTCGGGCTCCCTCCCTAAAGTTCCAGTGGCTCCGCCTGGAAGCCAGAGGTGGCTCGTCCTTTTTGTCTCTGGTGGTGCTCTCTGTGAAGCTTCATGTTTAGGTGGCATTCCTTCGCTTTCCAGCCCCGCTTGAGGCTCATCTAAGGAGCAGTCCCCTTGCTGCTGAATAACTTCATCAATGGAGAACAGACCTTCTTCCATAGCCTGCGGAGAGCATACCAGGAGCCTCGCTTTTGCTCTGGTGTAAGGAACAGCAGGAGAAAAGCCCTGGGTCCCATACCCATTCTCGAGGCCAATCAGGATGCTGCCTTCCACTGCTTTTGCTCTTCCAAGGACTCTTGTTGCTGAGTGATTAGTTTGCTCAGGGGCGGCCTGAGAACTACCCATGCTGGGGGCTTAAACAGCAGAAATCTGTTCTCTCCCAGTTGTGGAAACCAGAAGTCCGAACTCAAGGTGTCAGCAGGGCCGTGCTCCCCCCGAAGGCTCTAGTGGAGAATCCATTGCTGCTTCTAGCTCTTTGGTTGCTGGCTGTCCTTGGCGTTCCTTCCTTGCCCATAGCTGTGTCATTCTGATCCCTCTTCATCTTCACATCACCTTCTCCCTGGGTTTCTCTGTGTCTGTCTCCTTCTCTTATAAAAACACCAGTCCTAGGCTTTAGGGCTCACCCTAACGCAGTAGGTCTTCAAGTTAATCACATCTGTAAAGACCTTATTTCCAAATGCGGTTACATTCCGATGTTCTAGGTGGGCAGAAATTTCCAGGGAACCTTACTCCGCTCACTGCACCAAGTGGCCTCCACTCAGATCTCCCACTTTGAATATTTATGTTTATTCTTTCAGTTACCTTCATGCTTTTGCTTTATGGCTCATTCCTTTGCCTTGTGCATGTGTTCTTTTTTGGGGGGGCTTGATCATATGGTTCTGATAGTAAAGCTTTAAACATTTTACTTCTCCAAGCACCCACAGTGATAGTAACCCCATCTCTGCCCTCTTAGGGTAGCTTGTCCCATTAGCCTCATTCATATACTTGTCTCATCCTATCTCCAGTGTTTAGTTTGGAGAATTTCTTCCCCTGGTCCATGGCTTAGGACAGGGCTATGCATGTAATCAGTTCCCAATCAATGCTTGTGGACTAGAATCAAAATGCTCCTTTTAGGGAGTAGGTAAAAGAAGTTTAACCGCCATGTTCTTTAAAAACAAATCAAACACATACCTGACCAAGCCCATTGCTTAGATCAAGTAACGATAGGTCCCCAACTGTTGTGGTTTTAGTTTTGGCTGGTTTCATTCTTCCGAGTTTGCTTCCTTCTATTGTTTCTTTCCAGCTTTGGAAGCCAGCTTCTGTTATTCTAGCAATAGCTTTCTGTAGGTTTGGCAAGACATCTCTTTTTCTTCTAGGTACAACTGTTTCATCGAACATTTCTGTGTTTAGAACTTGTATCAGAAAGTCCATGAAGTTCAGGCCTCTAAATGGTTTCCCTATTGCATTCTTTTTTGTGTGTGTTTTTTTTTTTCCCAATATGGAAAAAAAATGTTGGTAACAACGGGTAATGACAAAAAACCCCTGAACTTCATGGGATGCAATTCTAAACGGCATGCACATTTGATAAACCACCGATTTATCATTTTTACCCTTTTCCTTATGTTATGGTTGGTGGCTATGTTATGGTGGAGACTAGAAGTCCAAACTCAAGGTGTCAGCAGGGCTGTGCGCCCCACCAAAGGCTCTAGGGGAGAATCCATTGCTGCTTCCAGCTCTTTGGTTGCTGGCTGTCCTTGGCGTTCCTTCCTTGCCCATAGCTGTGTCATTCTGATCCCTTTTCATCTTCACGTCACCTTCTCCCTGGGTTTCTCAGTGTCTGTCTCTTTCTCTTATAAAGACACCCATCACAGGCTCTAGGGCTTACCCTAACGCAGTAGGACTTCAAGTTAATCACATCTGCAAAAACCTTATTTCCAAATAGGGTTACATTCCGATGTTCTAGGTGGGCAAAATGATATCATTTTGATTGGGTACAGTGGTGGGTTCTTGGACTTCAGGGAGGACCCAGCACTCTTCCTTGTTGGAAGGAACGTGACGGGAATATTGGAGAAAGCAGAAGGAAAAGAGCATCTTCCGTATTTCATGGGGGTATGTCCTTCCAGGGGTTCCCTTCAGGAGCACTCATATTGTTTCAGGATGGACCACATGATTCAAAACTATAGGTCATGTTGGTGGTCTAAATGTCTGACTGATAACCCTGATGGGCCAAGAGATTCCATGCTTGGTGTATGAGCACTGGAAGTGATTCAAACCTGGGTCAAGTGGGTAGTGTTATTCATGTTTCTGTTTGGTTGGAAACGCTTTATATTGCCTCATTTTTGGATGTAGTTTTATAGTATAAAGTCTTGGGATGAAGTTACATAAGCAGTTGATTTTTGGCTGTGATAATTACCATTTTTACTAGTTGAGTCACCCCTACCAACATGACTCCCGAGGGTGTAGTTATTTATACAACGTCTACAGTAAGCAGGCACCTGGATCTCCTGCCCTTGGTGTCATGTACTTTTGCTAACTTTCTTTTCTTTATCTTTTTTTGGCTAAGATTCTCAGGTCGTACTACTGTACACTCAGGAAGCAAAGTGGGAAACCAAAAAAACTCATTATGACTTGCTTTATTGAGATATTTGCTTTATTGTGGTGGTCCAGAACTGAACCCACAGTATCTCTGAGGTCTGCTTGTGTAGGGCTAGGTCAAGTCGAAGGGCTCTCCCTTATCCATGGAAGTTTCTTCTTTGCCCTCCAGAATAGGAACAACTTCAGTGGGTTGAGTACTTAGGTCTCAAGCAGTCGGCTGGGTGTTTTATGTCATTAACTCATTTCATCCTCATCATGGGCTCTTTATCAGGGGTCAGTGAACGATGGCCCCTGGACCAAAAGCAGCCTGCCTTCTGTTTTTGTATGGCCTGTAGGCTAGAAGTAGGTGTCCTAGTCTTAAAAGGATAGGAGGAAGAAAAAAAGCTAAAGACAAGACTTTGTGAGGTGTGCAGATGATATGAAATGAGATTTCAGTGTCTTTTTTTTTAAAAAGATTTTTATTTATTTATTTGACAGACGAAGATCACAAGTAGGCAGAGAGGCAGGCAGAGAGAGAGGAGGAAGCAGGCTCCCTGCCAAGCAGAGAGCGCAATGCAGGGCTTGATCCCAAGACCCTGGGATCACACCTGAGCCAAAGGCAGAGACTTTAACCCACTGAGCCACCTGGGTGCCCTGAGATTCCAGTGTCCTGTTGGAACACAGCCATGCCCACTGGTCTCTGTCTTGTCTGTGTTTGCTTTTATACTATACCAGCTAAGTCTAGTAGTTGAGATGGAGACCTTGAGGCCTGCAAAGTCAAAAGCATTTACTGTCTGCTCTAGGCGATTCCATTATCATCCCCATTTTACAGAGGAGGAAATGGAAGCTTGGAGTCTTCAGTTTGGCCATAGCAATTTGTCCAGATGCTGAACTTGAGGTTAGAAATGTCGGACTTTGAAGTCCTTATTAAAGCTTCTCCTGAACAGCACAGGTAGCCAGAGGATTGCGAGAACAAGTGTTCATGAGACAGCAACTGGGCGATCCAGGATTCCCTATGAAGATCTCAGTGCGTGTGTGTGTGTGTGGGCGAGCCTGGTATATGCTTCCAACCCCAGAGAACTGTAAGAGGCGGAAGATGAATTAAATACAATGGGAAAAAACAAACAAAAAACTAACCTCTTTGCTTTGGAAGTAGAGGCAACACAGTGCCAGTAGCATCTTGGAGGCTGCTGGTTGTCCTTTTAGTAGAAGAGTGACGGCAGGATTATCACTCTTGTTGATGATGATAGTAACAGTTGTTGTTGAATGATCATGATCATTTCCAACCAAAAGAGAGCAGTCCTTAAGAGAGCAGTTCTCCGGCTGGCTCGTTAAACCTATCCGGAGAGTTATAGTTCGTTGAATGAGTGAGTAATGCGCTGCCCTTTTGGTACTCAAGTGTCATTCTGCGCATGTGCGGAGAGTTTGTGCTCCCGAGCGGTTTCGCCTCGGAAGAAGCCACACGGATGAAAAACCTGAATGTCACTGCATATGCCGCATGCACAACAAAGTGGGGTGTGTCCCTCGGGTCTCAGCGTGAAGCCCCCACCCTCTCCCCGAAAGACACGGGAGGGACACTGTTCATTTGGTTAGGAATAAAACAAGGTATCAGTCGTGCTTAAGAGGCCAGGAACCCTGATGGACTGCTTGGGGCCCTTTGGAAAACAAGGCTCAGATTTGCAGGGCGCTAGAGGTCCTGCCGGCACCAACAGACGCTTTCCCGTGTTTCTCCAGAGTCTTAAAAATCTGACAATGGATCATTTTCCCCCCAGTGGACTCCTAGAGGAGGGAGGCACAGGACAGCCGTAGCCCAGGTATAAACGTTGCCCTAACGTCTGTTTGAGGCACCACCTCTAAGCTTCAACCACAGTTTAAAGGCATTTAAGGAGGGGCGCCTGCGGCGCCAAGTTGGTTAAACCTCTGTCTTGGTTAAGGCTCAGGTCATGATCTCTGGTTAGGGGATCAAGCCCCGTGGCCCCGAGTTGGGTTCTGCGCTCACAGCTTCAGATAGTCCTTCTGCCCCTCCAACCCTGCTCACGTGCATGCACTCTCTCTCTGCCAAATAAACAGAATCTTTTTTTTTTTTTTTTTTTAAGATTTTGTTTTATTTACAGAGCACAGGTTGGGGGAGCAACAGAGGGGGAGGGAGAAGCTTCCCACTGATCAGGAAGCCTGATACGGGGATTGATCCTAGGACCCTGGGATCATGATCATGACCTGAGCCAAAGGCAGATGGTAAATCAGCTGAGCCATCCAGGTGCCCTAAAATCTTAAAAAAATAAAAATAAAATATAAAGCATTGGGGAGATTTTTTGTAGCTGTCAGCCCGAGTGTATATGATAAAGATCTATGTGTTTACGTGTTTATCCCTGAAGTTATGTTTTTTGTTTTCCTATAGCTCTATACAATGATTAGAGGGAGACTGCCTTTTCTGAAAGGCTGCTAAGTGATGTTTCTCTCTCAAACCCTCCCCCACCTGCAAAAAAGCACCACTCTATTTGTTTTTGTTTTTTATTTTCCGAAGATTTGAGGATGGTCATTGGTTAAAAATAGAAAGTTGTGTTCTTTGTTTTCACCCAGGACCCTGCCCAGCAGATCATTGTATGTCCCCAACCCCATTTCTGGGCAAGATCTCAAAGTGGAGATGAGAAAATCTGTCTCTGCTTTGTAAATGGCGGTTCCTCCCCCTATGTTCTCAGTGTTAACCAGCTACGGAAACGATGATACCCCAGGATCTGCTGATGCAAAAAGGGGGCCACTGAGCTGCCCTGTGGAGAGGCTTGGCCTCCCCAGCCCTCGTGTGGCAGGTAATGGACATCTGCAAGAGAGGTGCCCTGCTGTTCTCAGCATAGTTACATGCTCTAGGCCTTTTTAAAGTGGACTTTTGCTCTTTTTGCCCTCCCCTGCTCCTCAGTGGTATTCTTGTTCTTAGCACTTACATGGCTGAGTAAATGCTTCTCAGCTGAGTTCAATTCAGTCTCCTCCATCTCCTTCTCTTATTCCAGCATGAGTAGGATAAACATCCCAGTGAAACGACAGTTCAGACTCAGGCCATGTGTACCTGCCAAGAGCCTGTCCAAATACCGGTGGAAGGTAGATGCGGGCCCCTGGTGCTGGCCTTTCTTCCAGAGCAGGAAACAGAATTTAGGTGACTTGTTCAAGGTCACTGTTGGAAGTCCCCTTCCAAATCTGGGGACTCACCCCCTGGGGGTTTGGGGTTGCCACTCCCCCACCATGTGTCCCTGTCATTGATGCTGAAGCCTTAACACCACGGTAGAAATGGGCTACAGTGTCTTCCACCGTGGGGTGGCCATGCTGCCCAGTCTAGTAAAGACACACAGTGACTATTCCCGATGACACTGTGGTGTAGGGTCCCAGTGCAGGGCGTGGGCCCCATGCCTGGTGCATCCTTTTCCACAGGTATCTCCTCCATCATGTTTCCAGCTACTGAGTGTGCACCAAATGGTTGGCACAGACCAGACCAGACAGACCAGAGTAAACTCCTTAAGGAGCTGAAGATCAAGAGGACTTGACATTGGAGTGGCAGTCCTAGTCTCTTGGAGAAGGGGATGGGCTCATCTCCACAAGGGTATTTCCCGCCTGCCCCAGCCAGGCTGACCCTGGGAAGGCTTCTTTTGTATCTAAATCCAAGTTCGCTTGCCCAGTGCACACTAAAGCCTATCATGAGGACATCGAATATGCAGCAAGGAGGGGGCTGATTCGAGAGGCAGCTGAGCAAGGAGACAAGAGGGCAAACTGCAACCTGCCTCCTCAAAGGCAGAAACTCTGGGATCCTTAAGGGCAAAGAAAAAAAGGATGTGGGGGTCGGGGAGAGGAGCTCTATGACTTCAGAATGAGATAATATGTGGGGGAGGGTTGTACTTGTTTTCTGCACCTGTGTGGCCCTTCTGCCCACGTTGTCAGTGGCATCCTTAGTATGAGCCGAGGGTTGAGTTTTAGGCCATTCTGTGTCTCAAAAGTTCATCCATTGGACTCCCGCACGTGCTCAGAGAGATGGCCTGTGGTCCTGAGCCGTTCTGGCCAGTCTCTTAGTGAAACCTTGAGTCTCTGCAAAACAACTAAATCAACGTTTTGTTATTATGGAATCTAGGAATGTCATCTGTGGAAACATGGCTGCAGCCTGTGTTCCAAGAATAAGGAGATTTGGGTAAAAAGTTACAATAGTACTGAAGAGTCCCATTAACCCTTTGGTTACCTGTTTTGCTTTTTCAGCGGTTATGCAGTTCGTATGGGCACAGGCTAGTGCTCCAAAGCTGGACTTTTGACCCCATACCAGTGCCAACACATTTGGGGGTGACTTTTTCCCTATCTTCTTGTTTAATGACTTAAAATTTTAAATTATACTTTTCCCTCATTTGGTTTTCTAGAAGGTAGTAAAGTGAACTATACTTCACTGTCATGAATTTGGTTATAGTGGGGAGGAGAAAAGAAAAAAGAGGTGCAGTGTTTTTTTTTTTTCACCCCTTAAGTCCTTTCTGCTTTATGCTTGACTGTAGTATTTATGACCTTCTAATGTCCTGTATATTTCATTTATTAACTTTGATTTTATACCTATTTATTCCACTAGAATATGTCTTCCATGAAGACATAATTTTTATCTTTTATAGCTACCTTTATTAGTACATCTAAACTTACAGCTAATATCGCCTAGGTACTCAATAAGTATTTGTTGAATTAATTAATAGTCCCTCTAGAAATAGCAATTCTAACAGATTCCAGTGTCCCTGGGTTTGTTCCAGATGTTGAAGGGCAGAAATTGAAGATATAGGACCAGGGGTTTTCAGAATCTAAATCCTAGGAGTTGCTGTAATCACTCAGACTATGGACCTTCTAGGCCAGTGTTTGGATGGGATGAATGGGATGGCAGGGCATGGCCTTTCTCTTTGACATCTGCCTCAAGGCTTGGGGTTAATCATTCATTCAGCTAGACGGAGTCCATCTTTTATCAATAATTAGCTCTGGGGATAAAATGTTGAATGAGATCTATGCTCCATATCCTCATACCTCTTGTCATTCGTAACTAGATCAACATTTTAGAGGGGAAATTATTTTATCTTTTCAGACTGTTCCAACCCTGTCAAGAAGCATTCCTTAGCTTTACTATTTGCTTTGTAATATAATTTTGCATCCAGAATCTTAAGAGTGTTTCTCAAGAAGGAGCCTACTGCCACATTGGCCTCTTCCGGCTTGGGCAATGAGGTCAAGCTTCTTGTCAGCATGAGCCCCTGGTGCTGCACGTGGTTCCCTATGTCAAAATCATATGCTCCTTTTAATTCTTCTTGTATTGGTGACATGGGGTCAATATGAGAGAAAGACACAGTAGGAGCATATATGACAGTAAAAGAAAATGGATAGAAGATTTCAGACTTGAAGTACCTCTTTCTAAGTTCTCTTTCTGCTGCCTCCTCTCCTCTCTTCTCTGATGATGGGTCTAGTGATGAGTCTACCCCTAATACTGTGTATTAATTTCTCCCATGATCACACCCTAGAAAAACGGAAAGAGACGTCAGATGTGACTTTCTATGTAACTTAGCAACTGCATATATGAAAAGCGTTAAGAGCGTTGGTTTATTATAAACTCAGAGTGAATCACACTGAGATGAAGTTCTTGAGGGAGAGCAACAAGTATGTCCAAACTGAGGCTGACAATGATTCCCTCACCTGAGTGGATGTGGCAACCCCTGGGCCCTTGGGCTTGAGGAGACAGAGACCAGAATATACCCAGAATGAAGGCACTCAAAACTGTTTCATGTGAGGAGCAGTTGACGGGATGGAGGACGTTTATTATTATAGAAAAGACTCAGAAGGACTGTAAGTGCTGTTTAAGAGCTTCCTTCAAGTGATGGAAGGGCTTTGCATATGGGAGAAGCACGAGACCATTCTGGAAACTCTGGGCTTAGATGTGTGGTTAGAAGGTGGGTAAGGCATTTTCCAAGATGGCTGCCCCAGGGAGCTGTCCGTCTCAGCGCCTGATTCTTTAGGCAGAATGGGAGTCCTGACGTGTAGCCGAGGAGCTCAGATACCTCTCGTAGCCAGCCTAGGGCACAGGAAGCAGATATGCTGACCAAGAGGACAAGCAGATGACACCTGTAGTTTGGGACCATCTTCTGTGATCCTTCTTTCCCCAGGTTGCCTTCAGTGGGCTTTTATATTTCAGCGCCCTTTAGTTTTTATCTTGTTTTACTACTTAACAGTTTAATCAAGCATGTAGTTCCCATCAGTGCACAAAATGGTCTTAACCTGTCGTGTCAGTTTGGGGAGTGATGATTACATCTGGAAAAGCATACTTTACCAAAAACAGAAAGTCGCCTTTCCAGTGCTCTTTTCAAAGAGTTTCTGGATTTCAATGTAAAAGAGAAGACCGCATTTAATTACTGCATCCTCGCATATGGGATGTATGACCGGCTCTACCAGGTCATGGACAAGAACTGCAATATGCAGAATAATAAGGCCAGGCCCTTCTCGTGCCATCAAACAGCAGGGCACAAGGTAAATATGAAATGCAAAAGCATCATCATTGTTGCAGGCGATCTTGTTGCTTCACACATTTTCTTCAGTTGCTTCATGGGTCCCGTACTGGCTAGTGCAGCAAGTACTGGCTAGCGCAGCAAGATTTCCAAGTGTATACAACGGTGCAAAAATCTTCATGCCACCAGGAAGCCACAGCAGTCCGGTCCCAAGGATAAGGAAGGAAATGCCACACATGAAGCAGACAATGAACCACTTCAGCCTGGTGTTGAAACAGAGGGAGGTGGCAGCTAGGACCTGTGCAGTCAGCCCTGCTTCTCATTGTCCTGGCCACTCAGGACCCCTCCTCCCTCTCCTGCTGAGCTTCTCCATGGCCCTGCTCCCTGTGCAATGGCGGTCCCGCTCACGGGACCCCCACGCCCTCCATTATTTTTCAGCTCCCTTTACAACATTTGCCTATACCTGTTGACCCCAAGATTCAAATATTGGAAGTTTGTATTATAAAAATAAAAAATACAAATATTTAATGACATGTGCACAAGGCCATTATAAATCAAATTGTATTGCAGAAATGTGGAAACAATCTGAATGATAATTAAAAGAAGAACAGAATACATTCTGCTGTATCCATAATATAAATTACAATGCAGTTAGTAGCGACAATGAGTTAGATCTATGACTATTGTCCCTGAGGGATGAGCAGAATAGAGAGTTAAGTGAGAAAAGCAAGAGAAACATATGTAGTGTGATCTCATTTTGTGAGAATCAATTGTAAAAAAAAAAAAAATCCCTCACATATGTAATCATATTGGCAAGGATTTGTGTGAGTTTGGCAAAAAAGGTCGAAGAATATTGATGAAGTTGTTGATGGTGGTGGGAGAGTTTGGGGTAAGCTTGGTGGGGACCCAAGGGACAGAGGGACAGGAATAGAGACAAAGTGAAGAAAAGTAAAAGAGGGTGGTTTTTCCATTCATCTGTCTGCCTACCCATCTGTGTCTCTGTCTATCCACCTATCATATGTCCATCCATCTATCCATCTGTCTGTCCATCCACTCTTAACATTTGTCTATTATTATTGATCAATCATCGTCATTGATTGTGCTTAAACATGTACTAATTTTGAAGACTAGTAGAAGAAGAAAAAATTTTCTTTATGTTTTTTCCATTTTTTTGTTCTATTCTTCTCTTATAAAAACAGTCTTAAACTTTCTACTAAGAACAATCCAGAGATTTTGTAATAAAAAAACATTAGGTTTAATCCTTTAAACGTGATGACCTAAACAAATTACAAGAAATCTAGAAAATGTATAAAGAGTAAATATTTTGAGTCAAAACTGAAATTCTAGATATCATGAAAGATGAATGACTTGAGAATCACTGCTATTTTTTCTTTGGTTTTTTTTGCTGTATAGATGGTGTTTATTTTCTTCTAGTGCTCCAGAAAAATGTTTCCTTAAATCTAGGGAACACAGGGGTGGGTTAGGAGCATCCAACTCAGTTAAAAAATTTGCTAGTTCCTGGTGGAGAAGTAGGGCATTGAATGGAAAGAGTTCTGACATCTGCGTGTGTGGGCGTATGTGTATAATCGGTTTTTCTCTGCTGAGATGGCCAGAAAGATGCTTGTGTTTTCCTGTGATTTGGATGCTTTCTTTCAAATTATTTTCGAGAACTGTTTTCCATATTCAATTATACTCATTATGCATTCATATTTAATGCTGATAGTTCTTTCCACATAAAGAATTTGTCTACATACAGAATAGCCCCAGGCATTATAGAGATGGCTGGGGATTTAACCCCTCCTTGCTATGAAAGAGGATTTGGGCAAGTATAGGGTGCTGTTTCATTTAAGCATTTGGATGTAGACTTGGAGTTGATCCCAAGTAGCTGTACTGAAACAAAGGCAAAACATGAGCGAGTGTCTAAGAGCCATAAAATAATAATGCTAACTATCATATTTCTTTCACCTTAAGGTGTTCATTTTTATATGCTAATTGAAATTTGAATGCATCTTACTACGCTTGTGTGCATTTATTAGATCAACATTGTAAGTCAGCACTTTCTATAATTAAGGGTATCAGAAGTCCTATAGAATCCACGTAGGTGGTCCTTCAGTACCAGATATTTAATGCACTTAGAACATTCTAGAATCATGAACCTCAATCGGGACTTCATTCTGCACAGTGCCATCTTGATTCATACAAATCAGGAAGTTATAGAAGTGTTTGTTTTCATAGTGACTGCCTCATAGATAATACTCAGATAATGCTAAAAATATATACAAAGTAGGAGCTGTGCATGGCTGACTCCATTTTTAAAATTGCGATTTGAGTTCAAAAGCACCATTGTTTTGGGAAAACTAGTCATGTGCAGTGACATTTTTCCACCTCACAGTCTGAAAAATATCTCACTAGGGCCCAGACCAGAGTGGCAGAGCGGGCAATTTATCTGTCACAAACGGGTGGGAAGAATTGGGAGAAAAAAATGCTGTTTGAAGCTATGACCTGGCGGGAATGTGACGTGGAAAGTTGTGCTAACTGACTAGGTTGCCTGTGTCCCGCATTGGCTTTGGGTGTCCTGTCAAGCATTTTCTTTAGTTGTCACTGTGGCTTTGTTTCCTTGGGCATAGTAAGATCTGCTTCCTCCAGAAAAATCCCTTTCTCCCCTGCCCCCAGGCCCCCAAGGCTAGGCTGTAACTTCACGGCTGACTTTCCTGTGTGTTGGAGTCCCTGGTCTTTTGCTGCTTTTCTCATGCCTTTTTTTTTTTTTTATGATGTTTCAGCTCATCCACCATACACCATGTGCTTTAGAGTGAAATTCTACCCACACGAACCCTTGAAGATTAAAGAAGAGCTCACAAGGTATTTTCCATTTGTTTGTATGTTTAACCCACACCTTTAACCAGCCAGAGTCCTCCCAGGCTAGACGCGCCTCCCGTCTAGAGCAGCACGTCTCCACGAAACCGACACCCAGTTTGGCGTTTTGGCTTGGAATATTTCTCTTGCACTTAATTGTCTTGGGATTTTTCAAACAGTTGTCATTGGGAGTGTAATTAACTGCACACAAAAAAAGCGGTGGTTATAAGGAGGAGGTATTCTCTGAAAACATCTGACAGTGGAGTGCTAAAAATAGACAGAAGACGACTGTCTTTACGATCCGGGTGAATTCATAGCTAGTGCAGCCCCTAGGGACAATCTTTTGGATCTGAGCTGTTCTGGAAGGGAAACAATCACTGAATAGGATGAGCTGTTTGTCACCCTGCATTCCTCTTGCAGAATGGCCATCCGTGGGGCTGTTTTCTCTCCACTTGTAAACTCTTCTCAGGCTGACTGGGAATTTTCCAATTCTCCGCTCTCCTCCCTTCTGACCTTCCTGGGCTGGGGCCATATTCAGTCCTTGTCCTGGGGTTTTGCTTTTGAGAACAGTCCCAGCCAGTGCAGCTGAGAAGGGTCCCAGGAAGTCGATAGTGCTTAGTTCTTGACGAGACTCTGATTAGGTGACAAAAGTCACTGTGCACGATCAGCTCTCGAAATAATCATTGTAGGTCCGAATGCATCAGAGATGCAAGGGGATGCATTTTGGCTTATTGGCTATTTTGCTTTCTCCTTATTCATGAGTCCCCAGTAAAGCTTGACCCCTGTGGCACCGAGGTGACCTTGTGAGGGAGCAGATGGTGCCCTTCTCTATTGTTAGTTTGTACACAGCCATTAGTGAGCTTTGTGCTTGGGGATGGGGGCAGGTGGACACGAGGCACACAAAAATAATGGACATTATAAGTGGTGGTGGGCATTTTGCAACTTGACCTGCGTTTTAAAGATATTAAGGTAGAATTCACAGAACCTAATTTCACCACTTCCAAGTGTACAATTCAGTGTCGTTAAGAACATTCACATTGTTGGGTGACTATCACCAGGATCTCATTCCGAAACATTTTCTCGTCACTGAAGAGGACCCCCGCACTCATCCATCGGCAGTTGCTACTCACTCTCCTCTCCCCCAGCCCCTGGAAGCCGCTCATCCGCTCATTTATTTTGCTGATTCTAGAGATTTCGTGTCAGTGGGATCATGTGATATGTGGCAGGGGCTGCATGAAATACCAAAAAAAAAAAAAAAGTTTGTCTTGCCCTCTGGGTGCCGATAATGTAATTAGAAAGATTAAATCAAATACTAGTGCTGGGCATTATTTAGTCAGATGTCAAAATGGCTCACTTTTGTCATATGTTCTCTTTATAATGTTGTCTGGAGGATAAAAATTGGATATGTGTCAGGATACAAGTTAAGGATGGCTCTTTTGTTGTTGAGAAAAGTCCCATTTGGAAGTAGAGGAATATGAAGTGTTAGTTAATAACTCCGGTCCAATTCTTCTCAATTGAATTTGCTAGCATTTCCCTGCATTTGACTGACTAGCTGAGGTATGAAGAGTGGAAGGTTGTGAACATTTTTGTGTCTCCACAGGAAAGTAAGAGAATCTTCTGTCCTTGCACAGATAGAAATGGACTTTTCATAGTCAATACGATCCTTAGAATTCAAAGCCAATCTAGAAAGTGTGGCCTGCCTCCGGTACTTACGGTTTAAACCCTAACTTGAAATCAGCAAGGGAGAGACAAACCATGAGAGACTCTTGACTCTGGGAAATAAACTGAGAATTGGGGAAAAGGAAGTGGGTGGGGGCACGGGGTCACCAAGTGATGTGTATTAAGGAAGGCACCTGATGTGATGAGCACTGAGTGTTATACACAACTAATAAATCATTGAACACTACATCAAAAACTAATGATGTACTACATGCTGGCTAATTGAATTTAAATTTTTAAAAAAGTTGCATTCTAAAAAAAGAGTTTCATTTTTCTTTTGATAACTTGTTATTTTGTTGTAAAATTAAAGTTTAAGGAGAATTTGCTACATGAGAATTTAAGATCACATTCATGACCATGCTTAGGGGTAAAGAAACTTTGGGGATTAAAGGCAGGTAGGAAACAGTAAAGCAACAAATACTCATTAAAGAGGGGTATTTGAGATCACTTTTTGTCCTTCATTTATCTCTCCATTTACACAGTCTTTTTATAATCCTTTAGATCTTTAGGGCTTTTGTTAAATGCTGCATACAATTGAATGTAATAAAAATATTTTGGTTTTACTTCTTTTTTTTTTTTTTTTTTTTTTTTTGTAGTGAGAACTGTTTTTAAGTTCGTGTTGGATGGAGAAGCAGTATTTTTTTTTTTTTAATTTTATTTATTTGCTGGAGAAAGAGACAGTGAGGAAGAGAATACAAGCAGGGGGAGTGGGAGAGGGAGAAGTAGGCTTCCTGCCGAGCAGGAAGCCCGATGCAGGGCTTGAGCCCAGGACCCTGGGATCATGACCTGAGCTGAAGGCAGACACTTAATGACTGAGTCAACCAGGCACCCAGAGAAGCAGTATTGTTAATAGTGGCCCAAGAATGTATGTCCCAGATCCTCTTGTGCTTTTGTTGCTTAATCTTTTCATACAGGAATGATGCTAAAAGGAGATGCATTATTATTATTTTTGGTGGCTATTATATTAAAAAGTATCTGAGCCTGATGCTATTTCTGAGGCTCAGTGGATTTTGTCAAATGCACAGTAATCCATGATTATCTCTAGAGATCGCTGATCCCAAGGACCCAAGCTCCAGTGTTATGAAAGCAGATTTTCTTGCCTCTGGAAGCTTCTGTCAAACTTAATTTCAGAATTCTGAGATGAGAATCCAAACCTCTGATTCATCAGTACATAGCTATTTGAAACTATTTTTCACTACTCAACTCATCAAAAATGGAAAGGAATGCTTCATGTTCATTGGGTAACATTGAACAAGTAAACAAGAAACTTTGTGGCATTCGGCCTGGAAGTGTGTAGCCTTTAAAAAGGGGAAGATTTGATCCGATTTGTGTGACCTTGGTTATCTGAATGGTTGTGGCCTGAAAGGCTGTGGGCCTCAAAGACAGGTCTCCAGACCAGCAGGAACAGCACCTGGGAACCTGGCCCCTGTTCTAGACCTGGGACAGGGCTCAGCAATCCAAACTTTCATGAGGCTTCCAGGTAATTTTAGATCATGCCAAAATTTGAGAACTACTCCCAGAAAGTTTATTGTCAAAAGTATCAGCTTCTTTTGGTAGATCCTGCTGTGTACACCTCAGTGGGTTTCGTGTGTTCACAAAGTTGTGCCATCATTGCCACAATCTAATCCGAGAACATTTTTATCAGCCAGTACTCATCCAGTCATTCCTTGTTTCCCCTCCTTCTCACTCCCGCAACAGCCATTAACCTACTCTGTGTCTCTCTAGATTTCTCCATTTTGAACATCTCATGTGAATAGAACCATATAGTATGTGGCCTTTTATGTCTGGCTTCTTTCCACTTAGTGCACTGTTTTCAAGGCTCGTTCCTGCTGTGTGTGGATCCGTACTTCATCCTTCTTCGTGGCTGAATAATATTCCAGTGTGTGCCTGTTCCACTTTCTTTTATCCGTTTATCAGTTGATGGGCATTTGGATTTTTCTACTTTTTTTAGTATTATGAATAATGCTGTTATGAAAATTTGTGCATTTTTTTTTCCAATTTAATTGTATTTGGAGGCAGGGTCCACAGCTTGTTTTTTTTTTTTTTTTTTTTTGGGAAAAGCTCCCTGGGTGGTTCTAGTTTGCAGTCAGCACTGAGAACCACTGGTTTGGAATGTTGGTACTCAACGTGTGGACCACGGGTCAGCAGCACAGCCTCAGCATTAGAAATACTTATTAGAAATATGGACTCTGATGCCCTACCCTGATCTACTGAATCACACTCCACATTCTCGCAGGATCTCTGCGTCATTCATGGGCTCACACAGGTGTGCGAGGCTCTCATGTACAGAACTCTTAGGGTCCTTACCTACCAAGTATCATGCTGTTTCTCTCGCAAATTGTGTACCAGACTCTGGGCGAGAGATTTCTGAGGGACTGCCTTTGTGCCCTGCAAACAGTTCCATACAAAGTCAGGCAAGGGGGTGTCTGTCAGTTGAGCCTCTGCAGTGTCCCCAGAGCCCAGTATACAACATAAAGCAGGTATGAGATAGAGAGTCATCAGATGGAAACGGCAGTGAGCCCCTAATACTTCGCTGTGTCCAGTGTGCTTTAGATGACCCAGCACCCAGAGTGGGGACCCCCTTCAACTGGCCCGTTTACATCATAATCAGGTTTGCCTGGCTCCGTGGGCATCTGAGTGTGCCATCCCTGGAGAGGGGGACAGCGCACGAACCAGAGGACAACTCTAGTTGTGAATAAATGGACTTTCTGGGCTCATCAACAAGTCCTTTTGAGATTGATGAATGTGAGTCTGTCTGCTGCTGAGACTCCTCTCCAGATACCGAATGAGTCCCTTCTCATACTTTTCATTTCACAGAGAGTGGGCACCTGTACCTGTTGGGGGGGGCAGTGGTGGTCACCATGTGGGAGTTCCTTCCAGGAACCGTGGCCGCTGGGCCCTGTGGCTTTCCTCGTGTCTTTAAGGAGGGCCCACTGCCCAGCTATAGAAGCTGCCATGGTCACGGTCACGGTCATAGTCACATCAGATTTCCTGAATCCCAAGGGTCCCTTGTTTTCATCTCCTTGCCCTCCGAGGGGCCGGGTGTGGCTCGGCTGCTCTCGGGAGCTAAGTAGAGTGGGCGTATAGAGCATGAACAATCCTCCCACTTCTTCCAGGCCTCAGCCAAGACTTCCGCTGACTCTCACTCATTTTGTGTTGCAGGTATCTTTTGTACCTGCAGATTAAAAGAGATATTTTCCATGGTCGACTGCTCTGCTCCTTTTCAGATGCTGCCTACCTGGGTGCCTGTATCGTTCAAGGTAAGTGTGGCTGCAGCCGCCCACCCCTCTGAGGGGCAGTGGGGTGTTCTGTGCTCAGAGCTCTGACTGCCAGGCATGGAGTCTGTTGGGTATAGTGAGGGGGAAAAGTCTGTCCAGGGAGGTAGGTGTCAAACAGTTTGAAATGAAATGTCCAAGTGTTTACATATATAAATTATATTCTTTAAAAACACTTAAAATAATTAAAAATACTCACACATAAATTATAAAATTATACATGTAAATAAATATAGACATATATATGCAACAGTATATATTACATATAATATATTCCTGTGTGTAGAGATGTGTCCACATGCAGCGTATCGAACTCTTCAGTTTTTCTAGCCGTGGAGCGTGACGAGGAGAGGGCTGGACTCACAGTCTGTCATACCCAGGTCAAGTCTCACTTCCCATCCACTGGCCATCTCAGCACAGACAAACTGTCTCAGCTCTTTAAGCGTATATTAAATGGGATGGCATGCCTCCTTCACTGCTCTGTGAAGATTCCACAAGACTTATTTTCAGGGTTGAACCAGCCCCAGGGGGTGGGGCATTGGGAAACAGTGAACACATATGACCCAGGTGTTGGTTTCTGGATGTTTCTACCTGTAAGAAAAAAAAAAAAAACAAAACCACCTGAAAGGTGGTCTCCTGGGCCCAAGGTGGTGCAGGGCCATGGGGGTGGGTCCAGGACCCGAATGACTCAGGTGTTCTGTTCCCCTGGGCCAGCTGGGAGGCAGCTGGCTTCAAGTCCTATTTGGAGGGACCCAGGTGATCCAGCCTTCTGTGGTGTGACTGCTAATGATGTGTTTATGAGAGAAGCGGGGGAGAAGGGAGGGGAGATGAAGAGAGGAAGGGAGATGGAGAGGAGAGGTAGGGAGATGGAGAGAGGCAGAAGGAAGGGAGAGGGAGAAGGACAGTTATCAAGTGAGCATGTTCTCTTTATGAAGGGTCTAGAATAACGTAGGAGCTTACAATGGGTCATAAGCAGATCATGACCATTGTCTGCCTTCACAATTCCAAGCTTCGTTCAGAGCTGAAGAGAGACACCCATGGTTCTCCTGGGGTTTCACTGTCACCCATCACTGACCCCGTGGGGTGCCCCATGCCATGAAATAGTTCCTTGGGCCCTGTTTCTGGGTGTGTGTGCTTTCTGAGAATTCTGAAGAGAGTGTCTGTGTTGCTCTCCCCCTCCCCTGGGATTGATCCAGTGCTGCACAGCGGATGTTGGCAGAGGTGTCGAAACCCTTGGAGATATTCAAGTTTAAAGTCAGAACTACAGGGATACAGTGATGAGAAATGGTCCTTCCATCTGCCCCGAGGTGGCGTATGTGCCTCCCAAAACCACCTCTCTTAACAGCAGAGCTAAGGAAAGGATGTTAAAACCCAGTCTGCCTTTCCCTGCAAGGCTGCGAATTCCTGGTTAGGATGCACTGTCCTCCGTAGGGGAAAAGCAGATCAATACTAATCCAAGCACCAGACCAGCACATGAACATTTCAGAGCACATTTAGGCATTAGCGAATCACGGTCAAGTCTCCAAGGACAAGCTCAGTAGGGCTCTGTAACGGGAAACTCGCCATCCTGTTTTATGTTTTCAATAAAGCCACCAGGTCTCCCCCTGGACAATTAGGGCCCATGACGCTATTATCCCTAAGAACACACAAAGCTGGAAACAGACTGGCAGACCTCGAAAGGACCCTTCGGCTCTAAGATACAGCAGTGTCCGCGGGCCGTTCATAGCAGATCCAATAAACGCTGGATTCATGATGTTCTCTGGTGTTTGGGATGATCTTTCAGCAACTCTAAAGATCATTACAAATGCAGATAAAGATCTGCTTTGTTGGACCTGTTTATGCTTACTGGGAGAGAGAGAGGGAATGTGGAGGAAAAGACTAGAAAGCAGGAGGCCTCGTGGTTTTTCAGTGGCTTCTGACTCACTAGCGCCCTCTGCAGGAGTGTGTGTGAAACTTCAGAATATTCTCTATAGGGAAAACACAGACCGTTGCTACTTGTAGGTACTGAATACAGCGAGCGTATTTATTTAGTACGTGCAATGTGTTTTTTTCATAATACAAATTGCAGCACACATACCCCAAACCCGAGGGATCTATTTAGTTCTTTTCTTGGTGAAAATAGCATCTTTCCCGTTCCTTCTATAGAACCACAAAATAGTGGGATTGCCATTTTTACCTCCTCTGCCTGGTGTGTACCAGATATTCAGAACTGAATTTGAACTCGGTTCAGATATCCCTTCCTCTGAGAAGTCTTCCTGGGCTTACTAAAGTAGCCTCTCTCCTGTACCCCATTCTGTCTCCTACCCCTGTTTTGTCATCTTTTAAGCGCGTCTGAAATTATGTCTTTGAGTTGTTTGGGGACTTCTTAGGCATTCTCTCGATGTAGAATCTGAATTCTACAGAACTAGAATCATGGGGGGGGTGGGTTCACCATAGTATGCCTGTGTCTGGCACGTGGGAAGTTCTCCAGTAATGACGTCAAGTGAGCCTGGGCATTTCCCGACATCGCACCACTGTGTGCTGGGAAAGAGTGGCTGGTTCCCTCCCTTCTCCATTTATTTGTTCATGTTCTCTGAACATGTATGGAGCAGCTGCATAGGTGCTCAGGCATTGCATAGGAAGTCCCTGGTTGGGAGGGAGGACAGGGGAGAGACCTAAGTAAACAGGCAGTGTGAGGTTGTGTGAGTGGCTCAACAGAGCGACCCCCAGGTCCCTGCTGTGACCTCAGGAGGGTTCCTGACCCAGCGAGGGTGGTCAGGGAAGGCTCCTGGGGGAGCTGACCCTGGAGCATCCCATCTCTTGTGTTCTTCTGGAACGAGTCATCTCCGAACCAGGGTAAACACATTGCCAAGCTTGCCCTTTGTACCTACCATCACCCCATAGCATCATCCTTCTGCTTCAACTCTTCCAATTTTTCTGACAGTTAAACTCCCTTAGAAACACTCTAGGGCCTGTTTCAGATTACACGCTGTCTGCTGCGCATTTGTCACAACTCTACCCTCGCTTACCCAACTCCTCCTGATAGTCTGAATAGTTACAAGTCCTAAATCATTTATGACCTGTCTTTTGCTTCAGGTGAAGTCAGTTAAAGACCAACTTTAAGGGACCAAAAAGCAGGGCACATGGCACCAGTGAGTGCAGGGTTCCATGGCATTTCTTCTCTTAGTTTTCTGGCATTTTCCAAGCTATTCATTTGCAGTATTTAGCAGTACAAGTTCATTTTATTTCACAAGTTTTCATGGAAAGAGACCCCCCTCCTCCTGCCCCACCACCAGCACCAAACAAAGCCTTCCCTTACCAACCACCATGCAGGCTGACATTTGCATCGAAAGTGACCCAGTTTTGTATTGGTGGTCCATTCTCTATGGAAGATGGAGGCATCCGGTTATACCGTCTCCTAAATTTTCAGGTCCAGCCCACTTACAGGGTGATATGTATGTGTGGGTATGGGCATTGGTATGTTATGTGTGTATTTTTTGAAACTCGAGTTAATCATCAGTTGATGGCTTATTCTCTTCACTGGTCCCTTTGGGTCCATCAGTTGATTGATTGATTGGTTGATTTTCCTTTTCATTATTCTCCATTTCCTTCGCTAAAGGCAATGACGGGGTTCACACAGATCTTCAACTTTGCATACATCCTTATCAATGATTACATTGTTTTGTGTATATACACTTCTAAGTTTTATAAATTAAATGGGGCTATAAAACTCATTTTAATCTCGTGCTCAAAACACTGTTTTGGGTATCTATTGAGGTTCTTGGGTTTCCATCGATTGCTTTTAATTGCTACAGAGTATCTGGTAGGGTACATGGCTCACATTTACTGCTCCTACCAACAGTGAACACACAAGTTGCCTTCATATCCTTTCTTGTACTTAGTTTTCCCAGATATATGCCCAAAAGTGGGATTGCTCATTTATAATATTTGACTAAATATGCCCAGTTTGCTCTTTGGAAGAGCTGTGTACATCAAGGATCCTCTAGAGGTGAACACATATTGGGGCACCTGGGTGGCTCAGGGGGTTAAGCCTCTGCCTTCGGCTCAGGTCATGATCTCAGGGTCCTGGGATAGCCCCACATTGGACTCTCTGCTCAGCAGGGAGCCTGCTTCCTCCTCTCTCTCTTTGCCTGCCTCCCTGCCTACTTGTGATCTCTCTCTCTGTCAAATCAGTCAATCAATTTTTAAAAAAAGAAGTGTACAAGTATTTCCATGTCTTCATATCTCTACCGAAACAGAATCATCCCACTTCTTCTTCTTCTTCTTTTTTTTTTTTGGATTATACTTAGCAAGAAATAGCCTTTATTATTTTTTTAATCGTTTTTTTAATTATTTATTTTCAGCATAACAGTATTCATTGTTTTTGAACCACACCCAGTGCTCCATGCAATCTGTGCCCTCTCTAATACCCACCACCTGGTTCCCCCCACCCCCCCCCCCCCCCCCCCCCTCCAACCCCTCCGATTGTTTTTTAGAGTCCATAGTCTCTCATTGTTCACCTCCCCTTCCAATCATCCCACTTCTTAAACATTTTGCCAATCTTGGTGTAAAGTGATGTCTTGTTTTGGTTTTCATAGTTCTGACTATTGATGAGTTTGAGCATCTCTCTGTATTGGCTGTTTGTATCCTCTGACCATCTTCCTGTTGGTCTTCCTCCCTATCTTCTTATGGATTGGTAGGGATTTCTTCTTTATTCTAGATATCAGCTCTTGTCACTTTGCAAATATATTCTTTCAATTTGTGGTCTGTTATTTTGGCGACTGTGATACCTTTAATGAATAGAAGTATTTTAATTTGATTACTTTCCCTCATATGGTTGATGGTATTTGGGGTCTTATTTTTTCTTTTAAGATTTTATTTATTTATTTGACAGAGAGAGACATAGCGAGAGAGGGACACAAGCAGGGGAAGCAAGAGAGGGAGAAGCAGGCTCCCTGCTGAGCAGGGAGCCCGATGTGGGGCTCGATCCCAGGACCCTGGGATCAAGACCTGAGCTGAAGGCAGATGCTTAACCCCTATTTTGGGTCTTTTAAAATTTTTAAAAGTCCATCCTCATGTGGGATATATACTTTAGGTAGTTTTAAGAACTCTGTAATTTGACTTCTATTACAAAGCTTTAAAGAGCTTTGCTTTCCTCCCAGTTTTGTCTTTTTGTAGTCATTAGATGATTCAAAAATGAAAGGACAGTGGATACAAATTACAGAGTTGGATGTGATTTTGCAGATGTGTTCAGGCATATTGATTTTTATCTACTGCAGAGTCATGTTGGTGATCAAGTTCTTCTAATACAATTTTCCCACCCTCTTTTAGTCTTCTTTCCTGGGCCATTTCTGCCTGAGACACTTGCCCCTTCTGGCCCATTTTCCTTAGCAGGCTTGTGCAATTAATAATTTTCCCCATGGCCAGAACATCACCTTTGCTGTTCCCAGCTGTGGTTGATGCACATTCTAGGTCCTTCCTCTCCTAGACCCTCTGGGAGCTTAGAGATATGCCAGCATTTCTTTTTGCCCTTAATGACCCTTTGCAGGGACTCTGTATTACAACCCAGCAACAACCTTCATCTGGTGCACTTGCCCAGGCTTAGATTTACACTCTTTAATCTGAAGAGCATTTCACTTATTTTTAAGTGCAGTCTTTTTGGCTGCCTTCATATTGTGATTTTTTTTTTTTTAATTGGTTGCACCATACTTGTATGAATCTCAGAGCAGGCAGCTCTAGCCATAGAACTCCTAGACTCAGAAAATTAGCTATGGAAGGAAACTTGAGGGATAGCCAGTGATTTCCCACTAGCATCCTGGGGAATGTTTGGAAATACTGGGGGCCATCTGTGTTGGTCACAATGACTAGGTGTGCCACTAACACTTAGTACCTGAGGGTTAGGGTGATAAGTGCCCTGACATGTCTTGGAAGGTCTGAAATGATAAAGAATTGTTTAGCCCTCCCAAAGGCCAGTAGTTCCCCATTGCAAAACAACTCTTTAAATTCCTTTATTATATAGATGAAGAAAACAAGCCTCGAAGAGGCTGGCAAGTGCCCAAGATCCTATGGCTAAATTGAGTTAGAATATGGGCTTCTAGTCACTCAGGCCTTGGTCTTTCCATGGATATAAACACATTTTGTTGGGTGAGCTCCTGGCAGCTCTCATTTGGGTGGGAGGAACCATTCCACAAGTACCCTTGCCTTGTTGTTCTTAATCTTTCTCTTACTCTTCACTGGTTACAGCTGAGCTCGGCGATTTTGATCCCGATGAGCATCCTGAGAATTACGTCAGTGAGTTTGAGATTTTCCCCAAGCAGTCACAGAAGCTGGAAAGAAAAATAGTGGACATCCACAAAAATGAACTCAGGTAATAGGGGTAGACATTTGGAAGAATGATGGTAGCGAGAAAGTATTCTTACCGCAGGGAATGTGGAAATCATGTGAAGTGAGAGTATTGGTAATGTGTGAGTTACCAGTGTAATGTACGAGTGGACCGTTTCAGGGGGCCGAGCAATCTTGCTAGGCATTGACCACAGGGTCCCCTGGATGGCTGTCTGGGAACCACCCACAGTTATTACAGCCATATATTTTCCTATGGGTTTTAATCACCCTGAGTTTCTGTAAGTGAAATCTAGGGTAAGTAAGTAATCATTTCTGTTTTGAATATTGCGTTGCCTCTTCCTTTCCTGTGGCCACTGCTGAAAACTTGCTGGTGCTCCAGGATGATTGTGACTGATTACAGAGTCATAACAGTAGAACTAGCAGAATGCATACAATAGTCACTGTGTACCAGGTGCAGTTCTAAGTCCTTGTGCGTGGTGACTCATTTAATCTTCACGGTGACTGGGAGATAAGAGCCATGGCTGTTTCCATCTTACAGATGAGGGAACTGAGGCACAGAGAGATTAAGCATCTTACCCAGACTGGCAAGTGGCAGAGTCCAGATTTGAATCCCGACAGCCTGGCTTCAGGATCTGTGCTCTTAATCCTCATGATGCTTCTGCTCTGCGTAGGCTGTTACGTGTGGAAGGGAGCATGGGTAGGAACCATTGACAGCTTGGAGTCAAGTAACTCAGGTGCTCTAGTCTGTAACTAGAATTTAGATCTGTGCAAATCATGGAAAAATTCATGGTAATAATAAGCATGGGTTGGTATGTTTGGTAAACTTGGTGATAATAAGTATGGGTTATGTTATGACAAGTATGGACGAAGACCTGTATGAATGAGCTGCCTCCATCTTCTGATAATTGTGTGTGTGTGTGTAAAAATATATTGTATATATAAATATACATATGTAAGTGTCCCCATATTATGAATTCTGGAACAAGGAACTGTCCGCTTGACAGGCAGTGCTGGAATTCCCTACCTGATGCAGGCACTCCCCCTTCTGGTGAGTCTGAGCAGAGGATACATGTGGCCATTAAAAGTGGCCGCATATTTCAGCTTTGAAAAGATGTCCTTTGTTCCTAACAGATGAAGATGATTAGACATCAAAATATTGTACTGATTTCAGAAAGCAATGTGTCATCTCTATGGGTAATTTGAGAGTATTGTCTCCTAATGGAAAGCTTTGTCGAAAATACAGGACACTGACTACTCTTTTTACATCTTAGGGATGAGAATGGTAGAGAGGGGTACAAATAAAGTTCCAGTATTCTAGCTGAGGAGTTTGTGGACAAGCAGTGTCTGGGCAGCCGCAGAATGAGAATCTCTGCAGAGAGGCATTGCATCCCCTGTGTGGATAGGTGGGACTGGAATCCAGAGGCGCGCTGTGACCAGAATTTGCAGAATCTCAAATGCTCAGGGCATACGATATTAGTAAACGTCTAGTGAGCATTACTGGATTCCAAAACACTGTGCTAAGAGTCTTACGTTTGTCCACTCAGTCCTCCTAAACCCTACAGGGGAGGTGCTCTTGTTGCTCCTCATCCAAGGTGAAGAAGGCACAGTGGGGAGTGGATTAAGGACTTGCCCTGTTAGCGGCAAAGTCAGGACTTGAACCTTGCTTTTACTTGACACCAGCACCCATGCTCTTCCCCACTCCGCTGAGCAGCTGTCAGGCACTCAGGTGGTCAGTCGTGTTGGTGTTGCACAGCGATCACCATGGTGGTGGCACCAGAGGGTGGAGACCTTGAGCAAGAGGACCAGTTATTTAATTCTGCTCTCTAGACCAGAGATGCTATGGACCTGGAAAAGAAAGAAGAGAGTTTTGAGCAGCCTTACATCAAGAGGGTGACCCACTGAATTTCATGAGTAAATGAGTGAATCAAAGAAGATTCCAGATTGCTTTTTATAATCACAAAGCTGTAGATTGAACCTCATGCCAGCACCTGCCTTTGTTGATAACCCTGAAAGTAGTCGTCATACACCAGGGGGAGAGGGGTGGTCATCAATCAGCCATCATGGAAGTAAATGTTGGAAGTAAATGCTATGGCTGCATCAAAGCTTCTGTTCCGGACAAATGTGCATTTGTCACATCCAGAAAGCTCCTGTGAAGAAGACAGAGTTGTATGTTGAAGGACAGAAGAGCCAGAAATTATATGACATTGTACAGAGAGGTGCAGAGGGTATTTTTCCTATGAATTTTTGCTCATTCTCAAGTAGTTGTGCATTTCCTTTTGTATCAATGCAGCAGAGAGAGATGATAGGTTTAGATGGGAAGATAAGAAGAGCAGAACAAGCTGACAGTGCAGAGGGAGAGAGACTTTCTAGAATTGATTGGAAACCTGCCATAGAGACTGGGTTACTCTGGGGGTTTGTACAGGTTGTGAAAGTGTTGACTTCTCTGGTGTGGGAAATTGGACCTTTGGTTGGATTGCTTTGCGAAAACAACAGTGTCAGGAAGGAGTTATAGATGGAAGAGAGCCATACGGGGCTGTACCAAGGTGTTACCATCTTATTTTCCAAGGTCATCAGAGCATCCATGACCCTCCTACACAACAAAGGGATATTGTGTGATCATTGAACTATTGTCACAGAAACTTCCTGAGAAGATTCAGCTGGCCTTTGTTGGGGTTTGAGAGGCCCCAAAACTTAACTTCCTGCTTCCTGCCTGGTTTCTGAACCAGTGGAGAAAGAAAACAAGACATGGCATGTGAGACACAAACTAGAGCAGGAATGGTGTTGGTGATTTACAGTGAGATAAATATACTTCCATTTTCTGCCTTTTTACTTGATTGGAATTGCTCTCCTCTGTGCTTTCTGAGGAAGGGATAAAAGCTGTGATTCTTGGGAGAAAAGTAACTGTGGAGGAAGAAGAACCTTTCTCTCTGGGAGGCTACATGCTGCTTGAAGGTGGAAGCAAGATGGCGTGATAGATAGCCATGAATATGAGAGTTCTTCATGGGGGAAGAAAGAGAGACTCCTTGGATTTTTGAGATGCTGGAAAATAGAAGACCAAAAGTGTAGAATTTCCATCAACTTAGATTCTTTTAGGTGTTAAAAGAGATTTGTGAATGAAGATTGGAATTTATGGTTGGGCCAACTTTGTTTCCTTAAGTGCACCATCTGAACAGGAGGGTAGGGTAGGGAGAAGTGACAGTTTTGCGAATGTAATAAAATACATATCGGTCATCACTATATTAGTCATGATAAACTAGATTTTGCTGAGGAAATGACCCTAAAATCTCAGTGTTTAGAACAAGTAAGACTTATTTGTTCTGTTACATGTCGACCATATGTCAGCTGGGAGTCTCTGCTCACCATTGTCACTCAGGACATTCACAGGTTTGAATTTGCTAGTTGTTCAGCCAGGGGGAAAAGAGAGTTCTGGAAGGTCTTGCTTCAGCTTGGAAGTGATACCTGTCACTTCCACTGAACCATGGTGGCCATAACTAGTCCATAACTGGTCACGTGGTTCTACCTAATGGCAAGAAAGGTACAAACTGGAGAAAGCTGACAGACAGATCTTAAGGGCCTTTGTAATCTCATCAACAAATAGGCTTTTTAAGTTAAACTTTTTTTTTTGTTAAAAAACTTTATTTTTTAGATTCACAGCAATACTGAGTGGAAGGTACGGAGATTTACCCTAGTCTCCCTACATAGCCTCTCCTGTTAACAACATCCCCACCAGAGTGATGCACTTGTTGCAATTGATGATCCGACCCTGACAGCTCATTATCACACACAAACCACAGTTTGCCTTAGGGTTCACTCTGGATGACCATTCTGTGGACTATAGTATAATGACATGTATCTGCTGTTATAGTGTCATGCAGAATGGTTTCACTGCCCTAAAAATCCTCTGTGCTCTGCCTATTCCTCTCTCCCACCCCCACAACCACTGGCAAACCCCAATCTTTTAACTATCTCTACAGTTTCGCCTCTGCCAGAATATCATGTCGTTAGAATCCCACAGTATACAGCCTTTTCAGATTCTCTTCTTTCACTTAGCAATGTGTATTTAAATTCCCTCTGTGTGTTTTCATCCCTCACTCATTCCTTGCTGAATAATATTCCTTTGCTGGTATGTTCCACGGTTTATCCGCTCGCCTACTGAAGGACATCTGGGAGGCTTCCAAGCTTTGGCAATTGTAAATAAGGCTGTTATAAACATTCATGTGCAGGCCTTTTGTGTAGAAATAAATTTTCAACTCCTTTGGTCAATGCCAAGGAGCACGGTTGCTGGATTGTAGGGTGAGAGTATGTTTAGTTTTGAAAGAAATTTCTAGATCAGGGTAGATAAACACACACACACACACACACACACACACACACACACACACTCTATCTAGGCTTTCTGGGCCACATGGTCTCTATTGCAACCACTTAGTTATGTTTTTGTAGAGCAAAAGAAGACAAAGACAATACCTAAATTAGTGGGCTACGATTCAGTGCAACTTGATTGACAAAACAGATGGTGGGCCAGGTTTGACCCGTGGGTTCTAGTTTGTGGACTCTTTTTTTTTTTTTTTTTAAAGATTTTATTTATTTATTTGACAGACAGACAGAGATCACAAGCAGGCAGAGAGGCAGGAAGAGAGAGAGGGGGAAGCAGGCTCCCCACCGAGCAGAGAGCCCGATGCGGGGCTCGATCCCAGGACCCTGAGATCATGACCCGAGCCGAAGGCAGAGGCTTAACCCACTGAGCCACCCAGGTGCCCCTAGTTTGTGGACTCTTAAGCACATGGCAGAGAAAGTCTGGAATTCATTTCAGCTTCACTGCCTGCCTCTGTAGATAATTTTAAGACAAAAGAGCCATATTTGTTTTTAAGACAATGTAGAAGAAAGAATCTTATAATTCACAGATTTCATTTGAGTTTGGTACAGAGAGATGAGGCCCCAGCATGGGGACAGCTTGGAAACAGGTTTTTCCTCCTTCCAGAGCCCTCTGGTGGCTGGAAGAGGCTGTTGCCACAATCCCTAGGGGTGTGACCGTCTCTTATTTTGACTGTCCTGGTTACTGTTTTCCACAGAGCTTTAACCATGACCATGTGAGTTAGAAAGGAATATCCATTCCATTAGTCCTGAGGGTCCCCAAAGGGGGTTGAAGATCAAGAATATGAGTGATTTCACTTTCAGGAATGCTGAGAAGCTTCTCTGGAGGTTTTCCTAGAGTTTCTACTCAGCTGGTTTTCTCAATTCCAGTTCACCAAGTTTCTCTTTAGAGGCAAAGACATTTGGACTAGCTTCAGCCACCGGTCATCAGCTTTCAAATATTCAGAAATCTCATTCGGGGGTGAACTGGTCTTGAAGAAGCATATTCTTTGCCCTTAACTAGCAGAAAAATAATCCAATTAGCTGCAGTCATAATGATCTGATGCAGTGAGGCTTGTGCTGGAAGCAATAATGATACTGAGTGGGTTTTAAACAGAGTCATTATCTCTTTTTATTTCTCCAAATTTGCATTCTCTGGAGATCATGTGCATCCTGGCAAGGATATATAGTTTCAAAAATGTCTAGCTTTCTAGAGATAAGTGACCTGCTATGATCAATACCCTCCAACCCGCACTTCTGACGGACAAATCACAAGAGCCCCCTTAGGAAAAGTTTTTGTGCAGTTTTGGGAAGATCGTTTATTGTGTGAAAGGAAAATGGGAAAGATCAGATGACTTTACAACTTCTCATCTTTCTGGAGATGTGCTTCCGATCATCTCTACTCCCTGCTTTGTGTGACCTTTCCCTTCTCAAGTCCCTCATTTTATTTTATTTTTTAAAAGATTTTATTTATTTATTTGTCATAGAGAGAGACAGAGCATAAGCAGGGGGGAGAGGCAGGCAAAGGGAGAAGCAGGCTCCCCGCTGAGCAAGGAGCCAGATGCGGGACTCAATCCCAAGACCTTGAGGTTATGACCGGAGCCAAAGTCAGATGCTTAACCTACTGAGCCACCCAGGCATTCCATCAAGTTTCTCATTTTAAAACCCCAGAATCAATCTCTCTCTTTCTCTCTCTCTCTCTCTCTCTCTTTCTCTCTCTCTCTCTCTCTCTTTCTGGTGGGCTGTCAAAACAATTTCCATTCTCTGTTGTTACTTGGCATAGGATTTGGAAGAGAGAATTACTTGGCATCACATGCTCCTCCTATAAAACCTGAATCCTTGTATTATGTGACCTGGAATCAAGGACATTCTGGGGAGGGTTGGGCCAGGGACAACTTGCGTATGCACCCAAGCCATCAGAGCTTTTATAAAGGTAAAATCTGGCTATAGCGACTTGAGAGGAGGATGAGCAGTGTCACCAAAGTGCCACATGGCTTTGAAGAAAGTGGGAGGGTTAGTACTGATAGCTTGAATCAGCCATAACTTAATATATCTTTTGATCACATCTGACATGTGAATTACACATAGTCAAAACCTTTTTGAACATTAGGTGAACTTATAACAGTGTATCCAGCCATCCAGCCCTCTGTCCAGGCACCCATTCATGACTCATCTGTACATCCCTGCACCTGTCCGTTTGTCCTTCCATCCATGCATCCATTCATGATTCATCCATACAACCATTTGTTCATCTGTTCATGTAACAAGAATTTATTAAAAGGCAACTCTGTGTCAGGAACTGTGGAAGTAATGAGTGACCTAGCCCACTGATCCTGAACTCTACCACCAAGCTGGGATCCCCTTCCTCATGGATACTCCCCCATGACCTCATGTTTTGAAAGATTTTATCTAAAAGACAGTACTCACAAAGTAACAATTAATTTGCTTCCTAATTTTCATTAGTCATACACAGCTACAGCTGCCACCCAGAGCCTTTGAATACCCATAGGTCACCAGCCAAAAGCCAAAAACTTGACACCCAATTATTACACTTAGGGGACTCTTGGAGTCCAAAGCAGGGATTATAAAATGACAGTCGTTGAATTACATGGTGACCCAGATATATGTTCTTTGGGACAAATAAGTTCTTAAAAAATGGAATCAATTGCCAGAAAGTCCCAGCTTCTCTTGCACTGATATTTGGTAACCCTAGGCCTTCCCCTATGTGGTAGCACTCAGCTAGAGCTAAGCCACAGTGCTCTGTAAGAGACTCACTTGCTCTCCAAATTGCCACCATTCCTGCTTGGCCACCTTCTGCCTCCATTGGTATTGAGTTCGGGACTACCTTCTTGGACCAGTAAGAATCAGATGCCTGAGAAATTAATTTACCCAAGGCCCTTACAATTAGGAAGCAACAGCCCTTGACCTGAAATCTGTGTTTTCTTGTGTAATGCCCTGATACCTTCCTAAGTGACTGCTCTCCTGCAAGACTTGTCCTTGTCTGCCCCAGGGCATTACCACTCTCTCCCTCATAGCATGGCAGTTACCGAGATTATGTAGCGTTCTGGCAAATGCTCTCATAGGGATGGTACCTAATGGTCCCTAAGGCACTTGTTAGAGATCCTGTTCCTCTCTAAACAATTAGAAATGACAGACCGGAGACTCTCCTAGTTAGGATGCAGACAAGCCTGAGACATTCAACTCCCCCAACACCAAGATAATGCAACAAGCTACACAGACTACAGAATCTTAGTTTTGAAACCAATCTGAGAACAAAGAAATCTTAAAGACTGAAATCCAGAATGTCCTTCCTAAGACAGTGGACACCTGCACTTGGTTTCACTTCTGATGGTGTGGGAGGAGGAGGTGGAGTATGCCATAGGTGGGATCAAGACGAACTAGTCAAGTCTTCAGCAAGCTTTCGATGGCCATGAGCTGGCTGACTTAACTGTTGGGATCCAAGGACTCCAGCTGCAGAGTGAGTTGCACATTCCCACCACCCTTTGGTCCTAGGCCTTCAAGAGAAGAGGGAAAAAGTCAGACAGGGCTAGAGAGCTGAGTGAGATTCCTCCAAGACACTCCAGACTTTCAGCCAGGGTAGGGTAGCTCTTGCCAACATCAGGGAAAGGACCACAGGGTGGTCCTTCCAAAGTACTGAGATCCAGAGACAGGACTGGAGAGCAAAGAAGATTCCTTGAAACCGAAAAACTTGAGATCAAGGTGGAAAAGCGTAGAGAACTCTCCAGAGTCTAATGGATGCTAAGATCCCAGCCCCTGCTCAGGGGTCAGTTCCGAGAGCATTCTCGAGCCTTTGAAGCCAGTGCTGAGTAGAATCTAACTAAATTTAGCTGCAACTGAGCTACATCTAAGAAGATGCAAACAAGTTACAGCAAAACCCAACCCACTCAGGTTGGGAGTTATGCTTTGCTGAGTTTAACTCAGCAACGCGAAGACCCAAATGGATTAGGTGAAGCCAAATCCACCCTTTCCTGCCAACCCTGTTCCAAGCAATCCAGGTCCTTGCTGGCAAGATGCACACCTCATTTAATCAATGTACACGAAGGATGTGCACGATTAATGCTAACTAAAGATTTGCACTCATTCTTCGGATGCTGTACATTTTTGCAGTCCATGTAATGGTATGCTAAGGGAAGATCAGTAAAAGAGGGTTCCTTTTGGCAAAAAGGATACCAGATAGGCAGAAGGCAGACGTGATTACTCGACCTCACCGAATTTATTAGAAAAGTATATTTTTAGAGAATGGTTAGCTCTTAAAGAATTCAAGTAATCCCTGGTCTTTACATCAAAATGTCTCATTAGAGACACTATATTAATCTTTGTAGAACAGCTCCCGGTGCAAGATTTAGAGGATAGAAAATCATTATTTTCTGTTACCAAACGGAGTTTTTGCCAGAAACAAATGTCCAATGGGAGCCTGAGGGGCAAACAAACAATAAAAAAATGTTTAATTGGCCTTAGTGTCTTCGTGAAAACCTGATCATTAAATGGTTTCTTTCTCGGTGAGTCGGGGAGACTCAGTTTCTAGTGCCATTGGTGTCTCTACATTTCCTCCGTTGGTTTTGAACCCTTTTCCTACAATGAACATTTGTAGTTGGCCTTTCTTTCTGTGTGACCTCTTAGATGAAGTCTTTTCAGTGCTTAGCTGTTGGAGATCTGCAGTCAAACCCAAGGCAAAGGATAACAATTTGAGGACTTTTGTTTGAAAGAGGGATCTTTGCTTTGCTATGAATGTCTTGACATGCTTCCTGACATTTCCCCCAACATCGTAATTCTGATCTCAGTCACATGCAGGGTTAGTAGGGGAACAAATGCTGTTCTGAGGGTGAGTAGAGACCACTCTCTGTGCCAGGCAGTAGTCTAATGGCTTTTCATCTGTCAGCTGCTTACTCTATACACCGAATCTCCAAGGTAGGTACTATTTGTATCTTCATTTTATAGAATCAAGGAGCTGTAGCTTTAGCAGTTCTCTATTCCTGTGTGCAGTTCCTAACTCAGGTTTCAGCAAACTTTTCCTACACTAGGCTACTTAATAAATACTTTAGGCTGTGCAGAACATAGGATTTCTGTTGTAGCTACTCAGTCTTGCCATTGGAGCATGATGGCTTCTGTAGACAGTACACAAATAGATGGGTGTGGCCATGTTCCAATAAGAACTTATTGGTCCTGGGGCGCCTGGGTGGCTCAGTGGGTTAAAGCCTCTGCCTTTGGTTCTAGGTCATGATCCCAGGGTCCTGGGATCAAGCCCCACATCGGGCTCTCTGCTCAGCGGGGAGCCTGCTTCCTCCTCTCTCTCTGCCTGCCTCTCTGCCTACTTATGATCTCTGTCAAATAAATAAATAAAATCTTAAAAAGTAAAGAATTATTGGTCCTGAAATTTGAATGCCCTATAATTTTCATGGGTCATAACATTACTATTCTTTGTTTGATTGTTTTAAACCATTTTTTTTTTTAAGATTTTATTTGACACAGAGAGAGAGAACACAAGTAGGCAGAGAGGCAGGCAGAGAGAGAGGTGGAGGCAGGCTCTCTGCTGAGCAGAGAGCCCAAGGCGGGGCTAGATCCCAAGACCCCGAGACCATGACCTGAGCCGAAGGCAGAGGCTTAACACAATGAGCCACCCAGGTGCCCTGGTTTTAAACCATTTAAACATGGAAAACCAATCTCAGCTCAAGGGTTGTGTGAAAACTGTTGGTGGACAGGATTCAGCCTGTGGGTTTTAGTCTGGGGATCAATCGAGACCTCACTGCTCTCCCATAAGGTGTGAGTATCAGGTACCTGGGGTGGATTGCCTCATCACTGATAAGATACAATGTTTAGAAGCTGAAAGAGGCTCTTTCTAAGACCTGATAAGCCATGTCATTTTGATATGCTCTGCCATGTAAGAGGGCAGGCACATGGCCCTTAACAGTATCTTGGGGGTAGTGATGGTGGAGTGGGCATAGAGTAGTGCTTTGGAACCAAGCAGACTTGGATTTGAACCTCACTACTGCACTTACTAGCCGAGTAACTTTGAGCAAGTTACTTTTCCTTTGAGTATTGGAATCCTCATCTACAAAAGGAGGATAAGGATTTTTCCTTTATGAATATCAAGTGACAGAATACATACATTGTTTGACAACGAAAATGATTATTTGTTGCTCAGAACAGTAGAGTTGAGTAACAAGGAGCCCTGCATGCATATCTGTGAGGTTCCTGACCAATCCTGTTTAGTTCAGCAGTTTTTGGACTGTACAATATTTTATCCAGTAATTCTTTTATTAAAAAGGCAGGAATTGCTCCTCTTTTAATCACTGAAAATATATAATATTTTATATATATACATATATATATATATATAAAATATGTGAGTATATACAACATATGTAATTTAAAGAATAGTTGAAAACACGCCCATGACCCCTTGACTCTGCTTATGAATTAGAATATCACCAGATGCTCGGAAGTCTCCTGTGCGCCCCTCTCAGATCACCCTCTTCCCTCCTCTGCACTATTGTGAATTTGGGGTTATTCATTCTCTCATTCTGCTTTTGTAAATACACTTCATACATATTACTAAGTAGTGCCTTGTTTGTTTTTGCATGGCTTTGGCAGTCATCTAAATGGACTCCTGCTCTATTCTTCCATCTCACGTGCTCCCATCAACATGGCGTTGGAGGCTTTTCCACATGGATGTGTATGTCCATAGGTCTTCATTTGTGCTTCTGTGTCGTGAATGTTCTATGATGCAAACACGTCACATGTTATATATCCATTCTGCTCATGGGCATTTGGGTTATTTCTAGGCTTCTTGACTAATTCTCATGGGAGTGTAGGTAAAGGAGTTCCTAGCCTAGAATGAACCTAAGTGGAATTTGGAGGGCCATGGAGTGTCAGCTTTTCTAGGAAGTGGTGGCTTGTTTGCTGATGGGGTTGCCCCAATTCACACCAACAATTCATGAGGGTCCCCAGGGCTTCATAACCTTTTTTCTTTTCTGTAAGCTCTTAACAATTGAAGTATAACAAACTCAGAAAAGTGTACAAAACATAAAGCTCAATGCATTATTATAAAGCATGCATAGGGGTATCGACCATCCAAATCAGAGAATTGGTAATACCCCAGAAGTTCTCCCTCCTCCCCAGAGGTGATCACATCTCTGACTTTTAACACGTTAGTTGTGTTTTGCTCGTTTTTGAAAACAGTATAAACTGAATTCATTCAGTGTGTATTCAATTATATCCGTCCTCTTCTGTTCAGTTTTATTTTTGTGATGGTCTCCCATCTTGTGTGTAGGTTTAGCTCACACAATTTCATGGCTGTATAGCATTCCATTGTATATCCCTCTCCTGTTGGTAGACATTTGGGCTTTCTATTTTTTGCTACTACAAATGGCACTATGAAAATTCTATATATTTCTTAGTGCCACATGCACAAGTTTCTGTTGCATATGGAACTCTACTAATGGAATTGTCATATTATGGGGTAAACATGTTGAACTTTTATAGATAGTGCCAGTTTCCCAGATAGCTCTGCTGCATTGCTACTCCCCCAGTAGTATAAGAGCTGGTTTTGCCGCTAATCCTCATGAATGCTTGGTACGGTGTTTTAAATTTTGACTATGTAAATGGATGTAGAAATGATTTCTCATAGTTTTAATTTGCATTTTCCTGATCATAAAGAGTTTAAGTGCATTTTCACGTGGTTGTCCACTATTGGGATATCTTATGAAGTGCCTATGTATGTCTTGTGCTGATTTTTCTTCTGAGTCGTATTTTTTTTTTTAAGATTTTGTTTATTTGTCAGAGAGAGAGGGAGAGAGAGCAAGCACAGGCAGACAGAATGGCAGGCAGAGGCAGAGGGAGAAGTGGGCTCCCTACTGAGCAAGGAGCCCGATGCGGGACTCGATCCCAGGACGCTGGGATCATGACCTGAGCTGAAGTCAGCTGCTTAACCAACTAAGCCACCCGGGTGTCTCCTGAGTCGTATATTTTAAAAATTGTATTGTTTGGGGAGGAGTCAAGATGGCGGAGAAGTAGCAGGCTGAGACTACTTCAGGTAGCGGGAGATCAGCTAGATAGCTTATCTAAAGATTGCAAACACCTACAAATCCAACGGGAGATCGAAGAGAAGAAGAACAGCAATTCTAGAAACAGAAAATCAACCACTTTCTGAAAGGTAGGACTGGCGGAGAAGTGAATCCAAAGCGACAGGAAGATAGACCGCGGGGGGAGGGGCCGGCTCCCGGCAAGCGGCGGAGCAACGGAGCACAAAATCGGGACTTTTAAAAGTCTGTTCTGCTGAGGGACATTGCTCCAGAGGCTTAACCGGGGTGAAGTCCACGCGGGCTCAGCGTGGCCTCAGGTCCCACAGGGTCACAGAAGGATCGGGGGTGTCTGAGTGTCGCAGAGCTTACAGGTATTAGAACGGGGAAGCTGGCTACAGAGACAGAGCCGAGGAGTGAGCTCTAAGCTCGGGGTTACCTTGAACCAGTCACAGGCTCGGTCAGCTCGGAGCGCGGCCGGAGGCCAGGGTGACGGGAGTAATTGGGCACTGTTCTCTGAGGGCGCACTGAGGAGTGGGGCCCAGGCTCTCGGCTCCTCCCGGACAGAGACCGGGAGGCCGCCATCTTCATTCCCGCCCTCCGGAACTCTAGGGAAAGCGCTCAGGGAACAAAAGCTCCTGAAAGCAAACCCGAGCGGATTACTCAGCCCGGCCCCTGGTAAGGGCGGTGCAACTCCGCCTGGGGCAAAGACGCTTGAGAATCACTACAACAGGCCCCTCCCCCAGAAGATCAACAAGAAGCCCAGCCAAGACCAAGTTCACCTACCAAGGAGTGCAGTTTCAATACCAAGGAGAGCAGCGGAATTCCAGAGGAGGAGAAAGCAAAGCACCGAGCTCATGCTTTCTCCCCATGATTCTTTAGCCTTGCAGTTAATTTTTTTTTCTTTTCCAATTTTTTTTTCTCTTCTTCTGCTAAATTTTTTTTAACTTTTACCCTTTTCTTTTTTAACGTTTTTTAACTAGCTTATCTAATATATATATATATATATTTTTTTTCCTTTTTATATTTTTTCTTTATTGGTTTTCTTTCTTTAATTGTTTCTTTTCTTTTCTTTTTTTTTCTTTCTGAACCTTTTTATCCCCTTTTCCCCCCCTCACGATTTGGGATCTCTTCTGATTTGGCTAAAGCATATTTTCCTGGGGTTGTTGCCACCCTTTTAGTATTTTACTTGCTCCTTCATATACTCTTATCTGGACAAAATGAAAAGGCGGAAAAATTCACCACAAAAAAAAGAACAAGAGGCAGTACCAAAGGCTAGGGACCTAAAAAATACAGACATTGGTAATATGTCAGATCTAGAGTTCAGAATGACGATTCTCAAGGTTCTAGCCGGGCTCGAAAAAGGCATGGAAGATATTAGAGGAACCCTCTCAGGAGATATAAAAGCCCTTTCTGGAGAAATAAAAGAACTAAAATCTAACCAAGTTGAAATCAAAAAAGCTATTAATGAGGTGCAATCAAAAATGGAGGCTCTCACTGCTAGGATAAATGAGGCAGAAGAAAGAATTAGCGATATAGAAGACCAAATGACAGAGAATAAAGAAACTGAGCAAAAGAGGGACAAACAGCTACTGGACCACAAGGGGAGAATTCGAGAGATAAGTGACACCATAAGACGAAACAACATTAGAATAATTGGGATTCCAGAAGAAGAGGAAACAGAGAGGGGAGCAGAAGGTATATTGGAGAGAATTATTGGAGAGAATTTCCCTAATATGGCAAAGGGAACAAGCATCAAAATCCAGGAGGTTCAGAGAACCCCCCTCAAAATCAATAAGAATAGGTCCACACCCTGTCACCTAATAGTAAAATTTACAAGTCTTAGTGACAAAGAGAAGATCCTGAAAGCAGCCCGGGAAAAGAAGTCTGTAATGTACAATGGTAAAAATATTAGATTGGCAGCAGACTTATCCACAGAGACCTGGCCAGAAAGAGCTGGCATGATATATTCAGAGCACTCAACGAGAAAAACATGCAGCCAAGAATACTATATCCAGCTAGGCTATCATTGAAAATAGAAGGAGAGATAAAAACCATCCAGGACAAACAAAAACTGAAAGAATTTGCAAACACCAAACCAGCTGTACAGGAAATATTGAAAGGGGTCCTCTAAGCAAAGAGAGACCCTAAAAGTAGTAGATCAGAAAGGAACAGAGACAATATACAATAACAGTCACCTTACAGGCAATACAATGGCTCTAAATTCATATCTCTCAATAGTTACCCTGAATGTTAATGGGCTAAATGCCCCAATCAAAGACACAGGGTATCAGAATGGATAAAAAAACAAAACCCATCTATATGTTGCCTACAAGAAACTCATTTTAAACCCGAAGACACCTCCAGATTTAAAGTGAGGGGGTGGAAAAGAATTTACCATGCTAATGGACATCAGAAGAAAGCTGGGTGGCAATCCTTATATCACATCAATTAGATTTTAAGCCAAAGACTATAATAAGAGATGAGGAAGGACACTATATCATACTCAAAAGATCTGTCCAACAAGAAGATCTAACAATTTTAAATATTTATGCCCCTAACGTGGGAGCAGCCAACTATATAAACCAATTAATAACAAAATCAAAGAAACACATCGACAATAATACAATAATAGTAGGGGACTTTAACACTCCCCTCACTGAAATGGACAGATCATCCAAGCAAAAGATCAACAAGGAAATAAAGGCCTTAAATGACACACTGGACCAGATGGACATCACAGATATATTCAGAACATTTCATCCCAAAGCAACGGAATACACATTCTTCTCTAGTGCACCTGGAACATTCTCCAGAATAGATCACATCCTGGGTCCTAAATCAGGTCTCAACCGGTATCAAAAGATTGGGATCATTCCCTGCATATTTTCAGACCACAATGCTCTGAAGCTAGAACTCAATCACAAGAGGAAATTTGGAAAGAACCCAATTACATGGAGACTAAACAGCATCCTTCTAAAGAATGAATGGGTCAACCAGGAAATTAAAGAAGAGTTGAAAAAATTTATGGAAACAAATGATAATGAAAACACAACGGTTCAAAATCTGTGGGACACAACAAAGGCAGCCCTGAGAGGAAAATATATAGCGGTACAAGCCTTTCTCAAGAAACAAGAAAGGTCTCAAGTACACAACCTAACCCTACACCTAAAGGAGCTGGAGAAAGTACAAGAAAGAAAGCCTAAACCCAGCAGGAGAAGAGAAATCATAAAGATCAGAGCAGAAATCAATGAAATAGAAACCAAAAAAACAATAGAACAAATCAACAAAACTAGGAGCTGGTTCTTTGAAAGAATTAATAAGATCGATAAACCCCTGGCCAGACTTATCAAAAAGAAAAGAAAAGGACCCAAATAAATAAAATCATGAATGAAAGAGGAGAGATCACAACTAACACCAAAGAAATACAATTATAAGAACATACTATGAACAACTCTACGCCAACAAATTTGACAATCTGGAAGAAATGGATGCATTCCTAGAGACATATAAACTACCACAACTGAACCAGGAAGAAATAGAAAGCCTGAACAGACCCATAACCAGTAAGGAGATTGAAACAGTCATCAAAAATCTCCAAACAAACAAAAGCCCAGGGCCAGATGGCTTCCCGGGGGAATTCTACCAAACATTTAAAGAAGAACTAATTCCTATTCTCCTGAAACTGTTCCAAAAAATAGAAATGGAAGGAAAACTTCCAAACTCATTTTATGAGGCCAGCATCACCTTGATCCCAAAACCAGACAAGGATCCCATCAAAAAAGAGAACTACAGACCAATATCCTTGATGAACACAGATGCAAAAATTCTCGCTAAAATACTAGCCAATAGGATTCAACAATACATTAAAAGGATTATTCACCACGACCAAGTGGGATTTATTCCAGGGCTGCAAGGTTGGTTCAACATCCGCAAATCAATCAATGTGATACAACACATTAATAAAAGAAAGAACAAGAAACATATGATACTCTCCATAGATGCTGAAAAAGCATTTGACAAAGTACAGCATCCCTTCCTGATCAAAACTCTGCAAAGTGTAGGGATAGAGGGCACATACCTCAATATTATCAAAGCCATCTATGAAAAACCCACTGCAAATATCATTCTCAATGGAGAAAAACTGAAAGCTTTCCCGCTAAGGTCAGGAACACGGCAGGGATGTCCGTTATCACCACTGCTATTCAACATAGTACTAGAAGTCCTAGCCTCAGCAATCAGACAACAAAAGGAAATTAAAGGCATCCAAATCGGCAAAGAAGAAGTCAAACTATCACTCTTTGCAGATGATATGATACTATATGTGGAAAACCCAAAAGACTCCACTCCAAAACTGCTAGAACTTGTACGGAATTCAGTAAAGTGTCAGGATATAAAATCAATGCACAGAAATCAGTTGCATTTCTCTACACCAACAACAAGACAGAAGAAAGAGAAATTAAGAAGTCAATCCCATTTACAATTGCACCCAAAACTCTAAGATACCTAGGAATAAACCTAACCAAAGAGACTAAGAATCTATACACAGAAAACTATAAAGTACTCTTGAAAGAAATTGAGAAAGACACAAAGAAATGGAAAAATCTTCCATGCTCCTGGATTGGAAGAATAAATATTGTGAAAATGTCTATGCTACCTAAAGCAATCTACACATTTAATGCAATTCCTATCAAAGTACCATCCATTTTTTTCAAAGAAATGGAACAAATAATCCTAAAATTTATATGGAACCAGAAAAGACCTTGAATAGCCAAAGGAATATTGAAAAAGAAAGCCAAAGTTGGTGGCATCACAATTCCGGACTTCAAGCTCTATTACAAAGCTGTCATCATCAAGACAGCATGGTATAGGCACAAAAACAGACACATAGATCAATGGAACAGAATAGAGAGCCCAGAAATAGACCCTCAACTCTATGGTCAACTCATCTTCGACAAAGCAGGAAAGAATATCCAATGGAAAAAAGACAGCCTCTTCAACAAATGGTGTTGGGAAAATTGGACAGCCACATGCAGAAAAATGAAATTGGATCATTTCCTTACACCACACACGAAAATAGACTCAAAATGGATGAAGGACCTCAATGTGAGAAAGGAATCCATCAAAATCCTTGAGGAGAACACAGGCAGCAACCTCTTCGACCTCAGCCGCAGCAACATCTTCCTAGGAACATCGCCAAAGGCAAGGGAAGCAAGGGCAAAAATGAACTATTGGGATTTCATCAAGATCAAAAGCTTTTGCACAGCAAAGGAAACAGTTAACAAAACCAAAAGACAACTGACAGAATGGGAGAAGATATTTGCAAACGAAATATCAGATAAAGGACTAGTGTCCAAAATCTATAAAGAACTTAGCAAACTCAACACCCAAAGAACAAATAATCCAATCAAGAAATGGGCAGAAGACATGAACAGACATTTCTGCAAAGAAGACATCCAGATGGCCAACAGACCCATGAAAAAGTGTTCTATATCACTCGGCATCAGGGAAATGCAAATCAAAACCACAATGAGATATCACCTCACACCAGTCAGAATGGCTAAAATTAACAAGTCAGGAAATGACAGATGCTGGCGAGGATGCGGAGAAAGGGGAACCCTCCTACACTGTTGGTGGGAATCCAAGCTGGTGCAACCACTCTGGAAAACAGCATGGAGGTTCCTCAAAATGTTGAAAATAGAGCTATGCTATGACCCAGCAATTGCACTACTGGGTATTTACCCTAAAGATACAAACGTAGTGATCCAAAGGGGCACGTGCACCCGAATGTTTATAGCAGCAATGTCTACAATAGCCAAACTATGGAAAGAACCTAGATGTCCATCAACAGACGAATGGATAAAGAAGAAGTGGTATATATACACAATGGAATACTATGCAGCCATCAAAAGAAATGAAATCTTGCCATTTGCGACGGTGTGGATGGAACTAGAGGGTATCATGCTTAGCGAAATAAGTCAGTTGGAGAAAGACAACTATCATATGATCTTCCTGATATGAGGGAGAGGAGATGCAACATGGGGGGTTAAGGGGTAGGAGAAGAGTAAATGAAACAAGATGGGATTGGGAGGGAGACAAACCATAAGTGACTCTTAATCTCATAAAACAAACTGAGGGTTGATGGGGGGAGGGGTTTGGGGGGGTGGGGTTATGGACATTGGGGAGGGTATGTGCTATGGTGAGTGCTGTGAAGTGTGTAAACCTGGCGATTCACAGACCTGTACCCCTGGGGATAAAAACATTTGTTTATAAAAAATAAAATTAAAAAAAATTGTATTGTTTGTCGATTTATAGGAGTTTTTAAAAAATTCTACATAGAAGTCCTTTTCTTTCTTTTTTTTTTTAATTTTTAAAATTTATTTTCAGCGTAACAGTATTCATTGTTTTTGCACCACACCCAGTGCTCCATGCAATCCGTGCCCTCTCCAATACCCACCACCTGGTTCCCCTAACCTCCCACCCCCGCCCCTTCAAACCCCTCAGATTGTTTTTCAGAGTCCATAGTCTCTCATGGTTCACTTCCCCTTCCAATTTCCCTCAACTCCCTTCTCCTCTCTAACTCCCCTTGTCCTCCATGCTATTTGTTATGCTCCACAAATAAGTGAAACCATATGATAATTGACTCTCTCTGCTTGACTTATTTCGCTCAGCATAATCTCTTCCAGTCCTTTTCTTGATTGTACATGTTACTGAAACCTTTTCCCGCACTGGGCCTCAGCGTTTCCCACCCTGAATGAGATGTCCCCATGAACAAAGATGTCCCAATGAATGAGAAGTCCCAAAGACAGATGTCTTTGAGTTCAATGTCACATTCTCTGGAGCTGTGTGACCCCACGCCTGCTGCCATTTGTGGTTGAGTGTTAACGATTAGGAACTGGATGCCTGTCGGATTTACAAAGGATGGGAATGTGCTCAGACCACCCAGGCAAACAAAACGTAGTTGCCTTCCAGTATGAACTCCCAAATGACAACCTTTCACGATTAACTTTTTCCCAGACTGAATATAAAAGAGGGGTGAGCTTTAAAACCAAACTGGGATTTTAAGAATAAACACTGTGTGGATTATACAAAGGTGCTGATGCTTTTACCACCAGGGAGAATGGCCAGCTCTCCAGAGGGGAGCCCTTTCATGTCAAGCAGGAGGATTAGCCTGGAGCAGAGCCAATGGCTTTGGGCTGCTTTGGCTCTGGTCCTGGTTCCCTTTGGCCCCCATCTGGGTCATTAGGCTGAAGTCTGCTTTGAGGGTCACCAGCGTGGGGGTCCTACGCTGTGTCCTACAGCTCAACTCTGTGCTTTGTCCCTCGTTGGGGGTGCTATGAATGTTTGGGTGAGTGAGTGAGAATGTGGCAGGGAGGGAAATAGCACCCAATGTTTGGACTTAATAATTTATCTTTCAGTGAAAGGTAAGATATAACTCCTAGAACTGAAGAGAGCTATGGAGAAATTCTTGTATGTATTGAGAAAACTCAAAAAAATCCCTTTCTCCTTTTCCTTCAATATAGTTGATGGCTTCTTTTAACTTACTGTTATGGTATCAAGAAGAGATATCATAACAGTGAGTGCGACTTGAAAAAAAAATCAAAGAAAGATGGGAATTGTATTGAAGGGACCCATAGAGTGCTGATCAAGATGAATAAATAAAGATGTTGCCTTTATATATATCACAGTGAAACTTCAGCCTAACACTAAGGCTAGGAAAGAGGAAAGTCCGAAAGGCTTTAGAGGACTTTATTTTCTTAAAGCTGGTGTGTGAGTTAATCCCTCAGAAATATGTTCTGTAAAGGTTGGATTAAAAATTATCTCCTCTTTAAAAAAAAAGGTAGCACATATGGCTACCTCTTCTTCCTTCTCCAAGGCCCTGTAGATCATGAAAGAAATACTAGAAAGCAGATTTAGGAAAGAATACCATTTTTGGACCAGAAGTCCGACAGTGTCTTCTGGAAGATGGGAAACAGATGGAGCACATCCACGTTGAACACATATGTAGGGTAGGAGTGGTTCTGGGTGCTTCAGGTGACAGATGCACAGGGGGCCATCATGGTGAGTGGACAGCTGCATTTGGCTCAGTTGGGTAGCTTTGACCTCTTTCTCTGTTTCCTCATGAGCAACAACAGGCTTGAGCTGGAGGTACCCCGTGTGGGGGCAACACCCAGAAGAATTACAGCCTTCAGTTTAAAATCAAGTTTCTAATACACACATTTCTCAGATGGCATGCCCCACCAACCACTCCTTCCCTACAAACCTCTGGAGGCCACTGCATTAAACAGATAATGTCAGATGAAATAATGTCCATCCGTGAATCACCCACCACTTAAGGAAACATCAGTTCAGTGAATGAGAGTTTCTGACTCAGCAAACCAAAGGACCCTCACCAAGAAAGCAGCATAAACAGAGCAAATGGAATGGGACTTTAAAGGAAACAAAGTGGGATTTCCTCAGAGGAACAAGAGGAATTTATTGCGTGAAATAGGAATGGGCAGCTATTTCAAGAGCCAAATAGATATTACGTTGGAAGTGAAATATTTAACTGGTATTTAAAAAAAAAATCTTCAGAAATGGAAAGAAAAGCAAGATGCATGCAGCTGAGTAAATTAACAAGGAAAGTTGAACTAAGAAATAATTCAGAAAACGGATGCCTGGGTGACTCAGTCGGTTAAGCGTCTGCCTTCAGCTCAGGTCATGATCCCAGTGTTCTGGGATCAAGTCCTGTGTCAGGTTCCTTACTCAGCAGGGAGCCTGCTTCTCCCTCTGCCTGCCACCCCCAACCCCCAGCTTGTGCCCTTTCTCACAAATAAATAAAATCTTGAAAAAAAAAAAAGAATGTAGTACAAAAAGACAGAATGAAACAAAGGTTATAAGGCATGGAAGACAGACCTAGGGGTTTCAAGATCCATTTACTTGGGCCTCAGACCTATTTTAGTGAAATTTCAGTCACTTGGTGTAAAGAGAAGGTCTCAAAAGCCTTTAGGGAGAAAGTAGATGGAATACTGGTTTGACTGAGAGCATGATGACTCTTGAGGGGGAGAGGAGGGAATCCATCTATGGGCAGATGATTGGGTGGAAATAGATTTAATACTACAATATAATTGTACATGTTGGAAATAAAAAAAAAATTCCTGTTGTTTTCTTTGGCAAACTCTCCTTGATTGTTACCTCTTTATCCTTGGGGAATGGTTTGGATTCTCTAAGATACATTTGGGATTTAGTCAAAAGTTGAGTCTTCGAAATGCTGCAAGATGCTACTTTGGAAGTTAGCCCCAGAATGTTTCACAGCCCTCAGCATTGCAGCGCCTTTCCCCCTCATTGCGGCCAAGACCTTGTTTACCACCCTGGAGGACAGAGCTGGGATTAGTGGCTGAGATTTCCTTTCAAAGTCCAGAGCTTTCCAGTGGAATGGTTGACCGTTCTTCCTGTGCAGATGGCTTTGTTCAGGCTTGCTGGTAGCATAACAGGATTGTCCGTATTATGCCCTGAACAAGAGGGAATGCTCTTTGCCCTGGATAATCTTTTGAAGTGAGGAGGAAAGAGCAGATGCTGAGTTCTATTTCATATTAAGATTGAATTTGCAAGCCTTTACTTATTGGTAACTTGATAACCTTGATTAACTGTACTGGTCACTGGAGTCCTCAGAGTACACGTAGGTTTTTTATGGAACAATTAGCCAGGGAACCTGAGCTCTGATTCCTTAGCAAAGAGCTCCTCATGGTGAGGAATGGTGACCAGTGTAACTGATTATTATTTATATAGGGATCTCTGGGTTTTGTTTTTGTTTTTGTTTTTTAGTGTAGGATATTCCATTTTATTGAACAAGGGGACTCTAGATTTCTATAATCTTCTGTATTAACACCTTAAACTTTTGTCATGTGATTCTAGAGGCCAGAGCCCACCAGTTGCTGAATTTAACTTACTCCTGAAAGCTCACACTTTGGAAACCTATGGGGTGGACCCCCACCCATGCAAGGTGAGTGGCCCTCCTAGCAGGCTGACATAAAACGATTGTTTTGCACACAAGAGAGTTGATCAGTGTGTGAGATATTTCTACAGGCTGTCTCATTGCCCCTAACTGGAAGGGACAACAGTCAGTAGGCTGTAATCACAAGTTCTGGTGGTCGATTTTCTCCGTTGTGAGCCTCCCAATTGCTTGCTAATTGCTATGTAGTAGCCACTTTCCTAAGTTAATATACATGATTCTTTCATCCATCAAATGGATGGTTCGATCCCTGAGAAGTTACACGGTCCAAACAGATTTATTCTCAAGACCCTTGTCTGCAAGAAGGCAACCTTAAAAGAAGAAAAAAAAAAAGACTTAAAATTATATATATATATATTTTTTATAATCATTTTTTTATTTGTTTTCAGCATAACAGTATTCATTGTTTTTGTACCACACCCAGTGCTCCATGCAATCCGTGCCCTCTCTAATACCCACCACCTGGTTCCCCCAGCCTCCCACACCCCCACCTCTTCAAACCCTTCAGATTGTTTTTCAGAGTCCATAGTCTCTCATTGTTCACCTCCCCTTACAATTTCCCTCAACTCCCTTCTCTTAACTCCCCATGTCCTCCATGCTATTTGTTATGCTCCACAAATAAGTGAAACCATATGATGATTGACTCTCTCTGCCTGACATATATATTTTGACTTTAGGAATTTTTTTGGTTTGTTTCCTTTGCTCATATTATTTGATGGTATTTCTCTAAGCATGTATCCTATCAGAATCACCTGGGGTCCACAGAGCTACTGGGGGTACAGCTGGGGAATATGATTTTTTAACAAGCCCCCAAGATGATGCACACATTTTCCAGAAATGTATTATGAAAATGGTTTTCTTCTTTCCATACTTTAAACTAACTATGCATCTACCAGACACTAACTAGAATTCTAAACTAAGCATTTATCTCAGCCAGGCTCTTAAAGGTAAGTTCTTGAGTCCTGCTGGACATTTCTTTACCCATGTGGGATCAGGTAATAGTATTTGATAAAGTGCTAGTTTTGTACTCTTAGTGCAAGCTGTTGATTAGACATACCTGGGGAGTTTCCTGGTCCTGCCACCCAATAACATCAGGATCTGTGGGGGAGCAGACCAGGCTCTCCAGATGATTCCAACATGCAGCCGAAGCAAAGAGATGATAGTACTTGTTCACACTGGCATTTTTCTTTTTATTGGCACAATTATTTTAGCATATTTGCCAGAATCCTCTGCCTTAATGATATAAATCATTTTATTCCATTTTAAAGATTATTTATTTGACAGAGATCACAAGTGGGCAGAGAGGCAGGCAGAGAGGAAGAGAAGAGAAAGCAGGCTCCCTGCCAAGCAGAGAGCCTGATTAGGGACTCGATCCCAGGACCCTGAGATCATGACCTGAGCTGAAGGCAGAGGCTTAACCCACTGAGCCACCCAGGCGCCCAGTTTATTCCATTTTAGTAAATTAGATTTTATCTATAATTTTGAGCCTATATGTTTTATTTATTACTTGGAGATAGACTTGATTTTTGTTGCTGCCATTCCTTTGCTTTCACTGACCTATGTATGCTTAGTTTTTCCGGTTGAGGCTAGAAGTGATGTAGGCATTTCTAGACATGTCTTTATATTAAAACTACCAGGAATTTTGTGTGGAATTTAATCAAGTTAAATTAGGGCTTTAGTTTCATAGCATCTTTGATTTTAGGGCTAATGATGACTGAGCACAGTTTGCCCACATTAAGGATAGATCTGAGAACATGGGTGGTCCCAGGACACACTTGGAAATAGACACACAGCTTTGGAACTAATCTGCCTTTTCCCAGGATGTTCCTGGAGAAGGTCTGTTCCTCCAAGGAAACAGCTACATATTCCCAGACCTTCCCCAGATTTTAGAAGCACTATCCTTGGAAGTCCCATCTCAGAAAGTCAGTTTATTGCCAAGATCAATGGAATTAAACTGAAATTAATCCAGGGGGAGGATGAATGGGGATACCATTTATCATATATTTTATATTTCTCAATCCAAATGTTTTTGTTTCTCTCTCTCTCTCTTTTTTTTTTTTTTTTTTTCAGGATTCAACAGGCACAACAACATTTTTAGGATTCACTGCTGCAGGCTTTGTGGTATTCCAGGGAAATAAGCGGATCCATTTGATAAAATGGTAAGGACTGCTTTGGGAAACTAGCTTACCATTTTTCTTAATCTTGCTTTTCTTTCCCAGCCTTTGATTCTTTTTTATTTGGAAATGTCCATTAGAATGCCTAGTATTCATTTCTTTGCTGTGGAACTTCATTATTAAGGGATTATTCATCTATAAATAAAAGCCAACCTAGACCTCCTCCAGACCTCAGGAGACCTGGGGTGTGTCTTGGGCTCAGGTTCTCTGTCTCTAAAGAGAAGGTGTCCAGTGTTTCCTCATCAGCAGCTACTGATCTGGCTAGAGAGGTGACCTGGAGTAGGAAAGGGCAGGGAAAAGGTACAGGTTGCCTTGAATAACTCAGGACCCTCTTCTCCTGTTTCCTCCTCTCCATTCTCGTCTGTTGAGTCCTTGTTGCAGACATGTCCTGTTACCAGTATATCAGTGAAGATGCTTTTGGCTCGAAGTAACAGGGGTGACTGCTCATGGTGGCTTCCAAATAAGAGGACTGATTATTTTACACAGCAAAAGTTCCAGAAGTTGGGCATTTCCATGATCCTTTAACTTAACTGCCTGACAACACTGTGAAGGACCTGGGTTTCCATTTTCTTCTCTGTCATCCCAGGGTAGTGGCTTTTGTCCCCAGTCTCATGGTCCTAAGTTGATCATGCAAGCAGCTCTGTCCATCCCGTCTTCATACAGCAACACCCAGAGCCTGAAGGAGAACCTCCCCTTCCATGTGTCTCCTATTAAAACAAGGAGAACTTGTTTTACAGAAGCCCTGTAGGAGACTTCCCGTATATCTAATACCACAAGATTGGGTCACAACCACCTACTTAAAACCAATCCCTCAGAGAAAAGTGAGAACTCCATGACTGGGCTGATCAAATGAAGTCCCACCTCTTGTGGCTGGGAAGAACATAATCTGCATGAACATGTCACCTTGAGAAAGCAAAAAGTCTGAGTCATGTCAGTACAGAAGTGGGAGGATGGAGCAGAGTAGGTGACCAGCAGGGCCCATGGTGTCCATCATTCAAGGAGAAGATGGTTTGAACAAAGAGTGAGAAGGCTGAACATACATGGAATATTATAAAATCTCAGTCTTGTTTATACCTTCAGCTTGATTTAGGTTCTGCCCTGATGGCCCCTGACAGGTTTATCAGCTCCCCAACCCCGTCATGTCTCACTGGGTGGTGGGCTCCCCGCTGTGGCCTGAAGTTCTTTCTGATGGGCCAATGGGCATCCACCTTCAGTCGTGGGTTGAAAATGCTCTTGCATTTATCTGAACCTCATTTTCGTGGTTCTCTTAGCTTCAGGATTTCCGGCACCCCTTTATCAACACTCCCACTCTTGCACTGTCCTCTTGGCACCCCCCTCCACTGCCTTTCAAATTTTCTCTGTTGGGCTTGCATCAGCCAGCTAATGTCCTCCACTCTTACAACTACTCTTTCTTTCTGAGATTCCCCAATTTCATCATCTCTTTCTTGACCTCTCTATCATTGCCTTTTGTTCAGCTCATACTTTGTGTGCTCCCCTCTGCTCCCACTTGTTCTTTCTCTACAATGAGTTTTCTCAAAACTCTTTTTCACTTCACTTTTCTGAGTCTCCGTGTATTCAATTGTAAGATGGGAGTCCATTACATCTGGCTGCCTTACAGGGACAAAAGGAGTTGGGGGAGAAACAAATGCAACCATGTTGTGAGTGGTGGGATTTATGAACTCTGACATCTTGTGGACATCTAGCATGGTGGGGTGACCAGTGTTCTTCCCTGTGTTTTCTGCACCTTGGAAAGAAGGGTATTAATTACCCTTCAGGCCATTCCAGAATAAGCTCCCTAGGGATTCCTGTTGACTTTGGGAAGCATGGATAATTTGGGGATTTCTCCCATCCTACCCTAGGACCATAGAAGGCTTGCAAGTTAGGCCCTCAGGTTTCTGAACTGCTTGAGCTCTGAAGTAGGGGAGAATCTGATGTGTCTCAAGTACAGATTATTTGCAAGTCTATGTCCCTTGGGTTTCTGTTTCTTTCTGGGCCCAATGAAGGCTTGAAATGGACAATCCCCAGGCCATTTATTTCTGTTTCTACATCATGATGTTCCTGGTGGGGTGCTGATGTCATCCCCACCCCTTTCCGGTCTCTGCCTAGGCATGTGTATTTGGAACAGTTGTGGACATGTTACCAAAACAAATTTTATTCCCACATTAATCCTAGTTTTGTTTTTTGTTTTTCAACATCCACTGAGCTGTGTTACTCGTACAAATCCTCTCCTGAGTTCAAACAGCTTAATGTGGCCATGCTGTTCTTTTTCCCTCAGGAAAACACACAGGGACACAAATCAGTCTCCTAGAAATTAGATCAAAGGAGTGAAAATAGAATTGTGTCCTCTCTTTACACATATCTGTTCACCAAGGAGGTGACCTGTGGTCCCCATTTCAGGCACATTTTAATTGAGCAGCTCCTTAAGATAGAAACCCGAAGTCCCTCTTTTAACTACCACATGTCAAGCTGTGGTGTCAAGCTCACAATTTTGGGCATCTCAATACTTAACGAAACTCTTCTCTCATGAACAGGGAGAGCAGAAATGAAAATTTTACAGGCTAGTGTGTGTGTTTCTCGAAGATAGATGTGAAAAGGTGAGGGAGACAGATACTGTGAATCCATATCGTTTCATTACCCAGACCTGAAATAACCACATTCTTCCTACCTCGCAAAGTGGGCTGGCCAATTAATATTGTTTTGGTCGTTAATGTTCACAACACCTCCAGAGCTCCTTGGAAGAAAGATGCAGCTTGACTGTAAAAAATGGAAGAAATAATTCTGAGCTACCTCCAGATCCTATCTTGGGAAGAAAATTGCTGTATAATTCACTTGGGGACTTTTCACTGCTCATTAGGCCACTGATGATAAGATAATATCTTGTTTCATTGCAGTCAGCTTGGTATTTGGGAGTCAGCCAGATTCCTGTGGGAAACCAAGGTACCTTGGTTAGTTGCCACTTTTTTTTTTTTTCTTCTCACCAAAGAAGATTTTCTTTTCTTAGGCCAGATGTCTGCAAATTGAAGTTTGAAGGGAAGACGTTTTATGTGATTGGCATCCAGAAGGAGGTCAGTGACTACTTTTCTAACCTGTAGTGTGTGCATGTGTGCGTGTGCGTGCACGAGAGGGATGCAGGCATAAAATGTACGTTTAGTATTGTACCCCCAGAACACCATGACTTTAAAGTTTATGATGATAATGGGAGCTGTATGCTGAACATTTTAGAGATAAATAGTGGACTTGCCCATTTGAGAACTAAGTCAAGGAAATGGGTCCGGCAGAGAAAGACAAATACCATATGATTTCACTCATATGTGGAAAATTTAGGAAACAAAAAAGATGCACATGGGGAAGGGAAGGAAAAATAAAATAAAATGAAAACAGTGAGGCAAACCATAACAGACTCTTAACTACAGGGAACAAACTGAGGGTTGCTGGGGGATGGGACAACTGGGTGATGGGCATTAAGGAGGCACGTGATGTAAGGAGCACTGGGTGTTATAGGCAACAGATGAAACACTAAACTCTACCTCTGAAACTAATAGTATACTCTATGTTAACTAAATTGAATTTAAATAAAAATTAAAAAAAAAATGAAGTCGGTGAACAATGCTTGACCACATACTGCTATATAAAAAATATATTGGGATAGAAAATGGAACCTCCTCTTGAAACTAATATTATATTGCATGTTTAGTAACTGGAAGTTGAATTAAAAAATGAAAAAGGAAAATGGAACCTCCTCCTACCCCCTAATCTGCCAAAATATAAATTTATGAAACAAGCGAAGAATACATCCAAGGCTAGATATTCAACCACTACTGGTGAGAATTTTATAAATTCTCATGTATATAGAGTCTATACATCCTGCGAGTCTTAAAGAAACTAAAAGACTAAAACTAAAAGAAACTTCCATCATGGAAGCTTTGAGGTTCAAGGCTAGGTCTGGAGGTTTGCAGATTTTCTTGACTAATTTTCAGATCAAGCACCTGTTACTCAGCATCAGCAACTTAGTTTTTAAAGGAAACCAAGTCTGATAGAGAGGTGGGTGATTCCTGGGTGGTTGAAAAGGATCGTGAGGCTCTTTTTTGTTAGAAACAGGGCCCAGCTATATTCGTGATACCTGCAAAGGGTGAGGGAGGTGAGTGGGGGTGGGGCACCGTTTCAACAGCACTTTAAAGACCCTAGTAATGCCCAAGTTACTTTTAATCTGTTCAGCAGGTGGGGGGATACAAATTGGTAAATACCTGAAAAAGATAAACCTGTTTCACATGCCCTTTCTTGTTTTATCTTTTTTATTAGAAAAAAGCCATGTTGGCCTTCCATACTTCGACACCAGCTGCCTGCAAACATCTTTGGAAGTGTGGGGTGGAGAACCAGGCCTTTTATAAGTATGTAGTTTTTATTCATTTAATCATAGGTTGTAAAAGCATCCGTGGAATCACTCATGTTTTGCAAATAGCTGCATATTCCTTTTAATTCAGTTCTTTTCATTATATTTAAGGGAATGGTCAATTCAGTGCATTGTGCAGGGCTACTCCCAACCAAGCCTGAGCTCCATGTTGGATGATGCCTGTAGAATGCAATGGGTGCCCTTTTTTTTTTTTTTTGGCATTGCTATTTTCTTTCTTTTTTTTTTAGATTTATTTATTTATTTATTTATTTGACACAGAGAGAGAGATCACAAGTAGGCGGAAACGCAGGCAGAGAGAGAGAGAGAGGAGGAAGCAGGCTCCTTGCTGAGCAGAGAGGCTGATGTGGGGCTCCATCCCCAGGACCCTGGGATCATGACCTGAGGGGAAGGCAGAGGCTTTAACCCACTGAGCCACCCAGGCGCCCCTTTTATGTTTTGTTTTGTTTTTTTGTTTGTTTTTTTTTAGTTTTTAAAAATTTTGCTTTGCTATTTTCATTCAACATAACAGAATCTGTTTTTGGTTGGGTGTCCCCCTCAGAAGCAGACCTTGAGAAGAGTTGAGTGCAAGAAGTGGAATGTGGTTTCTGAACATACCGGTAGCAGGGTGGGGAAAGGAGGTTGGGACAGCAAGCAATATAGAGCGTGTTATCCATCAGATCACTCCTCAGGGTAGCTGTGCTAAACTCTGCTGGGGAACTCTGTCAGGCTGTAGAACTTGCCCCAGAGTTCTCCCACTGACCAGCAAAGGGCCTGGGCTATTTGTCTACCAACTTCCCATTCATTTTGGTTGAAGGCCACTTCAGAGGGAAGAGTTCATACTCTCTGGCTTACTCTGAGTGTGAGTGACTGTGCGCTCACCACCAAAGAAAGCAAGCTTTGGCAGAGACTCACAGGTTTTGTAGGAAGAAGGCTTCAGCATTCAGAGAGGAGAGCCAAAGGCTTGTGGATGGAATGTGGTCAGAGGCTAGGATCATGGAAAGTCAGTACTGGACAGGACTTCAGAAAACAGCCATAAAGCTCTCAGGTTTCAAGAGAGCTTCAAATTTCGGATCTTCCCACTGAGTTCCAGGTTCTACTCTTGGAGACACACTTACTAATTAGAAGAGTGGTGGTGGGGGACACAGTCTGGAGCCCAGGCCAACCCTGCCCAGGGTGTCAGCTGGCCTCTGGAGCTCATCCAGGCAGCCACTGCTCCGTCTTCCCTCACACTGAATTCTACCGTACTCATTAGACTCTTGTCTCTGAAAAGGCTGAGTCTCTGAATCTCCTGGGCTTTGGCTGACAAGGATAGGTAAATGATGGTGTGGACAATCTTTTCCAAATCCTTTTTTTTTTTTTTTTTTTTAGTTATCATATAATGTATTATTTGCCCCAGGGACATAGGTCTGTGAATCATTAGTCTTACACAATTCATAGCACTCACCACTCACCATAGCACATACCTCCCCAATGTCCATAACCCAACCACCCTATCCGTCCCCTCCAACTCCCAGCAACCCTCAGTTTGTTTCCTGAGATTAAGAATCTCTTATGAAGGGAGTCAAGATGGCGGAGAAGTAGCAGGCTGAGACTACTTCAGGTAGCGGGA